>NC_064922.1:333619131-334263530 GCF_023897955.1 Schistocerca gregaria | reverse complement strand
GAACGAAGTGCTTGGATTAGAAAGGTATTTGAGCTATCGCTCCTACTCTTTAATCTGTTCGTCGATGCAAGACTGACTGGTATAAAACAAAAGTGCAGAGATAAGATTAAGATTCAAGGTGCAAGGATACCAATGATAAGTTTAGCTGACAACATTACTATCCTTCTGTGAGACTGGAGAAATATTACAGAATGTACATAATGGAATAAACAGCCTATGGTTAACTTGTGAGGGTTAATTATTTATTTCCACATATTACACTACATTAATACTCGCATGTATAAGTACACCAGATTACCAAACACATGAAATGCTATATTAGTTAAAAATGAAAGAATAACACAGCGCATTGAATTGAAGTTGTGAAGAAGTGTTTATGCACATTGCACTGTGCTTGTTGTCGTGGTGTGATGCTCTGTAGGTGTAATGATTACAGAATATTGACTGAGAGTAAACCGATGGAAACGAAAGTGATGAGATTAGCGACAAACTCAGCATCGAAATTGGGAACCACGAAGTAAACAAATTTCCGGACTTCTGCTACTTTGAAGACATAGTAATAAATCTCGGGCGAAGCACGGAGGACATGAGAAGCAGATAAGTACAGGCAAAGAGGGCATTTCTGGCCAAAAGACATACACTAATATCAGACTACTGAAGTAAGAAATTTGTGAAAATATACGTTTGTAACAACACTGAACGGAAATGAATCGTCTACTATGGGAAAGCCTGAAAACAAGGACTCGAGGCATTTAAGAAGTGGTGCAATAGAATAGGCGTCGCAAACTATGGTCCGCAGGACAGATCCGGCCAGTCACTTCAATTCATTGTTAATATGTGTGGAACACTGTACGTTGTGATACGATCATCACACTTCCTGGGATCTCGAGGCTATTATGTGCCTTTCATTTACTACGTTCAGTTTTAAAGCGTATAAAAATTTTCTTGTTTATCGCAATGTTTGCTTATTTCGTGCAACGCCCCCACCCCCAAAAAAATAGTCCACCCCAAAAAAATAGTCCACCCAGGGGACTCGCCACTCTTACCAACAAGGTCGTCTGATCTCTTCCAGTTGAGAATGTTTTGAGCAATATGGGCAGGGACCTAAAACCATCTAGAGATTTTGACGAACTAGCGTTCCATTTCGGCAGAATTTAAAATGCCTCAGGAGGAAAACCATCAATTAGGCCGGTCATTTCCAAGCCGAATAACTACTTGCATACGAGCCAGAAGTGTAGCAAGCGTTACGGACTTGCTCAATTTGTGAAGCTTTTCCTCTTCAAAAACTCTGCCAATTTTTAATTGTAATCATCTGTTTGTCTGCGCATGTACGTCTCATCTATCAGTTTCCGTTCCATTTGGAAAATTTTGTCGTGCGTCGTTTCTTGTTGTCTCAGAGTGTATTTATTGGGATACGCCGCCACATGACACTGTCACATTCCATACCGCTTCAATAGACATTTCCCACGTTTATCATTTGCATTACAAGTACTTTTCATGATTTGGCGCCCTGTCTTTTGGGTACCTGCATTTATTTCACTGCATGAAAAAGGTATCTCGTTGAAATGTGCCTACGGCTTATAATGCATTAATTGTTAAACCTGTCTTGGTATTTTTTGTTCCGCTACAATTGCGAAATGTGAGTTGTAACACATGCATACTTGGGAGTACATCTCATTATAACGTAATTTTTTTTAAAAAATTACGTGCCCTAAATAGTACGTCGCAGGTCCTCAAATTTCGAATAGGTAAATCACTTTTGTTATCACAGCCGTGCTTTAATTCATAACATCCAGCCAACCAAAATTATGGCAGAGACCTTCATACAATATCAAAATCACAAAAGACTGTATGTACTCTAGGGCCACTGTCACGAGATGGTTACTATATTTCACACCTATCGTTAATACTCACCCACACATTTTCATTGCTTATATATTACAACTAGTTGGGTAAGATTTTAGTTTTCTTCCGGTAGTTATTGTTTTACACTGAAACTGAAGATTTATGTTCCGTTAGCAATGAAGTACCCAGTAAGTGTGTATTTTTGTCTTACAATATTAACTTGCACATTTACGTCAATGTAATTACAAAATAAAGTAAAACTCTCTTATTTACAGCTATTGAGAATTTTTCCGGGTTGTATGGCCGTGGTCCATGGAATTCTTCTATCCCTGAAGTTTCGTACAGAGCTACTTTGGACATCTCGCCGACTCAGTACAGCCAGGAGCACCTCCGAAGATGTCCAACGTAGCTTTGGACGAAACGTCAGAGATAGAAGAATTCCACGGACCACTGCCGTAAAATCCGGAAGAATTCTCGGCAGCTGAAACGTTCGGTCGTGAAAGCCTCCTCTTATTTACACTCGAAAATGTTATCCTACTCCTCAACACAACATTAAAATACTAAATTCTCTAAAACACAAGCTCTTTATCATGAAATACACTGGGAAATTTGTCCCATGTATCGCATATTTCAATATATATGGCTGACTAAGTTACATTTCAGCGTACTAATCGCCAGGATGGCATCAGCTCTGCGCGATATACGACTAATGGAGCCACTAAGAAACGATTACAGTTCCTGACCAAAACAACGCCATTACTGGTCACACTCAGTAGCTGCAAAGCTAGCTTGTTGTAGACACATACCACACAGGATGTGGACTTCTTTCAGTATTTCGTTCACTGTGTAGCGCAAATAGATTAGTATCATCATGAAAGTCATCATCGGGCTATAGATGACTAACCATATCGTAATCGTTTCCATCTCGTAACAAGTAAGAAGAAAGAAGCGCCTGAGCAGCAAGGCAGGACGAGGGTCACTCAAAGAGTAATGCAACACATTTTTTTCTCGGCCAGTTTCGATTGAAAAAAATGCATAATTTGTTGTGGGACATCACGGAATATTCCCGGTTCAGCCCCTATGGTGTCATGAACTTCTAGTTGGTAGTGGCGCTTTACGTAGCTTTCAAAATCGCACCTGTAACGGATGAGCATTCCAAGCAGGGAATTGTCATTGAATTTATTTTGGCGGAAAACCAGAGCATCGCTGATGTTCATGGGCGCTTGTAAAATGTCTGCGGAGACCTGGCATTGAACAAAAGCACGGTGAGTCGTTGGGCCAGATGTTTGTCATCACTGCAACAAACCTGACCGCTCTCGCCTGTTGGCCGGCCGCACGCAGCTGTGACTCCTGAAGTGTTGGAACGTGTGGACACTCTCATAGGAGGAGATCGTCCGATCACAATCAAAAACCTCGTTGTACGACTGGACGTGTCTGTTGGTAGTGTCGATAGTCGGGGTACTCAAAGGTGTGCTCCTGCTGGGTTCCTCGTCGCCTAATGGAAGACCATAAAGAGCAAGAAAGGACCATATGTGCAGAATTGCTTGTGCGTTACGAGGCTGATCGTCTCAATTTTTGCCGAACATCGCCACAGGCGATGAAACATGTGTAGATCACATCGAACCGGTAACATTACGTCTGTCCATGGAGTGGCGCCACAGCACCTTTCCTCCGCGTCCTCAGATGGTAAGTCATGGCGACGGCCTTTCTGGGACTCTGAAGAGGTTATTCTGTTTGATGTCCTAACTCATGGCGCAATGATCAACTCGAAAGTGTGTTATCCTCAGGAAACTGAAGAAACGACTTCAGCAGGTTCGTTGCCACAAAAATGCGAACGAACTTCTCCGTCTTCGTGACGATTCAAGGTCTCACACAACTGTGTGTGGCCGAGAGGAGCTCACAAAATTTCAATGGTCTGTTCTTTCTCATCCACCCTACACCCCGAATCTCGCACCTTCGGACTTCCTTCTATTTGACCCCACGAAGGATGCACACCGCAAGAAGCAGTACGTGGATGATAGGATGATGTAGGAAAACAATGTCGCCGACTGGTAGAATGGTACCATGCGGGTATACAGGTCCTCGCATTAAGGTGACACAAAAGCCGTCGCGTAGAATGGCGGTCATGTTGGAAAAGAGAGTGTTGTAGCCTGTGGAGTGGGGAGTAATACTGTAAATTAGAAATCTGAATACCACCAACCTGCTTCCAAGTTGGAATATGAACCAGCATCGAAGGCTAGAATTTGGCTTAATGTAGACAGTAAGATAATTACAAAGGATGGAGCGAAGGAACAGGTCGTGGGCTTTCAAACGTAAACAAAAAGGCATTCAAACGAAGCATTTGGGAAAACCAAATGAGTTCAGGAACTGTGCCAGATGAAAGATAAGACTTTGGTGTCCACCGCGTTCTTGTGATAACGGTTGTTGTAGAGAAAACAGCATACTTCAAACGGTTTCGCTTACAGTTGCAAATGGTTTACGCACTATCATATTTGAAAGTGCAATGCTGTGTTCAACTCATTGTCGTCTAAAATGTGTGCAACCTTATGTAAAATTAACCATAGTATCGAGTTTGTTCCTGCACCCTCATACGCTGCTAATCTTCTTGTCTATAGTGGATCACAATCTAGTCCATTTTACTGGTTCATATCCGACGAATCCAACAATCTCTCCACCGAGCGAGGTGGCGCAGTGGTTAGCACACTGGACTCGCATTCGGGAGGACGACGGTTCAATCCCGCGTCCGGCCATCCTGATTTGGGTTTTCCGTGATTTCCCTAAATCGCTCTAGGCAAATGCCGGGATGGTTCCTTTGAAAGGGCACGGCCGACTTTCTTCCCTAATCCGATGAGACCGATGACCTCGCTGTTTGGTCTCTTCCCCAAAACAACCCCCCCCCCCCAACAATCTCTCCAAAAGCTCATTGCACGATGAAGGTAATGAAGATTGTAGCAATGTGATGCTGGAAGATGATACAGTATAGACGCCACTTGATGACTCCATATGTGGCCGTGCAGGTCTATAAATAGAACATGTAATGATTTGAATGTATATGCGCTGAATAGTGGTCCAAGGTACATGCACGCTTTCCTAAGGACAGCACTGCGCTTTCAGGAGGGAATCTGTGGAATTCTGTAGAAAAATGGAGTTTTGTTACATCTATTTTTAATATGTGTTTATGTAGTGATAAAAAAATAAGTGAACAACTCAAGTAATAGCGTAAAGGGAGGTTGATTGTAAATGAATTGTGGACTCTCATAATAGCATCCACTATAATTCCAAAATCGTGAAAGAAAAAAAAATTGCTCCGCACTGTATGTGACTTCTTCCAACAACAAAACACGAGATCGTACATAACCGAAACATCCAACCTTTTTTCCGTCTTTTCCTAGCTCATCCATTAGCCACACTGTTTACTCAAATACGTAACATAGCTCTTTTAACCGGTCTGTAAGTACCCAGTAATAAGTACCTATGAAACTCCAGCATGGATACTTGCAAGCAATATCTCGTAAAACAATACTTCTTCGATTCGATTTGTGGCCTTCGGCAGTTCTCACTGCATCCAATGTTAGCTCCCAGAACGTCCAATTAGACACCCTGTTTACTCACACACGAAACATATCTCTTTCAGCCGGTCTGTAAGTAACCAGTCATAAGCGGTTTCCTGCAAGCAACATCTTGTAAAACATACTTCTTAGTTTCGATCTGCGGCATTAGGCAGTTAGCAGTGTAGCCGATCTTAGCTTGCAGAATATTGATTGTGTTCGTATCATCCTTCAATTATTCTTTTGTATCACTGTAAGTCCCATGTACTTGTATGTGACGTCACATTCCATCTGCCAGATACTCTGCATGTCCACTTACCAGATTCACTGTAACAGTGTAGGTGGCTACACAGAAAATAACTGCCCTTCCTTTACGGTCATATGCAACTGAGATATTACATCTTGATTGGGAGAGAAGATCTGTTAATTCAATGTATTTTTTACCACAGAACCAAGTAATATGAACTGTTCCTGCAGAAAACGAATAACTAAAGCTTAGTAAGTATCACAGCATCACATAAAAGCAGCAGATTTGTCTTGAACACTGAATGCGTCATGAAATTTCTTTCTTGAATGTTAAAGCGACATAACTGACGGATGAGACCGCCGAAATGTTGAGTTTCGGGTGTGCGATTGAGATTAAAAATAAGAAGCTTTCTCGAAGGGGACAAATTCCTTCGTAATAATAAACAAGATCCAATTCGCCAGTCGTCCAAAACTGGCCTCAGTGTCTCATCAGACGTTGCGAATGCTGTGGCATTTACGTAGGCAAAGCCTTCGGTACTTTAACTTGTGTAACTTATCATTGCCTTTTTTCCGGTTAGGGAAAAGGATACGTTTCCACGGGATACCTAACCGGATACTTTGCAAGCCACCATGATTCTCTTGCAGATAACGGACGTTGTCTTGAACTGGGCCTGTTAAATAGAGAGAGATGTAATCGTGCGATGCTCCAAGGAGAACACTCCCATCAGGACTCATTAGCTTCTGTTTTGTCAGTTCGATAGCCATGACATTTCGTTATTCCTCCTTTGTTTCAAGGTGGTGAAACGTGGTCCGTTATGATTACTGATCATGCTTGCGTAAAATATTTACACTCTCGGCTTTGACTCTCAAGTGAAATATTTAACAAATGATATATTTACGAACAGTGAACACAGCGATTTCGAAACTTGAGCATGCTGATAGCTCACAAGATTATAAACGGCTGCGCTGGAGGATTGTGCGAACAACATGTTCAATGTTACGTTGCCTTGGCATTATTGTTGCCTCAAATGGCGGCTAACTATCCCGATAAAATGACACGTTTCGATAGGTGACAGATTTATGAAGATTTTATCACTATCAGCCACTTCTTGGTCGACTGTTCAGTGGAGGCTTCTTACAAGCTTCCTAGAAATCACTGTGATCAGCTACCCATATTTCGTTTGGTCGAGGCTTCCTTTCATCCACAGATGTTCATACGCCCCATTGAAAGTGTCCCCAGCAGAATTCAAGCAGTTATATAGGCAAGGGGAGGACACAGCCCGTGGTAATGTGCCCCAACAGATATCTGGATTCTTCAGATCTGTATCTAGAGCGGCAGTAGCTTACGTACACAAACCTTCCTCTGCAGTGAGGCTATTAATGAAAACAGCTGTTCCTGAGATTAGCTTCCACATACAGACAGACAAACTGGGCCTGGTACTTAAGTTTAGTAGTGTGTGTAGGAGTAAATATACAGTGACGGGAGCGAATCTGATGCCTTGCTTTGGTGACCTGCTGCATTTCCTACGTCTCGGATGACAGTATCTGACCGATAAGTGTAGTTGGTCGAGAAGGTCTACAGCATGGAGCCAACGTTCTGTTGGATATGGTTATGAAGGGATTCAGAAGCAATGATTCAGGCCCTACCCTTTGGATAACGAGATTTATAGCTTTTTTTGTTTTCACTAATATTATTGCTTGTTGGAACATCGGAAACTTTATTTAAAACACCCTGTAGACCGTGAAAAGGAAAGAACTTTGCATTCAACGTACGTAGTAAAAAATTTAAACACACCTGCCGACGAGGGATAGCTTCGTGTATGCCAGTCGGCGAAACGTCACATTAAAATGTGTAGCGAATTGTGTCGTTCAATCAGTGGCTCAAATGGAATCAAGTCCATCTTCGTAAGAGAGCGACACCGTTTTAAAATTCAACGAAATAGCTGAATAAATTTCAATCAGTAAGTAGACTGGACTTTACAGAATTGTCTACCTTTCCGCGCTGTGACTTGTAAACAGTCCACATACGTTTTCCTACCCGCCTTGTTGTCACGTTTAGTTTTCACAGTTTTGTCATATCTACTGTTCAATATATCTACGTTCGTGCTCCGTAGGTTCTGTAGTTGGAGTAACCCATATTTTTGCTTCTGAAATAACGGATTGCAAACCATGAGATGTACCAGCAGAACTTTATTCTTCTATTGGTTTCGGTTCATAACACCATCATCATTTCAGGGAAAGCTGGTCATTGGTGACTTACACGTACACGACACTACAACTTGGATCTGCCTTGGCTCTTACAATATTTGCTCATCTTTACAGTTTATGACGATCTTTACAGTTTATGACGATCATAAACTTGAAGTATTAGTTGAAAACAGTCTTGGTTCCAATTTCAGTTTTTTTTTATTTATCAACTACCCGTTTCATCTTATTTAGGCATCTTCAGGGTAACCTTTAATTTTGTATTTCTTAGGACGATCCTTTAGACAGTTTAGCTAAAGGGCATCGTCGAGTACATCAGGCCAACATCGCCTTCGTTAACCTCAGTAAATATTTTCTAGATGGGCGTGTGTGACTCCAAGACCTGCATAACTCGTACACGTTCATAGAAGAAACGTGAACGTGTGTTTTTTGTGCTTATGTATTATATAACGAAGAGGTATTGCCAAACTTCCAGGGAACATTCCTCACACATAGAGGAGTAAAGTCTTATATGAACATGGGACCGCAAACGGTACCAGCATTACATGAAACGTTTTCGTACATACATGGAATATTCAAAATACCCCCTTAGTTTCGTTTGGTTTGAAGGCACAGTTGTAATTCTTAGGTTCACCGCTATTGCTCTTTGCTCCAATTGAACGAAAGTAATGTTGAAGTATGACTCATTTCGCTGTTTGCTTTGACAAGCAGCTAACTTCACTGCTCTACTAGTATCAAGCCCGTAGTATCAATTGTTTACTGTTCATCACGGACTTGGTTTCCGGTACAGTCCAATGGAAGTGTGCTTAAATTCGTATCTAGTACATAGCCATTTGCTCTATGGGTTACCAGATGGTAATAGCCGTTACTCTCAACGTTTGTATCGGGAGAGATTTCGAACGTCAGTGCCTCGACAGGAGGATGTTTTAAGAAAAAACTGGGACATTTACGCTTACTACTCGCAACTGGGAGAGGCCTAGAGGGACGAAGACGTCAGTACTTTTTCGTATAGCTGACGACAATCCTAGAGTCCGCGTAAGACGTTTATCTGCAACAACGAACTGTCTGCAGAATGCCACATGAGAATCTGCTGTATGGCAGCATATACAGCGTGTGCAGGCACTATCACCAGCTGATTGAATGTGTCATTCAACAATGCGTCACCCCTAACTTTAGGGCAGATGTGCTGCTCACGGATGAGACTTCGTTTAAAAGTAAATGATTAACATGTTGGACATTTGCAGAAACGGAGCTGTAATATAGAAATAAAGCGCTTCCGGACCCCTGACCGTGTAACATATTTTCTTTCTCTCCGTGCGAGGAGCGTTCCCTGAAACATTTTTGCTGTACTTTGTACAGTGATATAAAGCAAGCTGTTATAAAAGCAGACACAACAGATACGAGCACAGGTCTTGCTTTCTGTACTTAGAGACTCAAACGGCTTGACAACAATGAAATTTTCGCTAAGTTAAACAGTCGTGTCGACACTCCGAAGCAGTGTTAAAACACACTACGGAGAGCAGAGTCCTTCATCTTTGACATGGCGGCGTGGACGTCATGCCTGCCGCAGCGGCTGTCCTCGGCCAAGGACAGGACCCGCGGAATATTACCTGTTTGTTGTGCCTTGCATCACACAGCCACAAAAAATACGCAAAAAGTGTCGCTAGCCTTCAGTATTAACATGTTGTTTTCTGACTCTAAGATTCATTAGTTGTTAGTGGAGAGAGGATCGAAACACGTTTCTTACATGTGTGCATAAAACAGCAATGGTTGGCTCTGGAAAAAAAGTTACAGTTTCTTTAGGTATCATCGATAAAAATGAATCATATTTGATGACGTTGCCATTATTAAGTTCATCATCGTCAACAACATCAGAATCATCACCATTATGTTATGTACTCCAGTCATCTGCCATCCATTGTTTGATAAATGCTTCTGCTAGATGTTGCTAGTTTGATTTTTTATTCTGCTGCTAACCTGACAAACGCACCACGAATCATTATCCCGGGAAAACCTATGCAGTCACATGATCCGTAACTTTATTTCTTCTCTTCCTTATTACATTCGTCTTTCTTTAATTTATTCTCAGTCCATATTATGTGTCATGTATTGACGACTTTATTGTATTTTTAAGCTTGAGGTTGGGGGACGCTATCGAAGGCACTCCAAGACAGGAAACCAGAGACAAAATGTAGAGGGCAGGCTCAAGTGGTGCGAATTGCAAATGCTCCGGGTAGCTGTCCCATAGTAGGAGTTTCAGTTCAGAGAATTAATCGGTGTCTGCTTATACCATCTAGACGCTGTTATAAGATGTCAAAGTAGACAGTGGTCTCAAACAGGCATGTCTTACCACATGCAGGAAGCATGATACTAGCTTCTGGAAACAACAACGTCAGTGGGAAATTTGGAAATTTGTGGTAAGGTCTTATGGGACCAAACTGCTGAGGTCATCGGTCCCTAGGCTTATATACTACTTAATCTAACTCAAACTAACTTACGCTAAGGACGAAACACACATCCATGCCCGAGGGAGGGCTTGAACCTCCGACGGGGAGAGCCGCTCGAACCGTGGCAAAGCGCCCTAGACCACGCGGCTACCCTGCGCGGCTACGACCATTTCACGAGTGCACCGTGAATATTAGGAATCCGGTAAAACATGAAACCTCCGACATCGCTGGGGCTGGAAAAAGATACTGCAAGAACGGGACCAACGACGACTGAGGAGAATCGTTCAACGTGACAGAACTGCAACCCTTCCGCAAATTGCTGCAGATTTCAATGCTGGGCCATCAGCAAGTGTCAAGAGTGCGAACCATTAAACGAAACATCATCGATTTGGGCTTCCGGAGACGAAGACACGCTCGTGTAACTTTGCAGCTCGCCTGGGCACGTCAACAGCGACTTTCGGCTGTTGATGACTGAAAACATGTTTTTTTACTATAAAATCAGTCTTGATCACAATTTATTTATTACAGTGACCGGTTTCGACCACTACTGTGGTCATCTTCAGACCAATGAGTAAGAAGCTCCTTCTGCTGGAAAATCACTACACTTGAGTAGCGATTCTCCAGCAGAAGGAGGTTCTTAATCATTGGTCTCAAGATGACCACAGTAGTGGTCGAAACCAGTCGCTGTAATAAATAAATTGTGATCAAGACTGTTTTTGATAGTAAATATTTGAAACACATTGATCACTGTCACTCCCCAAATTGTATTCAAACGTAATGAAAATATGTTGCCTGGTCGGACGAGTCTCGTTTCAAATTGTATTGAGCGGATGGACGTGTACGCGTATGGAAACAACCTTCCGAATCCATTGAACATGCATGTCGACAGGGGACTGTTCAAGGTGGTGGAGGGTCTGTAATGGTGTGAGGCGTGTGCAGTTGGAGTGATATGGGATCTCTGATACGTCTAGATACGACTCCGAGAGGTGACACGTACGTAAGCGTCTTGTGTGATTACCTGCATCCATTCATGTCCATCTTGCATTCCGACGGACTTGGACAGTTCCAGCGGGACAAATCGACACCCCACACGTCCAGAGTTGCTACGGAGTGGCTCCAGGAACGCTCTTCAGAGTTTAAATACTTCCGCTGGCCACCAAACTCTCCAGACATGAACATTATTGAGCATATCTGGAATCTCCACCCCTTGTAATCTTATGGATTTATGGACAGCCCTGCAGGATTCACGGTGTCATTTCTCTCCAGCACTGCTTCAGACATTAGTCGAGTCCGTGCTACATCGTGTTGCGGCACTTCTGCTTGCTCGCTGAGGCCCTACACGATATTAGGCAGGAGTACCTTTTTTTGACTCTTCAGTGTAAATAAACTGAACATTTAATCATGACCATGCAAAATGACAACAATAATATTCAGTTATACAGTGAAATATAACTAACCCACCACTTCCGCGTATTGTGAAGGCCACAAGCTGCTGCGTACTGCTACATTCATTTGTTTATGTTTTTATGGTTACGCCCATCAGGTGGCAGCACTTGTGCATCGTGAAAAGATTGAATATTCACGAATGTGTGCATGAGATTTCCATCGAGGAAAAATATTTTTGTTGCAGATAATACACGACAAACATTAATATACGCAACTGTAGCCAAAGAGTCTCTTAAAGGGTTAATCTCTAATACGCTTGAAACGTCCCCTTAGAACAATTTATACAAGACTGTGCTTAAACTGACACACAATATTTTTAGCGCAACGCAATCTGACTTTCAATAATCCCTACGAAAGAATGGCCCTGACTAACATTAACCTATACGTTCCACAAATCACTTACCTCACAAAAATCTTCGTTACTTAAGCTACTGCAATACAGCGAGCGCCACTACTGCCAGCTAAATAAAAGATTCAAACTACGGAAGTCACTAACTACTGATAGGCACAGTTAGCAAATGAAGGATTTTAATAGAGAACAAACAATGCATTTACCTTTATAGTCATAATATATATATATATATATATATATATATATATATATATATATATATATATCAGTTCATGACACGAATTCTTACAAATTTCAAAACTCCGCCATCTCTCTCCCCACGTCCACCACTGCTGGCGGCTCACCTCCAACTGCGCAACGCTACGCGCTGTTGCATCCAGCTGCCGTTGCCCGACACTACAATGGCAGACAACAATGCAAACTAAACACAGACTGCGCACAGCACAGCCAGTGATTTTTCATACCGATCGCTAAGCGGCGTTACCAATAAGAAAACCTAAACAGCCTACTTACACGCTTTCTCTACCGTATGCCATGACACAGCATCAGTGCGCTCCACATTGTTCATCCCGTCCAACATGTCTTTAACCGTTCGACGAGACCAGCAATGTCATCAGTGAATCTTGTCATTGACATCTTTTCACAGTGGATTTTGATCCCTCTGCTCTCATCAAATTTAACACATAGCTTTACGGGTTGTGTTTTTTCCCTTGATTTATGGAAGACAGTATATCAGGAAATCTTCTGCCCCCCCCCCCCCCTAGTGCTTCGCTGGTCAGAGAGTGTGTAGTCACTGCCCAGGTATACTTCTCCGCTCGTGTTGCTAATGGTCAGATACAGCCTGGCGCACGCTAACGGCACTTTACGTAAGCCAGAGCCTGGAAAACAAATTCCTTCGTCGTGTCATAAAAATACTGCCTGTGTTTATCATCCACGGGCGCGGTCTCCATGTGTTGCAGCAGCGTAAAAACGCCACAAAGTGCCTTTCGTCGGCTTGGTCCTCACGAAGGTCGTGCTGTGTTGCCTTGTACGCACCTGCTGAACCAGTTCAACCAGTCGGATACGCGCTGTAGTGGTACGCTGGTCAACACAGCCAGTCGTTTAGAAGAGATATCGCAATATTAAGGCAACTAACTAACTCCATCTCCAGCTCCATTGGACCGCGCAATATCGACCCACAACAGCTTTGGTCAATATCTGAAAACTTCATTTTATAAACGCGAAAATCTTTTTCTGTCTGCACTATAGTATTCGTCTACTTACTTGTGTCCTCATTTGTGCTCCAGACCGCCAAACTGACCGACGGGCAGGAACCGTCCGCAGGCGCAAACCAGCACAGACGACTGCTGAGGGTGCTCGAAAGTATTCATAGTGTTCACTTATATGTCCAGTTAAGTATGCCTAGAGGCAAAGAAAGGAGTCCCTGCTACCAGCCCTACGCAGCCGTTTATTTTTTAAGGGCGTGTGTGTGTGTGTGTGTGTGTGTGTGTGTGCGCGCGAGCGCGCGGAGGAGGGGGGCGGCATACGATATCACACACAACTTGTTTGAATCATACTTAACAAACAAAATGCATAAAGTTGTTGAAATGGTTCAAATGGCTCTAAGCACTATGATACTTAACATCTGAGATCATCAGTCCTCTAGACTTAGAACTACTTAAACCTAACTAACCTAAGGACATCACACACATCCATGCCCGAGGCAGGATTCGAACCTGCGACTGTAACAGCAACGCGGTTCCGGACTGAAGCGCCCAGAACCGGCCATAAAGTTGAATAATTATTACAATGTTGGGAAGGTAGAAAATTTTAGTGACTGGGCAGAAGTTACAAGCAGACTCTTGTAGGGTTCAATTTTGGGTCCAATCCAGTCCATTATATAAGTAAATGACATTCCACTTAACGTTCAAAAAGCAGAATTGCTACTCTTTGCACATGATGTTAGTACTATAAAAAGTCCCATGGGAGAGAAAGCAACAGAAGAATTTGTACTGATGTTTCACAAAGAATTATAAAGTGTTTCTCTCAGAATGGACTACCCTCAAATTGTGAGAAACACTTTATTCAATTCTGTTCAACAAAGAAGAGTTATACGAACAGTTTATGTAGTACATGAACAGGAGCCAGTAAACAGAATGCTCCAAATTTTTCGGAGTACATGCTGATGAAAATGTGAACTGGAAGAAACATATTACTGAGCTTCCCAAAAAAAATTAACTTGGCTGCTTTTGCTCTTTGTGTAATTGCTAACCTTGGAAACAAATGAATGAAGCTAAGGACATATTTTGCATATTTCCACTCATCGATGTCTTCTTATGGAATAATTTTCTGTGGTAACTCGTAACTTAGAAAGAAAGTATTGATTGCACAAAAGCGAGCAATAACAATAATATATAGTGGTCACCCGCGGTGTCCGCAGATACATCTTCAAGGAGTTGGGCACTATAACTGCACCAAAACAATACATATATTCGTAAATAATCCATCACAGTTTGGGAAGAATAGCTATATCCATACCTACATTACTACAAGAAAATGGCCATTATTGTCCATTACTATAGCTGTCTGTGGCTCAGAAACGAGTTCGGTACACAGCAACAAAAATTTTTGATATTTGTTCAATACCATAAAATGTCTGATAGATAGAAAAGGAAGTTTCAAATCTGAACTACAATCATTTTTCTTGGACAGCTCCTCCCATTCCATGGACGAATTGTATCCTGCAAAGAAAGCTAGTTTCATGGTGTAATGGCATGTGGAGGACTAAAACTGTCTTCATTATTATTAACACTAATCATGAGTACCTGAGAACTGAGTCCACATCACTTCGAGAAAGGAATCGTTCAAATAATTGTGCAACATGTAACTAACTAACCAGCCCTGACATGTCAGGTGCCAATAAGTCCAATGATATGACGTGCATAAAGTAAACTCCAACTTTTGAAACTCGCTGTCGTTTCACTGAACACGTGAGGGTTGTGAAGGACACACGTGACCTCATCTCGTCTGATTAACAGGTGCACTGATGGCTACATTTCACGTCCCTTCCTGTACCTCTTAAAATGATTTTTAAGTGTCTAATGGTCTCGTCGTGCACACTACGTTAACCCCGACTTTTTATTCTGTCCCTCTAAATGTGGGGCCCGTTCTCTCTACAGCACTGTCCGAGATAGCAGCCACAGTTCCTAGCAGTATCCAGGTAGTCGTTTTAGCTTCGACAACTAAGAACTACATTGGTCGTTAATTTTCGCCACGTGAAGTTCAGCACAGCAGAGGATGTAATGGAGGATAATCCTTACGTCTTCTCACAATGTGCGTTACTATTCCGGATTATCGTGTGGGTGCTGTCAACTAGTTTGTTTAGATCAGGAACATTCTCTGAACTGTTACTTATCGCGTAAGGCCTCTGTTAATTGCGAACAGTTTCCGTTGTTTCCCTAGCATACGCTCCCGATAAAGCGATAACTATGCGATTTCCAAGAAAGTACATTGACCGTCACTTGTTGCTGGTTTCCCTCTCGATAACCTTGAACTGTTATGTTAACAAAGCCATTGCAATTCTGTTGATGTCACTATCCTTCGCGTTACGGCACTGCTGAGCGTTTTGTTACTAAATAGTACCAATATTTTCTTTCTAAGAGCGATTTTGCTAAATGAGAACAAAATGAAGGAAACGAACCCTAAAATATAGGAAGAAGAAGAGGTTATATGGACATAGGGCCGGAAATGCGGTCCTAGAGAAGTATACCCACTTGAAAGCGGAGAAAAAAAAAATCTTTGGCAGTGTAGGTTTCAATGGTTGGAAGCACACGTGAGATTTTATGGCTGGTTCTTCTGACTGATTTGATGCAGCCAGGCACGAACTGTTCCCCTACGCTAACCTCCTCCTCTCAGAGTAGCACTTGCACACCGAGTCTTTAATTATTTGTTGTATGTATCCAAATTTCTATCTTCACCTACAGCTTTTACCCTCTACAATCCACTCCAGTACCATGGAGGTTATTATTTATCACTCTGCCCATCTTCCTGCAGTGTTTTCCATATGTTTCTTCTTTCCTGTTTCTCCGGAGAACCTCCTCATTCCTTATCTTACCAGTCCATATGATTTTCAACATTCTTCTGTAACATCACATCTCAAACGCTTCGATTTTCTTCTGTTCCGGGTTTCCCACAGCTCATGTTTCACGACCAAACAATGCTCTGCTCCAAACGGACATTCTCAGAAATTTTTTCTTCGAAGTTGGGGCTGTGTTTGATCCTAGTAAATTTCTCTTGGCTAGGGATACCCTTTTTCCAGTACTAGTCTGCTGTTATGTCTTTCTTGCTCTGCCCACCATGGATTATTTTGCTGCCTAGGTACCAGAACTCCTTAACTCCATCTGCTTCGTGATCTCCAATTCTGATGCCTTCCCGTCGGTCCTGTTCCTGTTACTTCTAACTACTTTCGTCTTTCTTGAGTTTACTCTCAGTCCTTATTCTGTTCCCATTAGACTGTTCACCACAGTCAGAGTATTCTTTAATTATTCTTCATTTTCGCTGAAGACAGCAATGTCACTATCTATGGGAGTTAAATATGATGGAAGACATTATGTAGGATAAAATAATGAAAGTATGTAATATGACTCAAGCAAAATAAGGTGTGCATGTGTGTGAAATTTCCAAAACTATTAAAAATAACAAAAAAATGGCTCTGAGCACTATGGGACTCAACTGCTGTGGTCATTAGTCCCCTTGAACTTAGAACTACTTAAACCTAACTAACCTAAGAACATCACACACATCCATGCCCGAGGCAGGATTCGAACCTGCGACCGTAGTGGTCGTGGGGTTCCGGACTGCGCGCCTAGAACCGCTAGACCACCACGGTCGGCTAAAACTAACAATTGTAAAAATGTAGCGGTCTGTAAGGACTTGTTTTTCACTACGAAATACATTAATAAAAATGAAATGGGTCTCAATGAAACCTTTTGTTTTGTTATTTTAATGAAAAAATTTCACTCTATTCAGGGAATGGTGTAAATTAAGCGGACGTATAATATTCGAAATGAATGAATCGGTGAGGAAATAAATCTATGAAAGAAAGTCGAGAACAGAAGATATGTCCAGAAATAAATAACCAGGCACTGAAAAAAGCAGTAAAGGAAAAAAAAATTGTAGGGTAGATCAAGATTAATATGTGCAAAATAAAAAAGACGAGACATTGGTTGCAATAGCTACGTAGAGGTGAAAAGTCTAGCACAAGACAACAAATCATTCGAAAAGCAGGCTGCTTTTTTTTGTGCGCCTGTCTGTGCATGTCGTCGCAGCTGTAATTATCAGCAACAGCGTTAATTCAGAAATGAAATATTAGTTCTCTCAGACGAAGTGGGAACTGGATTAAAATTAAAATTGCAAAACATGTAGCGCTGCAGAAGGACATGTATGACAAAGTGTTTATCAAAGGGGCGCAGAAGGTGGTACAATTATTAGTAGCTCAAGAATCTGTACTAAATATACTTCCACAGACGAAAGGCGAACTGTAATCAATTAATATGGCTTTTAGTATACGGTTTTTGAGCATTTAGTGAGCATGTAACGTTGAGGTACGATTGGGTTTAAGTTACTTTCGTATATATGTAGCTCCCTGACAAATTGACTCAAATCTGGATGTCATGTCGCCGGTTGTATAACAACAGAAGTGTTAAAAGATCCGAACATAAATAATCGACACTCTATATACTTCTCGAAATATTGATGAAACCGGTGAAGTAGGTATCTCTAACGTGAACAATTTGCTGTTAGCTTGCGACGATCCATTATTTGTTGCTGTAATTGCTGTCATGACACGGGAACTCCTGAATGTCACAGTCCCATAACAGCGGAATGGATTGTGACGGTCAAGAAAAAATGAATTGATAGCTGTGAGAACCTGCATGGAACAAAGAATTTTACGAAGTTCCTTTTAATACACCACAGTAAAAAAAGAAAAGACTTTTTCTAGGCGAGAATAAAATGCCGGTTTGCTCGTTTATAATAATCAAAAACCCTTCCACGTTGTGCATGGCAGTTTATGTACCTACTGCGGGATATGGCTACACAAGCAACCTAATGATGTCGTCTCTCTTCATTCATACATCCGTCTGTTTAAACAACCTGTCTTCTCCAGTATTTGTACATAGAGCATCAGATCCTTGTTTTTCGAAAAATGTACTGAATATGATAGATTATTTTGTCTAACGCTGTTATTGCCTTCACTAATTTACTTTTCTTTGTTTTTCAGGTAAGTGGATCATCATCATTCACCACTAACAGCTAACCATCGGATTCAAAATAAATGATGCAGTTATATGAAAGTCTTTCACGGTAAGAAAGCTGCATGTTTCACTATCTGTTAAGTGTAACTTTCAACTAAAATACCCTACAGTCTTCATCGGGTAAGACTCCAATGCCCTCTGAACTGGAATATGTAGGGCAAACCACTAGAACTCTTAGCAAAGTGTAAGACGAGCAAACATCTTCATGAAGGCGGTGGATATGAGTCAGGATTCAAGAATGAGATTTTTACTCTACAGCGGAGTGTGCGCTGATATGAAACTTCCTGGCAGATTAAAACTGTGTGCCGGACCGAGACTCGAAGTCGGGACCTTTGCCTTTCGCGGGCAAATGCTCTACCAACTGAGCTACCGGGAAGCAGCAATTTGCAGTATGTCGATTAGTCGGTGTCGATCTTGGATTTATCAAAAGGGCAACGAGCTGAATTACATCACACTATGTTACGCGAATTTTCATCGTTACGATTTGGGTTTCTGGTGCGAAACCTATTTTTCAGTGTTACTGTTCCAAAGCTGTTAGTCATATTTTCTCGTAATCAAATAAGCAAACACTGAAGAACTTAAGCACTCATTCGAGAATTCACAACACACAACTACAAGATCATATTACAAGGATGGTGTAATATTTTAGACTGCAAGTTATGAATGTACCTTTCCAGTACACTATATTGAAAATACGGTGCTGCCTACCACGACGTTAAAAATTCAGCTCATACAGCTGTTTAAAATGTAAAAAACACGAATTCACGGGTTTCGAAGGTCAAGCCTCTTCATCATCCGAGTAATTACAGTACAAGGACGTCTAAAAGTGACCAATACAAAACATAAACAAAACAATAAAAGTAGTATAACGTGGCTACTTCCCAACCAGTTGTGTCTTGTTAAGATGAACATTCACAACGCCGTTAACTGGTATAACGGATCTCAAGAACAAAGAGCTGCAAGGAAAGTAGCCATATTATTTTATTCTCATTACTGTTGTTTATCTTTTATACTGGTTCATTTTAGAGGTTCTTGTAAGTAGTTATTCTGATAATGAATGCTCTGATAATGATTAGCTTTTCGCAGTATTCACACAAGGTTGGCGCCGGTGGCGACATCTACAACGTGCTGACATGAGGAAAGTTTCCAGCCGATTCCTCATACACAAACAGCAGTTGACCGGCGTTGCCTGGTGAAACGTTGTTATGATGCCTCGTGTAACGAGGAGAAATGCGTACCATCACGTTTCCGATTGTAGCCTATCGCGATTGCGGCTTATCGTATCGCGACATTGCTGTTCGCGTTGCTCGAGATCCAATGACTGTTAGCAGAATATGGAATCGGTGGGCTCAGGAGGGTAATACGGAACGCCGTGCTGGATCCCAACGGCCTCGTATCACTAGCAGTCGAGATGACAGACATTCGCATGGCTGTAACGGATCGTGCAGCCACATCTCGATCCCCGAGTCAAAGGAAGGGGACGTTTGCGAGACAGCAACCATCTCCACCAACAGTTCGACGACGTTTCAAGCAGCATGGTTGCGGTTACCCTTGACGCTGTATCACAGACAGGAGCGCCTTTGATGGTGTACTCAACGACGAACCTGGGTGCACGAGTGGCAAAACGTCATTTTTTCGGATGAATCCAGGTTCTGTTTACAGCAACATGATGGTCGCATCTGTGTTTGGCCACATCGCGGTGGACGCACATTGGAAGCGTGAATTCGTCATCGCCATACTGTAGTATCACCCGGCGTGATGGTAAGGGGTGCCATTGGTTACACGACTCGGTCACCTCTCGTTCCCATTGACCGCACTTTGAACAGTGGAAGTTACATTTCAGATGTGTTACGACCCGTAGCTCTGCCCTTCATTCGATGCCTGCGAAACCCTACATTTCAGCAGGGTAATGCACGACCGCATGTTGCAGGTTCTGTACGGGCCTTTCTGGATACAAAAAATTTTCGACTGCTGCCCTGGCCAGCACATTCTCCAGATCTTTCCTCAGTTGAAAACGTCTGGTCAATGGTGGCCGAGCAACTGGCTCGTCACAATACGCCAGTCACTACTCTTGATGAACTGTGGAATTGTGCTGAAGATGCATGGGCAGCTGTACCAGTACTCGCCATCCGAGTTCTGTTTGATTCAATGCCCAGGCGTATCAAGGCCTTTATTACGGTCAGAGGTGGTTGTTCCGGGTACTGATTTCTCAGGATTTATGCATCCAAATTGCTTGAAAATGTAATCACATGTCAGTTCTAGTGTAATATATTTGTCCAATTAATACCTGTCTATCATCTGCATTTCTTCTTGGTGTAGCAATTTTAATGGACAGTAGTGTAGAATTTTTTTACACTGTAAACAGGTGATTGAGCTGACATTTTAACCGTGACTTTTAAAACCACACTCTAATATGCACTATGGGTAAAATCAGTCTATCTAGGATACAATGGGGAGGAACACCTATTTCAGTAATTCTGATAGCATTTAGGAATGAAGTTCAGCTACATCTTCCCGGAGCAGGAATCGTATTTGATAAAGACCTTAGGTGACGTTGGGAGCACTCGTGATGTAAAAAGAAAGAGATGGGATGCCACTGGAGCTGTTGTTCCAACAGTCGCTGCCGCCGGCCGGTGTGGCCGAGCGGTTCTAGGCGCTTCCGTCAGGAACCGCGCGACTGCTACGGTCGCAGGTTCGAATCCTGCCTCGGGCATGGATGTTTGTGATGTCCTTAGGCTAGTTAGGATTAAGTAGTTCTAAGTTATAGGGGACTTATGACCTCAGATGTTAAGTCCCATAGTGCTCAGAGCCATTTGAAGCAGTCGCTGCCAGGAAGTCCCCCTCTGAAGACAGTTTGTTGCGACGTTGTAGTCGCTGTTTGCTCGAGGCCTCACGAGCTTTCGTTTACTGCCGGCTGTTGGTACTTGCGGTTAACCGTCTCGTGAAAGTTAGGCCGCGTACGTCGCTATCCGTCACGTGCTGTCTCCGTCGTGTCCTAGTGGAGCCGAATTCTGTCGAGCATTAAGACGCTGTGCTTACGTTTAATTCTTTCTGAGAGCAGGGCATGGTCAGGAATGACTCACAGTAGTGATAATATGGCGGAAGATTTTTAAATTCAGATAGTTTGCTGTACGATGTGTTTCCCGCAGAATAACAGAGAAGTTAAACTAGGAGGGGTGCACCGTTCTCTCATGCCTGCTGCTTCCGGATGCGATTTCTTTCTCTTAGTTATTGCGCTACTTGTCTCTGTGGAAGAATTAGAGGACGAACGACATGAATTATTAAAGGAGGAGACGTTGCTCCTGTTTCATCAGTCCCTACTACAGTGAGACGGTTAGCAGTAACCGCAGTGGCAGAAGCTGGAAGACCTGTACTCATTTGACATATGTGAAATATAGTAATCATAAAAAATAATGTAAATTTGTACAGAAACCAGATGGCAATTATAACAGTCGAGAGACATGAAAGGGAAGCAGTTGTTGGGAAGGGAATAAGACAGGGTTGTAGCCTCTCCCCGATGTTATTCAATCTGTATATTGAGCAAGCAGTAAAGGAAACAAAAGAAAAATTCGGAGTAGGTATTAAAATCCAGGGAGAAGAAATAAAAACTTTGAGGTTCGCCGATGGCATTGTAATTCTGTCAGAGACAGCAAAGGACTTGGAAGAGCAGTTGAACGGAATGCATAGTGTCTTGAAAGGAGGATATAAGATGAACATCAACAAAAGCAAAACGAGGATAATGGAATGTAGTCAAATTAAGTCGGGTGATGCTGAGGGAATTAGATTAGGAAATGAGACACTTAAAGTAGTAAAGGAGTTTTGCTATTTGGGGAGCAAAATAACTGATGATGGTCGAAGTAGAGAGGATATAAAATGTAGACTGGCAATGGCAAGGAAAGCGTTTCTGAAGAAGAGAAATTTGTTAACATCGAGTATAGATTTAAGTGGCAGGAAGTCATTTCTGAAAGTATTTGTATGGAGTGTAGCCATGTATGGAAGTGAACCATGGACAATAAATAGTTTGGACAAGAAGAGAATAGAAGCTTTCGAAATTTGGTACTACAGAAGAATGCTGAAGATTAGATGGGTAGATCACATAACTAACGAGGAGGTATTGAATAGGATTGGGGACAAGAGAAGTTTGTGCCAAAATTTGACGAGAAGAAGGGATCGGTTGGTAGGACATTTTCTGAGGCATCAAGGGATCACCAATTTAATATTGGAGGGCAGCGTGAAGGGTAAAAATCGTAGAGGGAGACCAAGAGATGAATGCACTAAACAGTTTCAGAAGGATGTAGTTTGTAGTAGGTACTGGGAGATGAAGAAGCTTGCAGAGGATATAGTAGTATGGAGAGCTGCATCAAACCAGTATCTGGATTGAAGACCACAACAACAATAAAAATAAAAAAAACTAAATTCGTATCACAAGTAAGTACTTCCTATTCTTCCAAATAATGTGGGAAGTGACAACCTTCTGCAGTAATGTATTTGTATCTCGCGTAATGACGTCGTCATGTATGGGACAAAACAATGTTCGTAAGAAAAGACGACAAGACGAAAAAAAAGAATCGTTTGTTTCAAAACATGGCATGAGTTAACTTTCATTAACGAACTGATGATACGTTCATTTGTCAGAACTTCTTAAATTGCAGCCAGTATAGCGCATTATGCCTGAGACGTAGATTAAGTTCGGTGAATTACACCAACTTTGCGGTAATCTATGGACAGATTGGGGTCTTCAAAATTTCTCCATTATACATAAGTATCTGTTGCGTCGAATAAAAAAAGCAAAAAGTCTGTGATACCTATAAATGATCTCTTCTGTTTTTCGTTAAGTACACTGTCCAACAAAAAAATTGAGTCACCGAGAAGAATGGCCGGAAGCCATCGCACGTGGATGAATCAAATTTATTTTAAAAAATTGAAAAACAAAAAGGAGTAACAGTTTATCTTTTCACGTAGTTTCCCTCTACAAAAAAACATTTTTTTCCAAGCGAACATCGTAGAAGGAATCTGAATGCGTCAGGAGCAAATTGCGCACAAATTCCTACACGCTCTTCTTAAAGCGGTCCAAAGAAATGGAAATCGCTGGGCGATAGGTCCGGACTAAGAAGTATGATCAAGTTGAGTCCTGTGGATTTCCTGTAGCTTGGAGACCGCTAGAGCTCCAGTACGGGGCTGGGCATCGTCGAATCGGTTGCACTAGTCTTTTGCGGCGATATACTTTCTTCACGTTGTTCAACAGCTCCCAGTAGTACACAGCACTGATTGCCCGTTGCTCATGCAAATATTAATGAGCAAAATGCCTTTCGGGTTGAAAAATGGTTGAAAGAACATTGCCAGCTGACAGTTGAGTCCTGACCTTCACTGGTCCTCCCTCCAAATGGTTCAAATGGCTCTTAGCACTATGGGACTTTACATCTGAGGTCATCAGTCGCCTAGAACGTAGACCTAATTAAACCTAACTAACCGAAGGGCATCACACACATCCATGCACGAGGCAGTATTCGAACCTGCTGTCGTAGCGGTCGCACGGTTCCAGACTGAAGCGTCTAGGACCGTTCTGTCACAGCGGCCGGCAGGTTCTCCCTCCCATTTCCTCCTCCACTCCTTACTAGCACGTTATGGTGGTGGACTCACGTTTCGTCGACGGTGACGCTCCGCCTCAAAAATCCATCAGCTTCCTTTACAAACTTACTGTAAGCCTAAGACAAACTTCCAAATGTCCCAACTTCCGATTTACAGGTAGAAAGTCGTAACTAAGTATACGTACACACCATTGGTGGGTATGTAAATCATTCGAGTTGCAATTCTTTGTGACAGGTAGAATGACCAATTGAGCGTATTAATGTTGTTCGTGTTTAGTACTGTTACTAGTCCTGGTAGGGTAGTACAAAGGTCTTGAACGTTATCAGGTGTTGAATGATCATTGTCAATGACACAGACATGCCACGCACTCAGACGAGACAACGTTAGCAGCAACTGACAGAGTTTGAAAGAGCCCTCATTGTGGTTCTCCTCACCAGAGGGTCGCCATATTGTGCACCAAGCACATCGAATCCTTTTCACGTGCGCGTCTGTCAATCCAAGACAAGTAATAGATCCTTGCAACATTTTATGTCGTTCCGTAGCATTCTCCGCCATCGTGCACCAGCTTTCGGAGACTAGCAGGAGCTAAACTAGGGAGTTACCGTAGGTTGTCATAAACACCACAACCACAACACAAAGGACTGTGTCTGGAGTGGTGCCGTGACAGGGAAGCATGGACTGCTGAAGAATGGCCGGCCGCTGTGGTCGAGCGGTTCTAGACGCTTTAGACTGAAACCGCGCGACCGCTACGGTCGCAGGTTCCAATCCTGCCTCGGTAATGGATGTGTGTCATGTCCTTAGGTTAGTTAGGTTTAAGTAGTTCTAAGTTCTAGGGGACTGAGGACCTCAGATGTTGTCCCATAGTGCTCAGAGCCATTTGAACTTTTTTTTTCTGAAGAATTGCGTTCAGCAATGAATCGCAGTTCTGCACTACTCCCGCTGACCACCGTGGCGAGTATCACGGCGACCTGGGATGAGGTCCAGCCCTTCCAGTGTGTCACAGAGGCCATGTTACTTCTGGAATCCTGGAGTGAGGAGGCATTGGGTACGGCTTCAGGTCACGGCTGGTAGTGGTTGAGAGAACTCTGGCGGCAGAGCCGTGCATCAGAAACATCGTGCACCTTCACGGGTGACCTGTCATGCAGCAGTATCGTGGAACCTTTTCTCGAGGGGAGGACAATGCTCGCCCACACATTACAAGTGTCTCTGAACTGCCTGAGTGTTGTTGAGCTACTCCCGTGACTAGCACGGTCCCCGAAACAACATGTGTGGGACCAGCCTAAAAGTCAACTCCGTCCCAATGCCAATATCCAGAAATGCAGTGACCTGTTAGAACTGTTGTGTGTCTGGTTGTTTCAGAACAGTCTACAACGGCTTTATGATACCATTCCCGGCCTAATGAGTGGATGCATGCAGTTCATAGAGAGCGCATCGTGATAATGACATGACGATTTTTCATTTCATCCTCCCCTTCAAGGAGCAACGGCCAGTATCGCATAAAATATTGCTTTACTTAAGACAATCGGTTTCTACAGTTGTCATCTCCACGTCTTAAAATCGTTTTGTTCTGTCATATGTTTATTTTACACTGTACCTCAGGCAAAAAATGTCAAGTGGATAATAAACAGCACATAAAAACAAGTCAGTCGTCGTTTTTGTTATGTTATGTTTTTTTATCCACTTGACATTTTTTGCGTGAGGTTCGGTGTAAAATAAACATATGATAGAACCAAAAGATTTTAAATCTGAAGATCACGGTACAGTCTCTTTAAGGCGGTTGTCTGAAATAAAAGCCATATTTTGTGCGATTTTGGCTGTTGAATTGCTTTTTACAATTAAAACAGCTCGCTCTTAAGTATTCCCAAAATGAGAAAATTCAAGCTTCACTTTTTGTCAGGCTGCATAGTTCATTGTTCTGTTTCTTGATTTAAACAGACCAATATAATAAGCTGTGTAGACTGATATGTCATCATTCACTACAGTCGTCAAATTCACTAACCGGCAGTCGGGCAGTATAGCCACCGAATTGTAGTTGAGGAAAGTCATTTGCTTAAATGCTTATAGGCCGTCTGTAGTTTGTACATTCTTGAGGAGTTACTAAGTCAGTATATATGTAGAATAAAACTGAATAGGCTACACATCACTGTGCAACTTCATTATTCATTAGCATCGGTTAATTACACTGGTTCTCGAATTCGACGAAATTTTAATTTTCCTATAGAGAGATTTCAGACAACCTATTATATGAATCGGGTCACTTCTTGATAAAGATGAGAACTGAGATACACTGAGACCGGTTGTTGCAATATATTACCGGACAAATTTTTTGCCTTATCGTTTCATCGCAAAAGGTGAAAATATGGCTGTGTGTGAGTCCATTTTCATGCAATACTTTACAACATTGAGGAACGAAAGACTACAAAGTCCGCTGACGGGAAGGTCGATAGAGGGATTTATGAATGGGTAATAACTTGCCGGCAAGCCGGGGGAGAGTAAACGTTACGTGGGAAAGGGGACGTGACGGAGGCGATGTGGAGGTATTTCTGTGGGAAGGGCGGTGGAGCGCGGCGCGGATGCCTTTGTTGTGTCTGGTATTGGCGTGTTTGTTCTTGTTGCTTGCGCACGAGCTCAATTTGAGAGCGAGTTTATGTAACGAAACGAGCCCTGGAGACTCAGCCAGAGGCGGGGAGTTCTCGGTCGTTGCACGGAATGATGCTCGGACGCTTCCTGTCAAAGGGTCCACGCAACGCCTGTGCACGTCGCAGTAGTTACGTACAGAGTCACAGTTCAAACAACTTTATCCCGTCAGGTATTGAAAATAAACTGTAACACAAAATAAAAGAATGCGGCGAACCACGATGCAAGTCTCTGAATGGGATGGAAACCGGTAGATGTGATGTACAGGTACAGACAAACAAATGGTTACAATTTCAGAAAAATTGGATGAGTTATTCAAGAGAAAGGACTTGATAAATTGAGAAAGTCAGTAACGCATTGGCCCACCTCTGACCCTTATGCAAGCATTGATTGATAGAGTTGTTGGTTGCACTCCTGAGGGATATCGTGCCAAATGCTGCCCAAATAGCGCGTCTGATCGCCAAGTCCCGAGCTCTCTCGAAGGCCTTGCCGATAATGCTCCAAACGTTCACGATTGGGGAGAGATTCGGCGACCTTGCTGGCCAAGTTAGGGTTTGGCAAGCACGAACACAAGCATTAGAAACACTCTAGGCCACATTACAATCGATGCAAGTCTTGAGAATGGCAATTACATTCTAAAATAATACGATACTCACATTGTGCTTCAATTGAAAGAGCTTTAAATTTTTTTGTTGCGTATTCATGTCGGCATCACATTCGTTTGTTGGATAGTCAACTGAAATAATGCATTGCCAGCTAATGGAGGTGATCTTTAGCAATAGATAAAGAAGAACAAAGTATTTCTCTGTAACAATGTTGAGCCACAAAAAAAAGTACAATTCTTTCGTCACTTTCAGGTTTACTTACTTAACTGGGCTACTAGATTTCAATAAAGCTGCATGAGTTTTTGTTTCCCTCGTACTTGTACAGAGAACACTGCATGCTAGTGCCGGCACGTTTTGCCAGAGTCGTGACACGGATTTCGAATAATTCAGTTGCAGATTAATGCAGCATTCCCTTTTGGGGTAGCCACTAGTGAATAGCCGTGATTTCAAAAGCGGTGATGGATAAATAAGAAATCGTGCAGTGTTTTACAGATTTACTCACTCGCTACAGTTAGTTTGAAATCTACGGACATCCTGCATACCAATGTGTTAGCTGTTACGCGACAGTATGATGGCGCCTTCGCAACAAGAAAATGCCCGTCCACGCATGACCCGTGTCTGTATGAACTCTGTGCGCGGTGCAGAGGTTCTCCCGAGGCCAGCAAGATCCTTAGATCCGCCTCCGATAGAACATGCGTGGGTCCAGTTAGTACGTAAACTCCCCCCCCCCCCCCCCCCCCGCTCCTCCCAGTGCCAGTACACACAATATTAAGGGCCAGTTGAAACGATTGTGGGCGAGCTTGCCTCAGGAGAGTCTACTATGGCTTTATGACACGCTTCCGAACCGAATCAGTGTATATATGCAGGCCTGAGGGGAATGTCATACTGATGACTGGGCTAATGCTGCCAATTTCTTTGCAAATTTGACTCGATTTTGTAATCGTTAAGCTCATTGCTACCAGTGGGTTCTGCCTGAAACAACTATGTTATTAATTTCGTAATTACCTGTGCCTTTCGCAAGACAGATTGCTACTGCATTGTAGCAGTCACTTACAATAGTCGCTGCGGAGAACATGCTATGTGATTGTAGGAGATTGTGACGTGCTTCATCGACGAGATCACAGACAATGAAAGTAAGTGTATATATAGTTACTGCAATGTAAATTTGAGTTTCCTATGATTTTCTGAGTGTTTTCGAAATAAAACCACTCGAGCACCATGAACTTTTGAGACCTATTTCTTTTAAATTTAGGCCTATTTTTGCGTGTTATTTAGGACTATTATTTGTTTCAGGGGTTCCGGGTTAATGAATGTATCGAGTTGTGGGACTGTGTCTAGGAAAAATGTGAAATTGCTTTCAAATATATATAATGAATATGCGTATTGCAGTGTCTGTGTTGTTCAGAAGAACGACGCAATGTTCCTTCGGACGTGCATGCATTTTCAGATGAGCTTCTGAACAACACAGGCACTACAATATTGTAGTTATCGGCCGAAACCGGGGCAAGAGACTTTCAAGTAAAATGTCTAACCTGAACGGGAACATACATAATTGTAGACACATACATCTACATCTACATCCATCTACATACATAATCCGCAAGCCGCCTGACGGTGTGGGGCGGAGGGTACTTTGAGTACCTCTATCGGTTCTCCCTTCTGTTCCAGTCTCGTATTGTTCGTGGAAAGATTGTTGGTATGCCTCTGTGTGGGTTCTATTCTCTCTGATTTTATCCTCATGGTCTCTTCGCGAGATACAAGTAGGAAGGAGCAATATACAGCTTGACTCCTCGGTGAAGATATGTTCTCGAAACTTCAACAAAAGCCCGTACCGAGCTACTGAGCGTCTCTCCTGCAGTCTTCCACTGGAGTTTATCTATTATCTCCGTAACGCTTTCGCGATTACTAAATGATCCTGTAACGAATCGCGCTACTCTCCGTTGGATCTTCTCTTCTATCAACCCTATCTGGTACGGATCCCACACTGGTGAGCAATAGTGAAGCAATGGGCCAGCAAGTGTACTGTAACCTACTTCCTTTGTTTTCGGATTGCATTTTCTTGGGATTCTTCCAATGAATCTCAGTCTGGCATCCGCTTTACCGACGATCAACTTTACATGATCATTCCATTTTAAATCACTCCTAATGCGTACTCCCAGATAATTTATGGAATTAACTGCTTCCAGTTGCTGACCAGCTATTTTGTAGTTAAATGACAAAGGATCTTTCTTTCCATGTATACGCAGCACATTACACTTGTCTACATTGAGATCAGTTGCCATTCCCTGCTCCATGCGTCAATTCGTTGCAGATCGTCCTGCATTTCAGTACAATTTTCCATTGTTACAACATCTCGATACACTACAGCATCATCCGCAAAAAGCGTCAGTGAACTTCCGATGTTATCCACAAGGCCATTTATGTATATTTTGAATAGCAACGGTCCTACGACACTCCCCTGCGGCACACCTGAAATCACCATTACTTCGGAAGACTTCTCTCCATTGAGAATGACATTCTGCGTTCTGTTATCTAGGAACTCCTAAATCCAATCAAACAATTGGTCTGATAGTCCATATGCTCTTACTTTGTTCATTAAAAGACTGTGGGAAACGGTATCGAACGCCTTGCGGAACTCAAGAAACACGGCATCTACCAGGGAATTCGTGTCTATGGCCCTCTGAGTTCGTGGACGAATAGCGCGAGCTGGGTTTCACACGATCGTCTTTTTCGAAACCCATGATGATTCGTAGAGAGTAGATTTATAGTCATTATACTCGAACATAATATGTGTTCCAAAATTCTACAACAGATCGACGTTAGATATATAGGTCTCTAGATGTGCACATCTGTTCGACGTCCCTTCTTGAAACGGGGATGACCTGTGCCCTTTTCCAATCCTTTGGAACGCTACGATCTTCTAGAGACCTATGGTACAACGCTGCAAGAAGGGGGGCAAGTTCCTTCGCGTACTCTGTGTTAAATCGAACTGGTATGCCATCAGGTCCTGCAGCCTTTCCTCTTTTGAGCGATTTTAATTGTTTTTCCATCCCTCTGTCATCTATTTCGATATCTACCATTTTGTCATCTGTGCGACAATCTAGAGAAGGAACTACAGTGCAATCTTCCTCTGTGTAACACCTTTGGAAGAAGACATTTAGTATTTCGGCCAGTAGTCTATCATTCTCTGTTTCAGTACCATTTTGGTCACAGAATGCCTGGACATTTTGTTTTGATACATCTACCACTTTGACATAAGTCCAAAATTTCTTACGATTTTCTGCCAAGCCAGTACAAAGAACTTTGCTTTCGAATTCACTGAACGCCTCTCGCATAGCCCTCCTCACACTACATTTCGTTTCGCGTAATTTTTGTTTGTCTGCGAGGCTTTAGCTGTGTTTGTTTGCTGTGAAGTTCCCTTGACGACATATGGAAGTTTGCGTCTGGCCGTCATTCGTGCTCGGATAGCCTCTTGGTAAGGCGACCTCTGGCGATAAGCGGGAAATCTGGGTCTGAGTCCTGGTGAGGCACAAACTGTCGCTGTCGTCATTCCATTACACAGCTATTAATAGCCCACACTCGCAGCTGCGAATGTATTTCATATACCTCATGAAATGACGGGTGGTTGAAAACTGTGTGCGCCCCAGTAGCTCCTTGGCTTTCTTGAAACAACTGATTGTTTACTTTTTGCCGATTTGTACTGGTGTTCGTTGCTTACTACGACGACAAAGCACATTTTTGTGAAATAATTTAAAATTATATTCCAAAGTGAAACTACCTCCTTAAAATACCTGGTTGTTTACTTTTTACCAATTTACTACTTGTGTTCGTTGCTTGCCATAATCATAAAAGATAAAGTTTGTGAAAAATTTTAAAATTATTAATTTTTTTGTATTAATGGGCTGAAAGAGTTAAATAACACTGCGTGCCCTCTCAGCCTGGAAAGTTTCATTTCACTTCCTCCTCCCATTATGGGACTTTCACTGTTTTTGTCAGCCAATGTTAACAGTCTGACGATGAGAGGAGTATGTAGCGTGTAAGTGGAAAATAGATTCAGGAAAGAAAAATTAACGAACAGGGAAGAAGTGGTACAAGGCCACGGTGTTACGACATCAGGCACTCACGAAGAGTAATCACAGCCGATGTCTCTGGGGCGCAGAATGCAGGTCGTTAGAGGAGCAGGACACGCACCAGGATACGTAGGCGCCCGACCGCCCGTCTCATGGCAGCGGACCAGGAAGTCCGTTCTGCTCGGAACCATGAGGGAGCGCAGTTGAAGCCGTCATCTGGAGGCGAGTCGTTTCTTCCAGTGCAGGCCCGTTCACTGCAGCTCTGATGTCCGCGTGAATATGTTATCATGTAAAACTGATTCCAAGCTACTTATACTACTTTCGTGGTCACACACCGATTTGTTGTATAATGACAAAGAGAAAGGCATAAGGTCGCCGGCCGGAGTGGCCGAGCGCTTCTAGGCGCTTCTACGGTCGCAGGTTCGAATCCTACCTCGGGCATGGATGTGTGTGATGTCCTTAGGTTAGTTAGGTTTAGGTAGTTCTAAGTTATATGGGGCTGATGACCTCAGCTGTTAAGTCCCATAGTGTTCGGATCCATTTGAACCAAAGGCATGAGGTCGGTGCGGGTGACATCCGATAATGGTGACTTTTAAAAATAAATTCACTTGCATTTTGTATGCAGTGGCTATATATGGGATAAAAAATTTTATGTGATATATGTTGATGAGGTAATTAATGCTTTAATGTGGCCGTGTTGATGATTCCAACATTCAGTTTTCATTACTCAGTAATTTGTTGATAACCTGTTAGCTGCAATAGCACTGAGCAGGCCATACACGACAGCTCAGTAACAAAGATTACTTACCCATAAAATCGGGCAGTCTTTTGAGGGACGGTCGTGTTGTAAAAGGACTGCATAGCGTTGCTTGTTGTACGTCCTCTCCACTGCCCTTGATTAGCGACAGTAATCTTCACCAACACCAGCCATAAAATAAACAATTATCTACCTGTAGACGATAGTGAGAACCATCGAAAGGTGTTGTGGCAAAATAAATAAATGAGTGACCCTAAAAATTTTTATTTGGATGTTTTTATTAAAAATTACTTATTATTTGTATTCATTATTAAATAAAAACTTACACCACTCTGTCACATAAGGACTATGCAGTATCCCGCAAAATAACAACTCTCATAAAATTCTGCTCATATGGGCGGATACAATCTAAAGTCAATATTTAATAATGAATACGTCTATTAAGTATTTTTCTAAATAATAACATACAAACAAAACAGTTTCCGTCAGTTCAAATTGGTTGAAATGGCTCTGAGCACTATGGGACTTAACTTCTGAGGTCATCAGTCCCCTAGAACTTAGAATTACTTAAGCCTTACTAAGGACATCACACACATCCATGCTCGAGGCAGGATTCCAACCTGCGACCGTAGTGGTCGCGCGATTCCAGACTGTAGCGCCTAGAACCGCTCTGTTATTCCGGCCGGCTTTCTATCAGTCACTTGTTTATTTTGCCGCTTTGCGTTTAGATGGTTCACACCACCATCTTCAGGTGATGGAGTGTATATTTACATGGCTGGTGTTGGTGAAGAGTACAGACGTCTTTCTACAGTTGCAGACCAAGGGCAGTGGAGAGGACGTACATCAAGGAACAGTATGCATGCTTATTACAACACTACTTTCCCTCAAAAGACGAAAAATAGCCTACGCTGACCTTGGTTTAAGACTGAAAAGATTTCTGTATTTTTCACCATCACCAGCCATGTAAGTAAGCAATTCTCCACCTGAAGATCATAGTGCGACCCATCGAAACGCGTAGTGGCAAAATAAACAAGTGACTGACGCAGAAACTGTTTTATTTGTCAGGTTACCTTCCATTCAAAAAGCTGTTGCACTCAGCGACTGCTATATTGACTTTTAAATTATAGATTGCAGCGATCAGTCGTCCTTTCTAAATTTTATTGTGCAGATCTATATTTCGGCTAATGCATTGAGCGAAAATAATAGTACAATAAGAATGGCTAGTTTCTAGCCGAAATATAGATCTGCACAAGAAAATTTAAAAAGGAAGACTGAACGCTGCAATCTGTGATTTATTTGTATTTATCAACACTCGCAGCCCTCATAATTCCGTCGATTATGGAAGAAATATTCAAATAAAAAACATACCATAAAAATCGAGACCTTACAATGACGTGCTAGATGTTGTATCGTAACGTGCAAACATTTTTGAGGCACGAGCAAGACAGATACGTGCCACATATAGCCGTGCGCGGTACAAAGCCATGTTGGCTGCGACAGAATAACTGACGACCGGGTTTGGAGTATAGCAGAAGCTAGTGCTTACAGGTACACCCACTGCCTGACGTCAATTACAACTATGGTAACAAGATTACGCTTTTGTTTAAAATTGGAATTAACAAAAGAAATGTAACATCAACGTCGTACTCACCAAGTAATCATAACGACAAAGTTTACACAAAATATAAATATAAAAGGAACAGTATGCAGTAAATTGTCATGGATGGCTGCCAGCACCATCAGATAAAATTCAGCAATTTGTGACGTACCGATGGCATAATAGATTACCTGTACTAGCAAGTTCGCATCATACAATATATGTAATGCAGCTAATTTTAGGGGAGAGATAATCGATATTTACGGAATTATGAAATAGGATTTGATGTTACTGGTCAGTTTTGCTGCAAGCGAGAGATGTCAGTTAGCACTTACGTAATAGGAAGCTGTAAAACAAACCTGTACTCATGCAGGACAGTAACTTAAAATATAAACAGATAGATGATGTACCTTCTAGTGGCATTTGAGAGCTCTAATAACGACTTCAATATCTCGATTTCAGAAACCCCGTATGGATACCTTAACCGCTCACGGGATGAAAGATGTGTTACGCCTTATGTTTGGAATATCTTACGTATTACAGTACCGGCTTCGTGTCTTTACCATAAAGGGACATCCAGGGTATTACGAACTGTTCTTTCTAAGAGTCGTCAATTAGTCGTGCTCACTTGTTTAGGAATAATATCCCTCAGTCGGTAGAACCATTTTAAGCGAGAAAGAAGTTAGAAACGATACTTAACACTAAAATGAACCCATCTGGATCTAGTGCATCTTCGTCGAAAATATGACTCGTTGGAAACAATTGACGTCTAGGCGGTACGATCGCGTTTGCTCTTAAAATTTGAACGTTGCTGGTTTTTATTTTCTTCATCATTACTTTTAATTTTTTCGTCTCATATTTCAATATAATGTCACACATCGGTTTCCATTCTGATAGCATAGATTCATTTGGACGTAACAGTTTCATATTAATTTCATGAGAAGAACAACTCCATGACAAGCCCTCAAAATTGCTGCTACTGACTCGAAGAAGAACAGAGATAATACAAAATCTTAGCTCGGCGATTTTACGAAGTATCTGTCTTTTACATACAAGCAGTTTCATACACAATTGATTTACTTCTTTTACAGATACTTTCAGAATAAATTATAAAAACAGGAATGACGAAAAAAATTACGAATATAATCACAATTTCAAATTGAACTGGAAATATGAAAACTAGTTATGTATTCTGAAAGTAAATCTGACGTCAATTTCCCGTGTTTTATTTCTGTTTATAAAACATAAGCGATTTACATTGTTCACAAACAACAAATACAAAATTACAGTTTTGATTCCGTTGACTCGTGTTATGAATTTAATGTATCGTATTCTCCGATGTGTGACAAAGGTAGGTGCATGACCCAATTTCGCGACAAAGGTTGACCAACGGCTGTCTCAGACTTTGTCTTATGGCGATATTTTGATGGGGTGTGGGAAGACATGATACAGTACACCGCCGTCTCGGCTGTTGTCGACTTTCAGACCCCTGTACCCTATTTGCCACTCACATAGCTCCTCAATTGGCTCACGTGGCTGAATGCATTGCTCTCCAGTCCACTCATTGGAGACATACTTCTGGAAGTAACAGAAATTGAACATTGATCCTTCACATGACAGTCAAACGCGCTAGGGAGGCGGACGTAGAGGACACAACAGCGATGTCTCTACGTAGGTGCAGTGTACACTAGCCAGTAAACATCCAAATTACGACTTCTGGTAGCGCCACGTGTCGCTCTGGCGCACGTGTAAGAGGCATCGTCCCTGGAAGGAAGTCCTTGGTCCTAAGGGCCTTGCAACGTTGGGATCCTGCGAGGTCACCCACTGGTATGCCCCGTTTCTTAAAGCCTCCTCCGAGACGTGCTCGTAGCTGACGGCTCTCAGCGCTGGCAGCTGCGTAGTCACCAGCTTTCACCACTTCTTAATGGTAGACGCAGTTACCACAGATGAGGTGAAAGAAAGGAAATTTTGGGCTTAACGTACTTAGAGACGGAGCACAGATTCGGATTGTGGAAGCATAGGAAACGAATTCGGCTGTATGCTTTCAAAAGAACCGTCCTGGGATTGGCCTGGGGCAAGTAAGGAAAACTAAAATGCACCGTGTGACCTGCATGGAAAGAAACTGTACCACTCACTTGCAGTTCTTGCTGACAACAGTAGCGCTCGCTTTACTCTTTGCGCGCAGTCTTGCATTCAGTCCTGCTCGGTGCTGTCTTGGGCCTGTTTTCCCGGCAATGTTAACTGTACGTTAATAGTTACACACAGCAGTACTTAAAGGTTTACTGACGAAGAGTTGACCGTTATGCACTTCACGTATGCTTTCACTGAATACAGTGGAAAACCAACACAACAACGCTATGTTAAGCAGCAGCGACGGCAACCACATCACAGGCTTCTGCGAGAAACTGGATATTTCTACGGTTTTGTGGCTGCATATTACAGTGTTTTTCTGCATTTAAATCTACATGGCTACTCTGCAATTCACACTTAAGTGGCTGGCAGAGGGTTCATCGAACCATTTTCAGACTACTTCTCTACCATTCCACTCTCGAATGGAGCGTGGGAAAAAGGAACAGCTAAATCTTTCCGTTCCAGCTCTGATTCCTCTTATTTTATTGTGATGATCATTTCTCCGTTCGTAGGTGGGTGTCAAAATAATATTTTCACATTCGGAAGAGAAAGTTAGTGATTGAAATTTCGTAAACAGATCTCTCCGCAAAGAAAACCGCCTTTGTTTCAGTGACTGCCACCCCAACTCCCGTATCATATCAGTGACACTTTAACCCCTAACACGAAACGAGCTGCCCTTCTTTGCACTCTTTTGATGTCCTCCTTTAATCCTACCTGGTAAGAATCACACACCGCGCATCAATACTCCAGCAGAGGACGGACAGGTGTAATGTAGGCTGTCTCTTTAGTGGGTTTGTCGCATCTCCTAAGTGTTCTGCCAACAAAGCGCAGCCTTTGATTCACCTTCCCCACAGTATTATCTATGTGGTCTTTCCAATTTAGGTTGCTCGTAATTGTTATTGTAATTTTTCATGCCGCGACGGTATTTGCACAGGAATGGAGGTGACTGATGTAACAAACTGATAAAAAATTATTTAATTATTACTCTTAACGAATCGTCGGAATCATGGGTCCCCTTATACCAAAATATTGAGTAAATATCCTTTAACATCTGAAAATTTGTCGGAGGAATTCTGTTTCACCCTGCATATTATAAAAATGCATGCACCTCCTAAACCACCCGGTCGATCTGTACCAACTTGATGCAGGTATTACTTACTATCGGAAAAGAAGCCCTTGCGGTAAGAAGCATCTACATCCCATGGGTATTAGGGTAGGGGCGACATAGAACCATAAAGTAGGAACGCCTGTGGCAATTTCAACCAAATCTGGTGCGTACATGACTAAAATGAATAAAATACCTTGGGAGTAAGATACTGCTGCTACACCCACGGTTTGGGAAGAGTACAAAAAGGGTGAAATGTGAAAATGTTCGAAGATGCGCTATTAGTAATTCTTTCCTATATTTCGAAAGTACGAAGTGCAATCTGTCTGTTATTTGTGTCGTTCGACATCAGGCAAGCCACTAGAGTGACCACAGCAACAAGTCAATAATTCTGTCAATGTTTCGGGGCCAAAGATCATGCCACAATGCTGGTTACGACAAATATATGTAACGTCCTCTCTGGAGACGCATGTTGTTATAGCGGAGAATGGGACAGTTTCTTCAAGATTCAGCTACAACAGAAGGCCGAAGTTCACTGCCTTTGGTGGCGTATAGTGTACCATACCGTATAGTTTTATTTTTACTGGCAGTTGCCAACTTAATGTTCCAATATCTGTAATTTTATTTGGTTTAAATAATAAGTTATTCTGAAGTACTGTATATGACGAGAGCATTTTACTATTAAATGTGTTCATCTGTTACTTCATGTAATTGTTTAGATTTTCTGATGAAGACACCCAAAATCGGTGTCGAAACCATGTTAAAGTAAAATCGTGTTGCAACTAGTTCGTTGTACTGTAAGTATCATTTATACATGTGTGAAATAGATTGACCAGAGATATTAATGTGACCTCCTCCTACGCTCAACGTCAACAACGTGCGGTAACGACTCACAGACGGCAGATGGCAGCATTAGCAGTGGAGCCTATGTAAAGCGAGCCGCGGAGGGGAGAAGGAGGAGAGAGGAGGGTTGTAGAAAACGGTGCAGGCATTGTCATAATGCAGAAACAGAGCGTTTTATCTGATGACCAAAAGGGCATTATAGTTGGCTCCCGAGCCAAGACTGGAAGCATATCCGAAACGGCCAAGTTTGGAAATTGTTCGCATGCCTCCTTGGTTAACGTATATCGTGAATGACAAAATGGCAGTATTCAAAACCGTGGCAGAGGCAGCTGTGGTGCAGCACGGGCCGTAGATAACTGGTGTAAATGACGACTCCAGAGATGTCTGCGGCTGCACAAACGTGTAGGGATAGAAGAGTTCCATGGACCACGGCCATACAACCCGGAAAAATTCTCGGTAGCTGAAACATCCGGTCGTGAAAGCCTTCATTGTATGATTAGACGTGTAAGTGTTGGCCAACTAACCGCCCAGATCAACGAAGGGCCCACCAAAAAAGTCTCATTAAATGATCGTTCAGCGAACGTTGTTGTGTATGAACTTCCCCAGCAGATGCCTGGTTCAACCACTAATGCTGGCTGCTGTTCGTTGGCGACGAAGCGTGGATTTTGCACCCCAGTATCGCAGCTGGACGTCCACTGAGTGACGACAGGTGGCCTTTTATGCTCCAACAGACAAATGTCCGCTGGCGTTTATGACCCTCCAATAATTAGTCGAAGGGTCGAGAATGGAGGGGGGACCGTTATGGTCTGGGGACTGGCATTCCCTGAGTCATCATTTTGGAAGGCACAATGGGTCAACACAAGCATGCATCTATCCTTGGGGAACGTGTCTACCCCTACATGCACCTGTTTTTTCCTCGGCATCAGCAGGACAATCCAACGTGTCACACAGCTCGCAGTGTACGTGCGTGACTCGAAGAGCATCAAGATGACTTTACCTTACTCCCCTGGTGACCAAATCCCAAAGTATTTAAACCCAGTCCATAATCTGTGGGAACACTTCGATCGGGCTCTTTGTGCCATGGATACCCAACTGAGAAACCTAGAACAAATGGCTGCGGCAGTGGAGTCAGCATGACTTCATATCCCTATCAGTACCTTCCACTACCTCAATGACTCTTCCTACACGTCCGTGCTGCAGAAAACTCTTATTCAGGCTTTTAACAGGTGGCCAAATAAATGCGACTGGACCGTGCGAAGCCGCAGGGAAACAGCTAGTATGACATAAAAAGTGGAAATAGTAACAGCAAAAAAAAGTAGGACAAATGAGACAGATTAGAGGCAGCAGTAGACATGAGAAAAGAGTAAGACAGAGAGAGAGATAGAGATGAAGAGGATGTGTTAGAACACAAGTAATGAAGAGAGGGGAAGAGGAAGAAAATTGAATGACTGAGAAACGAGAGCAAAAAGAAGTTGGTGGCATTTTCTTCACTGGTTAACTGGAGGAAACGCACTATGTATGTTAATTTATTCAATGGAAAAGTTATGAGGTTGATGGAAGTGGTTCAAATTTTTCTCAAATACAACAGGACGGCTTCCTCCAGAGGCGGATATTAACAGCTGAGAAGGGGATGACAGGTACTTTGAACACTGATACGAGGTGTTGGGGTGTATAATCACAGAGCAGTCGACGAAGGAGACAGCGTCTAATAAACACGTAACTTGTCTGACCCAACCATCCTAAATTGGCGTACGAAGCACTGACACAGTCAAATAATTGCATGTTGCAAATGAAACTCGCACAAATATCAAGGGCTGTTCCAAGGCTTGAATGATGTGTAACTAATATTTTATGAAAATCAGTTTTTATGTAAAATGTGGCACTGTATTCGTATTTGATTTGTGGAGTTAATATTGCCAACAGTAGATAAATTAAAAAATCTTGAAATTTCATAAAATGTTGTTGAACTAGGTTTTGAAAGTGGAAAAACTGGTTTCATGTAATTATGCAAGCTGAAATAGTTTCTATAAATGTGAAGTGCAGTCATGTTTCAAAAGTAGATATTATCAGTAAAAGCAGGCGAGACGAGGCATTGATAAGACAACGGACTTCTCATTTGGAGGGCGGTGATTCGCATCTCCTTACGGCTATCCAGATCGAAGTGTTCCGTTCTTTTCCTTAACTGCTTAAGACAAATACCGCTATGATTCATTGGAAAAGGAATTAATGTTCTGCCTCTTCGTCACTAGAAGTTAAATCCTAACTTCTGTTCCTTCTTTTATTGATAAAATGGAAGAGCTACTCGGAGGCAAGGGATTAGTGTCGTCTGCGAATGGAAAATTTTTGGTCACCCCGTAGACTGTAGTAAACATTCTGTCAGCTGACGCAGAAGGGTTCTACTCCTGAATAACAAATAAATCATCTTTACACCTACAGCAAAAGACAAAATTAGTGTTTTAACAGACACTGTATTCTCTGAAGTTTTCTTTACTCAACGTGAGTCTAAACACTATTTGTCTGCCTCGTACCGCAGAGAGTAGTAGTTCCCGCTTAGCAGTCCATTGTCTGTCTCACGAGTTTATCTGAAATTATTATTATGTTCTCCTACCACTAGAGTAATTTTGTTGCGCAGGTTGCAGCCACGGCCACTGAAGGTATAGCGAAAAACAGAGTTCTCAGGTTTAATTGCTGGAATATTGAGCTGCAAAAAAGCCCTCCCTGTGCTGACGTCTGCGACTTGCGTCACGAGTGGTCGGCCATGACAGCAGCTGGACCCAGTCCGGTTTGCGTATAGGGGAGCCGAGCCGAAGGCACGGGACCGCCTTTTTGACGCACTTATTGACTTAATGTTCGTATAGGACTGACGATAACGCGAACCAGGAGAGCTTCTGTAAAGTCTGGAAGGTGGGAGACGGATACTGGCAGAAGTAAGGCTGTGAGTACCGGCCGTGAGTCGTGCTTCGGTAGCTCAGTTGCCGGAACGGTAGCTCAGCGTGTTCGGTCAGAGGGTTAGCTGCTCTCTGTAATAAAAAAAAAAAAAAAAAAAAAAAAACTGAGTTAATAGATTAACAACGAACTTAAAAGGGTGTCTTACGACGTCCGCCCCGATCAGATTCAACGAACAAAATAAAAAAAACAACCAAAAAATAACAAAAAACAAAATGAGATTAAAAAAAAGATGACAGTCGGCACGGTAGCTCAGCGTGTTCGGTCATAAAAAAAACTGAGTTAATCGATCATCAATGAACTAAATCGGATGTCTTACGACGTCCGCCCGCGCAGATACAACGAACACATGCGAACAGAAATGAGATAAAAAGAAAAAAAGAAAAAAAAGAAAAGAGATGGTAGAGCACTTGCCCGCGAAAGGCAAAGGTCCCGAGTTCGAGTCTCGGTCGGGCACACAGTTTTAATATGCCAGTAAGTTTCATATCAGCGCACACTCCGCTGCAGAGTGAAAATCTCATTCTGAAGAATTTTTTTTTTAGCTTAAACAATCTGTACTAACAGTGTTTTATAAAATAGCGATAATTAAGAATCTGCTTTTGCAAACGCGTGATATGTAGTTAGAAACAAGTGGATGTGCGTTTTTCATACAAAACAATGACCATATATGTGTCAGTTAGCATACATTTGATAAGTTTTATATTTATGTAATGTAGGTATTCGAACTGAAAGAGAAAAATTGCAACGAACAAAAGACCGCAGCGGGATTCGGACCAGCTGTCCACTGATTACCCGATTACCGTTCACCAAAGCTACCGAGGAACGTAGCTCCCCTAAATGTTCTGAGACATTTTCTCGAGAATTTTTATGGTTCAAATGGCTCTGAGCACTATGGGACTCAACTGCTGTGGTCATGAGTCCCCTAGAACTTAGAACTACTTAAACCTAACTAACCAAAGGACATCACACACATCCATGCCCGAGGCAGGATTCGAACCTGCGACCGTAGCAGTCGCACGTCTCCGGACTGCGCGCCTAGAACCGCGAGACCACCGCGGCCGGCGAGAATTTTTAAGATTTGGATTGAACTACTCTGGCGGATTAATGTTTGAGTCCTGAACTTCACGTCCCATAAGTATTAAAATTATAAAAATCTCTTTACCAGGTAGTTACCTTGCGACAGTTAATCCCGTCTAGTACGACATCTGCTGTACTCATAATCTTGCAAGATTATTTTATTTAACTTTGTGGTCTTCTACCGCCGTAGTCATCTAAGGTTCGGAAGTCGTGTGCACCACCTATCTATGAACTGTGTAAACTACGAACTCTGTTTTGTTTGTGTCTCGTATTTTCTAAAGTGAAAATTGGAGACCAGTCCATCATTTGCCTAAACGAGCGTGGGAAACCGCCTAAAACCCACTCTCTGGCTGGCCGGTGGACTAGTCACGGTGGTTAATCCGCAGTGCGTGTTCGATCCGCATGTGGCTCCTATTTTCTCAGTACAGCAACTTATGCTGTAGTTGAGTCAGCATAAGAAGACCCCTACAGTCAGTGGCGCTGTTGCCAGCTTTCAACTGCCAAGTGCGAATGGCTGCAAGCGGCTACAGTAGAGCTGTGACAATGATGCGTTGCTATAGAGACGTTTACAGAATCGCGTTGCGTGATTGGTTGTGGTAGACGGGCAAAGCTGCCGTGTCCAGATCTCTGCAAATGTCAGGGATCAACTTACGTCAACTCAATTATAGTATACTGCTGGATACGGTAAATCGTAGCAATTATTAAATATTGAAAGACAGAAATAAAGACCTATGGCGGATTGTCTGTGATCGTATGCTGCGATTCAGAGTAGGAATTTTTGAGTAGGACAGATGACTCCGAATTTTTTGGACACTCACACTGATGAATATTTGAGAGCGAAGAAACATTACTGAATTTCTCAGACAGCTACCTACAGCATTTATTGCTCGTCTCGGAAAGAAACAGCAGTATCGCAACAGTCCACGTTCGTTGTTGAGAGGTCAGCGTAGATGGCTGCGACTCGCGGTACTGCCATGGATTTTTCCTCGGTGAGAGGAATGATGTGGGGTGCACTCAGCCTCCTGATGCCAACTGCCGAGCTACCTGAATGAGAAGTAGCGGCTACATGGTCTGACAGGTCGGCAGAATGGCCTCAGAGCGGTGTGCTGACCACACGCCCCTGTGAACCGAATCCATATCACGCCGCAAGACAGAGCATGACACGGCAAACACTCGACATCTTCTGGGCCTCGAAGGCCTTGAGGAGCTCGTTATTATCCTAACATATCTTGTACGTTTCTACTCCTTAGTATAAGAGTCTGAAGCAACTCATCACCATGATGACTGTATGGTGATGACAAAATATAGATAGCTTTATTTTTATTATAATTACCTCTATACTAAAATCCCAAACCGATAATTGCAGCGACTGTTGCTATTAATATTGGTTGATCGACTAGGAAAATAATCAACCCTTAGTTTAATATATTTTTTATCATTAATATTTCATAATACAATATTCTGTGGTATTTGTTATGTGGACGACTGTACTGCGATAGCAAAATACCAATAAAAATAATAATAATATTAATAATATTCTTATTATTCCCTACACAGAATTGAAAGTCAACACTGAGGAAAGTGTACACATCAGGCTTTCGCCCAAAGTCAATTTCTACGCCCCTGAACACGTCAACAGGCATTGGAACCCTTCAAAAAACGTGTTGCACCTATAACATGTCTACCAAGATTGAATGGGAGCTGGAAATGAAGGGCTAAGGACTTTGGAGAGAGGAAAAAGCTTAACAGGGAAATAAAAACGGTACAAGAATCAAAATAAAGGAAGTCGTTCGAAAGTGCATACATTTTCAGATCTGGGAAATCAAAATCAGTTGGTGTATAGCATTCAATACCGTCGAAATGGTGGATGAACTGCACGATGTCAAGTCCGTCGGGCACAATATTTCGGTAAACTAACACTTTTCCATCATCAGGTCCGCAGGTCATCAGTGAACGTGATGACGGCAACGTTGTCGTTTGGCAAAACATTGAGCCCATTGGATACTAACACCCGGCAATTTCCCCCGTGAACTACATGTATCCGACGTGAAGTACGCCAGTAAAATCTGAGTAATCGCATTCAATACCGTATTGCTCCACCCCGTGTAGTCTGACGTGCTCGGATACTGCTCGGCATGGTGGCCACAAAAGAAATCGTAAACACGTATTACAGAACGTGCATTTAGTAGATATCTTTCGATTAAGAAATTACATAAAATAGGATGATCTGAGGCTTACTTTATAATATCAAAGAGGAATTCCTGTAGTTCCAAATGGGCACTACATCAGAAAAACACTACACTTACCTAAACAGTCAAATGTATGTGTTATTCTACTTTTTTGTCTGGCGTCACGGGACACAATATTAGAAATGAAACGTAACTTCCGTAAACAGTGAGCGTAGAAATTTCAAGTGAATTAATTGCGACTGCGTGTAACTGACTCTCGTAACTGACTTACCTTAAGATGCGTTCAAATTTTATTTATTTTTTTATTATATTTATTTTTTAATTTTTTTGCGCGTCGTGGCAAAAGATTTAATTCGATACACATTTGGGGTATGTTACAGACTCATACTTATCAACAACAAGCTGCCATTGTCTATGGCAGCTTGTCAGGTACACACATCAAGAAAGGTTTTGTATGACCCTACTTCCCAGTACTCCTGAAGATAGACGTTGGCTGTGGATAATGTATCACACACACAGTCCCTTTGGCTGTTCAGAGATGTCACTAAACTCACCCAAAGACGTAAACAACCATGCATGAGCAGCGCCTATTAGACGGAGGGGGTCCGACAGCCGATCAGGTCCAGTCATTCTATCAGGAAGGAGGTACACAGCTCGTGTTGTCTGTAGTTCAACCATGCCTAGACGGTCAGTACCGCGGTTCGATCGCCTCCGCATTGTTACTTTGTGCCAGGAAGGGCTCTCAACAATGGAAGTGTCCAGGCGTCTCAGAGGGAACCAAGGCGATGTTGTTCGGACATGGAGGAGATACAGAGAGACAGGAACTGTTGATGACATGCCTCGCTCAGGCCGCCCAAGGGCTATTACTGCAGCGGATGACCGTTACCTATCGATTATAGCTCGGAGGAACCCTGAATGCAACGCCACCAGGTTGAATAATGCTTTTCGTCCATCCACAGGCAAACTGTGCGCAATAGGGTTCATGATGCGCAACTTCACTCCCGACGTCCTTGGCGAGATCCATCTTTACAACCATGACACCATGCGGCGCGATACAGACGGGCCTAACAACATGCCGAATGGACCGCACGGGATTGGCATCACGTTCTCTTTACCGATGTGTGTCGCATATGCCTTCAACGAGATTCGTAGGAGACGTGTTTGTAGGCTACCCGATCAGGCTGAACGCTTTAGACACACTGTCCAGCGAGTGCAGCAAGGTGGGGGTTCTCTGCTATTTTGGCGTGGCAATATGTGGGACCGAAGTAGGGCCTTGGTGGTCATGGAAGGCGCCGTAACAGCTGTACGATACGTGAATGCTATCCTCCGACAGATAGTGCAACCATTTCGGCAGCATACTAGCGAGGCATTTGTCTTCATTGACAACAATTCGCGCCCCCATCGTGCACATCTTGTGAATAACTTCCTTCAGGATAACGACATCACTCGACTAGAGCAGCCAGCATGTTCTCCAGACATGAACCCTATTGAAGATGCCTGGGATGGATTGCAAAGGGCTGTTTATGAACGACGTGACCCACCAACCACTCTGAGGGATCTACGCCGAATCACCCTTGAGGAGTGGACAATATGGACCAACCTGTGCCTTGATGAACTTGTGGATAGTATGCCACGACGAATACAGGCACGCATCAATGCAAGAGGACGTGCTACTGGGTATTGGAGGTACCGGTGTGTAAAGCAGTCTGGACCACTGCCTTTGAAGGTCTCGGTGTGTGGTTGTATAACATGCAATGTGTGGTTATCATTTGCAATTAGAAAGGGCGGAAATGATGTTTATGTTGATCTCTATTCCAATTTTCTCTACAGGTTCCGGAACTCTCGGAACCGAAGTGACGCAGAACTTTTTTTGATGTGTATATAAAGCTATTTGTCGATCCGAGACTTAGAATTGCCATCAGGTTTGGTAAGTACAGTAATATGTGCGTCGACGGCAGAAACCTTCAGTTTAAAATGCGAGAGAAACTATTCGAAATGTCACTAACGGGGAAAATACATGTTTTTACAGATATAAAACAATGGGAAAAATTACTACAGCACCAGAAACCATCACACACTGTAGAATGGTTGGTACGTATGAAACTACCGGTGTTAATAAGTGGTAGCGTTACGCGAGACAGAATAATAAAGAAAAAAACCACTAAAAGAACGCATAAAGTGGTGAAATATGCGTCTTGCGCGAAGTGGAATTTCTGTCCAGCTTTTTCCTTTACAAACGCAGCATCCAAACGACGACTATCGGTAGAGCAAATTAGAAGCTGCTTCCTCCGATCTTGGTTCAAATGGCTCTGAGCACTGTGGGACTTAACATCTGAGGTCATCAGTCCCCTGCAACTTTAGTTTTTTTTTTTTTTTGGTCATCAGTCTACTGACTGGTTTGATGCGGCCCGCCACAAATTCCTTTCCTGTGCTAACCTCTTCATCTCAGAGTAGCACTTGCAACCTACGTCCTCAATTATTTGCTTGACGTATTCCAATCTCTGTCTTCCTCTACAGTTTTTGCCCTCTACAGCTCCCTCTAGTACCATGGAAGTCATTGCCTCATATCTTAGTAGATGTCCTATCATCCTGTCCCTTCTCCTTATCAGTGTTTTCCACATATTCCTTTCCGCTCCGATTCTGCGTAGAACCTCCTCATTCTTTACCTTATCAGTCCACCTAATTTTCAACATTCGTCTATAGCACCATATCTCAAATTCTTCGATTCTCTTCTGTTCCGGTTTTCCCACAGTCCATGTTTCACTACCATACAATGCTGTACTCCAGACGTACATCCTCAGAATTTTCTTCCTCAAATTAAGGCCGGTATTTGATATTAGTAGACTTCTCTTGGCCAGAAATGCCTTTTTTGCCATAGCGAGTCGGCTTTTGATGTCCTCCTTGCTCCGTCCGTCATTGGTTATTTTACTGCCTAGGTAGCAGAATTCCTTAACTTCATTGACTTCGTGACCATCAATCCTGATGTTAAGTTTCTCGCTGTTCTCATTTCTACTACTTCTCATTACCTTCGTCTTTCTCCGATTTACTCTCAAACCATACTGTGTACTCATTAGACTGTTCATTCCGTTCAGCAGATCATTTAATTCTTCTTCACTTTCACTCAGGATAGCAATGTCACTAGCGAATCGTATCATTGATATCCTTTCACCTTGTATTTTAATTCCACTCCTGAACCTTTCTTTTATTTCCATCATTGCTTTCTCGATGTACAGATTGAAGAGAAGGGGCGAAAGGCTACAGCCTTGTCTTACACCCTTCTTAATACGAGCACTTCGTTCTTGATCGTCCACTCTTATTATTCCCTCTTGGTTGTTGTACATATTGTATATGACCCGTCTCTCCCTATAGCTTACCCCTACTTTTTTCAGCTTGCACTATTTTATATTGTCGAACGCTTTTTCCAGGTCGACAAATCCTATGAACGTGTCTTGATTTTTCTTTAGCCTTGCTTCCATTATTAGCCGTAACGTCAGAATTGCCTCTCTCGTGCCTTTACTTTTCCTAAAGCCAAACTGATCGTCACCTAGCGCATTATCAATTTTCTTTTCCATTCTTCTGCATATTATTCTTGTAAGCAGCTTCGATGCATGAGCTGTTAAGCTGATTGTGCGATAATTCTCGCACTTGTCAGCTCTTGCCATCTTCGGAATTGTGTGGATGATGCTTTTCCGAAAGTCAGATGGTATGTCGCCAGACTCATATATTCTACACACCAACGTGAATAGTCGTTTAGTTGCCACTTCCCCTAATGATTTTAGAAATTCTGATGGAATGTTATCTATCCCTTCTGCCTTATTTTACCGTAAGTCCTCCAAATCTCTTTTAAATTCCGATTCTAATACTGAATCCCCTACCTCTTCTAAATCGACTCCTGTTTCTTCTTCCATCACATCAGAAAAATCTTCACCCTCTTAGAGGCTTTCAATGTATTCTTTCCACCTATCTGCTCTCTCCTCTGCATTTAACAGTGGAATTCCCGTTGCACTCTTCATGTTACCACCGTTGCTTTTAATGTCACCAAAGGTTGTTTTGACTTTCCTGTATGCTGAGTCTGTCCTTCCGACAATCAAATCTTTTTCGACGTCTTCACATTTTTCCTGCAGCCATTTCGTCTTTGCTTCCCTGCACTTCCTATTTATTTCATTCCTCAGCGACTTGTATTTCTGTATTCCTGATTTTCCCGGAACATGTTTGTACTTCCTCCTTTCATCAATCAACTGAAGTATTTCTTCTGTTACCCATGGTTTCTTCCCAGCTACCTTCTTTGTACCTATGTTTTCCTTCCCTACTACTGTGATGGCCCTTTTTAGAGATGTCCATTCCTCTTGAACTGTGCTGCCTACTGCGCTATTCCTTATTGCTGTATCTATAGCGTTAGAGAACTTGAAACGTATCTCGTCATTCCTTAGAACTACGGAAACCTAACTATCCTAAGGATATCATCACACACATCCATGCCCGAGGCAGGATTCGAAGCTGCGAACGTGGCAGTCGTGCGGTTCCAGACTGAAGCGCCTAGAACCGCTCGGCCACTCCGGCCGGCCCTCCGATCTTGTTATGTTATCTAATTAACAGGCTCGAATCAGAGCTTATTATAGAGAAAAAGTAGAGGATGTGGAATAGCTATCTCAGTACTATAATTCTCGCATTGTCTAATATAGTGCTCTCGTTACTGTGTTACAGCAGTTGGTGCGGTTTTTCATTTCTTACTTGGTAGGTGAAGTTCAAGACGATGACTAGGTAGCTCAATCGAAGGCACAGGTGGTCAGTTCGAGCAGGTGTCCATTACTGCAACAGAACTGGAGCGCCGACTAGCAAAAGAAAAACAGGCGGCCGGAGACCGTGCGATGGCTGGCTCTGGCCGTGCAGTAGGAAGCGGAAGTGTTCGCAGTTGAGCCCGCGGCGGAATGAAGGCGAGCGAGTGCGCTGCTACTGCTGCAGAGGCCTGCTGTGCGTGGGCGGCGGAAAGACGTACAGGCGTCCAGGAACGAGTACTAGTTCTCGAGCAAGCGGCGCACAAACACTTCCAGAGTCTGACCGCTACCTGTAACAGAATAACAGAAAAACCTATTTGGCATTTCTTCAAAAATGTTCAAATGTGTGTGAAATCGTATGGGACTTAACTGCTAAGCTCACAAGTCCCTAAGCTCACACACTGCTTAACCTAATTTATCCTAAGGACCAACACACACACCTATGCCCGAGGGAGGACTCGAACCTCCGCCGGGACCAGTCTCACAGTTCATCACTGCAGCGCCTAAGACCGCTCGGCTAATCCCGCGCGGCAGACAAAATGTCCCCTACCTCCATATTTATTTAATGTGTTCACTGAAGAGGCTATTCAGATCATGGAGAAGATTGAGAGAATAAAAGCCAATGGTGAAAGGATACATTGTACACTGCTTGACAATTGCTGAGGAACATAGTTGGACAAAAATAATCACAGGGAATGATGGAAGACATGAAAAACAGTAAGTATGTAATAGAGGTGGAGCGGTATATTTTTAAAGAAAAGTGGTACAGATTCCATCGCATGGAAAAGCAGGATAACAGATATAAATAACGTTCATGTTCGACACAGGTCAGACTCCCAACATAAAGGTCGATATCGGACTTCCTGTAATGAATATGCGCTCGTCGTTCATTAATGCCCATTTTGCACCTGTTGTTCACGCTGTCTCCCAAACTGTTGAGAAGTCCTTGTAGGGTACTGTCCCATTTCTCACTTCTCACTCGAGGCAGTTTTCAATCCCTGCGCGGTTCCGGCAGGGGGTGTTCGTTTAGAAACACGACGTCCGCCAAGAGCATCCCAGGCATTGTGTATTGTGTATTAAATCGGGAATCTAGAAAAGACGGAGAGACTTCGTTAACTCCAATCCCGTCAACTTTTATGAATAGGCTTACGGTATCCTACAGAAGCTAGTTCATACACTACTGGCCATTAAAATTGATACACCAAGAAGAAATGCAGATGATAAACGGGTATTCATTGCACAAATATACTAGAACTGACATGTGATTACATTTTCACGCAATTTGGTGCATAGATCCTGAGAAACCAGTACCCAGAACAACCACCTCTGGCCGTAATAACGGCCTTCATACGCCTGGCCGTTAAGTCAAACAGAGCTTGGATGGCGTGTACAGGTACAGCTGCCCAAGCAGCTTCAACACGATACCACAGTTCACCAAGAGTAGTGACTGGCGTATTGTGACGAGACAGTTGCTCGGCCACTATTGACATTTTCAATTGGTGAGAGATCTTCAGAATGTGCTGGCCAGGGCAGCAGTCGACCGCCGTAGCCCTCAGTGATACGCAACGCCACAACAGGCCACAGTCCACCCACGTCATCACCGCCCCACACCGAACCCAGGGTAATTGTGCGGTTCTACCCCCAGTCGACCCTCCACCCCACGGAACGTCTCATACCAGACGAGTGTAGCCCCAAATGTTTGGGTGGTAGAGTAATGATGGGGTACCCGTACGTGGAGACAGTGTTTGCACAGCAATCGTCGACACAGTGTAACTGAGGCGGAATAAGGGGAACCAGCCCGCATTCGCGGAGGTAGATGGAAAACCGCCCTAAAAACCATCCATAGGCTGGCCGGCACGCCGGACCGAGACACTAATTCACTGGACGGATTCGTGCTGGGGAGCGACACGCCTTCCCTCTTTGGAAGCAGCGCGTGAGACAGCGCGGCTAGCAGGATGGGCATCCATGGCATAGTCTGCAGGGTTTAGGCCCAGAGGGGTGGGGAGTGGGGGTTACGCAGGCCAGTCCATACGTTCAACACCTTCACTTTCCATAGTCCAAACTCTCAGTGGTCCTTTATTGGCGGCCATTGTCGCCGATAAACAGAAAGCTGGGACCTACTGCACCCCTAAAGAGACGTACATGATCCTGAATAATGTGCCTGCAATACCGTTGTGATGCAACGGTACCTCGTGCAAAAATATGCCACGATGTTCGACCGTTGTGCATAACGCCTGCCCACACCATAACGCCTGGACCATACCGGTGACGTTGATGAACATTCTGTGGTGTGTAAGGTGTAGTCCTTTCTCTCCACACTCGCCAGAATCACTTGCCGCAGTGAAGCGGGAACCGTCGGAGAACATAGCTCTGGACCACTGTTCCTGACCCCAAACACCAGGCTCGCTACACCGGCGAATTGTGTGTCGACGACGGGGTGGTTGAGGAGGGATGCATTTAACTAGCTCCCGAGCATACAAACCAACCGGATTTAATAGCCGCGAAATGGTTCTGTAAGAGACACGTTCAGCGGTAACCATTGCTAGGTTTGCCGCGATTTCCCTAAGAGTGAGATATCTAGAATGAGATTTTCACTCAGCAGTGGAGTGTACACTAATATGAAACTTCCTGTCATATTAAGACTGTGTGCCGTACCGAGACTCGAACTCGGGACGTTTGCCTTTCGCGGGCAAGTGCTCTGCCATGTGAGCTACTCAAGCACGACTAACGCCCCCTCCTCACAGCCTTAGTTCTGCCAGTACTTCGTCTCCTACCTTCCAAACTATACAGAAGCTCCGCCGCAGAGTGAACATCTCATTCTGGAAACATCCCCCAGGCTGTGGCTAAGTCATGTCTGCACAATATCCTTTCAGAAGTGGTAGTTCTGCAAGTTTCGCGGGAGAGCTTCTGTAAGGTTTGGAAGGTAGACGAGGTGCTGGCAGAAGTAAGGCTGTGAGGGCGGGTTGTGAGTCGAGCTTGCGTAGCTCAGATGGTAGAGCACTTGCCCGCGAAAGGCAAAGGTCCTGAGTTCGAGTCTCGGTCCGGCACACAATTTTAATCTGCCAGGAAGTTTCAGTGAGATATCTGTTCCCTTTTGCCACCAGGGCTACATATCGATCTTCTTGCGGTGTTGCGGTCCGTCTATGACCATAGACATGCTTTAGCATAGCATTTCCACCCTTAGCGGCCTTTTTTGTAATCGTGAGATGTCACTTTTGGGCATACGATAACTGTAGCCACAGTAGTGACAATTTAACCAGCTTCGAGTCATCCAACCGCTCGTTCACGATAGTAAGCGCTCAAATGATGTCTGGCAGACATGTTTGCGTAGCACAAGGAATGTGCACTGCTCGGTTCCATAACAACCTTCGTCGAACACCGCACTGCATGGACTGTCGAATGTGCACTGAGAGTTTGAGCACAGGCTTCGATGAACCCTTTGCCGGGCACATAATTATGAATAGCAGAATAATCATTTAAATGTAGATGTCACTGACGCTGAAGGGGTGAAATACAATCCTATACACGATACTATCAGTGGCCAACACCTACACTACTGGCCGTTAAAATTGCTACACCACGAAGATGACGTGCTACAGACGCGAAATTTAACCGACAGGAAGAAGATACTGTGATATGCAAATGATTAGCTTTTCAGACCATTCATACGAGGTTGGCGCCGGTGGCGACATCTACAAGGTGCTGACATGAGGAAAGTTTCCAACCGATTCTCATACACAAACAGCAGTTGACCGGCGTTGCCTGGTGATACGTTGCTGGGATGCCCCGTGTAAGGAGGAGAAATGCATACCATAACGTTTCCGACTTTGATAAAGGTCGGATTGTAGCCTATCGCGATTGTGGTTTATCGTATCGCGACATTGCTGCTCGCGTTGGTCGATATCCGATGACTGTTAGTAGAATTTGTTTCAGGAGGGTAATACGGAACGCCGTACCGGATCCCAACGGCCTCGTATCACTAGCAGTCGAGATGACAAGCATCTTATCCGCATGGCTGTAACGGATCGTGCAGCCACGTCTCGTTCCCTGAGTCAAAGGATGGGGACGTTTGCAAGACAACGGTCATCTGCACGAACAGTTCGACGACGTTTGCAGCAGCATGGACTATCAGCTGGGAGACAATGGCTGCAGTTACCCCTGACGCCGCATCAAAGATAGGAGCGCCTGCGATGGCGTACTCGACGAATCTGGGTGCACGAATGGCAAAACGTCATTTTTTCGGTTGAATCCAGGTTCTGTTTACAACATCATGATGGTCGCATCGGTTTTTGGCGACATCGCGGTAAATGCACATTGAAAGCGTGTATTCGCCATACTGGCGTATCACCCGACGTGATGGTATGGGGTGCATTGCTTACACGTCTCGGTCAGCTCTTGTTCCCGTCGACGGCACTTTGAACAGTGGACGTTACGTCTCAGATGTGTTACGACCCGTGGCTCTACCCTACATTCGATTCCTGCGAAACCCTAAATTTCAGCAGGATAATGCACGACGGCATGTTTCAGGTCCTGTACGGGCCTTTCTGGATACAGAAGCACATTTTGCAGATCTCTCACCAATTGAAAATGTCTGGTCAATTGTGGCCGAGCAACTGGCTCGTCACAATACGTCAGTCACTACTCTTGATGAACTGTTGTATCGTGTTGAAGCTGCTTGGGCAGCTGTACCTGTACACGCCATCCAAGCTCTGTTTGACTAAATACGCAGGCGTATCAAGACCGTTATTATGGCCAGAGGTGGTTGTTCTGTTTACTGATTTCTGAGGATCTATACACCCAATTTGCATGAAAATGTAATCACATGTCAGTTGTAGTACAATATATTTGTCCAATGAATACCCGTTTATCATCTGCATTTCTTCTTGGTGTAGCAATTTTAATGGCCAGTAGTGTATGAAGTGGCTTCTGTAGGATACCGTAAGTCTGTTCATAAAAGTTGAGGGGATTGGAGTTAACTTCCTCAGCGTCAATTAAAGCCTGAAAAAGGTGTACTGAGTAGACTGGTTGCAATATAATAAAATGACGGGTGCAGGTGTTTCAATTTGAACGGCCGAAGTAGCACAGGCCATCAGTCACACAGATGGACGTACAAAAAAACTAGTCTACTGTAAGTCTTTCGGCCACAAATCATTCCTCCGCGAGGTTATTGCCGTGCCATCAGGAGAGCTTTTTCGGATATCTCGCAGGCGGCCTCACACACGCAGAGTGCGCATGCGACAGAGGGACAGTATTGGTGGTCAGTAGCGGAGTGGCGCTGGCGCCGCGCAGAGCCGCCAGCAGGGAAAGTGCGTCCGCGCACTTCCTGCATGAGGACACGGCCGGCCCCTGCCAGCGCGTTGCCCAACAGCCGCCGCGACACCCCGCAGGCGGCTCCCCAGCTCCTCACCGCCGCCGTACCCGCAGTCTCTCTCCCCACGCACCATCCACCAGTGTCGAATAGCTGACTTGCTAAGCTTCACTACTGTTTGTGGAAACTGCAACACATGAGGATGATAGGATGACGGTGAGGGCAGCGCAACACCCAGTCCCTGGCCGGAGGAAATTCCCCGGTCCAGCCGGGAATTAACCCGGGCCCAGAGGTTTGACAATCCGCCACGCTGACCATTCAGCTACCGGGGGCGGACCCTGATACGCCCTACAAAATGGCGGAAAGGCTATATCGCTTAGTACATTTTTGCTGTTCATGCAAGAAACTTCAGCGCCAGATATGACATTTTAATTTACACGTATACACTCACTGTAGGCCCTACCTGCAAAATTATAGCACTTTACCATACATGGTTCAGCAGACACGAAGACAGGCATTTGGATGGCTGAAAAACTACCTTCTGTTTAAAAATGACGCGCAGTAAATATTCAGCGTCAGTCAGTCGTTTTAATTTACTACTTCTTTACTACTGACTTTATTCGGAACGTACTTTGAAGACATATCAACATGTTTTACTGAATGTACCTGCAAGATTACATATTGCACGAGACATAGTTCAGGCGAAATGATGTAATAAACACTGATGACTCTAAGCACTATGGTACTTAACTTTTAAGGTGATCACTCCCCTAGAACTTAGAACTACTTAAACCTAACTAACCTAAGGACATCACAGGCATCCATGCCCGAGGCAGGATCGACCTGCGACCGTAGCGGTCACGCGGTTCTAGACTATAGCGCCTAGAACCGCTCGTTCACACCGGCCGGCAATAAACACTGAGGTGAAAGACTTAGCTTCCTGAGACTACATTCATTCAGTGTTTCGTAATGAGAGCACATAGTAGTTTAATAAGTCACAGCTGCAAAATACTAACGCGAGTTCTTTACAGACGAATGGAAAAACTAGTAGAAGCCGACCTCGGGGAAGATCAGTTTGGATTCCGTAGAAATGTTGGAACACGTGACGCAATACTGACCCTACGACTTATCTTAGAAGCTAGATTAAGAAAGGGCAAACCTACGTTTTTAGCATTTGTAGACTTAGAGAAAGCTTTTGACAACGTTGACTGGAATTCTCTCTTTCAAATTATGAAGATGGCAGGGGTAAAATACAGGGAGCGAAAGGCTATTTACAATTTGTACAGAAACCAGATGGCAGTTATGAGTCGAGGGACATGAAAGGGAAGCAGTGGTGGGGAAGGGAATGAGACAGGGCTGTAGTCTCTCCCCGATGTTATTCAATCCGTATATTGAGCAAGCAGTAAAGGAAACAAAAGAAAAATTCGGAGTAGGTATTAAAGTCCGTGGAGAAGAAATAAAAACTTTGAGGTTCGCCGATGACATCGTAATTCTGTCAGAGACAGCAAAGGACTTGGAAGAGCAGTTGAACGGAATGGATAGTGTCTTGAAAGGAGGATATAAGATGAACATCAACAACAGCAAAACGAGGATAATGGAATGTAGTCGAATTAAGTCGGGTGATGCTGAGGGAATTAGATTAGGAAGTGAGACACTTAAAGTAGTAAAGCAGTTTTGCCATTTGGGGAGCAAAATAACTGATGATGGTCGAAATAGAGAGGATATCAAATGTAGAATGGCAATGGCAAGAAAAGCGTTTCTGAAGAAGAGAAGTTTGTTAACATCGAGTATAGATTTAAGTGTCAGGAAGTCATTTCTGAAAGTATTTGTATGGAGTGCAGCCATGTATGGAAGTGAATCATGGACGATAAAGAGTTTGGACAAGAAGAGAATAGAAACTTTAGAAATGTGGTGCTACAGAAGAATGCTGAAGATTAGATGGGTACATCACATAACTAATCAGGAAGTATTGAATCGGATTCGGGAGAAGAGAAGTTTGTGGCACAACTTGACCAGAAGAAGGGATCGGTTGGTAGGACATGTTCTGAGTCATCAAGGGATCACCAATTTAGTATTGGAGGGCAGCGTGGAGGGTAAAAATCGTAGAGGGAGACCAAGAGACCAAGAGAAAACTACACTAAGCAGATTCAGAAGGATGTAGGTTGCAGTAGGTACTGGGAGATGAAGAAGCTTGCACAGGATAGAGTAGCATGGAGAGCTGCATCAAACCAGTTTCAGGACTGAAGACCACAACAACAACAACAGTGACTTCCAACAAACTCTAAGCATAATTTCATATCTTTTCCAAACTTTGTCTCGCTTATGTCAAATATTTAACACTTTAACTCATTTTTAAAGAAACCAGATGTCTGAAGTCGTTTTATACATGGGATGCCGATGCTTTAAACAATAGAGGGTTTACTGGTTTGTTACTAAATCAGTTGAACAACAGGCATTTCTGTTGTGGAACGAATAAGGTTGCGTTGGAGTGGGCTGTTTGTGACTGCACCGTGCACGGTTCCTTGGACCCTACAAAACAAGACGCATTATAGCCACCTCTTTCACTAATACGACGAGACACTGTGCTTACAGTGAATTTATCCAATGACGCGTTGCGTGAACACCAGTATTATCCACATATTTGCAGGGTGTTATATTAGCAACAAACACTTACGTCATAACGTCTAATAATTATGTTGTTTGTTCACGGCATATGCACTAAAATCCATTACCCAAAAAGAATAAAAAAGACGTACTCGTGTTACTTAACGCGCATCGTACTCGGTCAGGCTCACATTTAATCCCCTTGCCAAGCTGTTGGTCTGTTACACCGGATATCCTGAGTGCGGCTTTTAGGTAGTTTTTCCGCTCTCCTCTGGGCAAATGCCAGGATGATTCCTTAACTCTACATAAAAAGCGCAGAACAAAGCCACTGACAACATCAAGACACACCGAAGTAAGTCCACGCAATTCACAGCTGGTGCGCATGAATTGTGGTAGTTGATGGCAGAACTAAAATAAACTCCGAAGAATATTTAAAAAGTAAAAAAGATGTAAAAATAAATTGTCCCCTTTTCTCCACAGTAACAACGAAGAGAGGTGACGCAGTGGTAAAAAATTGAACTTCCGTTTGGGAGAACCGCATTTCGAATCTCCATCTGGTCATCCTTATTTACGTTAAGCGAATCGTTTAAGGCAAATGCAAGGACCATTCTTCTGGGAAGGGCAAAGCACTTATCCTTCCCACTCCTAAGGTACTATCCTGCGATCGTCTCTTGTCGTCGTGTACACTACGTTAAACCGTAATCTTCGTGCCTACAAAAACAAATTAATTCAAGTCAGCCCACAAGTCAGCATGTGAAGCTACTTTGCACTCAGTTCTGTTAAACGTCAGCTGTTCTGGCAGAACCTGAGGAATAAGTAATAGTCGACTAAGCGAGTGTAACACAGTCTATCTGGACGGTACGTTTCCCGTTAACTAGTACCGACCCACTTACACATCATCGACGTCACGAGAATAGCGTGCTTTAACGTTCTGTAGTGAAGCTTCCGATTGTAAATGATATTCGTGCACTGCTGTCGCTTCTAATACGGCACGGTTAGCAGTTAATGCAGTGTGACCAAGTCCGCAGAGTTGTTGCAAGAGGAACAAATCAAGCCGTAAGAGAGAGAGGAGATTAATGGCAGTGTATGGCAGCGCCTTCGGAAAATTACTTCTGTGAGCGGCGCCTGACACCCAGTAAACGGAAGTCTGTGCTGTGCCTCTCACCCACCGGCTACGGCAGGTTGACTGGTTTTTAAATGACCAGTATCTAGCATAGTGGCATCTAGTATCTAGTAAATATGTTATCAAAAGCATCCGAACACTCTCATGTAATGCGGAACTGGCCACTAAATGTCACGAGACGCGGACCCGTGAGTATAAAAGGAGGCGCGGAGTGTTTTGTTGTCAGTAGAGAAGTAGAAACAGCGGAATGTGTCAGTCAGTTGAGATCAGTGACTTCGAACGAGGTCACTGGCTGTCATTTAACAAATCCATCAGGCACATTTCAATCATTATGAAGTTGTCCAAATCGACTATTGGAGATTTTGTGAAGTGGAAAGGCGAAGGAATGACAATAGCTAAACCAACACCGCGCAGAACCCATGTATTAATGGACAGGGGCCGTCGAGTTTGGGAGTAGTTGTTCAGCTGGAGACATTGTAGGGAATTAAAAAGAATGGGTCGTAATAATCGAGAAGGTTCTCTTAAGCCGCTGAATTCTGTAGTCGGTGCTAAGCAAAGTGTGACGTAGTGTAAAGAGCGACTCGATTGGAGAGTGTACCACAGAATACTAATGACGTGGAATGATGAATCGCGTTATACCCTGTGGCGATCCGATGGAAGGGTTTGGGTTTGGCGAACGCTTGGAGAGCTGTACCTGTCATCAAGTGTAGTGCCAATACTGAAGTGTGGAGGAGATGGTGTTGAGATAGTGTTTCTCGTGGTTAGGTTGTCGTTCCCTTATTGCGTTTAAGAAAACTCTAATTGCGGAAGGATATGAACAAATTTTACAGCTTTATGTAATGGCTACAGTAGAGTAACAGTTCGGAAATGGTAGCTGTGTTGGCATGACAATGAATCCTGTGATAAAGCGTGTTCTGCGCTTCTTATGTGGAGTCAGCGAACCATCCTAGCATCTGCCTAGAGGAGAGTGGGAAAACCACACAAAGGCGCACTCAGGATAGCCGGTGTAAGGGACCAACAGCTAGGTACGGAAATTACATTTGGGTCTGAACAAGTACGATGCGCGTTAAGTAACACAAGTAAGTCTTTTTAATACTTTTTAGGTTATGTATTATAGTGCATATTTCGCGAACAAATAACATAATTATTACACATTATGACGTAATTGCCTGTTGCTGACTTTTTTTTTTTTCATCAGTCTACTGACTGGTTTGATGCGGCCCGCCACGAATTCCTTTCCTGTGCTAACCGCTTCATCTCAGAGTAGCACTTGCAACCTACGTCCTCAATTATTTGCTTGACGTATTCCAGTCTCTGCCTTCCTCTACAGTTTTTGCCCTCTACAGCTCCCTCTAGTACCATGGAAGTCATTCCCTCAAGTCTTAGCAGATGTCCTATCATCCTGTCCCTTCTCCTTATCAGTGTTTCCCACATATTTCTTTCCTCTCCGATTTTGCGTAGAACCTCCTCATTCCTTACCTTATCAGCCCACCTAATTTTTAACATTCGTCTATAGCACCACATCTCAAATGCTTCTCTTCTGTTCCGGTTTTCCCACAGTCCATGTTTTACTACCATACAATGCTGTACTCCAGACGTACATCTTCAGAAATTTCTTCCTCAAATTAAGGCCGGTATTTGATATTAGTAGACTTCTCTTGGCCAGAAATGCCTTTTTTGCCATAGCGAGTCTGCTTTTGATGTCCTCCTTGGTCCGTCCGTCATTGGTTATTTCTGATATAACACCCTCCAAAAAGTTCGGGGTTGTATCAGCATGACAATGAATCCTGTGATAAAGTAGCATCCGTGAGAAAATGGTTTGCGGGCAATAACAACCTTGAATTGGATTGGCCTGCCTAGAATCCAAACTGAACTTGTGAAATATCTTCGGGTTGAGTTACAATACTAACTTCGCTCCAGACCATGGCGTGCTAGATCACTTCTTTTTGGAACATGTATTGTGTTCGAGCGTTACGAATTACTTCCAAGAAACGGTCTACTGAAACACAGCCAACACGGATTTAGAAAACATCGTTGTTGTGAAACATAACTATTTCTTTACTCGCATGAAGAGTTGAGTTCTGTCGACAAGGGATTTCAAATTGATTCCGTATGTCTGCATTTCCGAAAGTCTTTTGACACTGTACCAGACAAGCGGATTGTAGTGAAATTGCGTGCCTATGGAATACCGTCTGAGTTGTGTGACTGGATTCGTGATTTCCTGTCAGAGAGGTCACAGTTTGTAGTAATTGACTGAAACTCATCTAGCAAAACAGGAATTATTTCTGGCGTTCCGCATGGTAGTGTTACAGGCTCCTTGCTGTTCCTTATCTATATTAACGATTTGGGAGACAATCTGAGCAGCCGTGTCAAGCTGTTTTGCAGATGACGGTGTCGTTAATCGACTAGTAAAGTCATCAGAAGATCAAAACAAATTGAAAAACGATTTATAAAAGATATATGTATGGTGCGGAAATTGGCAATTGACCCTAAATAAGGAGAAGTGTGAGGTCATCGACATGGGTGCTAAACGGAATCCGTTAAACTTCGATTACAATATGAATCAGTCAAATCTGAAGCTGTAAATTCAACTAAATATCTAGGAATTACTTTTACGAACAACTGCGTTTTATTGGCAGGACCCTTATGAAATCTAACAGATCTACTAAGGAGACTGTCTACACTATGTTTGTCCGTTCTCTTTTAGAACACTGCTGCGCGGTGTGGGATCATTACCGGATAGGATTGACGGAGTACATCGAAAAAGTTGTGAGAAGCGCAGCACGTTTTGTATTATTGAGAGAGAGTGTATCACTGAAATGATACAGGATTTGGGATGGACATAATTAAAACAAACGCGTTTTTCGTTGCGGAGGAATCTTCTCACGAAATCACCAACATTCTCCTCCGAATGCGAAAATATTTTATTGACGCCGACCTACACAGGGAGAAACGATCACCATGATAAAATAAGGGAAATCAGAGCTCGTACGGAAAGATACTAGTGGCCGTTCTTTCAGCGCGCTATACGAGATTGGAGTAATACAGAATTGTGAAGGTGGTTCGATGAACCCTCTGCCAGGCACTTAAATGTCATTTGTTGAGCATCCATGTATATGTACGTTCTCGGGTTTCGGCTCTTGAGCGAGAATGAGCTGCCGATCCTCTACAACATTCGGACATCTCACTGAATGTGTCCCTAGCAGAGTTCAGCGTCATAAAGGCGAAGTGTGAACGTACTGCATGTTACTGTCTACCAGTACGTGTCAGCGTACTTTTGATCAGATAGTGTATTGGTAGGAAATTTTCTTTGAATAACTGGTTGATTTAATACCATGCGTTAACTTGAAAATCCAGCGAATAGTGTGTGAGTCAATGATCGAAAACTTCATAGGCAGCTTCCGTTCCATTTTTGACAAGTCACTCTCCGATTGAAGCGTAAATGCCAGACTGTATTTTCTGAGGCACCTTTGGCGTGATGCTGCACTTGTTTCTCCTCATTTCCCCATAGAGTCTGTTCCATATAAATAACGTACGAACGTTTCGCAAAGTGTCATCATCAGTTGTCTGTTCATTGAGCAAGCATTTGTGTCTCTTCTATTTGCCGTCTGTAACAAACTTCTTCAAGTTGTTGTATTTGAGATAATCATCTAGGATCAGTTTCCTCTTCCGCTTTTGCCTCTCGTTTCCCTGCACGTGTCATTATAAACCAGTTTATAAAATTCTTTAATACTCTGTAAGCCTACTTCCACATTTTTTTCTGTGGGAATTGGTGGTCGAGCTGTTAAGAGCGTGACTGGAAACGAGAAGTCGCGTGTTCGAATCCCGCTCACACCAAGGAAGTTTTCAGTCAGCGTTTGATCTAAACTTCAGCTCTGAACGCTGTTAGTCGCCTCCAGGGACAAAATACGGTTCGGATTCCACGTTAAACTGTAGGTTCCCTTTCCCGGTTGAATAGACACACCCAAGCTGCTGAAGTGGTATCCAATAGAAAGACTTTCATCCGGTCGTCGAGTTACTCTGAATTATTGTGTTTCTGTGTTCAGTGACGTTCAGTTATTTGCTTTCTGCTCCTCAGCACCTGTTTGGTTGTCGCTCTGCTTACCCATTTTATTTCTTCCAATCTCCGCGTTTCAGAATCCTCCAACTTCGTCCTGTCTTCCCTCCAAGTTTCGGCACCGTACAGTGCGACACTCCAAGCTAATGATGTTATGAAAATTTTCCTGAATCTCATTTCTATAATGTTGCATAAAATCCTCCTCTTTCGTAAATAATATTTAAATTGCTGTTGCTATTCTACATCTACATTTATACTCCGCAAAGCACCCAACGGTGTGTGGCGGAGGGCACTTTACGTCACACTGTCGTTAACCCCCTTTTCTGTTCCAGTCGCGTATGGTTCGCGGGAAAAACGACTGCGGGAAAGCCTCCGTGCGCGCTCTATTCTCTGTAATTTTACATTCTCGATCTCCTTGGGAGGTATAAGTAGGTTGAAGCAATATATTCGATACCTCATCCAGAAACGCACCATCTCGAAACCTGGACAGCAATCTACACCGCGATGCAGAGCGCCTCTCCTGCAGAGTCTGCCACTTGACTTTTGTAAACATCTCCGTAACGCTATCACGCTTACCTAATTCTCTATGTAATATTTCTCGACTTAATATCTTTGCTACATTTCCAGTCGCTTGGTAATTTACATTTACATCTAAATCTCTTTATACTCTCCGCCCGCTACTATTGGCTACGGGGCGGACGGTACAGTATACCACTCCTAATCATTTCATTTCCGCCGGCCAGGGTTCTAGGCGCTACAGTCTGGAACCGTGCGACCACTACAGTCGCAGGTTCGAATCCTGTCTCGGTCATGGATGTGTGTGATGTCCTTAGGTTAGTTAGGTTTAAGTAGCTCCAAGTTCTAGGGGACAGATGACCTCAGAAGATAAGTCCCATAGTGCTCAGAGCCATTTGAACAATTTCATTTCCTGTTTCATTCGGCACTTAAAATGTTCCCCGTTTAGGCTACAGAATCCACAAAACACGGGCAACGTGTAGAAGGCATACTCCACGACCGAGTCGCTAATCTGTGGTGACATTGTCAACTGTACGTTAAACAATCCAAGTGTCAGTGGTTGTTACGATGTTAAGTCATTTGTAGTAGACTTCAGTCATCGGCTACGGCGGGCATGTGGCACCTTGCCGTTCTCGATCACCATTCGGCGATACTGTTCTTTGCGCTAAATGCTGCTCTATTCGCAACAGTCTCATGTGAAAGCAGGCCACCGATGGCGGAGAAAAATACGTTGGACGGCGACCTTCAGTCATCGCGAAATACGCAGAGTCGTAGAGTTGTCCACTCACTACACGCTCTGATTCCAGGCCTTGTGGAAAAGACATGGTTACGCAATGATTGTGCTGAGCAGTGGTGAAGCATTGTCTTAGCGGACGAGTAAGTGGCGATAGAGGGGGGTGAGGGGAGGGTTGGGAGAGGAAGGGGGCACGGCAGACGCCTTCCAGTGAGTCGGCCGTCGTGACCCGATTCCTGGAGCGGCGCGCTGAGCCAACCAGGCCTGCGTTACGCACGCGCCACACAACGCACTGCATCGTCACCACGCGCCGCGCTTGCGTAACGCACTGCCGCTGCCGGGCGCCCCAGCTGGAACCGCGCTCTCCCAGACTGGAGCCCGTGTCTTAGCGCTGGAAATGTTTACGGTGACGGACTTGGCCTATCCGTTTGAATCGCAACGAATTGATAATGCTAATCTACATCGAAATCTACATTCACTCTCAGAAAAAAAAAATAACGCAACACGCACGAGTTATGTAAACTGGTCACAAACTGATATTCATACCAGTATCGATGAAAAATGCAAAATTGTAAACTTTGGCGGACGATGGATGAATTTGGGAAGCTGCAGTATAATTTCCACTCGCACCTGGCAAGGATAATCAACATCTCAACAAGGGGACACGTCGATACTAGGGCATAAACTCTTTGTGAATTTCATTCCGGGTTCTCAGTTGGACTGTAACTATGCGCAAAGACAGGCGCATGGACAGTTATACGCAGCTTTCAGCATTTGAGAGAGGACGTGTTGTTGGGCTCAAAGAAGCCGGCTGCAGTCTGCGAATCGCTTCATATTTGAATAGGAGCTACACCAATGTCCAAATGGCTCTGAGCAATATGGGACTTAACTTCTGAGGTCATCAGTCCCCTGGAACTTAGAACTACTTAAACCTAATTAACTTGAGGACATCACACACATCCATGCCCGAGGCTGAATTCGAACCTGCGACCGTAGCGATCGCGCGGTTCCAGACTGTAGCTCTGCGCCACTATTCGATGATGTTGACAGCAATGAGAAAATTACCCCGAACACAGAGTCAAAGAGGGAGCGATCGACCTAGAGAGATGACAGAACGTGAAGGATCGAGCAATCGCCAGAGATGTACTCATACCACCGGATTCATCATTTTCACCCATCCGACGTGCAACTGCTACTTTAGTGACCACAAACATCATTAACAGGCGGCTCACAGAAAGCGGCTTCAGCTCACTGCTACCCTTGCGCCTACTGCTAGGGGCGTTTGAAAAGTGCGTGCGAAGTCCGAGAGATGGCACCACCGGTGCGTACCGAGGTCATGTTTAGTTAGTAGCATCTTTGGAAAGAACGCACACCAAGTTTCAGCCATATTGGTCTATTTCTTTGTTTCCAGAATGATATTTTCACTCTGCAGCGGAGTGTGCGCTGGTATGAAACTTCCTGGCAGATTAAAACTGTGTGCCGGACCGAGTCTTGAAATCGGGACCTTTGTCTTTCTTAGGCATGTGCTCTACCAACTGAGCCACCCAAGCACGACTCCCGCCCTCTCCTCACAGCTTTACTTCTGCCAGTACCTCGTCTCCTACCTTCCAAACTTCCTGCAAGGTTCGCAGGGGAGCTCCTGTAAAGTTTGGAAGGTAGGAAACGAGGTACTGGCAGAATAAAGCTGTGAGGACGGGGCGTGAGTCGTGCTTGGGTAGCTCAGTTGGTAGAGCACGTGCCCGCGAAAGGCAAAGGTCCCGAGTTGGAGTCTCGGTCCAGCGCACAGTTTTAATCTGCCAGGAAATTTCATATTTCTTTGTGTTTGGTATTCGTGTGAATAAAGGAAGTCGAGTGATTGTCAAAACCTGGACGAAAAAGAATATCGTGTGGTGATTAAACATTACTTTATGAAAGGCAAAAAGCCTAAGGAGACTAAAGAGAAGCTTGAAAAACGTTACGGTATCTGCGCCCCTAGAACAGTTTATAAGTGGTTTCATAATTTTCCGAGTGGCCATACGTGTAGTAGTGATGCTGAACGTTCTGGACGCCCTTTGAAGGCTACGACTCCAGAAATCATTGATAAAATCCATGATATGGTGCTGGATGACAGAAGAGTTAAGGTGTGTGAGATTGCTAGTGCTGTGGGCATTTCGAATGAACGGGTACATAATATTTTGCATAAACATGAGAAAGCTATCCGCAAGATGGGTTCCGCGATTGCTCATGCTTGACCAAAAACGGAATCGTGTGAAGTGTTGCAAGGATGGTTTGCAGCTGTTCAGGAAGAATCCGCAGGACTTTAAGCGTCGTTTCGTCAATGTGGATGAAACACGGATACATTACTATACTCCTGAGAACAAACAACGATCTAAACAGTGGGTTACCAAGGGAGAATCTGCACCTAAAAAGGCGAAGACCATTCCTTCGACCGGAAAAGTTATGTCAACTGTCTTTTGGGATTCGCAAGGGATATTCCTCATCGACTATCTGGAAAAGGGTAAAACTATTACAGGTGATTATTATTCATCGTTATAGGAACCGAGACGCAAGAAAAACGCCGGCGATTGGACCGCAAAAAAGTCCTTTTGCATCACGACAATGCACCAGCACACACGTCAGCAGTTAATGGAAATAGGATTCCAACTCGTTTCACATCCCCCTATTCTCCAGACTTGGCCTCCTCGGATTATTATTTGTTCCCCAATTTGAAGAAATGGCTGGCGGGACAAAGATTTTATTCAAACGAGGATGTGATAGCACTAACTACCAGCTATTTTGCAGACTTGCACAATTCCTATTATTTGGAAGGGATCAACAAATTAGAACAGCGTTGAACGAAGTGTATATGTCTGAAAGGAGATTATGTCAAAAATAAAAAAAAAAGGTGTACCCCAAACACGGACTTTCCAAACGCCCCTCGTATCATTGAATCTGTACACCAGAAAGCCCGTTTGCGGCCGTGTATGGCACATTCGGGCTGAAATCTCATTGACTGAAGTAGAGTCGTCAGTAATGAATGCGGCTTCGAACTAACAACTGATGACAGGCGAAGACATGTCTGGAAGATGTTGCATACAAAAGAGGGATACCAACCTGCCGACAGTCAGACATGATGGTTTGAGAAGCCATTTATTTTCATAGCAGGACCCCTTTCTTTGTCATCGCGACACCCTTCCAGCGCAGAGGTACGTCGCCGATGTTCTACGTCCCGTTTTGTTGCCCTTCAAGGCAAGCCGTCCAAGATAAAGCCCGTCCGCACACGGCAACAGTTTGTACAGTTTGTCGTCGTGCTCGCCAAACCTTACCTTGGCCAGCGAGGTCACCGGATATCCCCACAACTGATAACGTTTGGAGCATTATGGGCAGGGCCCTCCAACAAGCGTGGATTTTTGATGATCTAAGGCACCAATTGGACAGATTTTGGCTCACTGTAACTCAAGAGCACATCCAACAGCTTTCTCGACTTGCTCAAATTTTAAAGTTCTTCTCTTCAATAAGTCATGCAATTTTTCTGAAACCGTAATTATTTTTACGCTTTAGAATGCACATCACTCTTACCGAGCGTAAATATTGCGCAGCCATTGCACAGTGCATGGCGGAAGTTACATCGTACGGATATTCTTCGTACGGATATTTTCGATTTTCTTTTCTTATTCCATTCGCGCAGAACTGAGAGGGGGAAATGACTGCCTGCATGCGTCTGTACGTGCCCTAATCTCACATCCCATTCGCATGTTCCATGTGAAATAACAGAAGAATGGATATGTCAAACATTCCACTCTTCTTCCACAAAAAACTTTTTCAGTCCTGTTGTGTTCTCAGTAGCCTGTTTAAGCGTCCCTACATTTGTCTCAAGTGCCAAATCATGGAAAAAATGTTTCAGCCATAACGCGTGGTGTGTCTGCCAAGCACTGCTTCCCTTTGGAGTTCAAGCCATGTAGCAAGAACTCATCCTTTAGTTGACGCACAGCTTGTCGATTAAGCAGAGTGCACGTAAGTTGTTATTTGTGTCCGTGAAACACCTTTGTAATGGAAGGAGGAAATTTTGGTTTCAAAATAGTGAAAAAAGTTCCAGAAGTGAAAAGACAAAACTTTGTTGTCAATGCAAGCGTGGAAGATCTCCTAATTCACTATGCTCAAACTGTCTCATATTCATCCATCTCAAACAGCCTTTGTAATCTCTTGCTCTGAAACAGAAAAATGGATACACTTCAGTGTTAGAAGCACGCCAGCCAAAGGCCTGCAACCAAACCTGTCTCCGTGCTTCACACAGAGAACCTACATCTGCAGTCACATGGTTAGTGCAAGCACCATGACTGCAAATTCGTACGTCAGTCTGGTGATTCGACCTGTTGTGTTACCTTTCATGAACAGTACTCCAACAGGATAACACTCGTCCACATACCGCCGTTGTAACGCAACGTGTTCTACCGAGTGTCGACATGTCGGATTGGCTTGCTCGATGGCAGAAATTGCACATCTTGCTTACCCTAATAAACGCTTGCTTCTTTCGACTCGAAAGAGTACGCCCTTTTGCGTATACCTTATAGGAAACGGTGCAGCTTGTGCTAACTCCTTCGACATGCTTCCGGAAAAAAGTAATATTCCCACCATCATGTGCTTAACTCTAAAGTCAGTCACTTACTACTACAGCAGGGTTCCTACTTGCCAGCAGTGCCGGCCGCGGTGGTCTCGCGGTTCTAGGCGCGCAGTTCGGAACCGTGCGACTGCTACGGTCGCAGGTTCGAATCCTGCCTCGGGCATGGATGTGTGTGGTGTCCTTAGGTTAGTTAGGTTTAAGTAGTTCTAAGTTCTAGGGGACTGATGACCACAGCAGTTGAGTCCCATAGTGCTCAGAGCCATTTGAACCATTTTTTTGCCAGCAGTGTCCAAGAGTCGCCTCCAAGAAATATTGTATTTGCAAAACATAGCGGACCAGAGAGACATGTATTAACAGCCATTCAGTTGCAAATGAGACAACAATGAGTTCCTTCCTAGCATTCTACAGTCCAGGATAACCACTGAAAAATGTACCACAGCAAAGAAGAATATTTCTTTAACCAAAGAGAGCGACCATCAAACGCGAACTTGAGAATTAGTGAGGAATATCTCCAAGGTCCCCGTGGTCTGCTCACATCAGGAGCCTTTTTCTGCAGAGAACTTCCTTTTCGGAAGCCAGCTTATTCACCACTGTCCATCTGCTACTGAGTGTGGAAAAGCACGGCGTTGCGTTCGCGAGGCGTGCGCCAGAGGAAGGTGTTGCGTACACTGACGTTCGATTTTCCGCTGAGGAGTTGTCGCTCTTGCTTAACGTATGTCTCACAAAATTCCTGTGAGGTAGCTACTCATTTCCGTTTCGGAACTCGCCTGGAAAATTCCGTGGCTCGTCGCAATGGTGCTGTATGATGGAAAATGGGCTGCAAAAATGTTTCTACATTTACATACATACACCGCAAGCCACCACATGGTGTATGGCGGAGGGTATGTTGTACCACTACTAGTCATTCCCTTCCATGCTGCCATTCGCAAATGGAGCTAGGGAAAAACGACTATCTATATGCCTCCAAATGAGCCCTAATTTGTCCCATCTTCGCGGTTCTGCAGTCAAGCAAAAATACCGGTTCTCTAAATTTTCTAAATAATTTTCCAGGAAAAGAACGTCGCCTCACCTCCAATGATAGCCATTTGAGTTCCCGAAGCATCTCCGTGGTACTTGCGTGTTGATCGAGCTTACTGGTAACGAATCTAGCAGCCCACCTCTGGAATTCTTCGATATCTTCCTTTGATTTGACCTGGTATGGATTCCAAGCACTCGAGCAGTACTCCAGAATGGAGCACACCACTTTTCTGTCCGCGGTCTCCTTTGTTAGACGAGCTACACTTTGTTAAAACCTTCCCAAAAACCGAAGTCAATCATTCTCCTTCCCTACCGTCGTCTTTACGTGCTCGTCCATTTCCTATCGCTTTGCAACGTTGCGTCTAGCTATTTAATTGACTTAACTTGACTGTGTCAAACAGCGTACAACTAATACTGTATTGACTATTAGAGGATTGTTTTTCCTACTCATTTCAATTAACTGATAATTTTTCTACATTTAGATCAAACTGCTACCCATCACGACAAATACAAATTCTGAGTTATCTTCTATTCTGTTCGACATTTTCCTGTACGCAACAGTGCAATCAGCAAACAATGTATAGTGCCGCCCTCGTAATGCTTACGTATAAAGATAGTTTTTGGGAGATTTTATGATTGATTCTTGGAATTCAGGTAATTGCCCAAATGGCTGGTGATTTTGTGGACAAGTATAAGATAAACTGCATCCTGAGACTCATAGTAAGTCTGTTTTCTGTCTTTTTATGGAACGAAAGTTAACAATGGCTTTTGATGTAGCTGGGTAGCTGTAGGTCGCAAAGTTTGCAAATCGCAAATTTCTCGACTGAATACATAACCTGGCCCGGAATATTTGTCTCCACTTAATTCTCCAGAACTGAGTTGCGTACTCAGGAAAAAGGCAGGGTAGTAAGGCCACGAGAAACGAAAGATATATCGTTCGCATTAAAGATTAAGCATATGTTTTGTTTCTGACGTGATGTTACATATGGAGGTGCGAGATTATCGACAAATATGCGGTATCGTTTTTGTGGTAAACAGTAGTTCTGTGGTTGCTTGGGCATTTAAATGTTTTTAAGTGTTTTTGAAAGCTTTTCGTTTTATCGCATTATCTAATGAAATGTTCATAACCAAGCGCGACACCTAAAAATAACATTGTACTAAATATTCTGAAGCAATTATTTACGATAGTCAGCCTTCTTGGTCTAAATAATGAACCGTTACATATAAAATAACATGTACGCGAATTTACACGGTAAACTACTTATTTTCTCATCCCTTTTTTCTGTTCTACACTTGAATTAAATCTACACTGTTATAATACTATTTTTTCTTTTCTTTATTTTGTTTACTACTATCGCTCTAACAGTTCCTATCGTTTTCCTATGGCATCTCTGTTCACCCTCAGTCGGGTCTTGTTATACTGTGACAGAAAGAGTTCCCTGTGTTTTGCTTATTTTATATTATCGTGACTAGTTGACAATTAGCATGATACCTAATGCTATTACTACTGTTAAAACACTATATACTACTGCTACAATAACAAACAATGTAAGTATTACAATTACAAAAAAAGTCTCTAGTAATACTACCATCACAAGGAACCTACAAATAGGATAAAAGACTAGCATGTGTTACGTGAAGAAGAAAGAATATGAAAAAATAGGTGCCATTCTCGGAGAATCGGCAACTTTTCCAGTAGTAATAAAGAATTCATTATTTTGAAAATGTCAGTAGAGAATAACTCATTAGACGCAGGAAGGAAAACGTTTGAATTGCTGCCTGATGTAACTGAAAAGATGCAGATGACACATTTTGAGCCATGTAGGTCATTAGTACACTCACTGCCTTTCCGGACACGGGCCACACTCTACGTATCTGAACACAATTAACAGAACGGCAACGACCAGCTGTGACTGCGGCAAAAATCTGTACACAAGATCCTGTCCTAAAGGAATGTCTTCTTCTTGAAGATATAGCAAAAACCGCCAGACAGCGTTTAAGAGGCAAAACTGTTTGTGACACAAGAGTAAAATAGTACTTTGATACCTTAAATCTTGTAGCTGATGCTATCTTAGAAAAAGCCAGAAGTAGCTACATACAACGGACACCACAACAGAGACGAATAAGGCCTATTCACGATCCCAGGGAATGTGAACAAAGCCAATAGTTCTACAGTCATTTTGCCCGGTAAGAAAATAAGTGAAGAGAGGTGGTCACAAGCGTACCCAAGAAGACCGAATCATTGAAATGATACGCTCTGATCCATCGCAATGCTGTCTGGAGACACCAAAATATTTTCATGGAACGCAGCGAGAAACTAGTGGCATAGTGCTCAGAGCCATTTGAACCATTTGAACCAATTAAAAACTGATCTATAGCGAGGGAAAAAAATAGTTGGTAATTTTTTGGACGTGTTTTAATATTGCTGAGAGCTTCAAGCCCCCCTGGTCTGTACTGCCGGTACTGTGATCATTCACCTGCCTTGGACACAGCCAAAATCGAAGTCTCTACTCTCCTTGGAAGACAATCTTTCAAAGATACGCTGTACAAGCAGATCGGTCAACACCAAAGGGACAGTGTAGATTTCGTCCTTTGTTTCTCAGCTGATGTGTATGAAAATAAACGCAAATATTGTTTCAGGTGGGCAACAAATTGCAACAGGTTCTTCTAATAGGCGAAATACGGAAGTACCATGAACGCAGAACATTGGTATTGCACACGAGATAACGATGCCCATCTGACGTAATTCCCACACGCGAACGTGACTGCCGACTTGAATGCATTCCCTTGTGCTTCGTAATTGGTATTCACTGCACGGTACTTAAGGCAACGCAATGTCGACGTATGTTTCCAGTCTCACAACCACGCTGCGACGGTATTTTATTATTTGTAATTAAATATAAAACAACTGTCACTGATTCTTACAGTATTCCTGGAATTCCTGCACTGGAAAAAGAAACACAATGTCATGAAGCTGATTTTCTCACTAGATATCAATCCGGCAAGGGATGGTGGTTAGCATACGATTAACGGGCCTCTCTTGCTGTCGTTCATATTAGCTTTCTAGTCCACAACTTTTGATTTCGTTGTTCTGCCTACGAGAATAAGAGCACGCCGTTACAGTCTCCCTAAGAAGGAAAAAAATCTATGGCCCTTGCAGGAATTGAATCAGAGTATTAAGTGCCCAACATGGTTTAGCTAAGAAGATAGACCAAGAGCAATAAACCGGTAATACACAATCAATACCGTTCTGTTATCGCGATTCCTGGCCATTTCTCGTTATAGCTATGTCCTAGCCGTGATCTTCATACTGTCTGAAGCAGCTCTCCTCTTCAGTCTATCCTGTGAAGGTCATTTCTGCATGACTGTTGCGACATACATCCATTTGAATTCATTGTAGTCAAGCACTAGCCTCTCTGTCTATGGTTTTTACATTTTCCTCTATAATCAAATCCACTATTCCTTAACTTGTGTTCTCTTAAAAGTGTGTAACATCTAATGGAGGCAGTCTATGGGGGGGGGGGGGGGGGGTGGAGAGGGCGGGGGGCTATCATGAAATTTTTTCGAAAGCTAAACCACATTTTTTTGTCATCAGTCCTATCGTGGTATCGCCATAAGAAAGTGGAACCACATCAAAGTCGGCAACGCACATCGATACCACAGACATTAGTGATGTTTAGCTGCTGTCCGCCCCGACGAATGGCAGAGGCTGAAGGGGACAGTCCCTTCTCTCTTCTTCAGTTCTCAGATGGAAATTTACTTTTGTAAGTGTTGTACTCCAAAAGATGAGTTTGTGGCTGCACACACCAAGGGATGGTTTAACAGCCAATGATAGTTTCAAATTTTGAAGCACTCCTGTGGCAAAGGATTTTATCACGTTATGTGAATGTTTTTATTCATTCTTGTAACGAAGTGGTGTTTCATATGTTGTAGTTCAGATGAGCCATCTGTCAGAGCAATCAAAGAACCCACAGTTATGGCTGGATGACTGTAATTTCGTCTGCTCATAACACTCAAGATTGGCATTCCGGCTAGAAAATCCTCTCCTATTAATCTCAGAGTAGCATTTGTATCCAACGTTCTTTAATTATTTGTTGGATGCATTGTAATCTCTGCCTCATCCTCTACAGCTTCCTCTAGCATTCTGGAAGCTATCCCTATGTCTTCAAGCTCACCCCACCTTCTTCAGCTTCCACGTACTCTTTTCATCGCTTGCGGAAAATTTCCTCATTTCTTAACATGTCGATCGACCCAATTTCAAGTATCCTAATATAGCAGCACAACTCTTCCACGCCTTTTACTAACGGTTTTCCCATAGAGGATACAATGCTGTGCTCCAAGCGTAAGTATTCAGAAACAAATTAAGGCCTATGTTTGATACTAGCAGACTTCTTTTGGCGAGGAATGCCCTCTTTGCTTTTTATGTCTTCCTTGCTTTGTCCGTTACGTGCTATTTTCCTTCCAAGGTAACGGACTTCCTTTGTTTTCTGCGTGGTCGCCAATTTGATGACTGTTGTTAATCTCATTTTCTGCTAGTTTTATTTCGTCTTTCCTGTGTTTAGTCTCAGTCAGCCTCGTGTATTCGGTACATTGTTCCATTCCATTCGACATATCATACAGTTATGCCTTCCTTTACTGTACTTAATCATGTGTGGCCCTCTTTTTTATTTTTTTTTAAGCAAAGAGTGTCAACTGTGGTGTTTTGGCATCCGGATGACAGTTGTGACGCTAAATCACGACTGTGTACAGGTTTTTTATACATTAGTTATACAAAAATAGCGTTTAATTGTAGAACAGGTAAATAATTTGCCGAAGTGTTTGATACAACACTGAATGCAGTGTATCGTCAAGTTTTATTTTCAAACGTTCAATGTGGCTACCTGTTGGAGGAGAAATGTCCCGTCTGTAATCGGTTTCCTGCCAAATTATGAATTAGTTCTTGACGTATGGTGGCAACTGCTTGTATTGTATTTTCTCTCAACTCGTTTCCCGGAAGCGGAGGAACAAAAACTCTGTCTTTAGTGTAACCCCATACACAGAAGTGAGTTGAGGTTAAATCCGGCGATCGTGACGGCCAGGATATTGTTCCACCACATCCAATCAAACGTGGCACATTCCTGTGGAGATACGCAGCAGTTTCCTGGAAAATAAATTCTGTTTCCTTATCCTGTTGTAACTGAGGGATTCAACCATGTCAAGATACGATATGCAAATTACAGTTACAGAGACTTCTGGCCGACCCTTACCCAGTGTCCTGTGCGATGCAAAGCCAGTTTCGGCGAAATGATTGTACCAATTAATGACAGTTTGCCTTTGAGGTGGTGAGTTCCGATTTTTCGTCTGAATTTCCTCTGAACTGCGGTAGCTCGTTGGGATTCGTAGAAGCATAAGCAACACTTCCGCACGGTCTCCACCATTATGGGACTCCAAGACGGCTGTTGGAGTAACTCATTTGCGTATGCAATAAAACTTGAAGATATGATGCATTCAGTGCTGTGTCAAACACTTCTGTGAATTATTTGCCCTTTCCGCAATTAAAGATTACTTTTGCGTAACTAGTTTATAAACACCCGGTATTCTTTCGAATCGTGATTATTACGTAAACATAAGGAATGTGTGTAGGTACGGATGTGGCGAAAGCTAGAATAGGAGCCAGCACGTAGCTATTCTCATCTACATCTACACCTACATGGATATTCTGCAAATCACATTTAATTGCCTGGCGGAGGGTCATCGAACCACCTTCACAATTTTCTGTTATTCCAATCTCGTATAGCGCGGGGGGAGAATGAACACCTATATCTTTCCGGACGAGCTCTGATTTCCCATATTTTATCTTGGTGATCGTTCCTCCCTGTGCAAGTCGGTGTCAACAAAATATTTTCGCATTCGGAGGAGAAAGTTGGTGATTGGAATTTCGTGAGAAGATTCCGTCGCAACGAAAAACGCCTTTGTTTTAATTATGTCCATCCAAAAAACGTGCTGCCTTTCTTTGAACTTTTTCGATGTACTCAGTCAATCCTATCTGGTAATTGTCCCACACCGCGCAACAGTATTCTAAAAGGGGACGGACAAGAGTAGTGTAGGCAGTCTACTTAGTAGGTCTGTTACATTTTCTAAGTGTCCGTCTTTGGTTAGCCTTCCCTACAACATTTTCTGTGTGTTCCTTCCAATTTAAATTGTTCTTAACTGTAATACCTAAGTATTTAGTTGAATTTACGGCTTTTAGATTAGACTGATTTGTCTTGTAACCGAAGTTTAACGCGTTCCTTTTAGCACTCATGTGGATGACCTCGCACTTTTCGTTATTTAATGTCAACTGCCACTTTTCGCACCACTCCGATATTTCTTCTAAATCGTTTTGCAGTTTGTTTTGATCTTCCAATGACTTTGGTAGTCGATAAACGACAGCGTCATCTGAAAACAACCGAAGACGGCTGCTCAGATTGTCTCCCAAATCGTTTATATGGAACAGCAAAGGGCCTATAACACTACCTTCTGGAACGCCAGAAATCACTTCTGTTTCACTCGATGACTTTCCGTCAATTACGACAAACTGTGACCTCTCTTGCAGGAAATCACAGATCCAGTCACATAACTGAGACAATATTCCATAAGCACGTAATTTCACTACGAGCCGCTTGTATGGTACAGTGTTAAAAGCCTTCTGGAAATCCAAAAAAACGGAATAGATCTGAAATCCTTGTCAATAGCACTCAGTACTTCATGTGGATAAAGAGCTAGTTGTGTTTCACAGGAACGATGTTTTCTAAACCCATGTTGACTGTGTGTCATTAGACTATTTTATTAGAGGTAATACATTATGTTAGAACACAATATATGTTCTAAAATCCTGCTGCATATCGACCTTAACAATATGGGCGTGTAATTTAGTGGATTACTCCTACTACCTTTCTTGACTATTGGTGTGACCTGTGAAACTTTCCAATCTTTGGCTACGGAATTTTCGTCGAGCGAACGGTTGTATATGATTGTTAAGTATGGAGCTAATGCATCAGCCAATCTTTGGCTACGGAATTTTCGTCGAGCGAACGGTTGTATATGATTGTTAAGTATGGAGCTAATGCATCAGCATACTCCGAAAATAACCTAATTGGTATACAGTCTGGACCAGGAAACTTACTTTTATTAAGTGATTTAAGTTGCTTCACTACTCTCTAAGAACTTCGAAGGAGTTGGCGAAGGAACTGGGGTATAGCGTTCCGCACAAAGAGGGCATCACAGCCTAGTACAGCTGTGACTGGGGGAGGGAGGATGGGGAAGAAAATCGGATGTGAGGAGGAATCATGGAGTTGGTCGCTGCTGGAACGTCCAGTATCTAGTTTCTAAGTGGGGCGGCGTGCCGGTCGGAGTGTCGCCGCAGACGTCAGCGTGGTGTCAGCAAAGTGACACAAGACACCCATCAACAAACAACTGCCGCTCCACTGTGCACACGTCAGTACAGTAAGCCGAGAGCGTCAACACTGCATCAGGGTGGGATTCCAAGGCCGCCACCCACCGGCCATCGGCCATCGCAGGGGAAACTGGAAAACAGGCCAGTGCGTCAGCTTTCGAACTGTTGCGTATCCTCTTGATGTCGTAACGATGCTCTGATTTTTGTTTTTCCCTAATTGATCCATCATAGCCGCACGGGATTAGCCGAGCGGTCTAGGGCGCTGCAGTCATGGACTGTGTGGCTCATCCCGGCGGAGGTTCGAGTGCTCCCTCGGGCATGGGTGTGTGTGTTTGTCCTTAGGATAATTTAGGTTAAGTAGTGTGTAAGCTTAGGGACTGATGACCTTAGCAGTTAAGTCCCATAAGATTTCACACACATTTGAACATTTGATCCATCATATCCTTGTCATGGGCTCTTTCTTCTTTGACTTTCTTTTCCATCGACGTAGACGGAAGGTAAACGCTTCTTACATACGTGTTTCAGTATAGACAATTTGCAAGAGGTATTTTACGTGACGCTAAGATTATGCACCATAATATTCAACCACGTTTCTGTTTCTCACCGAGCGAGGTGGCGCACTGGTTAGCACACTGGACTAGCGTTAGGGAGGACGACGGTTCAACCCCGCGTCCGGCCATCCTGATTTAGGTTTTCCATGATTTCCCTAAATCGCTCCAGGCAAATGCCGGGATGGTTCCTTCGAAAGGACACGGCCGACTTCTTTCCCCGTCCCTCCGTAATCCGATGAGACCGATGTCCTCGCTGTTTGGTCTCTTCCCACAAACAACCCAACCCCCTCTGTTCCTAGGCGTGTAGTGTGTACATTTTCCCAGTTTTCTGTCTTTGGCTTTTTCTCTCCATCTCTTCTTCCTCTATAACGTTCTATTACCTCTCCTTCTCTTATTTCACCAGTATCTACGTCTTTATAATTACTCCCTTCACCCCACCCATCACCCATTCCTCTCTCTCTCTCTCTCTCTCTCTCTCTCTCTCTCTATCTCTCTCTAACACACACACACACACACACACACACACACACACACATTGTTATTGTTTTACAGTTGCAGCCAGTCATGCTGATAACTGGGAACGGCTATATATTCCATATATTTTTAATTAGTGATTGCTTATATAATAGACTATGACCACAAAGAAAAATTGTCTTGAGACTGTCGATTCCGGTCAGTGATGACCATCTTCAGACCATTGTGTAACATATCATTATATAATAAAAGACATGTTTTAAGCAGATCTGGAGATGGTCATCACTGAGCGAAATCAATAGTCTGAGGACAGTTTCTCTTATGATCATTGACTTGAACAAGACACAAATTCAACAATTTTTGTTCGAGTTCATGTCGCAGTTTTCGCAACTTGTGTAACAATTCTGTTTACTAGATAATTATAAGACGAAGCAAGTAAACCAATTCTTACCTTTACAAAACTACCCTTGACTAACAAGTAACTTAATCATTGTCTCTTATACTGCTCCTGGGAATACTACACCACAATTCTTCCCTTGGGGAACTAATATAAATTATTCATGATTATTTTCCGCCACCGGAATTACGGTGAAACTACCCCGGTGTGTAGTCATTTGGATTCATCGAGTACAGACAATTACATCAGCAGCAGGACACTCTCACAGAAACTACATTTCTGAAAAATAAAAAGGTAACGGCAATTATCTACATGGAATCTGTTCCACTCAAAACTCGCATGAATTAATTGTGTAAAGCTGTCCGCCCCCGTTAGCTGAGTGGTCATCGCGATGGAAAGGCAATCCTAAGGGCCCGGGTTCGATTACCGGCAGGGTCGGAGATTTTGTCCACTGGGTGTTGTGTTGTCCTTATCATCATCATTTCATCCCCATCGAAGCGCAAGTCACCGTAGTGACGTCAAATCGAAAGACTTGCACCCGGCGAACGGTCTACCCGACGGGATGCCCTATTCACACGACATTTACATTTATTTACATTCTGTAAAGCTGATATTAAAATATAGCAAATGGCTTGAACGTAGATCCTTCTTGCCTTGCCACTTCCCTCCATGCTGCACGTCGTTCTACCACTGTACAGGATTTCACATTCTGTGAGTTCACTGCTAATAGTATCGTAAGCTAGTGGGCGATGGTGCGAATAAATCCTTCAGTGAGTCACAAAGATAGTTGAAGGAATAAGAGTATAGTGATTTCAGAAACGATAACTCTGAAATGATGATGAAATTGTTTCTGCTAATGCCCAAACCTCCAGACGTCAGTCGCTCAGGTCGGTACCAATCGTTGTGTCGATAGAGTACCAACGAAAACGCCAATTTAGTTCGTGCTATGAATGTCGTTAGGTAGAATATTCGTAAACAGTAATTAATGGTAACACAGGAACTACGAAGCACAGGAAAACTGTAAGCGTATCTGTGAAACACTGTTACCTACACTTCGCGTGGGTGAGTTGGTAGAACATGCGGTCGTCGAATTAAGAGTCCCGTGTTCAAACCCCACTGTTGAGAAACATTTTTTTCAACTTTTTTCTCGTTAAACTGTTATATTGGAGAACATTTTTCTGGCTTGTAAAAGGACTTTCCGTAGTTTGTGGCAACGTTCTTTTGACAGTCTGCTTTCGCTTCGTTTGCTGAAAGTAGCAAACCTTATACATAAGTGTGGTGGTCTTTCGCAAATGTCCGGCAGAACGCCACACCTATTTATACGAATGCACTCTATAGGTTTCAACTAACGAAGCGAAAGCATACTGCCAAAAGAACATTGCCACAAACTCCAAAAGTCCTTTTACAGGTAAGGAAAATATTCTCCCATACAATGCTTTCACGGGTGAACAGTTAAAAAAAAGGAGTCATTTGTGGGGTTTTAATGCATGATCCTTGGTATGATAACGACACGCTCTACCAACTCACCCATTAAAAATCTGCTACACAGTATCTCACAGATTGGCTTTTCACGTGCTGCGTAGTTCTGGTATTACTTGTAATTACTGTTTATACATGTTCTACAGGCCGAGTGCACATAGCAGGAACCATATCGGTGTTTTTGTTGATACTCGATGAACACAACGTTTCGTACCGATCTGAATGTCTTTCATCTGGAGGTTTGCGTGTAAGAGGCGAACCCCATAAGGTGCTCCGGATAATGCGTGGTTGACCTACACGCCAACAAATCAGAAATTAGGAATGACAGTGCTGCTGATGAAATACCACACTTCATCTGAAGGACACCGATATGGAATCACGGAAAATACGGACGATTTGTCAATAGAAGCTGATAACGCTCATTGAAAATGCTGCTTCTCGTAGGTACACTAGAAACTGATGAAACGACGCTTGAGTGAAGGGGCTGTGGCAACGATTGGTTCTGCTTAAGAATCAAGGGAAGTCCCAGCGTAGTCAACATGCTGGCCGAGTTACGTTATCGAGTGGTCGTGAGTCAAATGAGAACTGTGCCGCAGACCCGAACACGACTGCGATTGTCTTTGAATGGGGGCAGAGAAGAAGCTGACCAGGCAGCAGAGCTTGGCGGCGTGGTATTCGAAACACACGTGAGTCCAGTTACATTTTTCTTTTCTTTATGACTCGTTTCTCAATTTTTAACACACGGTACGCTCATACGACACGTTCCTTGCGTAGGGGTTCACGCATTTGAGTATAAAACGAAAATAGATGGGGCTCTGATTCAGGTAAAAATAGAGAGATCGGTACATGTCAAACCGAGTCTGAGAATGCTTAGTTACCAAATTATACGATTCCCATGTATACTTTACCAACTGAAAAACTTATTAATTATGAATGCAATTTCGGCACCTCTTCGGCCTTCAGCTACTCTCCGTACTAAGTTTCAAACATGCTCAAATACACTCGGCAGAATGCGTATAATATATCCACAGTAAGAGTCATCATTAACAGACGTTCCGCAAACCACCGATCTCACATAAAACCATCGGTCGCCCTCCAGTGGGACTACGTTAAATGAGCGCGGAGAGCACGGAATTGGTCCACAGCTACTATCCGTTGAGTACTGTTATGTGCATTCTGCTAAGCTAAGATACTCATAATAATGTGTGTAGCAGCGACACGTCTAATTAAGAACATCCCTCGACATATTTCGCGAACATGAGCACATATATCAGAAACTTTCAAGAAAAAACAACCAAACAAACACCATCCGAACGCCGCACGCAGTGGCCGATTAGTTTTAGACGCTTCAGTCTGGAACCGCGCGACTGCTACGGTCGCAGGTTCGAATCCTGCCTTAGGCACGGACGTGTGTGATGTCCTTAGGTTAGTTAGGTTTAAGTAGTTCTAAGTTCTAGGGGACTGATGACCTCAGATGTTAAGTCCCATAGTTCTCAGAGCCATTTGAACCGTCCGAACAGGTCATGAAGGCCCAACGGTACCGAACGGCGCTTTTGGCATCTCGGGATACGGGTACGGAGGGGCCAAAAGTAATTGAATACATATTAGGTCTACAACTTTGCTTATGCCGTTTTTTTCTCGAAGTTCGAGGCTTTACTGTGAAAAACTTACAGAACAGTTACTGTTAAAAGTATTGACCATCCATGGGCACTGCTCCCTCCCAACTTTCCGGCAGCATATGAATCCTGTGGCGGAAGAACTGCATGCCTCCTGAGTAGATCCAGCAATCGATTCAATTTTGCACTCGTTCATGCAACTGAAGACGCTGGTCAGCCAGTCTGTGTGCCATTGATCGGAAAGGGAGGTACTCAGATAGGACAATGTCTGGTGAATACGGTAGTGGAGGGGGGGGGGGGGGGGAGGGAAGGGGGAGGAGGAGAGGGAGGCCTTCCCATTCCAACGTCTCCACGTATGTTTTGATGGGTTTTGCGACGGGAAGTCGAGCGTTGTCATGCTTCAGAACTATCTTCTCACGTCTGTCGCTGTATTGTATCCGTTTGTCGTTCAGTACTCTGTTCAAACGCATCAGTTGATTTCGATAACGATCTTCTGTGATTATTTCCGTCAATCCCAGTAGCTTTCTCTCGTCCTGCTCCATGCCGGTATTCAATATCGAAGTCACCGTTCTCGAAGAGTTGAAGCCATTCTCTGCAAATTCTTTCACTAATAGGTGCGTCATCATAGGTATTACCCAGCATTTTTTTACCCTCAGGCGCAGATTTCTTCATGTTGAAGGAGAAAATTAAAACTTACCGCAAAAGACGAGAACTGGGCTCCATAAACCGACTAAAATTTTGATATTATGTTTACAGATGCCTAACCTTATCGTATTATGCGACCTACCTTCTACACCGCCACTTGCCCCTCCTGTCATCTATTGCAAAACGGCGGAAGCAAAGTTGTAGACCTAAACAAATGGGTCGGTAGCCACAACTGACTTCCTTTTAACTCATAAACCAATCAGTTCTGGATGCATTTAATTATGAACTTCCTTTCTTCTTGTTACGGGGAAATCTGACTTGACCTATTTACTGCTCACTATTTTCGGTACGTCCTGTAGTAAAAATCGTCTTTCTTCTTATGGGACTACAAACGGAAATTCGGTCGCCGTAAATCGACAAGGCGCTTCGGTTACGACACTAGAGTCGTATATTGGTATATAAGAGTCCCCAACAGCTAGAGTGCAAATGGGCAGACAAGCCCATTTCAAGAGTCTTATTATCCACAAACCATTGCATCACAGATGCTGCTTTATGTCAGAGTGCATTCTCATACTGATACAGTCATCGTCCCCGAACTGTTCCTCTACTGTTCCATATAATTTCGGGCGTGCGGCCGCATACATTTCGGTTCTTCTTCTGCTATTTCGACTGCATACCGTCCAGCCACCTAGAGCGAGCCGTGTGACTGGCGCTCCAGCACTGGCCCGTCCTTTTAAACCCTCGGACCGCGTTACTCCGTAGGCGGCCAAGCATACACAAGGCGTCAAAGACGTTGATGGACGGTAAATAGGTACAACATATGCATGAAATTAGATCTATTGCTGCAGTGTGGTGACGAATTTGTGAGTTTATTACGGAAAGTACCGCATTCCATGATTTGTCCAAGTTGAAGCCGTTACCTGTATTAATTAAATTCATCACCAACCGAATTTCAATCGTTTCTTTCACTACTGAGTTCCAGCAGAATGAAGTCGAGGTTAAAATTTAGAAGTTCTCGTACACCATAGATTGCCCAGTGTCAATAAAGTGCTCTGTCGGCGCCGATTTATTAGGTTGTAAGAGTCTGGTGCGCCTACGGTACTCTGTTCATCTCCCATAGACTGTACATATCGTCCGTCCGATGTATGACCGTTTACACTCACAGGGAATCTTGTTAACTCCAGGCTTCCGAAGCACCAAATCATCTTTAACGGAACTCAGGAGTGTTGCTGCCTTTGGAAGAGGCAGAAAAATCACTTTCACTTTGTGTTTACTGAGGATCCGTCCTATTTTTGATGACAGGCTTTCCACGTTTGGCAGAAAAGCCGTAGATTCAAAACTTTGCGTGTCTTCTTCTGCATTCCTTATGGCCACTGTTCGTTTCATTCGTAGTGCCATATGTAACTGCTGTGGAGAACTCCACTTGGATTCAGAAACTCTTCTCAAGCGTCCTGCTGACTGCTCTCGTGAGCAATGAAGTGTTCTCTGTGTATTAGGCTTGGAAAACACTGGAATATGCGAAACGCGTTAGAGAGGATGTTACGTAGAGGAGGAAAGATTAGTTCAAGATAGCGGATATGAGACAAAAGCATCAAATCAGATGAAATACTGATGACGCAAAAACAAAACGATTGCTTAACATTATTGGTGATCATTACTGCTCAGTCGGGAAACCAACTAACACATTACAAAAAAGGAAAAAAAAACGAACATTCTATTATCACAGAAAATCACTGCTACCGTTACAACATACATGCGGAGACGAGATTATTTTACTCACGTCATGTCACGCTGCGTTCGTCGTGTGCGCCGTGTTTAAACGGTGTAGGACACCAGGCTTGAACCGATACCCCACCCTCTGCAGTTGGTGGAAAACGCAGCTGCTGACTTCATTTCGCAATTTTACTCATGCTTTGTTACAAATGATCAATACTAAAGAATGATAAATGATTTAGAAAAGAAATGTGCGAGGAGTGAAAGAATTTCATGCTCAAATCACATAGATTTTTGTATTTCTCGCACCTATCGTGTGTTACACTGAAGAACCAAAGAAACCGGTACACCCGCCTAATGTCGTGCAGGGCCCCCACGAGCACGCAGAAGTACCGCAACACGACGTGGCATGAATTCTACCAATGTCTGAAGTAGTGCTGGAGGGAATTGGTACAATGAATCTTGAAGGGCTCTCCATAAATCCGCCAGAGTACAAGAGGTAGAGATCTCTTCAGAACAGCAATTTGCAAGACAGTCCAGATATGCTCAATAATGTTGACATCTGCAGAGTTTCGTGGCCAGCGGAAGTGTTTAAAGTCAGAAAGAGTGTTCCTGTAGCAATTCTGGACGTTTGAGGTGTCGAATTATCCTGCTGGATTTGCCCACGTCCGTCGGAATGCACAATGGACATGAATGGATAAAGGTGACAGGATCTTATGCAGTGTCATCTGTCAGAGTCGTATCTAGGCGTATCAAGGGTCCCATATCACTCCAACAGTATACGCCCCGCACCATTACAGAGTTACCACCAGCTTGAACAGTCCCCTGCTGACATGCAGGGTCTATGGATTCATAAGGTTGTCTCTATACCCGTACACGTCCATCAGCTCGCTACGATTTGAAACGAAACTTGTCCGACCAGGCGACATGTTTCCAGTCATCAACAGCCCAATGTCGGTGTTGACGAGCCCTGGCGAAGCTTAAAGCTTTGTGTCATGCAGTCGTCAAGGGTACATGAGTGAACCTTCGGCCCCGAAACCCATATCGATGATGTTTCGTTGAATGGCTCGCACGCTGACACTTGTTGATGGCCCGGCACTGAAATCTGCAGCAATCTGCGAGAGGGTAGCACTTCCGTCACGTTGAAAGATTCTCTTCATTTGTCGTTGGTCCAGTTCTTGCAAGATCTTTTTCCGGTCTCAGCGATGCCGGAGATTTGATATTCCTGATATTCACGGTACACTCGTGAAGTGGTTGTACGGGGAAATCCCAATTTCGTAGCTACCTCGGAAATGCTGTGTGTCATAGCTCGTGCGTCGACTATAACATCACGTTCAAAATAACTTAAACCTTGATAACCTGCCATTGTAGGAGTAGTAACCGTTTCAACTACTGCGCCAGACACTTGTTGTCTTATATAGGCGTTGCCAACAGTAGCGCCGTATTCTGTTTACATTGTATTTGGATACGCATCTCTATACCAGTTTCTTTGGCACTTTAGTGTATGACAGTTCTTTTCCGAACGTTGTAAATTGACGTAGAGAACAAGGTTTTTATTTTAATTAATCTTTCCACTGTATTAGACGAGGCATTGAAAATTTCTAAGATATATCCGCTGATTTACGCATTTCTAGACACCATAATCGTATGGTGCCACTCTCGTTTTTGTCTCACTGTGCGTTTCAAGCCCAATTACATTTTTCGAGCGTTTCAGTTTAATGTCGCATTTTTGCCGTATAATTATGTAGCGAAACCTTCCGTGCCGCTGACGCTTGCTACGCAACTTCACGACCAGCTTTTTCTGTTGCTTGTTTGCTCTTTCGAAAGTCTCGTGTCTGCTCTGTCTCAAGGTCTGCTGGTGGCAGAAGGTAACCGGCGGCTTTCCTGCGTTGCTTCCTTCGTGTTCCTGTCCTGTCTGCTTTGGCTGCTTCTATTCCGTTTCCCCCTCTCTCCCTTTACGATAGCATTCCGCAGCCTAACGATAGTTCGAGAATGAGGCTTGAAGCAACGTTCAAACCCGTCATTATTCTCGCTTTGCACCTGCGTTAGGAAACAAAAAAAAAGCCATGAGGAAATTTAATGACATTCTTGTTAAGCCACTTTAGTATCTGTGGCCCTTTCAGGTCACGCAGCGATCTCAGAATTTGCGTCCAGTAATGAGTTGTTGTGATATTTCCATTGAGTCATCTAAATTGTTTTCAGGATCTACGAAGCAAACGTATTCCTGTTCGCCTTGCCACCAACTTGTTTTGAAGTTGTCCATACATGCAAGTTACATATCCTTGTCACTGAAGTCTCCACGTCCGCATTTTCTGGGTAAAGTTAGAATGTTGCATCATTTCCTACAGTTATGGTGTAGTTTGTTACCTAACTGCCTGAAAAGAAATTTCCTATATTTGTGAGTTGTCTTTAAACGGGTTATATGTTTCTCAGATGCTTTTAATATTTTCTTTGTCCTCTGAGGTACAGTTGTCAGTCAATATGTTATCCAATAATCTTGGACCTAATTCGTTTCTGAATGGAAATATTGCAGACAGTTACTGTCGCAGTGTTATTGTCAGCCCGTGATTCTACCTGTGATTATACAGAATACTTTTCGCAGCTTTCTGAAAACAGTGGCGATTCGTTTCTCATCTTTAATGGATAATCACCCGCGATTCTCAAAATCTGCATCGCTTTCAGAAGTATTCGTACGAGCTAGAAGATGTTATCACGAACCTGACTGGTGCCTCCTCCATAATATAATGATTCCGCCTTCAAGAAAATGGACGTTAATGGATGACGTCACTGGGAGTGACTGACCTGCCTGCTAGATTTTTATCACCGATTGCTACATGTGGATAACAGTTGTGTGTGCACGTTACATACGAGCTAGTGCAGATAAGGCCTAGGCCAACTCTGGCTTCTTTTCTGCATATGGATGGGCTGATTGCAAATTGTGATAGGGGCAGGTGGCTCGTTGTTATGAGTCATTCTTTACTAAACTGAGAAGTCTATGATGCCATTACGAAAATTTCGTTAGAGCATTGATCTCACTGAAAACTATATTTTGCGTCACTTTGAAATTACAAAAAAGGGAGATCATTCCCATAGTCTGTGCTACTGAATGCATTATCATAAAAAATTTTGTGGCACAGTATTAAGATGCGATGGCTGTTCGGGAACTAATGGCCGCTCGGGTGTCAAAAGGAAACCACAGTAAAAATCCGATGAAGCTTTGCACAGGTGTTTTGGGTAGTGTCTCTAGTATGCCTGTCGATCGCGTCACATCACTGTCTTCAGTTCTGAGAGCACAGTGAGCACTTGAAGAGTGACTCTCCGCAAGTATGAGGGTCAGGTGTGAGATTTCGCCTGATGTCATGCAACCCACATAACTTAAGTGTTATGCGTTTCCTTCTTCATGCTAATTCGCGGCCGCGCTCTGTAGGGGCAATGAAGATATTCCTGCAGCGTTTTAGATGGCAAGTGTTAGGTCACTCACGGATACAGCCCGTAATTGGCTCTCCTTGAGTTCTGTCTCTGTTCATATGAACCGTTGGCTGCGAAGACATATTGGTCCAGACAATGAGCTGTAGACCAGCGTAGAGAACTGCCGGAAAGTACAGGCGGCTACCTTTCTACGACGAGGATATTGGAAAGTTAGTACAACAGTACGACAGATGTCTAAGGCGGAGCGGCGACTATGTAGGGAAGTTGCTGGAAGGTGCAGCTAACTGTTGCAAATAAAACATTTTTGATTTTCACAGTGGTTGCCATTTCCCGACCGATCGGACCTTACTTTCCGACTAGCCCTCGTACGACCCGAATACTATCTGAGCGCGACTCAAACGTAACTTCAGGAAGGTGAATTGCAGCAAAGCAGGTGCCTCCAGATACACATTTTCAGCCTTCAGTTGAGCCCAAACAATATTTTTTAAGGTCAGTTGACTCTATCTTTAATAGACTATAACAAAGCAACCAAGGTGACACAATAACAATGGAATGCCAGGAACAAAGCACTCGGATTAAAAAGGGTGTAAAACGGAGACGAAGTCTGTCGCCCATATTGTTCAATTTATACACCGACAAAGCATTGACGAAAATGAGAAAAAGTTAGGATCAACATACACGGTGAAAGGATGTCAGTGATAAAATTCGATGATGATATTGCTATCCTCAGTGAACGTGAGGAAAACCGTTGAATGGATGAACACTCTAATGAGTACGGAGAGGGATTGAAAGTAAACTGGTCAAAAAAGGATAGTAATGAGGAGTAACTGAAATCAGATTAGTGATAAATTTTAAAATCGAAATTGCTGAGCACAAAGTAGAAGAACATAAGGAATTCTGCTTCCTTGGAAAGAAAAATCACAAATGACAGATGAAGCAAGGAGGACGTAAACAGCAGACTGGTACAGGCAAAACCGGCCGTTATGACCGAGCAGTTTAGGCGCTTCAGTCCCGAACCGCGCTGCTGCTACGATCGAAGGTTCGAATCCTGCCTCGGGAATGGATGTATGTGATGCCCTTAGGTTAGTTAGGACTGGTGACCTTAGATGTTAAGTCCCATAGGGCTTAGAGCCATTTGAACCAAATGCAGGCAGGAGAATCCTATCAAACATGAGCCGTAATCTGAGGAATAAATTTCTGAGAATGTATGTTTAGAACAAAGTTTTGTTCGAAAATAAGTGCGTAAAAATCGTAAAGTGAAGAGAATCGAAACGTTTATGGAATAGTGCTGTAGAAGAATGTTAAAAATTAGGTGGACCAAAAATATAGGTAAATAAATGTAACACCACCCTATGTGCGGAGTGCGGGACTTCGTCTGATCGATTTACAATAATAAAATACCAACAGCGGTTATTTTGGTTTTATCTGATAGGCAACCAGTTTCGGCATTACATTATGCCATCTTCCGGCCTGGATATATCGAGTAACCTCGTGTTAGAAACCAATGCAGCAATGTCAACTGGTATCGTGAAGATTTTTTTCCCCATAGCCATGTGTGCTCCTTGGACAGCTCACCCTACCTTGCCTTCTTGCGCATAATAAAGTGTCGCACGTTTTAATTTATTCCTTAAGCAATTAAAGGTGAAATAAACTAGAAACGTCATAATGAGGAGTTTTCCTGTATAGGTCATGCTAGGCGGCAGCTAGAGCCTGAAAATGCGAAAATCCAGGATGTATGGCCTCAACTGGCAGGGACTGTGGTCATGTGTGTGTGTGTGTGTGTGTGTGTGTGTGTGTGTGTGTGTGTTGTCCATTTTCGACAAAGGACTTGTTGGCGGAAAGCTCACTTTCCACCAATCATTTTGGTGTGTCTATCTGCGAGTCAGCGTCTCCGCTATATGGTGAGAGCAACTACCATTTTCGTAGAGGTGATAGGAAGGATTGAAAATCTTTTATATAAATGAAAAGCTTGTAGGAACTAGGCAAAAATGGATATCCCATCTGTTGTGGATGGAGGAGTCAAGATTACCTCTATATTTTTGGCAATATATTCCGCAAGGTGTCAAATGCACTGACAGGCCACCTAAGGCACGGAAGGACTAAATGTGGCTGCAACGTGCCGACCAAGGGTGAACGAATGACAGCAGAAGAATAATTATTACTATAGTAGTGGCCGAGCGTAAAGAATAGAGATAATGTTTTTTTTAAAAAAAAAAGGTACAATAGGGTCATAGAACAACTGCAAGGCGTTACATCATTGTCCAAAGACATGTTGTTAGCAGAAGTTCTCTCACTAAACAAACAAATTTCAAAGATATGTAATATAACAACAAGGTTTCTTCCACGTAGTAGGAGTTACGGCTGGTGCCAAAAATGACACGAATGGTCTCTTAGGTATTTCAAGAGCTTTGATGGTCGGTCGCCCCCCCCCCCCCCCCCAATTTAAACGTAATCTTAGAGACAAGGGGTTTATGAATTTGTGTTGGTTATCATATCTTATCATTTGTGCTTTTCTATTCCATGTATCTGATGCGAGCCAAGCAAGAGTTTCGCTTAATACTTTCGGAGATCCATTTAAAAACGACGTACGAAATGACAACAACGTAATGCCGAAGGTGGTTAGTCCCGTGCGCAATTTCGATCCCGATCCAATCCTTCTGCGTTTTTCCCATACTGACACTCAGCGTGTTGCATTGCTTGGGCGGATCAGTTTCATCGCGTTACTGGTCCACAAAACTACACGTCAAAACACACTCTCCCTCCTTGGACGCAGCCTTTGCCTACGTTGGCCTTCCAGCACCGCCTCCTTGCGACATAACCAGTCGCTGATACTCCTGGTTTACTTTCACGCGTCGGGTATTAATCACAGTCTGGCTGTAACGCATAACGGAAAACACAGTCGTCTGCGATACGAGCTTTCCGAATTTCTCTCGTACGGGGAAACCCAGTGAGCGACGACCAGTGCTATTGTGTAGCAGCCTGGGTATTCCACGCGAAACTACCAAGCTCACCACTGGAGCAGTACTGATGACTTTTGCGACAGCAAAACCAGAGGAACTCGACAAATAGGCGAAAGTAATGAAAACAAAATACAGAACAATTTGAGAAGGTTTGGTTGGATCTGTATTACGCCGTGTTTTGTGTGAAAAAATACATTGAGATACTTTAAGAAATACAGCAATCGTCTAAAGTGCCTGCTTGCTCTATTTCTTCAAGTTATTTAGTCCATTGCCATGAACCTCAGTGTTGAAAATTTGCTCAGAATCAATTACGAACATCTAACTATTGCACACCGCATCGAGTTGGCGTAACCAACGTCTCTCCCTCCTTCACCAGTTTCTGGTCGCAGCTATAAAGTGGCACTGCAGGTTCACGTAGAGGCTTCCTGGAATTCGTCGTCCATGATATTCACACTATTGCTTGCCTCCGGTTCGTACTGTCGGCATTCTGCCAATACTAACATTAAAAATGGAATTTCTCAAATGTTTGTGTATTCAGTTTATTCTTTACTTGCTCGATTTACACCCTATCCGATTCTATCGAATGGCGAATGGTTAGCTCCTACGAGCTTGTTGCCTAGATCGAGTACGGCGATATGGTACTGAGTCGACAGTAGTCGCAACGAATTAGCCTTCCTGCTATCGGCCTGAGTCAGCAACTTGTGGTCTCGCGGTAGCGTTCTCGCTTCCTGAGCACGGGGCCCCGGGTTCGATTCCCGGCGGGGTCAGGGATTTTCACCTGCCTCGTGATGACTGGGTGTTGTTGTGTCGCCATCGTCATCATCGTTCACCCCCACTATGGTCGGAGGAAGGCAATGGCAAACCACCTCCACCAGAACCTTGGCTTGTACGACGGTGCGAGTCTCACGCTCTAACAAGCTGTATGGGACTTCATCATCATTATTCGCCGGAGGGTGAGCAGCCAAAGCCATGCAAAAACTGCCTTAAATGGTTCGATGGGATTTGAGTATGAGCCAGGAGGATGTTGTTGCCATGATATGTTCAGTATCACTGAGAAAAGCCTATTAAGGAGAGGGAAGAAAAGGATTTTGGCATTCATTAAGGATCGTTTGCAGATGGACTCATGTTCGACAGAGCCGGACTTTACATTTCGTTCCATCCATATCAGTTTACATTTTGCGTCATTTTCCAACTGTAACTGTAGGTTAAGACAAGCCTGGTTCCTTCACTAAGACCATAGCTAACTTCCACATTTATCGTTGTCCAATCCGAGCTTCTCTAATGATCTCGTCGAAGGTACAACGTTTGGCTGTAGCCTTCACCTACATAGATTTTCCACACTTTGATACATAATTCATTCACTTGTAACAGATACATAATAGAATGACGAGCTTCACCAGAGATACCATCATCGCGAAGTGCCCCACATCGATAACAACACTATTAGTCACACTAAAGAAAACATAGTTTCTATTTGCTACTATACGCAAATTGAGAGTTTTCTTTATATTCCGACGGTGCCTTCTTCTGAATACCAGTATGGTATTTGTCGAAACGTTCTTTCGAGATGATATTCTTACTTAGCTGACTTAACAAGAAGATTTCTACAGTGAAATTTGTCGAAAAAGTCTGCATTCTCATTGCCTATTGTTATAGGTGAATTGGCTTCCCGACGTCTTTTCTTAATTAAATTATGACTTCAAGATCTGACTCTATATTCGCAAAGCAGAAAATTTGTTGTACATCTGTCGCACGTATTTTCAAACTATGCATCGGTAATCTCTACGGAATACACAGTTGGCTTTCTACATGTGTAAATGTATACACTTTTATACAATCTGTTTTCGCTCTGAATCATCCAAACAGCTGAACTGTTGTCGGCAGCGAATCGTCCAAAATTCCACTTTTATATTTGACATTACAAACGACTTAATAGTAACACCAAACTGCTCGCTGATTCAAAGTAGTCTTAGCTGTTTCACTTTGCCTTCAAGATATTTGTTACAGATACCACACCAGGAAGAGCTTGTTGTAAGTTTACATTAAAACGTGCTGCCGGTAAGCAGTGGTTTCACCACTTGGAGGTGTTACGACTTCTCGTTCCAATTTGGTTGTGTCTACATGTACTTCCTTGCATTGCTGCGGCAGCGTGACGAACACCTCTGTAGCCGTTTTGATGTGGTCTGATCAACAATGTGGGGCGACAGGTGCTCATCCGAGTGGAGAACAGAGCACTGGGTGGAACATCAAGTTGACGGTGACAGGGGCACTATCAAGCGGAAAAAAATACCACATGAATACAAGATAATTATACGGTATATGTAAAATTCACGATTTTAAGAAGTCAAAACTGGTGGAGTCGCGTGAACGCTTTGAAAATGAAGCAGTGCCACCAAATATTTCACAGTGGAAACAAATTCCGGTAGGTCCCGATTGTGCAGTTACCTGTGATTTTCCGTTAGCCTGATGTAAGGCGTGACATATTTAAGTGACTGATGTCTTAACCTTAGAGTGGCAATCAGAGTGGAAAATACGGTGTACGAGGAGAATAAGCTTTAAGCAATAGTTTAATTTCGATATTACAAGATGGTCCAAATAATCAAACCGAAGTGCTTGTGGTGTTCTGTTGTTGAAGATGAGGTCGTCTGCATCAAGTGCACAGTAGCATGTTGAGTTTGCCGGAGACGCTGAGTCCTCAAGGCCACTGGGATCGCAGGTGTTGGCAAGCATGGCGGCCCGTGGTCCAGCCATCACCTGTTGCAAGCGTCCTCGCCGCTTTCGTGTCAAGCCGTGTCCGTGACCCAGTGGCACGCACTCCATCACGCCATCCCAAGCACCGCACCCGTGGCGTATCGATGCCCACCGGTAACCCCTCGGCGCAGTGCGTTGGCAGCCCTGCATGGCCACAAAACCGCTGTTTCCTTATTTATCCTCCGCCCTTGAAGAGCCACTTTAAGGTGGAACGTGAATGCCCAACAATTTCCTACTCAGCACACGACCAATTGTTGGGCGGCCTTCCAGTCATCACCAGGCAGTAGGAAAAGGGGGCGTAAATACACCCTAAAGAAGGCAGCTAGTGACGCCCCTCTCTAACCTTACGAAACTAACAGACACAGGTTCAGAATGTGCAACGAGATTGTATTCAAACAGTAAAACCCAAGCTTTGCCTAGAAATACATACTGAATGCTGTACAAGAGGATCAATAAAATTTCTTGCTGCTACAGCAGCGTAATGTACAAAACCGGGGCATGAAAGAATGGCAGATGAACCAAGAACAGGATAAACACAGAAAGTGGTTCAGTGGGAATGACAAAAAGCATATTCCTTATCGGTCCACCTAATTTGAACATTCTTGTTTAGAACTATATCTCAAACCCTTCGATTTCTGGTTTTCCGACAGTCCACAATTCATGCTGTGCTCCGAACATACGTTTTCAGAAATTTCTTCTTCGAATTATGGCCGATATGCTATACGCGTAGACTTCTTCTGAAGGGCTTATGCTCATCTTTATAGCCATCGATATATACGTAATACTGACGGGGTGAAATAAATGACGTGGTGAACTTACGACACGGTCGACGTCACACATGTTTCGTAGATGGAATGGGTTGTTAAGATCCCTTTATAAGTCAGGAAGCAGTTCAATACCTCGTCATTTTCAATACAACATTGACTGCATAAATTAATTTCATCTCTACTGCCTCGTAAACATAACATGTCTGTGCTCCTATCAATACACTGCCATCAGTTTTAGTTTAGCTGCAAACAGAGGCTAAAGACTACACCATTTACTTCATTAAAAGAAAAAAAGGAAATATAATTGCTCAGATGTCTCGATGGAATAGTTTCAAAACTGTACGGTAAATTAACTACTTGCTCCTCTTCATATCCTCAATAACCTTATTTTGGTATCTACCCATTAATGACTGGCTTTAGCTGGATATTCCACATATGAAGAAACTTGCCCATTCTCTTCTTCGCCGAACTGAAGCATTATCAGTTCTAGAGATGGTATTATAATCATCCCGATTTCTCCTCTTCTTTCTTAACTGTACCAGTTCCCTGCAGCGTGGGTATAGTTATACGGTTTGAGGCAATTATAGTGTCACTTGGCAGTTGGGTGCTGTTCCTAACGCCACCACTACCCCAGAAAGGGTATTTGTGTACCCCATCTGTCTGCGTCTAGAGTAAAACTCATGTACGTGGGCAGGCTCAGATTCTCCAAACTAGGAGCGATACATTAGCTCACTCGGCTCTCCGGGTGGGTCACCCTGACTACTACTGGATATGACTAATATTGTGTTTGGTTTGCTTACTTTCAGTGGTAGGTCACTAAGGTGAGAAAAATGCTTTACATCGCGCTCAAATGACGAGACAAGTTATAATAGGGCAATTTTGAGGCAGCATCAGAATAGAATTACTCCAATGTAAGCTGATGCATCTGATATTGTGTTTTTCCCGCAGCACCTCCGATGTGTTACGGGGAACACTTCGCAGCCTTTGTCAGTGGGACGCTGTGGTCAACCCGGCGACCTTGGCCCCTTTTGGCTCGTCCCCTGTCTCTGCCAGGTCACCTGCTTACGTAACGGCTGCTCTGCTGTATTTCCTCCGTCTCACGACCGCGTCTGGTCCGTCTGCTGTCACCAACCGTCAGAGACGTTCGTTACTTGTTGCCCTCACGAATTTCGAGGTTCAGTTTGTTTTCTCTGCGGTCGGATGATGCGAAGTGGTTTGGCAGCTGCGGTTAGCTTGGAATTCAAGACAGCTGAGCTCGCCTGTAGTCAGGACCACTTTCACTTTCACTGTCACACTTCAACCATACGAGAGATCTCCACTGTTCTATCCTGGAATCCGGAGGCACAGAACTTCAGTATTACAACGTGCTTAGTCTTCATTATCGCTAACTTATTTAAAAATCAAAGGATTTTTATATCGGGTACCATTGGCACACATTTGTTGAAAACAATTTTATTTTTCCATCCGGAGCTGTACTATGATTACAGTCATTTACCTCCAACGGTCAGCTGATTTCGGCAGTGTGCAGTTTTTGCATGCTTAATCACATCTTCCTAATTTTATAAAGTCACCATTTGTTGTCTGTTATTTTCATATACACTGAAGCGCCGCCGGCCAGTGTGGCCGAGAGGTTCTAGTCGCTTGAGTCTGGAACCGCGCGACCGTTACGGTTGCAGGTTCGAATCCTGCCTCGGGCATGGATGTGTATGATGTCCGTAGGTTAGTTAGGTTTAAGTAGTTCTAAGTTCTAGGGGACCGAAGACCTCAGATGTTAAGTCCCATAATGCTCAGAGCCATTTGAATCATTTTGAACTGAAGCGCCAAAGAAACTGGTATAGGCATGCGATTACAGAGATATGTAAACAGGCAGAATACGCCGCTGCGGTCGGCAACGCCTATATAAGACAAGTGTCTAGCAGAGTTGTTTGATCCGTTACTGATGCTATACTGGCAGGTTATCAAGGTTTAAGTGAGTTTGAACGTGGTATTATAATCGGCGCACGAGCGATGGGAAGATTTTCCCGTACGACCATTTCACAAGTGTAACGCGAATATCAGAAATCCGGTAAAACATCAAGTCTCCAATATCGCTGTGGCGGGAAAAAGATTCTGCAGGAACGGAACCAATGACAACTGAAGAGAAGCGTTCAACGTGACAGAAGTGCGATCCTCCCTCGAATTGTGACAGTTTTCAAAGCTGGGCCATCAACAAGTGTCAGCGTGAGAACCATTCAGTGAAACATCATCGATATGGGCTTTCGGAGCAAAAGGACCATTCGTGTGCCCTTGATGACTACACGACACAAGCTTTACACCTCGCCTGGGCCCGTAAACACCGACATTGGACTGTCGATGATTGGAAACATGTTGCCTGGTTGGACGAATCTCGTTTCAAATTGTAACGACCGAATGCCCGTGTGCGGGTATGGAGATAACCTCGTAAATCCATGGACCCTGCACGTCAGCGGGGAACTGTTCAAGATGGTGAAGGCTCTGCAATGATGTGGGCTGTGTGCAATTGGGGTGATATGGGATCCCTGATAAGTCTAGATACGACTCTGATAGGTGACACGTACGTAAGCATCCTTTCTGATCCCTGCAACCTCTCATGTACATTGTGAGTCCGACGGATTTGGACAATCCCAGCAGGATAATGCGACACACCACACGTCCAGAATTGCTAAAGTGGCTCCAGGAAGACTCTTATGAGTTTAAACACTTCCGCTGATCACCAAACTCCTCAGACATGAACATTATTGAGCATATCTTCGATGCCTTGCAACGTGCTCTTCAGAAGAGATCTCAACCCCGTCGTACTCTTGCGGATTTATGGGTAGTCCTCCAGGTTTAATGGTGTCAGTTCCCTCCAGCACTTCTTCAGATACCAGTCGAATGCATGACGGGGTGTTGCGGCACTTCTGCGTGCCTGCGGGGGCCTTCCACGATATTAGGCAGGTGTACCACGTCTTTTGGCTCTACAGTGCATGACTACTAGTATAATATACTCAAACGAGAATAATGTTCGAAACTCCTCAGCTATTTGCAGAAGACAGCTGCCGAAGTAGAAGACGCAAGCGAATTTAAAAATCATCATATACTCTGTGATAAAGTGTGTGAAGCATCCACACTAAGGAGGAAAATAAATGAAACTTCACGAGTTAAGAGTGAACGCGATTTCAAAAAATGTTTCAATTGGCTCTGAGCGCTATGGGACTTAACATCTGAGGTCTTCAGTCCTCTAGAACTTAGAACTACTTAAACCTAACTTATCCTAAGGGCATCGCACACATCCATGCCCGAGGCCGGATTCAAACCTGCGACCGTAGCGGTCACGTGGTTCCAGACTGAAGCGCCTGGAACCACTCGGCCACACCGGTCGGCGAATGCGATTTGATTTATGTGATAACAGTACCGCATCAGATTTAAAAAGAACTTTGCAGTATGAGCCCAGTTTTGATCATAGCGTGTTAAACACCCTACAGCTTGGATGCATGTCCTCTTTCGTTAGGGAAGGCTGTCATAAAATAGTTATTATCTTCTCCTGAGGCAAAGTGGCTCGCAATTGCTGTAGGTGGTTCTTTACATCTTGAATGCTGGCATTGTGAATCCCATCTCACACATGTTCTATCAGGGTCAGGTATGAGATTCTTGATGGCCACAAGAGTACCTCAACATAATGCAGATAGTTGATAGAGACATTTACGATTTTGGATAAGCGTTATCATATTGAAAAGTGGCACCACGGTCCTGTTGCATTAAACGTAGTACATAGGATGCAGGGTGAGATTTTCACTCTGCAGCGAAGTGTGCGCTGTTATGAAAATTCCTGGCAGATTAAAACTGTGTGCCGCACCGAGACTCGAACTGGTGGCCTTTGCCCTTCGCGAGAAAGCGCTCTACCATCTGAGCTACCCAAGCACGACTCACGGCCCGTCGTCACAGCATTACTTCTATCAGTACCACATCTCCTACCTTCCCGTCCTGAGTTCGAGTCTCGGTCCGGCACACAGTTTTAATCTGCCAGGAAGTTTCAGGATGCAGGATGTTCGTGACATACCCTCAGAGTTTCCTCAATCACTATCAGGCATGATATACAGTCATTCCTGATGGCTTCTCACTCGATTTTGATCCAAACAATTCTTTAGTTATAATTGAAAATGTGCTATTAAGTATTCGCCGTACCATATATTATGGGCTTCCCAGCAGTCGGATGTTCGGCTTTGCTCAATATCTTAGCTACTCTGGATAGATTTTCTTTAATAGCCTGCCCAGCCTCTTGATTGTAACCTATTGGGCCTTTGGTCGCTTGACGCTATGAGCAGTAATGCTACGCATTTTCTCCATTTTGGAGCCGCAGCTGTTAATACTCTTTGGTATATGTCAGCCAGCACTACAGCTGCTGTTAAGAAAAATTTCGTCGCTACATGAGTACGTTCAGTGTCTACCGAAGCATTATACAAGGTTCAATACACCCTTCACCTGAAGATGTCGAATTAGGTAGTAAAAATAACGAGAAGTATGCCAGTTTACCTCCCAAAAGGAAGAAAAGACAATGGTTGACCCAAGAGAAGACTGACGGATCAAAAAGTCGCAACGTGCGTACCTCTCTTACTCCTTCAAGAGGCTTCCATCTGGAAAGAAAATTCCTCCTCATCATCGCAGTGTTTGTGTAACAGTGTCAGCAGAATTCTGCAAGAGGTCATACCTGCAGTAACGCTCTTGTGCACTATGGTTTCATGCTTATTCCGCCAGTCATCACCTCATTTTTGTCTTCCACGTGTGGTTACACCTATGACAGTGTCAGCTGTCACACACGCTGAGACTGCGCAAGCACTCACCAGCCGTCCTCACGACAAGGATGCTAAAATTGACACACAACATAGAGAAAATGAGAAGCACTCATGAAAACGGGGTATTAAGGTGTAAAATAATAAATGGGCACAATGACACGTTGGCATCAGCGGGCTACAGTGAGTGCGGAGTCGGATGACGGGCAGTGTAGACACCTCTCGCAGCTGGGCAAGCTATGCTGTGCGCTGCGCGCGCCGCACTTGTAAACAAACAATGCGCGCTGCGCGTTGGGCAAGCGGTGGAAGGAGGTCGTTGGCGACTCGCGAGCTGGGCGACTGGAAACTGCCCACTCAACTGGCCGGCCGGCTGCTGGCGCAAGCCTAGGCACACGCGCATGCGCAGTCGATGCGCGGCTACCTGTCCGCTGGAGGCGTCCCGGGAAAAACTCTGCCACCGCGGCCGGGTTTACATTCAGGGAAGGAGCTTCTCAGATCGATGGCGCCACATTGTACGTTGCGTCAGGCGTAAAAGTTGTCTGGGGCAAGATTATGGGAGAAGGGCATATACAGGGTGTATGACAGTTAAGAGCGAAAACTGATACAGGTGAAAATATACGATAATACTGGGTGATCGAAAGTCACTACTATACGAAATCTGAGATTGGACAGATAATCGACTCAAATTTTCTGGAGTCGAATGCAATCACGTTTCTCATCTTAGCCAGTTTTGCGCCGGTCAAAATGCTCGCAGTTCTCTTGTTGTATGCAACTGACACGCATTCCCGGAAACTGGCAATTAATCTCTTATTGAATTTATAAACGACAGACCGCAGCAATCAGTCGTCCTTTTCTGTTTCAGGTTTTATAGCGCAAATTCAGATTTCGGTTAGTGCCTAGCCATTATCAATGCACTATTTTTCAATCTCTATGCATGTTAAATCCCTGTTGTTCGGGTGTCAACTGAGTTAGCCTTTCGTATACTGTATCATTTGCTACGTTCTTCCTGAGACTGCCTCTTGACAGCGAACGACTTTGGTTATTTCTGGGACTCCATAGAGGCTGACTGTCGCGCCAAGGAAACGAAATACGGGTCGCAGCAGTCACTGTTTGCCGCAAGGTGCTCAAAGTGAGGTGGTGTCCACGTACAGGGGCAGTCAGCATCGTTTACCTGATAGAAAGCGTCATGCAGCTGCCGCTACCCGCAATTTTATATGGAGCCTTCAAAAACCACGCGCGACAATCTCGTATGCTTTCGCTCGCTACTGGCAAACTTCTAGTTCTACAGGGAAAAAAAACCAGTAACTTTTTGTTTTGTCATTGGGATAAATTTTCGCAAGAGGCAGTTGTTTCTTATTTATTCGAAAAAAACGTGTCAAAGTAAGCTTGAATCTCACTCCCATTCGCACACGCAGCCTCCACCGGACAGTATTTCTAGTATGTTGCTCATGACTCTCTTTCCTACCATTGTAAAAAACAATTGCGACTTCATATATTGCTTCCCAAATTCTTTTCACCTTTTTGGTCTTCGTGACCTGTCTTATTACGCCACCGGCTTAATCGACCACTAACAAATTGTAAAATTGGTACTTGTGTAAATTTTACATAACATTACATCGCTGTATTCGCCACGCCTTGTAAATACGAAACTACTGTCCTTGTAAGGATTAAGTTTGGACCGAATTGTCAGTATCACTAATTTTAGTGTAACGTTTACAAAAGTCGTCTTTCTTCCATTACACTTACAGCCACGTCTAAATTAACAATGTTAACGAAATAGCCAGCTATGTTGAGGGTGTAATATCTCAGTCAGTTGAGACCAAAAAAGTTCGAATATCGGGAATATTTCGTGTAGTCGGAAATTTTTTTAGAGTGTTAGGAGAGATTGCCACCAACAACATAATAGAAATACTGACTGGTGAAGGATGAGTGTTGGAGTGGGGAGCGGGGGGGGGGGGGGGGGGGAGGTGCGTTTGAAAGTCACTTTTACACGTTTTTCTTGAGTAACTCGAAAACCGTAGCTTCCAACGAAAAGTATCCCAATGCTCTACAAAAAGATCCTGCCTACTCATTAGGACTAATACGCTGCACCTAGCGAATGATGGAATATACAAATCTCGCACGTGGTTTTTGAAGGTCAGGTACAGAACTGCGGGTTGCAATAAACATCAGTATAGGTAATAATGCAAGAAGAAATGTTAAGCAAGAGTCAGTGACCCATGGTGAGTCTGGAGTGTCAAGGGATGTGCACCCACCTCTTTGAAGGGGGCGTTTTAGTTCTTCACACATTTGGCACGTATGCGACTTGTAGCTCTGGCATTTTAGATGTGTTTTCCTGCATACGGCTGTGAGTGTGTGTACAGAGAAGTGTTGCTTTTAGATTGTTAATGGTGAAGGGGAAGGCTGAAATAGAAAGTATCGTATGTCAAGTGTGTGATCATCTATTGTGATTTGATAACACAGACTGGGAACTTTCCCGTGTGGTAAATTGCAGTGTGTCATTACTGACAGAAGAGAACAACCGTTACACATCAATAATGACCATCGTTTTAGCGGTAGGCACTTTCTCACCAGAAGCTAAATACCGTTACTGAAAGAAGCTTTTCCTTGAAGACAGAAACTTACTTTCTTGTCTCTTCCTACCTTTTACTTTGTCATTGCAAAATGCAGCAATATGATAAGCCCTTGGTACAAAGAATGGCAGCTCACTCTTAACGTACACAAATACACTGCATACCACGTAAATAGGCGAAATGCTGCTTTTACCATCAGTGATGAATCAGTCGAATGTGTCATCAGCCAAACAATTAGAAAAACTTATCCAGTACGACTGAAGGTAGAAACAGCTCATAGTCAAAGCATATATGAAACCGAGGGACTCAGAAAGCATACTAACGAAGTTAACTTCTTCGATCTGGTCGTATAGGAACGCAACGCGTAAAACGCTATCTCTGAACTACACCTCAACAAATTCCACGCGTCGCATTAACAACGGTTCATCTGGTACAGTGGTCAGTCTGGAAATGGTATCAGTTTCCGACAACATGAGTAGATGCTTCTCAGTAGCATAAGAGCTATAAAGAAAACAAAATTAAAACCTCTTCCATATCCAGTAAATGAGGGACAATCCATCCCACCTTAGGATAGAAGAAAGAATTGTAACAGAAATCAATGTAGGCACAGAAGTGAAGAAATTTCAAAAGGCGCAGTAGGTCAGTACGCATCATGTACGGCCTTTGAAAACGAGAGCAATGCTAGATACAAGAGAAGCTTTCGACAAGTATCATTTCGTCTTTCATTTCACCCTTATTTGAGAGCTTTTGGGATAAATTCGGTACTAAAAATTATTACAGCATGTATTCATAAAACTACGCTTATGAGTGGCGACTGTATAACGTGGTGATTCGAACAAGTAAATTTTCTGCAAGTACAACAACATTTCACTTTATTACATATCCGTGTTACAACTTTAAAGCTGGAAGAAAAAGTAAAAATATCGAAATATACAGAATTTCTGCTTTTTCCTCTATCTGTCGTACAGGACTTCCACAAAATTTCAAGAACTTACTCCAGGATTTATTAATTCCAGATATAGAAAGAACATTCTTTTAGACAGTTCCAGCGCAGCTGCTGCACTTTTACATGTCTCTTAATATCTGCGAGAATTAGCATCATGTCATTATGTAGCTAGCTCGTATACATTAACACAAGTGAAAGCACATGAAGTGCTCTGTTTCATAGAATTTTAAGTCTTTAAACTTTGCTGCTTGTAAGCAACAATTTTGAGACTGTTATGTTTTGTCATATCTTTCGGTGCCTAGACGAATGTGAGACTATAAGTACGAAGTGCTTATATAGGAAGTGCACCTACTCGCGGAGGTCAGTGTGGGCTGTTTGGCAGCGAGACTTGATAGATATTCTAATGCGTTAATGCGGGTCGGCTTAAAGCGGAGAAAAATTAATTCCAATTTTGGACACCAGGAGCAAATCTGGCGCCTTGAATGCAAGAAAGACGTTTATGAATGTTTCCATATGTAATGGATTAGGTTCAAAATGGTTCAAGTGGCTCTGAGCACTATGGGACGTAACATCTGAGGTCATCAGTCCCCTAGAACTTAGAAGTACTTAAACCAAACTAACCTAAGAACGACACACATATCCATGCCCGAGGCAGAATTCGAACCTGCGACCGTAGTGGTCGTGCGGTTCCAGACTGAAGCGCCTAGAACCGCTCGGCCACACCGACCGGCAATGGATTAGGAACGGGACGTGGGCAGTAAAGGTCAAACAAAATAGAAAGGTAAAATGTTGATTTTATTACTAACCACCGCTCATACACAATTCGTTCAGTATTACCACACGAACGTCGACGAGATGCTGTACAGCGCCAGATTTGTACCCGGTGACCAAAACTGGAACTAATGCTTCCCAGTGCATTATTATATCTTCCAAGTTTCGCTGCTATACGACTATTAAAGCCGACACTGAATTTCCGTGAGTAGCTGCACTTCCATTATAACCAACCGGGATAGAGATTCAGTGGTTCCTAGGACTTATCGCCTCTTTCCACCGTAGCAAGGAATTGTATATTTAAAAATTCCATGTTGCACCGATGTTCACAATACACTTTAAACTGTAGGTCTCTCTATAATTGTTTGGATAAGTTAGTTTCAACTTCTGTACCAAATAGACCCAAACATTTTTTGTGAAGTTAGTGTGGGGTGATTTAGTGTGCCAGTAGAGGTGCAATAAAGTGACAGAGTATGGGTCGAACGAGCAATGTAACCCTAAAGCCCTATGAAACAGGTTCTTGCTCAAATTAAGGCCAGTGTTTGATACTAGTAAACTTCTCTTGGCCAGGAGTGCTCTTTTCGCCAATGATAGTCAGCTTTTTTGGTCTCCTTGTTGCGTCCGTCGTCGTAGGTTATTGTGATGGCTAGATAGTAGAGTTAGTTAAACAACAATTCAGATGTTGCTGTCTCATTTCCGGTGCTTCTCGTCACTCTTTCTTGTTGTACTCAACTTCAAATGATGACTATACGCAGTTTCCTTCGCAATGTTCACTCGGAAACTGGTTGAGATGGATTTTCATTCACCCACGGCAGCAATGCTTCTCGGGTTTTAAACCAGTTATTAGTGACAAGGATACGCGGTCGGTTGGGATCTTTTTGTAACTGTTCTTATACCATGTAATACGGCTACGAGCGGTAGACAACTAGTACATTCCATGTTGTTGTTGTGGTGGTCTTCAGTCCAAAAGGGGTTTGATGCAGCTCTTAGTGCTACTTTATCCCGTGCAAGCCTCTTCATCTTCAAGTAACTCTTGCAACCCACATCCTTCTGAATCTGCTTAGTGTATGCATCTCTTGGTCTCCATCTACAATTTTTACCCTCTACGCTTCCCTCCAGTACCAAATTGGTGATCCCTTGATGCCTCAGAACGTGTCCTACCAACCGATCCCTTCTTCTAGTCGAGTTGTGCCACAAATTCCCCTTTTCCCCTATTATATTCAATACCTTCTCACTAATTACGTGATCTACCCACCTAATCTTCAGCAATCTTCTGTAGCACCACATTTCAAAAACTTCTTGTCTAAACTGTTTATTGTCCAAGGCATCCATGCAAACACTTTCAGGAAAGACCTCCCCCACTTAAATCTATGCTTGATGGTAACAAATTTCACTTCCTTAGAAAAACTTTTCTTGCCTTAGCCTTTCTACGTCATATCCTCTCTACTTTGACCATCATCTGTTATTTTGCTGCCCAAATAGCAAAACTGATCTAGTAATTTAGGTGTTTCATTTTCAAATCTGATTCCCTGAGCATCACCCGATTTAATTCGACTACATTCCGTTTTATCCTGCTTTTGTTGATGTTCATCTTATATCCTCTTTTGAAGACACCATTCCGTTCAAATGTTCTTCCAAGACCTCCGCTGTCTCTGACGGAATTACAGTGTCATCGGAAAACCTGAAGGTTTTTATTTCTTCTCCCTAGAGTTTAATTCCTACTCCAAATTTTTCTTTGATTGTCTTTACTGCTTGTACAATGCACAGATTGAATAACATCGGGTGCAGGTTACAACCTGTCCCAATCCTTTCTCAAACATTGATTCCCTTTCGTGCCCCTCGACTATTATAACTGGATTCTGTGCAAATCGTAAATAACCTTCCGCTCCCTGTATTTTACCCCTGGCACCTTTAGAACTTGAAAGAGAGTATCCTGTCAACATTGTTAAAAACTTTCTCTAAGTCGACAGATGCTATAAACGTATGTTTGCCTTTCCTTAACCTAGCTTCTAAGATAAGTCGTAGAGTCAGAATTGCCTCGCATATTCCTACATTTCTACGGAATCCAAGCTGATCTTCCCCGCTTCTGCCAGGTTTTCCATTCGTCTGTAAAAAAATTCGTGCTAATATTTTCAACGTTGACTTATTAAACAGGTACCTCCGTACTTTTCACATCTGTCAGTACCTGCTTTCATTGGAATTATTATATTCCAAAGAACATTTCATATTGACACACAAACACATCGAGTAACTTAGTTCAAGGTGTGATCTTGAGCACGTCCATAGACGAGAGCTTCTTTCTACGATTCTGCCTCGTTTTCACGTCGACGCACCTCACAGCGCTGATACCATACAGCCGAATGGCGCATACACATAGGACCTCCCTGCCACGGCTTAAGGTAGAGCTGGATGTTCGCATAGCCACCTAGAACCAGTTTTATCCCGTCTATAGGGCTCCAGTGCAACCAGTTTTACGGTGACTAATGTTTTGTGCCGTGAGTTATTTTCGTGTTAAGGTAAAAAATTCATATTTTGAATGTCTATAATATTATCAAAATTGTAGTCTTTGCGGAGCATTTTTATGATTCAAAAGAAAAGAATCACTTTTCCCCTATTTTCAGTCGGCTCCCTGTTGTAAGCTAAGTAAAATTACCTGCAGTCCCCTGCAGAGAGGGTTGAAAAGAAACCGTCACAGCGAAGTGGTTGTAGCAGTGACAAATAAATTCCACTGCTGCAAGGCGGGCCTTGTCTTGCGTGGCGGTCTGGGTTCTCCCAAGGTGCACAGAGGCAGCGGCAGGGCTCGCAACTAGCAAAACCTGTGGCGTTTCTTTCTGAACGGAGAAAGTAAACCGCCCGCTCCCGTGTGCTGTATGACTGAGTCACTCTTTGTGGGACCAGGGAATGCCCAGCAGGGCAAAATGCCACAGCGTGACCTGTGCTGGAAAAGTGCCGGTGAGAAAAAAAAAGACTAGGACAATGGTATTTCGCTAAAGTGGTTGTGGGTCTGAAGGATTTTCTTTTTGTGGCACTGCAGCTCGGAAACAAAACGGATTGCTGGTGTGACGACAGAAGAAAGACTCCGGGACTCGTGGGGCGTCGCTGAGATACGTCACCATATGAACAAAGACGAATAGGCGACAGGTACAATGTTTCTTTCATGCGAATCGTGCTTATCGCAAAACAAGCACTGAAAAAATGGTAGTTGCGTAAAATAGTTGAGCGACTATTTGGATTGTCTATCACTGAAGTCACTAACGTAACTACCTAATGAAATAACTACCTAAGAGAACTATCGGTAACCGCCGTTTATTTCACGAATGTGGTAAGATCCATGCAGCATATACGAACAGTAGTCATGACCTTTACTTATCACCACAAAAATAAATAAATAAATCAAGAAGCGACTTTGGAACTTGTTAGACCATCTCTATGTACCTGCGGAAAAATTCTCCTAACGGAGCACAAAAAGGCGAATACAATACTGTTTAAAAGACTGACTAAAAAGTGGGGTACCAGCTGCCTGATTGTACTTTCCACAGCACCTTTCATATGTCCCCAAAAGATCTGGCTTGCGAGCATGTTCGCACTCTTTCTAACATGCAACTCAACTATCACTCCCACAAGCTTTCCTAATTATGACTCGCTTACACCCACTAGTCGCTCATGCCCATCCACTTCCACTTGCCCATTCTCACTTACTAATTCAGCTCAACTCATTATCTCTTTGTGCCTCTGTCACTGTTTCCTCTCTCACAGCGACAGTCGCCTTCGCTCCGTCCTATTAGTACGGTCTTCTCTCGTTGGCATTGTCTCTCTCTTACTCTCTCTTACTGCTGCCATTTGATTCATTTCTTCGTTCTGTTGCTGTCTCTTCTCTCTGTCACTATCTCTGTATTCCTCGATGTTATTGTCATAGACTCTGTCTCTCATTATCACTCGTCCACAATCATTAGGAGGCTAATGACATCATCAGGATTGGCCTGACACAACTTCAACATATCCACTGCCAACCAAATTTGGTAACTATCTGGGTCTTCTGCTATCATGTCATTGGGCCCCTGCTTAAAATTCTCATCATGCTATTCGCGATATGATGAGAGAGGATGAGCAGCGTTCTGGGTTGTAGTGAAGTGGAAACCAGATATTTGTAGTGTTTAGTCCTCAGGCCGTACTTGCGCGCAGACCTCCTGGCTCTGTGGTTTGCTGATCTCTTTTCCCTCCGCGGCGCAGGGCGTAGAAAGAAGGCGGCGGTATCAGTCGCCGAATGGCGCGACTACATGCCGAGTGAAAGTGCTGTCACCAGCGCCTTGGAGGTCTGCCGCCCGCGTAACGCCACACACCGTATACGCCGCAGCAGGCGAAAACCCGAAACGGTTCGCGCAGGCGGCTCACCGAATCTGTTTTTCTTTTTCAATTTGTTGCCTTTTAATGGGCACCAGGGAGAAACTGGATAGTAAGTGTAATATCTTCCGCGGTACTCATAACGTTTGAGTTCTACTTGTTAGGCACCGCAGCCGCGATTAAGACACTGAAGAGCCAAAGAAACTGGTACACCTGCCTAATATCGTGTAGGGCCCCCACGAGCACGCAGAAGTACCGCAACAGGACGTGGCATGGACTTTACTAATGTCTTAAGCAGTGCTGGAGGGAGATGACACCACGAATCCTGGAAGGCTATTCATAAATCCGTAAGAGTACGAGGGGTTGGAGATCTGTTCTGCACAGCACGTTGCAAGTCATCCCAGATGTGCACAATAATGTTCATGTATGGAGAGTTTGATGGCCAGCGGCGTGTGGTGTGTCGCATTGTGCTGCTAGAATTGCCCAAGTCCGTTGGAATGCACAATGGACATGAATCCATAGAGGTGATCAGACAGGATACTTACGTACGTGTCACCTGTCAGAGTCGTATCCAGATATATCAGGGGTCCCATATAACTCCAACTGCACAAGCCCCATACCATTACAGGGCTTCCACCAGCTTGAACAGTCCCCTGCTGACACGCAGGGTCCATGGATTCATGAGATTGTCTCCATACCCGTACACGTCCATCCGCTCGATACAATTTCAGAGACTCGTCCGACCAGGCAATATTTTTCCAGTCATCAACAGTTCAGTGTCGGTGTTGACGGGGCCAAGTGAGGCATAAAGCTTTGTGTCGTGCAGTCAATAAGGGTACACGATTGGAAATTCGACTCCGAAAGCCAAATATCGATGACGTTTCGTTGAATGGTTCGCACGCTGACGCTTGATGGCCCAACATTGAAATCCGCAGCAGTTTGCAGAAGGGTTGCTCTTCTGTCACGTTGAACGATTCTCCTTAGTCGTCGTTGGTCCTGTTCTTGCAGGATCTTTTTATGGCAGCAGCGATATCGGAGATTTGATGTTTCACCGGATTCCTGATATTCACGGTACACTCGTGAAATGGTCGTACGGGAAAATGCCCACTTTATCGTTATCTCGGAGACACTGTGTCCCATCGCTCGTTCGCCGACTATAACACCACGTTCAAACACACTTAAATCTTGATAACTTGCCATTGTAGCAGCAGTAACTGATACAACAACTGCACCAGATAAATGCAATGCCAACCGCTGCGCCGTATTCTGCACGTTCACATAACTCTGTATTTGAATGCGCATGCCTGTAGCAGTTTCTTTGGCTCTTTAGTGTGTAAACAATTGCGACATCCACACCTGTCTGTTAGATTAAATGACTAATTTGTTAAACACTCCATTGCTAACTTAGAGCATGTACTGACTCTCACGTGCACAAACACAAGTGGATACATCATCCGCGTAAATATGTAACATAACCGTATGTTTTGCACAGTTAATGTGTGAATTGGTACAGCCTCCGAAAATGTATCCTCGAACAACGCACAGAAAGTTTTGTGCAGAGGAGCCATATTACACGTCAGGAGAAATGCTAGGGACTGCCTTGTTGCTACTGATGCCCAGGGTGGCGGACTGAATCGGTTGCATATTGCACAACGTCGTGTACAGAGTATATACAAACCGACCAGAAGATTAGAGACTGCCGCAGATCGGCAAAAGCCAGACAGGAGTGCAGTGGATATCGTTTACATCTGGAAATGGCTATGACAGAACTACAAGATTAAAAACCAACATCAGGACCATCGCACAAATCAGTGTTTGAAACAGGTGGAGAAAACGACTGTGGTGGAGCACACACTATATGAGCACGACCATGTAATGAAATTCTCTGGCACAGAGGGTCTCACTGTGAAGAAAAATACCACCCCCGCTAGTTCATCGAAGCTCTTGAAATAGCCGCGAGGGATTAGCCGAGCGGTCTAAGGCGCTGCAGTCTGTGCGGCTGGTCCCGGCAGAGGTTCGAGTCCTCCCTCGGACATGGGTGGGTGTGTGTGTGTTTGTCCTTGAGATAATTTACGTTAAGTAGTGCGTAAGCTTAGGGACTCATGACATTAGCAGTTAAGTCCCATAAGATTTCACACACATTTTGTACATTTTTTTAAAAAAGTCAATAGTAAGACAATTGTTTGAACGAAAATGGTGAAAGTCTAAAGATAAATGGAGTCTCGATTCCCCCACAGAGGCTGACAGCCATTGTAGGTAGCCGTTCGAGAACCACAACATTACAAAGGTAATGTCCTCAGGCGATGATGCGCAAAAACGCACATTCTCCGGCCGCAGTCTCGACTCCGGTACGCCACCAGCAACGAAGGGCGATTCCTCGGCAATGGTAGCCACTTGTGCAGATGAAACTTCAGAGAAATCACTAAGTGAGCGTTGATGGATGACCCACAGACGAGCGCCTACAGGCAACCGTGAAACATGTGGCTGCCGACACTCTAAATGAAATGTATTTAGAAATTATCTTTGGATATTGCAGAAATATGAAGTCACCGAGTGAAGCCACCCTCATGGATCTATGAGTTTCAGTTTTTATGGTTTACCATAATATTGTACAGTACTAGAGAGAATAAACGAATAGCTGTCAACTTCTTATCTTGAATCACGTGACAAGGGGGGGGGGGGGGGGAGGTACCGGGGTGTAATCTGGGAATGTTTCACTCTGCAGCGAGGGTGAGATGATATGAAATTTCCCGCAAGTTTAAAACTGTGCGCCAGATCGGTATTTAAACGGGAAAGGTATCCTTTCCCCCGCACTGCCCTAAGTGGATGAACTATTTAGACACCCTCACAGCTTCAGTTCCGCCAGAACCTCATCTCCTACATTTCGAGCTTCGTGGAAGCTGTTCATACCTTGCGAGACTAGCACTTCTGGAAGAAAGAATAGGGCAGGGAAAAGCCTTCCACGGCGTCGGGGTATATACGGGGTGGGCCAAGTGAGAGCGGCCTGGAAAATATTTCATGCATTTTAAGGCAGGCAACACAGTTTACATATTTCACTCCCCCGAGGAGGACAATGTAGGTTGTCTGTCTTAAGATGCATGAAATATATTCTGGATCAGTATCACTTTGCCTACCCTGTATATGAATTTAATAAACGATGTGTGTAAAATACTGCACATTTTCGACTTGAAATCTTACTCCAGTTTTCTCGAATGAATCACCACCTTCAGTTCGAAACGACAGTTTACTTTCCAGTAACCACGTGATTTCTGGAGTTTACCAGCACCGTTACTCGTGTAGGTGTTTGCAGACTTCCATGTAACAACAAATACCGTTCGCCTCGCACTTACTTTCAGGAGATCGTGGTCGCTCGCTTGCTAGTTGGCTATACGATTAATATTTTATGGATAACACTACAGTTGCGGTGTTTATAGAATGTTTTGTGGTTTCAGTATGGTGGGAAAAAGACAGATTTTATGCTTCTGTCCCGTACGAGGCAAGAAGAAAAGTAGTAGCGATGTTGTCGGTTTTAGCACCAAATTCTGCCATGAATACATCTACCAACAAGATAAATGTTTCAGATCTCCCCATGAGATAAAATTGGTGTACAAGTATTCCTCTCCGCACAGCACGAAATTTCTGCTTTTAATGTAGGGTTGTTGTAAGTTTCAAACACCACTGTACTCGGAATCGTTTGGATTGATAGTGCTGACTAGCATATGTCCGCTTAGACATCTTGTGCTATGTTTTTGTGACGGGGTGGAAGTAAAGCCTGGACCATTAATTTGTACCAGAGAAAAGAAAACGGGATAATAGCTTTATGATTGTTGACTAACGGAGACTGCAGTGAACAGAGCGCGCTCTTTACCTAACGTGTCTAGGGTACAGGACTCGTATGTCCAGAGTTATAGGATGCTTGTGTGCTCATGGTAAATGGGTAATCTAAAAGCTGACGAGTACCATCAAACGGACAAATGAGGAAGAAGTGAGGTTAATGTACAACCTGAGAGCGCCGTATTACAGTTGTATGTGAAGCAATCTGTTAGCTTTTCATATCTTTACACAAACTTTACCTACAGACGCAATGACATATAATCTGTTGCCATAGGACTAGATTATTTAAAGCTTCACAGAACTTCGGAAATTTAATTTTAACAATGATACTAGTATTTACTACGATATTTAGAGATAAAAATACTTTTTATTAGAGCACAATGAATTTGCATACCTGTAGATGCATTTTCAAATGCCAACTAAAATTGAAACATATGTATAGATCTGATACCTACCGTTTCTTTGATTATCGCAAGGAAATTATTACGTTGGTGGCATTAATTCACAAGGTATTCCAGACATATGATCTATGTGTACGGCTTCAATTATACTTACTGCGACTGTTGACAATCTACTCTCGTGTTTCTTTAGTAGCGGAGCACTTAAGCAATTACATACGTGCAGTTTATCTGTCTTCGCGGTCGTTGCGCACTGTAAACACTGAGGACGTGCGCTGCAACAAATTATTACGATGATTTTCTTTCGTTGTCAAATTCATAAGCGACTGTCACTTTTCAAAATGTTAAATTACCATGTTCCATGGCGTTATCATTTTTCCAGTGCGTGTTCCATCTGTAATGTTTCTTCCTTACACATCTGCACAAATATTCCACAACCAACTGCAGAGTGCATGATGGAGAGCATTTATGACCGTCGTCCCTCACTCTTCATTCCTCCTTTGAACCGTGCAAAGTAAAATGAATGACAGCAGGGTGAATCCCGTAAGTCTCCGGTTTAAGGCAGTAACAAATTTTATCTAACAGATTTCGCTTCTTCTCTTCCGTGATCCAAATTGATCCAATGCAGAGTGGATTTCTTCCGGCTGCCTGGCTCATTTACTTCCAAGAACTTCATGTAAAATACACAGTAAGTCTTACTGTAAACCACGGTACCTGCAGTTCTGCTTTAACTTGACTTCCGGTCCGGGTTTGTATCTTTACACCCACATTTAAAGCAAAAGGATTAAAGACTGGATCCTGAAAACAGAAATAAAGTAAGATTTCCACTAAATTTTGAAACGGATATGATTTCGCTTGTTTTCATAGTCATGGAGAAGCTCATACGGCTTGTTTTGTGTGATAGTCAACAGCTGGATTAATTCCTATTGTATTGTAGTTTTCTACTACAGTTATGTTCGAGTTAGCGGCATATCTGACTATCTTTAGAGACAAATTTTATTCTTTACGAGGCATATAGTTTATCGAATTACGTAAATTGCTCTTACTTACAGCAGCATTGCAATACGATACTCGAATAGAACGTCATTCCACTCACTTTTCTTTTAGGTTATTTAGTCGCAGTCAGTTCCTCTTTTCTTCGCGTGTGTTTAAAATTTCCTTTAACGTCTGTCCACTGGTAAGTGATAATTATCCTTTATCGTACTTTGTCTATGTGTTTCACAAGGAGTTACGATATCCCTTTAGATCCACAGTACAATCATTCACTCTCAGCAAGATGGCTGGTTGGAATAGCTGTTTCTACAGAAGTCAGCGTATGAGTTCATTCCGATGTTCACTTGTTTCTAGCCGCTACCAGCCATAGCTTTCGGTGCTACATGCAAACATCATCTTCTTTAAATATATGAATAACAATGAACTGTTTCAAATTCAATTACATGCATCATTTCTGTGAACTCCAAGTCCACGTGTTACGTCTGCTCTCCTTTACGAGTAGGTAGACGCTCTAAACACAGTGATGGTACAGACTTCTATGTATGCAGCTACTCTGTCCGTCACTACTCCCAGTGTCTTCAGAGTATTTTTAATAGTATTCCTAACCCTAATAAACAAATAAATAAATACATACATACATAGAAAAGGTTGTTCCATGGTGAATTAATTAATGAAGGGTGTAATATAAGAACCCTGATATTTAGGATCATGAACATTCTTTTATTTGATTATTTGTCTTCCACCAATACATGTAGTGCCACTAAAATTTGTGACAGTGACATTCGAGATAGCGTATCTTTTGCCGTGGCGAACTTGCGACTTCATTTTGCTATTCGATTCTCTCATGCTCTGTTCAACTGACCAAATCGTAACAACACAATCTTCTTTCACAGCTACTACTTATCGTGGCCTGCCACGAACTATGAATGCAGGAAGCTCTAATACTACACCTATGACGATCAGCAGTATATTTGACTTGTTCTGCCGTCATCTAAATATCATTCGACCTGCAATCCATAGCTAGACAGACTCTATATAAAAAATGTCAATAAAAATATGAAAATGAAAGAACAAATAATACAAAATACATATATAACGTGTAGGCATACACGAACCTTACAGAGTGAATCTGTTGTATGTTCGCAGATCATATATATGATCTGCGAAATGATGTGAAACGAGTTAGTTTAGAGATCCATTTGATATAATGGACCCATATGTTTTTCAGTCTTATTCTTGCAACTATACATAGAAATACTCTCTTTTTTTACAAGCTACTGGTTTTGAATAAAAATTCATTTATGGAATAAGATTTGTCAAGAAGACATGATTTTAGGTGAGGTATAAACTTACTTTGCTACCTCTCAGACATTTTTGTTTCTGGAGGCTACTGCCAAGAAAGCCAGTGTCCTTCAAAATGTAACTTTTTTTTTGACTTGTCAGTCTTCTGACTGGTTTGATGCAACCAGCCACAAATCCCTCTCCTATGCCAATCGTTTCATTTCAGAGTAGCACTCGTACCTACGTCCTCAATTACATGCTGGACGTACTCCAATATCTATATTCCTCTATAGTTCGTACCCTCTGCAGCTCCATCTAGTACTATTGATGTAATCCCTGATGTCTTAAAACATGTCCTATCACCTTGTCCCTTCTTCTTGTTAGCATTTTCCACATATTTCTTTCCTCACTGATTTTGCGGAGCACCTCCTCATTGCTTGTCTTATCAGTTTACCAATTTTCAACATTTGTCTGTAGCACCACATATCAAATAGTCCGATTCTCTTCCGTTCCGGTTTTCCCACAGTTCGTATTTCACTACCTCAGAATGCTGTGCTCAAAACGTATATTCTCAGAAATTTCTTCCTCAAATTAAGACCTTTGTCTGATACTAGCAGACTCCCCTTGACCAGGAACGCTCAATGCTAGTCTGGTCTTTATTTTCTCCTCTCTCCACCCATCGTGGGTTCTTTTGCTACCTATGTAACAGAATTCGTTAACTTCATCCATTTCGTCATTACCAATCCTGTTGTTAGATTTCTCGCTGTTCTCATATCTGCTGTTTCTCATTACTTTCGTATTTTTTTTTTCAATTTACACTCAATCTGTAATCTTTATTCATTAGACTATTCGTCCCATTCAACAGATCCTGTAAGTCTTCTTCATTTTAACTGGGGATAGGAATGTCATCAGTGAAACCTACTATTTGTATCCTTTCATCTTGAATTTGAATTACACTCTCTAACCTTTCTTTTATTTCTGTCATAGAATGAACAGTTGGGGCGAAGGACTACATTCCTATCTTACACACTTTTTAGTTCGCGCACTCCGTTCTTGGTTTCCAAGTCTTGGTTCTCGTACATATTGTATACCGGGTGATCAAAAAGTCAGTATAAATTTGAAAACTTAATAACCCGCGGAATAATGTAGATAGAGAGGTGCAAATTGACACACATGCTTGGAATGACATGGGGTTTTATTAGAACCAAAATGCAGGATGGCGCTTCACTTCATATTACTAGACGCGTGAAAGATCTCTTGCGTGCGTCGTTTGGTGATGATCGTGTGCTCAGCCGCCACTTTCGTCATACTTGGCCTCCCAGGTCCCCAGACCTCAGTCCGTGCGACTATTGGCTTTGGGGTTACCTGAAGTCGCAAGTGTATCGTGATCGACCGACATCTCTAGGGATGCTGAAAGACAACATCATCCGACGCCAATAGCTCACCATTACTCCGGACATGCTTTACAGTGCTGTTCACAACATTATTCCTCGAATACAGCTATTGTTGAGGAATGATGGTGGACATATTGAGCATTTCCTGTAAAGAGCATCGTCTTTGCTTTGTTTTACTTTATTATGCTAATTATTTCTATTCTGATCAGATGAAGCGCCATCTGTCGGAAATTTTTTGAACGTTTGTATTTTTTTGGTTCTAATAAAACCCAATGTCATTCCAAGCATATGTGTCAATTTGTACCTCTCTATCTACATTATTCTGTTATTTATTCAGTTTTCAAATTTATACTTGCTTTTTGATCACCCGGTATTACGTGCCTTAAATTTCGAACACCTTCCATCATGTACTATGATGTACCTTCAGAACTAGAGTACAAGTGTGTGGTGAGTACAGCCGCTGTAATACGATGCTCACCGTGTGTTTCCTTCTGCCTGTGCCCGCAGGGAGGTGAACAGCAGCGCAGAGGCGGGCCCGCCGGCGCGGCCGCAGCTGATGTCGCAGCAGTCGAGCGTGTGGGCGCGCAGGCAGCAGGCGGTCTGCGTGCGGCACGCCTTCAAGCACTACGGCTCCAACAAGAACCCCAACCACGTGCTCACCAACCTCAACATGACCGTCGCCAAGGGCACCATGTGAGTACCACCCCAAATACTACCCCTCTCCTCACTGACAAGTGGCTCATACTCTAGCGCCCGTTAAAATGGCGACCCCACAGAGGAAGTATGCAGCAAACGTCTAATTCTTTAAAGCGTTTATTAATGGTCCTGCCAACATTTCCTGTATTTATGAGGCGACTATTTTCGAACCTTACAGATTCATTGATCTACTGAGGCTGCACTGACAGTGCCTGATCTAAATAACAAACATTGGGTGGCAACACATTCTCTGTAAATGTTTGTAGGTTGAATGCCTCAATCCACACATGCCTGTTCCCACGTCAGAATCAAATTCGAGGTCAACATAACAGCACCAATCATCGAAAGTTTCTTGGTCCTGTTGGCTATGCTGACCTCCAGTTTCATTTTGACTTGGTAACAAGCGTGTGTGGATTGTCGCAGTCATCTTGCAAACATTTATAGAGCATGTGTTACCACTCAATGTTCATTACTAAGATCAGGCACTGTCAGTGCAACCTCAGTCGATCAGGCTCCAATAGGTACTTGTAAGGTTCGAAACTAGTCGCCTAATAAATACTGCAACTGTTGACAGAACCATTAATAGATACTTTACGGAATTTAAACAAAGTTGGTGTTGCCTATCAACGAAATGATGTAACCAAGAAATGTCTAACCGGCATGAAGTATAGTATACAAGTGGATGTGTAAATTATTAGCATTTCAGCGCATCTGCATAAAGTAGGCAGGAAACTAAATTATATAGCTGGTTTCTCACACACAGAACGCATCTGAATATGGATTGTTTGTGAGAAGACCGTGTCAGCGTTGTGTAAAATCAAGAAACGTCTACCTGCACTTCTCGATATTCGACAGCAGCAGGATCGTACCCAGTCGAGACTGTGGTTTATGGTTCTGGGATTCTGCTGCTCGCGTTGTTGCGGATCGGTCGCCTCGTGCCAATATAGAATCGATGGATTCAGGAGGACCATACACAGCGCCATGTGGGATCTCAGTGGCTCCACGCGACTAGCGCCAGAAAGATCATGTGAAGAAGGAAGAAAGGAAGATTGGGATTAACGTCTCGTCGACATCGAGCTCATAGAGGCGGAATGATATACGTATTTATCGCTCGGCCGTGCGGCATCATACACCCACGTCACGCACCTCAAGTCAGGGGATGAGCTTGTTGTAGCGTGACAGTACCCAGGCGGGCAGTTCGACAACGTCTGTCACCATGACGACCATTATTGCAGATTAGCTTGACGCGGTAATAGATAGAGAGAGAGAGAGAGAGAGAGAGAGAGAGAGAGAGAGAGAGAGGGAGAGGGAGAGGGGGAGAGAGAGAGAGAGAGAGAGAGAGGGAGAGGGAGAGGGAGAGAGGGAGAGAGAGAGAGAGAGAGAGAGAGAGAGAGAGAGGTCCGAACAGTGGTGTGCCAAAGACAACACTCGGCACAACAGTGGCACCACATCGCCTTACCAGACGAGTCCCAGTTCTGTATACAGCATCACGATGGACGTATCTCGTGTGTGGAGGCTCCGACGAAAAGTGACGTTATGGTATTGGAAGCCATTCTGTAAACAATACGATCATCTCCTCACGTTTTGTCGCCCTGTCGTTCTCAGTTGCGGTTTATATTATGGTATATTAATAACATTTAGTTCGGGACCGTGTAAAAGGCATGACATGCAGAAATTTTTGTAACGCGGAACAAATAACTCATTAAGCTTTCCAAGTATGAAACAAACCATTCCACATTTGCAGAGCACTTAAAACATCACAACCAACATTCTATAAATACGCAACAAGATATGAAAACAATTAATCAGAATAAACAACCACAACAAATACCTTACACAAATGTAGGAAAACTATCACATCCAGAAAGCGATTTCAGAGGACAAACATGTGATAAACGAGCAGACACACATCAGTTCAGGCTCTCTAACAAAATTAATGAGGAAAACCATTCCACCTGTACATGCAGACGTATGAAGGGCTTACTTCAGTAGTGGTACAAGTTCATTTCTGTTCATTCTGAGATACAGAGTCCTAAAGTTAAATGTGCGCTGAAAAACCTGCAGTTGAGATACCGGAAACATTCGAGTATATACACTTCAACACCTACCAAAACATAACAACAAAACAAGTGTTAAGACTCTCCTGTTGTGAAATCTGAAATGAATTTTGAAATGGTAGTTAGAAGAAGAAGAATAGTGGTAACAAAGGAACAAAAGCACTACATATGGATTAACGTCCAGGAAATCTGCAAGTTTAACTTGAAATTATTACTCATAGAAAAACAAAAAGTGTCAGAAATATTTATAACCTGTATATACAATGTCGTAAATGTAAACAACAGTATAAATAAATATTTGTATATATTACAGGGCACTGAAGGTGCCTCGCAAAGAATGAAGGCGAAACTCTTGTGGCACAAAAATTGTGCTTCATTCAAAGTAGCCCGTAACTGGACAGCATCCGTCACGTTTCTAACGTGTTGAATCGGTTGCTGTGGTCTATCTTCAAGGTTTGCATGACGTCATCTTTCAACACGATAACGCAGGACCACTTGTTGCGTGTGCTGTCCTGGACTGTCTTCGTGTAGTGAGTATTCTAATGATGTTATGGGCAAATCGTTCTCCAAATCTCTCACCCACTGAAAACACTGAGTCGTGGGTTGCCAAGAGACTGTCACGTCACGACTCACAAGCCATTTTGATGTGGAACAGAGTTTAAGCACCACGGAATGACGCATTCACATCTGTCATCGAAGTTCACTTCTACTCAGTACCCAGGCACTGATAGAAGCAGCAGCTCCGTTTACAAAATTTCGCACCATTTATAACCCGAAATCACCTACAAATTTATTCATATACTCTACTGCGTACGCATAACAAGTAAAAACTCATTATTTGCTAGTCTTGCTTGCACTTTTTAATGTTAATATCTGAATTTGATACGAGGAGGGTTATGTTTAACTTTTACATCAAGTCAGCTTATCAGGCTTTTGTACCTCAGTTGTTTATTTCACTGTTACTAAAAGTCAAGATGGGCTCTTGGTAATCAGAAATCTGTAATCTCTAAATAGACATATCAAACGGGTTCATGGTATTCGCTAATGCTCTAAACACTGTATTATCAGTTGCATTATTTTACGGCAAACTTCATATTGTTACCCTTTTTGGGGTAGAAGATACGGTGTTGACGCTTATCATCAATACAACTGAGCTGCATCTCGGCGCGGTGCATATCAGCGAATGTAATACTAGCCATTCTTGGTAATGCATTGGAAACTATATACTATCTTTATATATCAATAAATGGTAGTTTCCACAGTTGTGAAAGTTTGAAAAATGGCTAAGAAATAATTTCCTGGAGGAATAAATGTTGCTCTTCCACGTACGAGAACTTAAATTACTTTTGCCTTCTCTCGTACCTTCAAACGAGGCACGTAATCTATTATGAAAATGCTTTGGTAGTTACTCGACCAGTTTCCTATACTCTTGTAGTCAGCAATGCCGATTGCAAGTATCCATTCGAAACTACCAGTTACATCATTTAGTGTAAGCCTCTCGAAGAGCATAGAAGGCAGCACTCAGTCGAGAAAAGTGGACTGATGTGATGGAAATATGAGTCGAAATATTGCTGGTCCAGCGCCGCCGCAAGAACAGTAATACCCGAGCCACTGCAGCGTAATAACTGCTAACAGACAACCTGGTAGCGTCCTTCAGTCACCCGGTGGCCTCCTTAAGAATTCTGCCTCTGGCCAAGGACGCCGAAGCTTCCAGAAGGCGCAGCTAGCGACGTGTGCGGTCATCGCCGAGTCTTGGCGCTTCACAGGCTGGTGACAGAGCGCCAGCAGACTGCGGCGATTACCCACATCAGCGTTCCGGACGAGAACTGAAATCCCACCAACATTGAGATAATAAGACAGCTTTACCTGCGAACTACTGAGTGAGGCAACAAACTGGTTGGGACACGAGACTCGCATTTAAGAGGAACGGGGTTCTATTTCAAGTCTCGAAATTATGATTTAGCAGGTCTGTATCTCCGTCCATCAGCTTGATCAAGTACTGTGTTGATTGTTCCGACAAGTCCGCTGTCGATTCCTTCTCAACTACCTGTGTAACCTAAACGTAGCTCCAGCTATGATAGCCTGAACGTAATCTAGATACACTACTGGCAATTAAAATTGCTACACCAAGAAGAAATGCAGATGATAAACGGGTATTCAATGGACAAATATATTATACTAGAACTGACATTTGATTATATTTTCACGCAGTTTGGGTGCATAGATCCTGAGAAATCAGTACCCAGAACAACCACCTCTGGCCATAATAACGACCTTGATACGCCTGGACATTAAATCAAACAGAGCTTGAATGGGGTGTACAGGTACAGCAGCCAATGCAGCTTCAACACGATACCACGTTTCATCAAGAGTAGTGACTGGCATACGGTGACGCGCTAGTCGCTCAGCCACCATTAACCAGACGTTTTCAATTGGTGAGAGATCTGGAGAATGTGCTGGTCAGGGCAGCAGTCAAACATTTTCTGTATCCAGAAAGGGCCGTACAGGACCTGCAACATGCGGTCGTGCATTATCCTACTGAAATATAGGGTTTCGCAGTGATCGAATGACGGGTAGAGCCACGGGTCGTAACACATCTGTAATGTAACGTCCACTGTTCAAAGTGCCGTCAATGCGGACAAGAGGTGATCGAAGCGTGTAACCAATGGCACCAACCCCATACCATCACGCCGGGTGATACGCCGACATATCGATGACGAATACACGCTTCCAATGTGTGTTCACCGTGACGTCGCCAAACACGCATGTAGCCATCATGATGCTGTAATCAGAATCTGGATTCATCCGAAAAAATGACGTTTTGCCATTCGTCGTTGAGTACACCATCGCAGGCGCTCCTGTCTGTGATGCATCGTCAAAGGTAACCGCAACCATGGGCTCCGAGCTGAAATTGCATGCTGCTGCAAACGTCATCGAATTGTTAGTGCAGATGGTTGTAGTCTTGTAAACGTCCCCATCTGTTGACTCAGGGATCGAGATGTGGCTGCACGATCCGTTACAGCTATGCGGATAAGATGCCTGTCATCTCGACTGCTAATGATACGAGGCCGTTGGGATCCAGCACGGCGTTCCGTATTACCCTCCTGAACCCACCGATTCCATATTCTGCTAAGTCATTGGATCTCGACCAACGTGAGCAGCAATGCCGCGATACGATAAACCGCAATCGCGATAGGCTACAATCCGACCGTTATCAATGTCGGAGCGTGATGGAACGCATTTCTTCTGCTTACACGAGGCATCACAACAACGTTTCACCAGGCAACGCCGGTCAACTGCTGTTTGTGTATGAGAAATCGGTTGGAAACTTTCCTCTTGTCAGGACGTTGTAGGTGTCGCCACCGGCGCCAACCTTGTGTGAATGCTCTGAAAAGCTAATCATTTGCTTATCACCGCATCTTCTTCCTGTCGGTTAAATTTCGCGTCTGCAGCACGTCATCTTCGTGGTGTAGCAATTTTAATGGCCAGTAGTATATTATCATTATGAAACGCTGTTGGTTAATCCGGCCGAAGTGGCCGAGCAGTTCTAGGCGCTTCAGTGTGGAACCGCGTGACCGCTACGGTCGCAGGTTCGAATCCTGCCTCGGGCATTGATGTGTGTGACATCCTTAAGTTAGTTAGGTCTAAGTAGTTCTATGTTCTAGGGGACTGATGATCTCAGATGTTAAGTCCCATAGTGCTCAGATTCATCTGAATCATTTGCTGTTGGTTAAACATGGAGAACTAATATTTTAGATAGAGTTCGAAATAGCGTCACTTCTTTCTACGAAGGATAAGACAGATAGCAGTTACGATGCAAGGTGATCCAAAACGAATCAGTATTCCTTTTTAATAAAATGAAACTATGTGGTTGCGTATATGCTGACTTGTGCGTGCTCGCGGGGACTCTACATGATATCAGGCAGGTATACAAATTTCTTTGGCTCTGCAATATATAAATTAAATTATGTGGCTCCAGAGACCTTTCCGAGTCTCAAACATCTATTATGTATACATCATAGATGCTTGAGACTGGAAGAGGTCTCTGGAACCATGATGCTGATGATGAGGTCCACACTCCGAGGAGCGTAGGAGAAGATGCGGGAGACCCGCACCGCTGTACTAGGCAAGGTCCTAGCGAAGGTGGTTTGTCATTGCCTTCCTCCGACCGTAATGAATATGAATGATGATGATGATGAAGACGACACAACAACCCCACCGGGAATCGAACCCGCGACCCTGTGCGCGGGAAGCTAGAAGGCTACCGCAAGACCATATAGTTTCATTTTATCAAAAAGAATCTATGCTTGGGTTTTAGTCAGGATCTTCGGTTTTGTTCGATGCTAGGGCTAACACATTTGAAGCGCCTCTGCAATGGCGTTAGAGTTTAGCGGTAATACCAAGTGGACCGAGGCATGAATGGGAATTTGAATTGATGAGGCAGGCTTGCTAGGATAGTCCGTGAACCTGTGCAAAGCCCCCCTGACGGAGTGGCGCAGTGGTCAGCGCATTTGCCTTGTGAGCAGGAGACCCGGGTTCGAATCCTGGGCTTGGCACCTGTTTTCATTTTTCGCTTCAGGCTGCATACATACATCACAGATGTTGTGAAACTTGGAGCTATAGTCCGTAGCTACCATGGTGCCTTCGGTTACTACAACCGGTCCTGTGGAAACCCAGGCGAGAGTTCGCGATAGCATAATACTGCCACCATAGGCAGCTAAACACTGTGATACATTAAGTAATCGATCAACTAGTACAGGATGTCTTTGCAACAAACTTGCGGCTCAGAACTCGCGAAGGAAATGAATGATTTGAACGTAGACATTTTAATGAACGTTTTTCAATGGGTCAGAAACTCCACGTATGCTGGTACGGCGCTTGCTGACTCACAGTTGAAACACTGTTGTTGTGAGTCAGCGGCGCAGGCACGTGTTGTCCTGCCGGCTCGCTTCGCCAGTGCCGTCGACCAGGAAGGCTGGGCTGGGCTAGGCCAGGCTAAGGTACTCCAGGCCACGTGACCAGATTACCAGACCAGCTCCGCTAATGCTCCCCCCTGCCCCCCACCTCCTCTACTGCCTAGCGACCTCGCCGTCAAACGTGACCCGCGTTTAAGGTATCTTACTGGAGACAGTGACCAGGGTGCTGGATTCCACCGTAGACATAGCCAGCGCGGAATTCAACTGAATGCAATCTTTGCCCTATCCTAGCCATAAAATCTGAGTGAGTTTTGTACTGTGAATCTGGCTGGTACAGGTCCCCAATGTCGCCTTGGTAAACTACATGCATCACATACAAACCACGCTTCGCGTGTGCCAAAAACAAGTCCTTGTATAAGGTTTTACTTACAACGGATATTTTTGTACTCGAAATAAATAGATCAATTCACTCTCCAATTTTGTTTGTGAAACGGCGATTCACTGAGTACACTGTCCTGCGGCGGCTAGGTAAATGAAATTTCTCGGGTTAAATTTCATTCAACTACGTTAAGTGGATGTATAGTATTTTATTAGCGACCTGCTCCGGCTTTGCACGTGTTCCACTAATTTTCTACAGCCGGACGACTTGTTTGTCGTAGTCTTAATAAGTTATATACTTCGTCATTGTGAATAAGTTAATTTGTTCAATTGTGTGTCAAACCTTATGGGACTTAACTGCTAAGGGCATCACTCGTGACCTTAAGGACAAACACACACACCCATGCCCGAGGGAGGACTCGGACCTCCGACGGGACCAGCCGCACAGTCCATGACTGCAGCGCCTCAGTCCGCTCGGCTAATCCCGCACGGCCGTCGTGAATCTGTTCATTAATGAAAAACATATCAAAATCCCTACAGTAGTTCCTGAGTTTCGCCTTGAGACACAGAAGGAAATACGAGCTGGGGATTTTAATTTACAATATTTATAGAAATACTCGATCAAACTGCATTTGTGAGTGTCCGGTGATTTGTAGCTTCCTCCTCATTACGTAACAATCTACAGAAACAAAAAAATCTGACAAAGCCCTTCGCAAGCACTCATCACGAACATCCATAACTCACTCCATAATCACATGAAGTAATAAGTACACCATATCAGTATTCACCTTTGGAGATGAATATCTTCGTAAATGGACCATAACTTGCGACCTCCGACTAATAACCCGCTAATTTTTGCTCCCAGGTAATAAAAACTGATCGAAGCCAATAATATTACACGGTCAGTGGAGAAAAGAAAAAGAAATGAAAAGAACTGCATCTCAGATTGAGTTTACAAGAACAAGGTGACAAAAATTCATCAGATATCGGTATGCAGGTATACAGATGGCGGTACGACCGCGTACACAAGGTATAAAAGGTCAGTGCATTGGCGTAGCTGTCATTTTTAATCAGGTGATACACGTGAAAAGTCTTCCGACGTGATTGTAACCGCACGACGGGAGTTAATAGGCCTTGAACGCGGAATGTATTTTTTTTTTAAATTGTTCAAATGGCTCTGAGCACTATGAGACTTAACATCTGTGGTCATCAGTCCCCTAGAACTCAGAACTACTTAAACCTAACTAACCTAAGGATATCACACACATCCATGCCCGAGGGAGGATTCGAACCTGCGACCGTAGCAGTCGCGCGGTTCCGGACTGAGCGCGTGAACCGCTAGACCACCGCGGTCGGCGAACGCGGAACGTAGTTGGAGCTAAAGGCATGAGACATTCCACTACGAAAATCGTTACGTAATTCAATATTCTGAGAGCCACAGATTCAACAGTGTACCGAGAATAGCAAATTTCAGACATTACCTCTCACAACGGACAACGCAGTGGCCGACGGTCTTCACTTAAAGACCAATTACTGCATCGCTTGCGTACATTTGTCAGTGATAACAGACAAGTAACACTGCGTGAAATAACCGCAGAAATCAGTGTGGGACGTACGACGAACGTATCCGTTAGGACAGTGCAGTGAAATTTGGCGTTAATGGGCTATGACAACGGACGACCGACACGGGTGCAATTTCCATCGGCACGAGGTCACATGCTTCGCCCCTCCTGAGCTCGTGACCACATGGGTTGGTCCCTATATGACTAGGAACCCGTGGTGTGGTCAGATGAGTCCCGATTTCAGTCGATGACAGGGTTCGAGGTTGGCGCAGATCCCACGAAGCCGTGGACCCCAGTTGTCCACGAGGCACCATTTAAGCTGGCGGTGGCTCCATAAATGTATGGGCTGTGTTTACATGGAGTGAACACGTTTCTCTGGTCCATCTGAACCGATCACTGACTAAAAATGGCTATATTCGGCCACTTGGAGACCATTTTCGGTCATTCATTTACTTCATATTCCCAAACAAGGAACGGATTTTTATGGATGACAATGCATCATATCATGAGTCCACAATTAATCGCGATAGGTTTGAGGAACATTCTGGACAGTTCGAGTGAATGATTTGGCCACCCAGATCGTCCAATATGAATCCCATCGAACATTTATGGGACATATATGAATATGGTGTCTGATCTACATCTACATGACTACTCTGCAATTCACATTTAAGTGCTTGGCAGAGGGTTCATCGAACCACAGTCATACTATCTCTCTACTATTCCACTCCCGAACAGCGAGCGGGAAAATCGAACACCTAAACCTTTCTGTTCGAGCTCTGATTTCTCTTATTTTATTTTGATGATCATTCCTACGTATGTAGGTTGGGCTCAACAAAATATTTTCGCATTCGGAAGAGAAAGTTGGTGACTGAAATTTCGTAAAAAGGTCTCGCCGCGACGAAAAACGTCTATGCTGTAATGACTTCCATCCCAACTCGTGTATCATATCTGCCACACTCTCTCCCCTATAACGTGATAATACAAAACGAGCTTCCCTTTTTTGCACCCTTTCGATGACCTCCGTCAATCCCACCTGGTAAGGATCCCACACCGCGCAGCAATATTCTAACAGAGGACGAACGAGTGTAGTGTAAGCTGTCTCTTTAGTGGACTTGTTGCATCTTCTAAGTGTCCTGCCAATGAAACGCAACCTTTGGCTCGCCTTCCCGACAATATTATCTATGTGGTCCTTCCAACTGAAGTTGTTCGTAATTTTAACACCCAGGTACTTAGTTGAATTGACAGCCTTGAGAATTGTACTATTTATCGAGTAATTGTCCGCAGCCGTCTAGAACGAAATTATAATTACATATTAATACCTTCAGCTGCTGACGGGCGTTGATGTATATCAACGGGGACAGGTGGAAATGTGTACCCCGACCGGGACTCGAACCCGGGATCTCTTGCTTACATGGCAGACGCTCTATCCATCGGAGACACCGAGGGCACAGAGGATAGTGCGACAACTAGGGACTATCTCGCGCACGCCTCCCGCGAGACCCACATTCTCACCTTAAATGTCCACGCGCTAAAGAGCGACGGCACTAGGTAATGGCTGATTGGAAACGAGGGATTCGCAGTAATGAATCCGTTATGCCCTGCGGCATCACGGCCGGAAGGTTTGGGTTTGGCGAATGCTTGGAGAACGCTACCGGCCAATGTGTAGTGTCTTCATTGAAGTACGAAGGATACAATACAGGGGTGTTTTTCGCGGTTAGCATGTTGACCCTTCATTGCGCTGAAGAAAGTGCAAACTGCGGGAGGGTATGGACACATCTGATACATTGTGTACTGTGTACGGAAGAGCATAGAAAAGTAATCGTTCGCATAAGATGACTGTATCAGCAAGACCGTGCATCCTGTCATAAAGCAGCATCTGTGAGACGGTGGACAATAACATCCCTAAATGGATGGCCAGCCCAGGTGTGATGTTCCTGGCCGTGGACGACAATGTTTGACTTAGCTAGAAGCTCGCCTTGATGCAGCTTCATACACGTGAAGTATCATATGGTACAAAAGTGGAGTGAGGTACAAGCGACAGATGTATCCGTGTGTACCATTCCCGTGGGAGAGTCCACCAACTGTACTGAACTTGCTTCTGATTGGTCGGCACGTTCGGGTGTTAGGTGTCAAAACGCTTAACTTCTCTCATTAATTATTTATACATTTTACATTGTATTTAATCCAGTTTTGAGTACGACACTCTCTCATGGTTACCCTACGAGTCTGTCGTTTTCTTTTATTAAGTTTCACTAGTTTTGAGAAACATAAGAGTAACGATGTTACAACCGAAGTGCTTCGGACACCTTCGGGTCGTTTTGGCATGCCTGGGAGACGAAGTCCTTCGGCTGTGACAGTTATTATGTTTCGGGAGTTCTGGAGAGCCGGACACATATCTCTGTTTCGGGAATTCTGGAGGGCCGAACCCCGTAACTCTGTTTTGGCCTCTCTGGAGGGTCTGACACGTGTCTCAGTATCGTGCATTACTTAGTAATGAATATGTCATACTCACTCTGTCTAGTGTATACTGGAGAACCGGACATGTATATCATATTTCGGAAGTTGAATGGAAAAGTTACGATACAATTGTAAGTAGGCTGTTTAGGCTTTTTTATTGGTAACGCCGCTTAGCGCTCGGTATGAAAAATCACTGGCTGTGCTGTGCGCAGTCTGTGTTTAGTTTGCATTGTTGTCTGCCATTGTAGTGTTGGGCAGCGGCAGCTGGATGCTAACAGCGCGTAGCGTTGCGCACTTGGAAGTGAGCCGCCAGCAGTGGTGGACGTGGGGAGAGAGATGGCGGAGTTTTGAAATTTGTAAGAATTGATGTCATGAACTGATATATATATTATGACTATTAAGGTAAATACACTCCTGGAAATGGAAAAAAGAACACATTGACACCGGTGTGTCAGACCCACTATACTTGCTCCGGACACTGCGAGAGGGCTGTACAAGCAATGATCACACGCACGGCACAGCGGACACACCAGGAACCGCGGTGTTGGCCGTCGAATGGCGCTAGCTGCGCAGCATTTGTGCACCGCCGCCGTCAGTGTCAGCCAGTTTGCCGTGGCATACGGAGTTCCATCGAAGTCTTTAACACTGGTAGCATGCCGCGACAGCGTGGACGTGAACCGTATGTGCAGTTGACGGACTTTGAGCGTGGGCGTATAGTGGGCATGCGGGAGGCAGGGTGGACGTACCGCCGAATTGCTCAACACGTGGGGCGTGAGGTCTCCAAAGTACATCGATGTTGTCGCCAGTGGTCGGCGCAAGGTGCACGTGCCCGTCGACCTGGGACCGGACCGCAGCGACGCACGGATGCACGCCAAGACCGTAGGATCCTACGCAGTGCCGTAGGGGACCGCACCGCCACTTCCCAGCAAATTAGGGACACTGTTGCTCCTGGGGTATCGGCGAGGACCATTAGCAACCGTCTCCATGAAGCTGGGCTACGGTCCCGCACACCCTTAGGCTGTCTTCCGCTCACGCCCCAACATCGTGCAGCCCGCCTCGAGTGGTGTCGCGACAGGCGTGAATGGAGGGACGAATGGAGACGTGTCGTCTTCAGCGATGAGAGTCGCTTCTGCCTTGGTGCCAATGATGGTCGTATGCGTGTTTGGCGCCGTGCAGGTGAGCGCCACAATCAGGACAGCATACGACCGAGGCACACAGGGCCAACACCCGGCATCATGGTGTGGGGAGCGATCTCCTACACTGGCCGTACACCTCTGGTGATCGTCGAGGGGACACTGAATAGTACACGGTACATCCAAACCGTCATCGAACCCATCGTTTTACCATTCTTAGACCGGCAAGGGAACTTGCTGTTCCAACAGGACAATGCACGTCCGCATGTATCCCGTGCCACCCAACGTGCTCTAGAAGGTGTAAGTCAACTACCCTGGCCAGCAAGATCTCCGGATCTGTCCCCCATTGAGCATGTTTGGGACTGGATGAAGCGTCGTCTCACGCGGTCTGCACGTCCAGCACGAACGCGGTCCAACTGAGGCGCCAGGTGGAAATGGCATGGCAAGCCGTTCCACAGGACTACATCCAGCATCTCTACGATCGTCTCCATGGGGGAAAAGCAGCCTGCATTGCTGCGAAAGGTGGATATACACTGTACTAGTGCCGACATTCTGCATGCTCTGTTGCCTGTGTCTATGTGCCTGTGGTTCTGTCAGTGTGATCATGTGATGTATCTGACCCCAGGAATGTGTCAATAAAGTTTCCCCTTCCTGGGACAATGAATTCACGGTGTTCTTATTTCAATTTCCAGGAGTGTACATTGTTTGTTCTCTATTAAAATTTTTCATTTGTTTACTATGCTTATCAGTAGTTAGTGCCTTCAGTAGTTTGAATCTTTTATTTAGCTGGCAGTAGTGGCGCTCGCTGTATTGCAGTAGCTTGAGTAACCAAGATTTTTGTGAGGTAAGTGATTTGTGAAACGTATAGGTTAATGTTAGTCAAGGCCATTCTTTCGTAGGGATTTTAGGAAGTCAGACTGCGTTGCGCTAAAAATATTGTGTGTCAGTTTAAGCACAGTCGTGTATAATTTTTCAAAGGGGACGTTTCACAATTCAGAAAGCTATGTCGAGTGTTGTAAAAGACAGTGTAAATATGTCAATATTTGAGTAATAACCAAACAGGATACATAAATTATACAGAGGCGGACCTGAACCCAGTGAAGCACCTTCGAGATGTGTCAGAGCGTCGACTTCGCTCCAGACCTTAGCGTCAAGCATCATTACCTTCTCTGGTTTCGGCTCCTGAGGAAGACATTGAGACATCTGATTAGAAGTACCTCCAGCACAGTTCGAGCAGTCATAAAGGAGAAGGGTCCATATTCTTTTGATCAGATAGTGTACGCGGTATGAGTAAAGTGACAGAACACCTCAAACAGAAATGAAACTGAAAAGGAACACAATCGTATACTATTCGTCGTACATTATGTGATCGTTCTAAGCACAAGGAAGACTTGGAAGGATTTTTAGTGGTTTGGATACCAAACTTAAAAGAATTTCGATCAGCGGTAAGCAAAGCAAAATGATGAATGAGAGTTGCGTCTTGTTAAAAGCGAAGAACACACACAGTGGAAGAACGGAAATGTTATGCTGTCTAGAGAGCAAGATTACACAAGGTGCCTGAAAGTAAGCGAACATCGAAAACATAACGGCACAAACGAGGAATGTTTTCCTTAATAGAAGATTATTCACGCAGGACTGAGGAAGATGGTCATTTACGTTTGCAGCACATCATGGTATAGCAGTGAAATGTGATCCAAAAGCATTTGAAATGTGGTGGAACAGGAGGATTTCAAAATCAACTGCAGAGCTAAAGTACGAATACAGTAAAAATAATGAAATTTGTTGAAAAGCCGTACAAGCAGTAAGAGGGGCAGGGAGAGGGCATTATTGTGGGTATGTGCTAATGTGTAGAAGTATCGTTAACTTTGGACTGAAAAATTTTCGCGGTGATTGACATAATAGTCTTGAGGTTTCACGACAAATTGCTCTACTCATTTGCTTCTAGTCAGTATTCATTACATGTTACAGCTTTCTTCAGACCAATACTGAATTAATTCGTCTGTCTTTTCGGTGGGATATGAAGCAAGTTGGGTTTGCTAAGATTTTTTTATGCAGAGGCGATTGAGAGGAGGGGGGGGGGGGCTTAAATGTCCTCACTTGGCCCTCGGTGGGTACGCCATTGATTTGAAACGAACAGTAGAGAGAAAATACAGTATGTATAAATAAATTTTAGAATATGCAGAAAGGATTATGGAGGAGATTCGGTACGAGTGTAAAGGTAGGCGTAATTGTAGTAAGAGATGTAGGACGGCATCTTCGAAACGCGCACGACTGAATAATTGCTGCATTCTTGCAGGGACGCCTATCTTTTGGCAAAGTGGCTGTCAGGTGCACTCGCAGCAAGATGTTGGCAGTAGCGAGTCGGCGGCCAAGAACGTCCGCGCCAGCAGTGCCGTGTCCCCTGCGGATGCGTCCTGGGACGGACTTGGTGTGGGTCGTGGGTGAACGAACTGTCCGGCCCCAAAGGGATAGGCATCCCGCAGCACTGCAATAACCCGGCCACACACCTGCTCTGCTCAGTTGGCCGCCCTCTGCACGCGCTCGTGCGTCATAAGCGACTCTCTCAGTAAGTGTGCAGGCGAGGCAACTTACGGGGAGCCCGTGTCGATATAACATCGCCGCGAAATGCCGGAAGACACGTTCATGGCCAACGTTCGAGCGTTCTACTTCGATTCCGAAGATTGTCGTCTGTTTCCATGAGGACTAGAAGTGAATATTGAAATTACATGCCGTCATGGTGGACTGTTACAATAATGGCTGTACTTTGATTTATCATTTTGCAATATGTGAAGATATACAGTCCACAAGAACAATAGGAACTGACTGGCCACGATTGCTTAGAAACGTAAATTGTGAGTGCTCTTGCCTATATTAACTGTGTCTCAGGAAAGTTACCATTCTTTTACAGGCTCTACGTCAGCAAACTGTAGCACTTACATTATCGGGATGCTAACTTATTGACAGTTAAAATACATGTTTGCCAGCCGAAGTGGCCTAGCGGCTCTAAGCGCTACAGTTTGGAACCGCGCTACCGCTACGGTCGCATGTTCGAATCCTGCCACGGGCATGGATGTGTGTGATGTCCTTAGGTTAGTTCGGTTTAAGTAGTTCTAAGTTCTAAGGGACTGATGACCTCAGAAGTTAAGTCCGATAGTGCTCAGAGCCATTTAAACCAATATATGTTTATAGATTGCAAACATTATTGTATGGTAGATCTGCAATGTCTGGAATTGTTTATAAAAAAATTGAAACATCCTGGCAGGTTAAAACTGTATGTCGGATCAAGACTCGCACTTGTAACTTGTCTTTCGTGGACCATGTTCTTGCCGACTGTGCTGGCCAGGTACGGAATACGACTCGCCATCACAGGTGTACTTCACCTCTACCTTTAACGACGTGCGTTCAGTAAGTAATGCATCACATTTTTTTTCCCGTCAAACTTTGGTTCAAAAACGCTGAATTTGTTTTGGGCATCTTGGAATATTACCAGTTCAGCCCCTTTAGTTGCATAAGTTCCGATAGGTGACGGCGCTATACGTATACTTCAAAATGGCAACTGTAACACAGTTGTGTTCCAAGCAGAGAGCTGTCATTGAGGTTCTTTTGGTGGAAAACCAGAGCATCGCAGATATTCATAGGCGCTTGCAGGATGTCTGCAGAGACTTGACAGTGAAAAAAAAGCATGGTGAGGCGTCTGTTATCATCGTAGCAAGACGTGCAAATCCGTCCGATCTTCGGCGTGCAGGCGAATCACACACAGGTGTAACTCCTATAATGTTGGAACGTGCGTGTCCTGGCGGAGGTTCGAGTCCTCCCTCGGGCATCGGTGTATGTGTTCTTCCTTAGCATAATTTAGGATAAAGTAGTTTGTAAACTTAGGGACTGATGGCCTTAGCAGTTAAGTCCCATAAGATTTCACACATACATTTTTTTTTTTTTTTTTTGAATGTGCGGGCTCTGATTTTCGAGGTGGTCAACGGGTCGCAAACACCTCGCTGCTCAACTGGACTTCTCTGTTGGTAGTTCTAACACTCTCGTCCTCCAGTTGGGGTACTGAAAGATGTGTGGCCACTGGTTTCCTACCCGCCTGACAGAAGAGCATAAAGAGTAACGAAGGAGATCTGGCTGTAAACAAAAGCACGGTGAGCCATTGGGCGAGGCGTGTGTTATTATCGCAACAAGGTCGCGCAAAGCTCCCCGATTTCCTGCGAGCCAGCTCGTCGCATACAGCTGTGACTCCTCAGTGTTGGAACGTTCGGATACTCTCATTCCACCTGATTGATGGATCGCAATCAAACGCGTCGCTGCTCAATTGGACGTCTTTGTTGGTATGCTGACACACTCGTCCACCAGTTTGGATGCTGAAAGGTGTGGTCTCGCTGGGTTCTTCATCCACCCTACAGCTCGTATCACGCACCTTCCGACTTTCATCAGTCTGGTCAAATGAGTGTGCACTCTGCAGGAAGCAATATGTGTACGGTGGGAAAGTTATTCATACAGCAAGACGTTGGCTGCGATGTCGACCAGTAGAGTGGTACCATGCGGGCATACAGGCCCTGCCAGAAAGGTGGCCGGCCGCAGTGGCCGAGCTGTTCTACGCGCTACAGTCTGGAGCCGCGTGACCGCTACGGTCGCAGGTTCGAATCCTGCCTCGGGCATGGATGTGTGTGATGTCCATAGGTTAGTTAGGTTTAAGTAGTTCTAAGTTCTAGGGGACTGATGGCCACAGCAGTTGAGTCCCATAGTGCTCAGAGCCATTTTTTTTGAACCGATGTGTCGCAGCGGCGGACCATCGTTTTCTCTACAGTAGCCGTCGTTTACAGCGATGGCGACAGTAACGTGCTTCTAAGCCGTCACTTTATTAGAGATTATTTTTGTACGCACAAAATATGCCTGGAGCCGACATTCGTCGTATCCAGTGCCCTGACCAAGGCTGCTAGCAGCAGCAGCAGGTGCAAAGACAGTGCACCGTTTCACAGTATGATGCGCTCTGCAGTACAGAAGGCTGTTATAGAAGACTCACAATGCTACTATCTCACATTCGTATTAGTCATGGTGGATACTGATACACATTTCTAGAAAAAGAAACTGAATGAGAGGAATCGTTCACAGAAGTGCAAGAACATAATAAATTCTGACAAAACAGTTCACGGTTGAATTTGAAAGCTTCTGCCATTTGCGAAAAACGAATTACGTAAAATAAAGTGACGCTGTTAAAAGGCTGATTACGTCTACAGGTTCATCTGTCAGTGAAAAAAGCGCAGAGTCACTGCAGATATTGCCATCATTGCGCTGATACCATTACCGATAATTATAAAATGTGCAAGTCACTGCAGCGCTCAACGCAGAGTTCTTAGAGTACGTACGCCACCATATATTTCTACACAAGAAATAAAAACTTTGTACTTGCCAGAGGTCAGTTCAACATCGTGCTTTGTAGTGTTTTTTTCCCAGACGTTAACTTTCCTCTTGTAATTTTGTGCGTCATGTTTATCTGATAAAAACTTGTTTCGCCTGCGTCACACTTACTTCCACGCCTTGTTATTCAGTGCCACACAGCTGCGTCTTAAATATCTACCTTCTTAATCCGTTCTTTTCAATGTGGTATCTGATCAATTTATTTAATGCTCCCTTTTCAGTGTCACTCCTGGTGAGAGGTAACAAACTTGTGAATGAAGGTAGAACAGCTACGAAAACAAATGGATGAGGAAGGTAAACGGGCATTCATCCAACTTGTAACGTTACATGTCTGTTCCTGCATCTAATTTTGGCTTGCGAGAGTCAGGTTAACGTGCGTGCAGAAGCATTTAAGCAGTCGTTTTTCCATCTCTCACTATGCAAATGGAATCGGAAATAAAATCGATAATGAGGTTACGCTGTACCCTACGCCGTGCACTATACAGTGGTTTGCTGAGTATATGTGCAGGCAGGTTGCCGTAGATTTGTATAGAAAATTAACGTTAAAATTGATATCTGAATGTTCAACTCGACAGTGTTCTTGGTACAAAGTTTCGATCTTCAAACATACAGGACGCTGACGAATTTGCTTTTTAGTACTCTAAAATAGCCACCATCACACACACACACACACACACACACACACACACACACACACACACACACACAAGCAAATATCATCTTGTTCAGTTTTGTGCTTTCACTTAACATTGATGATTCATATCAGTAGCGAATAGTAAAAAATCTCATGGCATAGGTAAGATCTGCAGTCACTTCCTTATATCTCAACAACCGATGAACATACGGACTATTGTTCGATTCATTTCTGTTTATGAGAGATATTTCCTTTATAGAGATTATCTCGCTAAACTACGCAAAAATACAACAGAAGGCCCACTGTCAACTCCATAGTCTATCGTTGTGAAACTGGGAACGTCAACATATAATTCATTAACTTCAAAGCCTCACAAGCCAAGTCCACATTCTCATAAGTAGTTGACTTAAGCGAAACATTATTGTGAGCCAAACTGAGTGAATATGAAAAGCTATCTTATCAAAATCGAATAAGAATTACTTACTATTTTATCCAGCCTCAGCAACTGTAGTCGTATATAATGAAATAATAAGCAACCAGCTGCGTAAAAGAAATTTAATTTCTTTACCCGTTTCGGGCATTTAGTGCCTTTGTTCAGAAGGTTAAATCCATCGCATTATTTGCGAGTGTAAAGAATACGATGCATACAGCAAAAGAACATGGTCCTAGAAAATGTGCAGGAGTTATAAGTAATACAATACACAGTAATTGTATTACTTATTGTTCCTGTATGTTTTTTGGGATCGCGGCATTTTGTTCTATGCATCTCGTTATTGGCTCAAATAATGCGATAGATTTAACCTTCTGAAGAAGGGCACTAAATGCTAGAAACTGGTAAAGAAATTAAATTTCTTTTACGCAGCTTGTTGCTCATTATTTCATTATTTAAGAATTATTTAGTCGTGTATTAATAAAACCAGTTGCCATAGTATTAAAGGTAGTGATGAATCAAACTCGTGGCAGAAAGTGTGAAAGACGTAGATACTCGTGGAACCGATCTGTTGAAAAGGAAATACGAAAGGAACAAAGAAACAGCTTGGAAAGGAACTCTGGAGGTTTCGTCGATACCAAACGGCTCACGGAGAGGGACAGGCGTTGGTTGGTCATAATACGTTACTATGCAGAGTCTAAGCGATAACTGTTTACAACGTACACCACAGTGGTGTAGGAAAAGGAGAGGCGAACAAGTTGATATGGGCCACTTGTGATCTACCACTCTGGAAATAACATCTAACTCGACGCGCAAGTAGCCGAAGTGGCGTCAGATCGAAAGACTTGCACCCGACGAACGGTCTACTCGACGGGAGTCCCTAGTCACACGACATTTAAATTTACCTCAAACTGCCCTTCAAAAGCCATCTAAGCCACAACGCATGCACGTTGTGCGAGAATTTGGAACATCCTCTAGTCTACTCATGCAACTGGCGTAATCGTGCTCTTACGAATTGTGAAATTGACTTTTGTTTAAATCTTACCTGACAACTTTGTCACTTTTAACGGCGTGATATTAACAATTAAATAATTTTGTTTCTCTGGCCTTCCTACTACGAGACAACTGTTCTTGTAACGGCTAAGTTTAGATTAAACTGAAAACCCAATTTGCTTTCGCATAACATGTTCAGAAGTCGTTTTCTTTCATCAACGTCACAGGGAATGTTATCTTAGTAATACTAACGAAAGCCAGTGGCGTAACAGCACACGAGGATATTCAACATCTCGCGCTGTGAGCATGCGCCGTAGTTTAGGTGGCTTTCATAGGCCAATTTGAGGTTGTTTCTCGGCTTCACAGAGTACAGGTGTCTCATATTAATATAATAATATTTTGACTTCTCCTGTATCATGTGGTATACCATAAAAAGTTATCGTTTCCGTTATGTAAATTGGTGTAAGGCTTCGTTCCAGGTCAGTTATCATGCAAGAATGATTATGGTCGGTAGATAAATGGGAAGCAATGTCTTTTGAGGGTATCAGTCACTGATTTTTTCGGGCAAGTACAGTTGACATCATAACTGATTTAGGGCGAAACAACTGTAAATAAGTCAGTGAAGTATCATTGTATTTTCAGAAAACAATTACACAAAGGACGCAGTTGAGTATTCACGACTGATAGCAGCAAGTGAATTTATAGGTATAAAAGCACCGACTCATTACGGTAAACACACAAACTTTTATATTGAAATTCATTCTATGTCCTCTTTGAGACTAACTATATTGATATTAGATTTCGAGTCACAGTATTCGACTATGGGTAGAACAGAAGCTTGGTAAGCGTTGTCGTTCGCATATTCGCGACGTCTTCCCATCGTCAATCCTACGAGAAAAGCTTTGTAGCTGTTCCTTCCCTGCAGTTAGTCTAGTGTGTTCATTCTGAATCATTTTCCATCTCACCATTGTACCTAGGCATTTTGTTAACATTTTCCATCCAGTGTCATACTGCAATTGAAAATAATCATAATTTTTTTTGTGGCAGCACGTATTGGCTGCTATTCCTCTATGTTTCGGATGCGGTGGTCACAAATTTCACCATTTTTTCCCTACGATAGCCTGTATTACTTCTACAAAGATTGCCTTCGTCATAACTAATCCGAGTGCGTACTCAACCTATCCTGTTTCGCTTTCTTGTTGCACATCTCACTATGCTTGCAGTTCTGAACAAGAAAAATATTTGATCCTGCCAGTTCCGATATCCTTGGGCTAGGAAAGTGTCTGGGTGGGTACGCGGTATCAAAGTATTTTTATTGGGGACAGATAAGATGCTGTGTTGTTTATAATGATAGTGCCTTCTCTCTGAAACGACAAATATATAAAGGGAAATAAATTGTTGTTGTCGTCCATAAAGCATTAGGAGAAACGAATTCTATACAGCTGTAAAAGCAGACCAGATGCCTAAACTGAATATTTACGTGCTTTCTTTTCCATTGTGAGTTTACTTTCACTCTTTGCTTCTTCTGACTGTATTAGACTAGCTGAGACGAAGAAGTCCATTTTATTCGCGACTGAGAGAAAGGAGTGTGTTGTCTTTCTTTTGGGGAATGAACAATGGAAGGCCATGCCTCACTGAAACCGCACCTAATGCATGTTTGTGCGCTTGGGAACCGTGTAATTACAATTACATTAGCTTCTTTTTTAGTCAGACTGTCGACTCTATTGCACCCTGCTATTATCTCTTGCTAATCCTTCTACCTTCTTACGTCTGCTACGCCCAGCATTTTCCACAATCTGTTACATGTACGTTAATGACTGTTTGCCTCAACAATTCTTCTTCTCCACGACTTCTTCCAATACAAAGATCACCTCAGTACATGTGCTACACCGTATCCTTCCCTTCCATACGAGTTTTTCACAGAATTCTCTCCTGAAGCACTTCGTTCTTTACTTTACCTCTGTCCATAATATCTAACATCACTCTATAGCACAACTTTCAAAATTTTCCACTTGCTTCCTTTCCAGTGTCACGCGCTCGACGGATCATAGAGTACGGATCGATCGGTGCTGAAAATCCGCTGTTAAGTTCCAATTCAAAAAATAATTTTATTAGAAATTTAAATAAAAGCCTTCGCATACAGTCAAAATTGTCTTCTTTCCTCCATAATATGTTTCGTGTGCTGAGAGCCACACCTTGATATAGACGTTTCTACGTCATTGAGGCGACGCACTTTTGAAAATCATTCTATGAGCTGCCATTCGCGTTCTAGGCTGAAGCTAAGAATATTTTTAATCTTAATTATCATGTCTAATAGTGCAGGTGTATTTAAACCCTGACATGGAGCTAATGCGGTAGTCTTTTTCTCAGCAATGTTTCGACCATTTAAAAGTAATCCAACGGATTTTGTACACCCATTTGTTACGAGAGTCCATCAATGTACGGTAGAAACTAAACAAAAACAATAAGAGTGTATAGAAGTAGGCTAATTCACAACAGGATCACCAAAATATTAAGACAATCGTTACAAACTCCGTCAGTATTAAATGACTAGTACAAATAAAGGAAGATTTACGAACACCACAGAAATTGCGTAGCCTTTAGGATACCAGTCAGGGAGCTATAGATTATGGAGAAACGTAAGGAGAAAGAAACGAGAATGAATGAGAGAGAGAGAGAGAGAGAGAGAGAGAGAGAGAGAGAAGAGTGGGGGAGGAGAGGGAGACATCTTTTTATTTTACACTAGAGCTAAAATGTAATAAGGTGCGATTGCACCATTAAGTAATATTTGCTTCTCTAAACTATCCACTGCTGGTTAGGTCGCCAAATAATTATTCGCTTTGCAGTTCAGTATTGGAACTTAACTCCGAAACGCATCAATAAATCATTTCTGATCATCAGAGTGAATAATGATTTAGCAATCTTTTCAGCAGTGGATAAACTTTCAAGTTTACGTTATGGTCGCATGCTCCGACGCAACTTCATGTCGCACCTTAAATATTTGCTTATATTCGCAGAGTCATTCTTACAAAGAACTTGTAAGCAGTAAAAACTTGTAAGCAGTAAAAACTTGTAAACTCTCTTATACATCTGTCAGAGCACTTTTATCGGCTAATATTTGATAAAGTGAAATTAATCAGTGAAGATTTTAACTGATTTAGCATAGCGACTGTTTTTTCGTTATTGATGAAGAGAAACTTTTCCTGTTGATGAAAGCTTAACTTTAAAGAATTGTATGACACTCTTCACTGGTGGACCCTGAGGTATTGTTAAGCGGCGTAATCGAAAAAGTTTTCCTCCTTCGAGCACAATGTCCATTTTCCACGCGATGTACCGAGTATTTCGGCTTACATGTATCTGTTGAGAGCGGGTGACTAATGGGAGTGTGGTGTCACGTTTTTGGTGTGTGTAACGAAAGAATGGAAATGGTGAACCTCGGTACAGACACATACGTTACTCCTCTCGAAGAGCATAGGGGTACACCGGGTTTAACGCACCACCACCTAAGGAGGTGTTGGTTCTTAACATCTGCACCCGACAAACGGATCATTATGAGCAGTGGCACATTTCCTCACTTCATGAGACACTGTGTGAAGATTTGGAATTTAATCCAGAAAACTGAGTAAAGTATGGTGATCCGTAACTTTTCGTCAGCATCTTTCATCTGAGTGCGGCCAAACATTGCTGGTGAAAGCAACTTTCGAACCAGCTACTTCCGACAATCACTTCACAAGCATGCGTTAGCAACGTAGGTTACTGAGGGTGTTTTGTGGGATGCAAAACGCTATATTGTTATTGATTATGTCGTTCACAGCAAAACAGTGGTCAAATAAAGATTTAAAAAATTCAGTCTTTTATTAGGATAATGCACTTTCGCACATAGGTATAGGATCAACAGGAAAAGTTAAGAATTTGAGGAACACATTGTTGGAATATCTGTCATAATCGTCAAAATCGGCGACATCTGGATTCAGCCCTTAGCGACTGCCATATCGGGGGTCTACGTGCCAAGTCATCCGTAACTGGAAACAAACGTGTCGCACTGAGCGGTGAATACGTAGAGAAGCAAACCATTGCAAAGTTTCATTGTCGCAGCACGATTCCACTTCCCGCATAAGCTAAATACATTGTAAAGGCTACTTCTGCATAACCTACAAGTGATTTCATTGAGTTAATCAGTATCATGAGTTTTATTTGCTGCTTTGGCATGAATTACAGCTATATGAGCAATTAATATGTCTTTGTGGAAAGTGAAATTCATAAACAGCATTCAGTTTTGGTGCCTAGCTTCTCTGTTGGTGACTCGAAGCTAGTTTACAGAAACTTTTTCAACTTCGATGTCTATGGCTACTTAAAAAAACAATCCGCAGAAATAAATTACAATGGTTTCCAGGAACTGGCGCAGGGCTGTCTCTACACAAACCACTGAGCTACTTATGAGTAGTGTTGGCGCAGTTCCTGCGTATTGAAAATTCACGCTTCCGCTGGCTAGCCTTCGAACAGTTTTTTTTATATTACTATAATTTTCTAATTAAGATCATAATTACAATAACAGCATATATTTTTATAAACAGAAAAATTAGAGCTGTTGAACAGTGACATTAAATGTTTTAAACGATTGAATTTTTGGATTAGAATCTTGCAGAAAACATTAATTTCAAACGACAATTGCTTCCAAATAAATTATTTTTTGACAAATTAAAATATTTGAGTGCAATAAGATAATAATAATTTTAATTTGTTATGTGATCATTAATATTTACACAACTTTTTATTTTTTGCAGTTGTTACGTAATTCATTTGGCTATTGATTTTCACTAATATTTCTTTATATAAATTGTTTTTCTAGAAAAATAACGTATTGTATTTAGTGAAGTGGAAATTACATTCAGTCCAATAAATTTTCAAGTAAAACTTTTTATAATCTCTTAAGCTAGCGTGTTCAAAATAACATATTTAATTGTATAACATAATTACCGTCTTTAGTAACTGTAATAAAAATCTTATTAAGACCAGACTCGAAACACATCTCTAGTTAATAAGACTTTTATTACAGGTGCTAAAGACGGCAATTAACGTATACAACTTATATATGTGCAAGTGCGGGAAAGAGACACGAATAAACAAAGAAGACAACATATGTGGCAGCATATTCAAAAAGAAACCCACTATTCTTGCACGTGCATTACAAATCTACCCTTTTATTGCTTTTGTTTATTTCAAATGAAATGATAGTGACGAAATGTGCTGGAAAAGTACTATGATCAAGTACCGCGCAAAATCATAGCTGAATGCAATGCTCGTGTTAATTGTTGACAACTTCAAATAATTTTTGTTTCATTATTATATCAAATGTATAGGGTAATTGTGCTATAAACATCCGAGGAAAATTAATCCAAAGTGTATAACGCTGTAAAATTTATGTTCGCTATCGTATCTTAATGTATGAAATTTAGCTTATTCCCCAGTGCTTTACAAGGTGATAGTTAAAATGTTATGCGTGCTGCTCGAACGTGTTTCTGATATTCGCGCACGCAGTATATCGTCTATGTATACGCAGCATGATTTGCTTTTTGTACTCTATGTCGACTGATTTCGGCAGTCAGACATCTGAGGATGGAATTATATAGGATGTAAAAAAAGGTATGGACAAACTTTCAGGAAACATTCCTCAAGTAGAGAGGAAAAAAGAAATGCTTTTCATGTGGGTATGGGTCTGAAAATGCTTTATTTCCATATTAGATCTCATTTTCTACTTCTCTTTAAATCACATTCACTGTGGGAAACACACACAAACAGAAAGTACCAGCATTATATGATAAGAAATGTTCAAAATACGCTCATGGTTACGTTTGGTTAGAATGTACAGTAAGTTGTAATTCGTAGTTTCATCGCCGGTGTTTATTGTTCCAATGGAATGAAGGTAATGCTGACATGTGACTCACTTCAGCGCTCGAAGTGAGATGCGAATAGCCGGCCGGAGTGGCCGAGCAGTTCTAGGCGCTACAGTCAGGAACCGCGCGACCGCTACGGTTGCAGGTTCGAATCCTGCCTCGGGCATGGATGTTTGTGATGTCCTTAGGTTAGTCAGGTTTAAGTAGTTCTAAGTTCTAGGAGACTGATGACCTCAGAAGTTACGTCCCATAGTGCTCAGAGCCATTTGAACCATTTTTTGAGATACGAATAACATCATTGCTCTCCTAGCCTAGGCACGTAGCTATTTAGCGCTGATCATGGGCTGTTCAAGCACGTAGCATGAACTGTTCAGTGTTCAAAACGGACTTGATTTCCGATGCAGTTCGACGGAAGTGTAGTCTCATGTGGAGTTGGGAAATTCTCATTTGCTGTACGAATTAGCAGATCGTAATGCCAGTGGCGCTCAAATTTTGCATCGGTAGAGGTCTGTTGACCGGCGGTGCTCCAACAGGACGACGTTTAAAGCAACTGATCGTCGTCTTAGGGAGCATGCGATGATCAAGTCTGCTACTACACACGATGAACACTAAACAGTTAACGCTGTGTGTCTGATGCCAGGAGATCAACGTAATTAGTCACAAGTCAGCACAAGCAATGAAGTGAGTCACATGATAACATTACTTCCGGTGAACTTAAAATTACAAAGTACCGTACATCGATCCAAACGTAACATGTAGGATATTTTGAACATCTTATGTAAAGAAAAGTTTCATGTAATTTGGTAGGTTCTGTTACTGCATGATTTTGCATTATTAATGTGATTATGAAGAGAAGCAGAAAATGAACTCTAACAAGGAAATGAAGCATTTCCGCACTCACGTCCGTAGAACACGTTATTCCAACATGTGTTTCTGGAAAGTTTGGCGATGCATTTTTGTTACGCCTCAGTATAAAAAAACTGACTGGAGCAATTCAGACGTATACCAGATACGCTAAGCGCCATAGAAATTGGTATAGGCATGCGTATTCAAATACAGAGATATGTAAACAGGCAGCATACGGCACTGCGGTCGGCAACGCCTATGTAAGACAACAAGTGTATGGCACAGTTTTTAGATCTGTTACTGCTGCTACAAAGGCAGGTTATCAAGATTTAAGTGAGTTTGAACTTTGTGTTATAGTCGGCGCACGACCGATGTGTACCATGAATACTAGGAATCTGATAAAACATCAAATCTCCGACGTCACTGCGGCCGGAAAAAGATCCTACAATAACGTGACCAACGACGACTGAAGAGAATCGTTCAACGTGACAGAACTGCAGCCCTTCCGCTAATTACTGCAGATTTCAATGCTGGGTCGAAGCAAGTGTCAGCGTGCAAACCACTCAACCGAAAATCATCGCCGGCCGCTGTGACCGAGCAGTTCTAGGCGCTTCAGTCTGGAACTGTGCGACCGCTACCGTCGCAGGTTCGAATCCTGCCTCGGGCGTGGATGTGTGACATGTCTTTAGGTTAGTTAGCTATAAGTTTAAAAAAAAAATATGTGTGAAATCTTACGGGACATAACTGCTAAAGTCATCGGTCCCTAAGCTTACACACTACTTAACCTAAATTATCCTAAGGACAAACACACACACCCATGCCCGAGGGAGGACTCGAACCTCCGCCGGGATCAACCGCACAGTCCATGACTGCAGCGCCTAAGACCGCTCGGCTAATCCCGCGCGGCTAGCTTTAAGTAGTTCTAAGTTCTAGGGAACTGATGACCTCACATTTTAAGTCCCATAGTGCTCAGAGCCATTTGAACCATTTTGAAACATCATCTATATGGGCTTTCGGAGACGAAGCCCCACTAATGTACCCTTGATGACTGCACGATTCAGCTTTACGCCTCGCCTCGGCTCATCAACACTGACATTGAACTGTTGATGACTGTAAACGTGTTGCCTGGTCGGAGGATTGTCGTTTAAAATTGTTTCGAGCGGATGGACGTGTACGGGTATGGAGACAACTTCGTGAATCCATGGACCCTGCTTGTTAACAGGGGATTGTTCAAGCTGGTGGAAGCACTGTAATGGTGTGAGATGTTTGCAGTTGCAATAATATGGGACCCTTGATATGTCTAGACACGACTTTGACCGGCGACAGGCACGTAAGCATCCTGTCTAATCATCTACATCCATTCATGTCCATTGTGCATTCCGATGGTCTTGGGAAATTCCAGTAGGACAATGCGACACCCTACACGTCCAGATTGCTACAGAGTGGCTTCAGGAACACGCTTCTGCGTTTAAACTCTTCCGTTGGTCACAAAACTCCCCAGACATGAACATTATTGAACATATCTGGGATGCCTTGCGACGTGCTGTTCAAAAGAGTTCTCTCTCGTACTCTTCCGTATTTATGGACAGCCCTGCAGGATTCATGGTGTCAGTTCCCTCCAGCACCACTTCAGACGTTAGTAGAGTCCATGCCACATAGTGCTGCGGCATTTCTGCTTGCCAGCGAGGTGCCTACATTATATTAGGCAGGTTTACCAGTTTCTTTGGCTCTTCAGAGTGAATGACATAAGTACAGCTGAAGAGCCAAAATCCATTTGTCAAAATGGGTCACACAAGAAAGTACATGGCAGCTCTTCAGCACTGGTGTGTTCGCGGCTCATCTCGCCCGCCTCTGGAGATCCAGGCTGCAGCTCCAGCGGCTCTCCAGGCCGAGCCCACGTGGGCAGATCACTTTCGCTTTTACCTTTCTACGGATTGTGTAAGAAGCGGCCGCCGCTTTCCACCAGTCATCCGGAGAATTTCCTGCTCCTTCCGCGGCGGCGGCAGCCCTACACCCGTTGCGCAACGGCCGTCCCCCAAGTGGGTCAGCAGCGGCTGCGGCGTCGCCAGCATCCGTCCCCCCGGGGCAGCAGGTGCGGCCTTGCTGGGGACTGTGAGACGCTGCCGGGTCACCACACACACCGCCACCGACGTCTCTTGTTAAGCGGAACATTGAGCACTCTACGACCACTGCGACGAGACTGCTATCGGAAGTCAGTAGCAGGAAAGGACTCAATCATTGCTCCCTGAGATTACCCGGATCTGAGATCGATGCTGCCTAGTTACAGTAACACTGTGTCCGGGGGCAATTGGTCCATCAACCGGAAGGCGGCAAGAAGCTGTTAGCTAGCAACAGTCGAGGACGAGATTTTGCGATATTTCTGCAGACGACATTTCTAACGTACCAGAAGAGTCTGAAGAAAATTGTGAAATTAGTCTTTGTTATTGTTGTGGGCTTCAGTCTGAAGACTGGTTTTGATGCTGCTTGCCATAGTAGTCTGTCCCGTGCAAGCGTCCTCATCTCGGCAGAACTATTGCAACATATATTCACTTAACTTCTACATCTAAATCTACGTACATGCTCCGCAATCCACCATACGGTGCGTGGTGGAGGGTACCTCGTATCACAACTAGCATCTTCTCTCCCTGTTTCTCTCCCAAACAGAACGAGGGAAAAATGACTGCCTATATGCCTTTGTACGAGCCCTAATCTCTCTTATCTTATCTTTGTGGTCTTTCCGCGAAACGTAATTTGGCGGCAGTAAAATTGTACTGCAGTCAGCCTCAAATGCCGGTTCTCTAAATTTCCTCATTAGCGATTCACGAAAAGAGCGCCTCCTTTCCTCTAGAGACTCCCACCCGAGTTCCTGAAGCATCTCCGTAACACTCGCGTGATGATTAAACCTACAAGTAACAAATCTAGCAGCCCGCCTCTGCTTCTATGTCCTCCCTCAATCCGACCTGATAGGGATCCCAAAACCTCGAGCAGTACTAAAGAATAGGTCATATTCGTGTTTTATAAGCGGTCTCCTTTACAGATGAAACACATCGTCCCATCTTCACTTTATTCTAACCTTGACCTTCCTCTACGAATCTTACCGTCCATACTTCCCTCCGTTACCAAATTGGCAATTCCTAGATGCATCAGGGTAAGTCGTACCAAGTCATCCCTTCTTTCAGTCGAGTTTTACCATAAACTTCCATAGGTAGTATGCTACTCACCTGGTTAGCAGACTACTATTTCGGTGAAATGTCGTCGCCCTAGGGCAGGCGAATACTAAAGGACGCCTATTTTTGCATGGAAGCGCCAGCGAACATTTTGTCTCTAGCAAAAGTTGTTCTGCACGACGTAATGTATCACTCTTACACATTTGCGACAATCCCTTGAAATGCCCTCTGTTAGATGCTTTAAGAATAACAGGGCATGTCAGGTGATTGTATAGCTATACTACCGTGATTCAAATTTAATAGTAGGGAACTGGAAGGAGAAACACCAAGCAGATAAACAAAAGCTTTGAATGGTTTCGTGTTTCTTTTCCTTCAAGCTCTTTGCAATGCATATCAATAAGAAAAGTGTTTAAAGAGCTCTCTACATGTCTCAGGTCTCACTGTAATCGCGAACAGAGGTAGCAAAACAGTCAAATATTTAGCGAGAGGTATCAGTCTTAACATCTTTGAAGAGCATTGAAGAAGCATGCTGTGCGTATGATTGCCATTAGTTTACCAGAGAATTCACACCTGATGTGGCAACATGACTTCAAACGCTTCTCAGAACTATACATGAACCTTCACTACGATATGCTGGAGTGTGAATAAAACATATTTCTCTTTGTCTGAGGAAACAACCGCGTATAAATCTCTGACCGCCGTTTTCAATCGTGCTTTCTCCGCTGTCACGTGAACACAGTGGACGCCTTCTCCTCCTCGTTACAACGTATTTTTTTTTCCTTTGCTGCAGCTTAATGAAAAAAGCACTCCGTCTTCAGGCCATAAGTGGCCTACCGGGACCATCCGAGCGCAGTGTCATCCTCAGATGAGGATGCGGATAGGAGGGGCGTGTGGTCAGCACACCGCTCTCCCGGTCGTTATGATGGTATTCTTGACAGAAGCCGCTACTAATCGGTCGAGTAGCTCCTCAATTGGCATCACGAGGCTGAGTGCATCCCGAAAAATGGCAAAAGTGCATGGCGGCCTGGATGGTCACCCATCCGAGGGCCGGCCAAGCCAGACAGCGCATAACTTGGGTGATCTGACGGGAACCGGTGTATCCACTGCGGCAAGGCCGTTGCCAGCTTAATGAAAAGGGAAGTCCAAAATGTAACCTCCACTGAACTAGAGGTCGCCGGAGAGAGGAAACGGCCGTCTCCTTGATGGGGAAACATTCTCACAAATTAGAAACACATTTTCTAGCTAACGGACGGGTTTATGGGTGTAATTAACGCCTTACATATCAGCAATGGCCGTGGTTGTATTCCTGCAGGCAGTTTTTGCGAAAATCTTAGACCAGTCACACACGATTATGGCCCTGACGACCCTTCGTATTACTTTCGTCGAGTTCGATACGTCGGGTAGTCAGTTCCTTTGATATGCAGTAGATGCAGCTAACAGGTGCGTTCTGTACATAACAACCAACAACTGCGACATAAAATTTCCTTTCGGGTTTATCGCTTGGCAGCCTAATGAAATGAGATTATACTGCATTGTCGAAAACTGTTGTGATAATAGTTTCTTATGATAACATCGAGTGACACACCAATGAATCTCTAGAAAAATACGTGAGTTTTTATTATATCACTTTCTGTTACTATGGGAAATAAATTCTAGAAAGAGAAATTTTTGATTGCAGCGAAACGACAGGTCCAGGAGTTCAACCCATCAATTTCTTTATGGCTGAATGAAGAGGAGGCGCCTGGGGTGGCAGTTTGTGTCTCGGGCGCCAGGTCGGGCTCGCGTGCATCCGGTGATTGCACAACTTGCTCTGCGGTGCCGGGTACGAGCTCCTCCTGGCGCATATGTGGGATGATGACCCTGAGCAGCTCATTTCGGACGTATCTCGCGAGGCGGACACGGCCACTGTACCCTTCCTTTACACCTGTTTGTGTCCACCCCCTTACAAATTCTCATTAGACAACCCCAACTTCCACAGGTCGGACTATGACTGCGTACATCATGCATCAAGATGAAACTTCCTGGCAGATTAAAACTGTGTGCCCCACCGAGACTCGAACTCGGGACCCTTGCCTTTCGCGGGCAAGTGCTCTACCAACTGAGCTACCGAAGCACGACTCACGCCCGGTACTCACAGCTTTACTTCTGGCAGTATCCGTCTCCTCCCTTCAAAACTTTACAGAAGCTCTTCTGCGAAAGTTTGGAAGGTAGGAGACGGATACTGGCAGAAGTAAAGCTGTGAGTACCGGGCGTGAGTCGTGCTTCGGTAGCTCAGTTGGTGGAGCACTTGCCCGCGAAAGGCAAAGGTCTCGAGTTCGAGTCTCGGTCGGGCACACAGTTTTAATCTGCCAGGAAGTTTCATATCAGCGCACACTCCGCTGCAGGGTGAAAATCTCATTCTGGAAACATCCCCCAGGCTGTGGCTAAGCCATGTCTCCGCAGTATCCTTTCTTTCAGGAGTGCTAGTTCTGCAAGGTTCGCAGAAGACCTTCTGTAAAGTTTGGAAGGTAGGAGACGGATACTGGCAGAAGTAAAGCTGTGAGTACCGAGCGTGAGTCGTGCTTCGGTAGCTCAGTTGGTAGAGCACTTGCCCGCGAAAGGAAAAGGTCCCGAGTTCGAGTCTCGGTCGGGCACACAGTTTTAATCTGCCAGGAAGTTTCATATCAGCGCACACTCCGCTGCAGAGTGAAAATCTCATTATGCATGAAGATATTCAAGGAGTATCCGTACACTGTCTGAACTACACACATCAAAAAAAGTTTTGCAGGACCTCGGTGCCAGGAGTTCCTGAGCCTGAATAAAGACCAAGTTAAACATCATTTCTCCCCTTTTATTGCTCATGTAAACCACACATTGCATGTTGTACCACCATACAGCGAGACCTTTAGAGGCGGCGGTCCAGACTGCTGAACACACCGGTACCTCTAATACCCAGTAGCACGTCCTCTTGCATCAACGCATGCCTGTAACCGTCACGGCATACTATCCACAAGTTCCTCAAGGCATTGTTGGTCCAGACTGTCCCACTCCTCAGCGGCGATTCGGCGTAGCTCCCTCAGAGTGATTGGTGGGTTATGTCGTCCATAAACAGACCTTTCCAATCTATCCCAGGCATGTTCGATAGGGTTCATGTCTGGAGAACATGCTGGCCACTCTATTCGAGAGGGCCGGCAGCGGTGGTCTCGCGGTTCTAGGAGCGCAGTCCGGAACCGTGCGACTGCTACGCTCGCAGGTTCGAATCCTGCCTCGGGCATGGATGAGTGAGATGTCGTTAGGTTAGTTAGGTTTAAGTAGTTCTAAGTTCTAGGAGACTAATGACCACAGCAGTTGAGTCCCATAGTACTGAGAGCCATTTGAACCATCTAGTCGAGCGATGTCGTTATTCTGAAGAAAGTCATTAACAAGATGTGCACTATGGGGACGCGATTTGTCGTCCATGAAGACGAATGCCTCGCCAATTTCCTGCCGATATGGTAGCACTATCGGTCGGAGGATGGCATTCACGTATCGTACAGCCGTTACGGCGCCTTCGATGACTACCAGCGGCGTACTTCGGCCCCACATTAGGCCACCCCAAAACAGCAAGGAACCTCCACCTTGCTGCACTCGCTAATCAGTGTGTCTAAGGCGTTCACCCTGACCGATTTGCCTCTAAACACATCTCCGACGACTGTCTAGTTAAAGACATATGCGACATTCATCGGTGAAAAGTACATGATGCCAATCCTGAGCGGCCAATTCGGCATGTTGTTAGGCCCATCTGTACCGCGCTGCATGGTGTCGGGGTTGCAAAGATGGACTGAAGTTGCGCATCATGCAGCCTATTGCGCATAGTCAGAGTCGTAACAAGACGTGCTGTGGCTGTTATTCAACTTGGTGGCGTTGCTTGCAGTGTTCTTCCGAGGCATAATCTGTAGGTAGGGTTATCCACTGCAGTAGTAGCCCTTGGGCGGCCTGAGCGAGGCATGTCATCGACAGTTCCTGTCTCTCTGTATCTCCTCCATGTCCAAACAACATCGCTTTGGTTCACTCGAGACGTCTGGACACTTCCCTTGTTGAGAGCCCTTTCTGGCACAAAGTAACAATGCGGACGCGATCGAACCGCGGTATTGACCGTCTAGGCATGGTTGAACTACAGACAGCACGAGCCGTGTACCTCCTTCCTGGTGGAATGACTGGAACTGATCGGCTGTGGATCCCCTCCGTCTAATAGGCGCTGCTCATGCATGGTTGTTTACATATTTTGGAGGGTTTGGTGACATCTCTGAACAGTCAGAGGGACTATGTCTGTGATACTATATCCACAGTCAACTTATATCTTGAAGAGTTCTGGGAACCGTGGTGGTACAAAACTTTTTTCGGTGTGTGTATTTTGTGATTCACAGAGATGCGACTAAAACTGAGGAAACTATTGGAAACTGTGTATCTTATTCGGATAATTATTAGTCGTCTTTTGAATCTAAATTTTATTTTGCTTTTAAGCAAACATGTTTCAGCTATTAGACATCTTCAGTAGAGTACAAAGGAAATGATTACAAAATTCAGTCCGTAAGATATAAGGAATAGTTACTCATTCTGGAATGCATCTTTCCTTCCGCAATAGAGTGTCAGCTGTTTTGAAACTTCCTGGCATATTAAAACTTTGTACCTGATCGAGATCCCAACTCAGGTTCTTCTTTTTGCATTTCTTAACGTATCCAGGCACGATTCACCCCCTGCCTTCAAAACTTTACTTCCGACATGCCTCTCACCTATCATCCAGTTCTCCTGCGTACGCCCGCCTCCGGAACTGAATTTTCGGGTAACATGATCCCATGCAGAGGACTTGGGTTCAATTCCCGGTACTGCCAGAGATTTTTCCTTGGTGGAAGGACTGGTAAAGGATCCATTCAGCCTCGTGATGTCAGTTTAGAAGCTGAATGAAAAGTAGTGACTCCAAGATTTGCAAAGCCTACAGTGGCCATTCCATACCGCATAGAAATGTCTTCACCTGAGGATGACACGGCGGCCGATCGGTCCCGATTGACCCAGACTCGGGCCAGAGCGGAGGCGCTTCTCCTGCGTATTTGGTTAGACTAGGACTACTGAGAGGTTACCGCGGCAAAATGCCCCGTAGTGGAGAGAATTGTTTCAGGAATGAATTTTCCACTCTGCTGTGGAGTTTGGGAGGTAGGAGGGAGTTACTGACAGAAGTAGATCTTTGATTGCACATAATGAAGTGCGCACATAGTGAAATATGCCAAGATTTTCGACAATGGTCTCGCATTCGGGAGGACGACGGTTCAATCACGCGTCCGGCCATCCTGATTTAGGTTTTCCGTGATTTCCCTAAATCAGTCCAGGCAAATGCCGGCATGGTTCCTTTGAAAGGGCACGGCCAACTTCCTTCCCCATCCTTCCCTAATCCGATGAGAGCGATAACCTCGCTGTTTGGTCTCTTCCCCCAAACAGTCCAATCCAATCCAAGATTTTCGAAACTAGAGGTGGGTTCTCCGCGAAGGAACGCGTCCAGTGTGAATGGTTCAGTAAGCTGTACCGTTCCAGCAGTTCTCTCGTTCAGGCAGTCTCGTTCTTTTTGTGGTTCGACTCGTTCCCTATCCATGCTAAACAGTTCTTCATTGAGTTGCAGTCCCTTTCGTTCACTTCGGTTCACTCGTTCATGTTCAACGTCAAACCGTTTTCAAAATCTCGCATACTAGATCTTGGCGTGCGCCGTTCAGCGCTCATCAACAGTAATTCGAAACTTTACTACAGCTGTAAACTGAAACTAACAAGGAGCCCTGATTCGCTGGAAAATGTTTTCTTGATATGCTAGTAGATGTTTTTGGAAATCAAGTGTCCGTAATTTATCCTTCACGAATAATATTTATCACTGACAATTTGTGTGTTTGTGTATAAATAACTTATACGAGTTTAAAAAAAAACTTAAAATGAAATTAAATGAGTGTTTCGAAACAGTGTGCACCACTTGAACTTTTTCAGCCTCTGAAGCACAGTGTTAATACTGTGAAGTGTAAAAGGGCAGTCGAAGAACATAAAGTCCAGTCTAATCTTTTTCATTTTCTCAAACCAGTAGCTTTTTTAGCTCGACTTTTGAAAATTTCTCATCACACATGAATGACGTGTATACGACATTTACCTAAGAAGGGGGCCTTACGGACTGCCCTACTACTTATAGGATCTGAAAGCCAATGGTTGAACACCAGATTCCTGAATCAGGACGAGGCAGTTCTCAAAAAACCTCGATGAGTCGACTTTGCAGATTGGAAGATTTCTAAGATCTGTCGTACAATACAATAGCTGCTCGTCCACGTAGTCGCCAGTAGCTGAGTGAGTGTGCGTGTGAAAAAAAAGTGTGCAGCAAAGAAGTTTTATGACTATAAAGTCACTGGTTCGAATCTCACTAATGAATACAAATATTGAGCAACATTAATTTTAATTAACGAATTTTGAATTACAGTTTTCTATAAAAAATAACTTCTATTTTTATTACTATTCATATACAAATAAATTAAAATTTTATACAGGTATACAGTAAGAAACATGTTTTAAAAAGTGACAACGAATGAGTGAAGACGAAGGACCCCCAAAAAGAATCTATTACCAGTGAGTTAGTTTCCAAAGCTGAAAAAGTTTCACCATCTCTGTTCAAAACAGCGCACAATCCGCTGTTGAGTGAGAGCCTATCGTTAAGCATTCCTGACCAATATCCTTACTTCCAGGAGTGTTAGTCCAGCAAGCCATATAGAGGAATTTTTGTGAAGCTTGGAGGGTAGGAGATGGGATACTGGTGGAAGTAAAGCTTTGAGGACGGATCGTGACTCTTGATCGGATGCTTACTGTGTAGGAGCATTTGCCTGCGAAAGCAGATGTTCCGAGTTCGGGTCACACATTCGCTTTTAACCTCCTAGCAAGTTTAGTAGTTACTCTTATTTGCAGAATATACGGCACTGAAGTAGCAATTGAAGAAGAAGAGCTGCAGATACTAACCATATAACGCATAGCAGATGGAACAGCATCTGAGAAGAATCAAGACTGCGATATCAATTATTGTGCTGTATGTCGCAAGAGGGTATTACACCCTTTAAGGATACTAACGTGTAGCAGGCAGGGAGAAACTATTTATTCTAGCACAAATTTGCTGTCACTTGTCTCTTGGGCAGCTATGTTTAGGTACCATATCTGACCCTATTCAAGGCCGTAACCAAATAAAATACCACGGTACTCTGTCTGGACTTGAGAACTGCTTTAACAGAAGAAAAGTTTCTGCAAATTAATCTCTCTCTCTCTCCCTCCTTCCTCCCCTCCCCCGTCCCCGCCGCTCTCTCTCTCTCTCTCTCTCTCTCTCTCTCTCTCTCCCTCTCTCTGCCTGTCCCTCTCTCTCTCTATTGCTTCTCCAGTTTAAATGATCGTAAGGATGTATGTGAGAATGGGAAAGCGGCTCTGCGTCCATGTAAACTGGTGCAAAAAGCAGCGCTCTTAGACACATATTAATGTATTAATAAGTGCCTCCGGGGAAAGTTTTGTCATGTGTCACCCGAGAAGGTCACACAGAATGACTCAATTTCTTTCTTATAGCTCACTCACCCTCGTCAAGAAGATAATTCCGTGGTCATGTCTGGGACACAGTTTTTTATACTGCCAGAAACAACTCAACAAACGATTCATTTTGGAGTAAATATTTATTAAAGTCTTCCGCCTTGTAGTTATGTTTCTGAAATGATAGTGTTAAGGTAACATCCTCGCTTAAACTGTGCCGTCATGCTGCAGTTAATTATCAACCGTAAAGAATTTAACGTTCTGTTCTGAGAGTCGCGGGAGCACTAGACAAGATCTAAGACGAACACTTATGTGAGTACTTCTAAATACTCTAAAGCGAGGCAAGGATTAAACCTGCAATATTATTAATAAAAAGTTCCACTACTGCTCTGCGGGGTCCAGCGTATTTTAACAGCAGATGTAGCTGTAGGGTACGTGAACTTTTAACCAGGCCGCAAAAAATCCATAAGCGAGAAGAGGTGAAAAGCATAAAAGTCTCACACGCTAAGTTACGGACAAACATATTTCTTGGCACGTAGTTTGCAACGTCGGCGCAGCTTGAGATTTACGGAACACCATCAACTTCTGTCGTCAGTGTAATCTGATAATATTTTTGGTGTATAGATACAGGAAAGACGTAGGTTTGTAACTTCTTTGTGTGTCCTACATTATTTTCTGTGTAGGGTGTTTAAGTCCATAGTCGTTTAGACGCATTGAATAACAAAAGCACTTGTAAATTTTCAATTAATCTCCTATCTAAATTTCTTCTTGACATTATTATATACCTTGTCATAATTATTTTCGTAGTTGTTGTCGTCATCTGCTTGTCTGTCTGTTTTAAAAATGCACTTAAAAACACGCTACATATTTTTAATGAACCGCACTCGAAAGATACAACTTCGAACATCACAAAACATGACGTTTGTGTAGCTGCACCGTACCGTGTTTCCGTGTGTATTTCTATTACAGATGTGTATGCAGATGGTGACATAACGCGAAAATACCTGTAGCAAGCTGTTATTATCGTTATGGCTTACATGATTATTTTACATTCACATATAAATGGCTAAATATATATGAAACAATACATAACAAACACAACAAAATATAAGTCTCTTAATCAGTCCACAGACCGTGGTATTACCAAATGCTAGTAATTGAATCCAACAAACTATATAATGGTTTACAGAATGCCCTACTACTAAAATTCTAGAGGTCGTGAATCTTTTTTGCTCAAGAGCCAATACTGACACTGAGGTAACATCCCGGGCCACATGTATGCAGATCTTATTATTAAATGGCAACCTACGTAAATTAGTATGTTGTGAGCCCCAAATAGAAAAGTTATACTGAATGCGCGTTAAGTTGGCCTACTGATCGCTAAGTCGACGCCATTCGGAACACTTTGTTTCGGCTGTTCTCCCTTTCAGACTGCGGCCATCCACAGCGACCTCCAAGTTGCTATTCTGTAACTGCTTACGAAGTGTTCTTGTGGTGTCAGTACCAGCGTATGATTAACTAATTAACAACAGTAACTGTATTTATATGTACGAGGGTTGGAACTTTAATAGTGGCAAATATTTATGTACAGCTCGTACAAAATGGATACGTGTTTCAAAGTTTTACTGACCTTCAAAGTAGTCACCAGCACCGTGTATAATCCGTTGCCAGCGATGTGGAAGTCGTAGGATACTCTTAGCATTGCCAGTTGTGTTGACAGTTCGAAGGGCGCGGTCTATTGCCCGACTAATTTGTAACAGGTCTAAAGCGAATTACGTGGAGTGTTTCCTTCAGTTTAGAAATCGAGTTGACCTCACGAGGACCTCAGGGGAGAGCAGTAGGTAGTATAGCACTTAACAGCCCCATCAGTCAAACTAATCAGCAACAGCTCGCACTGTACTTGCTTGAGTATTGTCCTACAGAATGATGGTCAGGTCCTGCAGAAAGTGTCATTACTTCTTTCTCTAAGCTATTCATTTTTTTACAGAACCTACGACCAGCTTAGAGACAGAAGTGATGACACTTTTTGCAAGACCTGACCATCATTTTTAAGGACAATGCTCAAGCACGTACAGTGCGAGCTGTAACTGATTTGTTTGACTGATGGGGTTGCTAAGTGCTGTACCACCTACTGCTCTCCCCTGACTTAAGCCCTCGTGAGGTCAACTCGATTTCTAAACTGAAGGTAACACTTCACGGAATTCGCTTCAGAATTGCTACAAATTCGTCTGGCAATTGACCGGGCCGCTCGAACTGTCAACACAACTGGCACTGCTACGACTTCCACATCGCTGTCAGAGGGTTATACACAGTGATGGTAACTACTTTGAAGGTCAGTAAGACTTTGAAACACGTATCTCTTTTGTACGAGCTGTAAATAAATAGTTACCATTATTAAAGTTCTAATCCTCGTAAAAGAATTATAAATAAGAGACACAATAACAAATATTTAATAATTGTTTTGAATGTGACTTTTTTTCCAGTCATTGCGTTGTGTTTTGATAGCCTTAATTTAATTTGATAGTCCTTATTACAAGTATGTACCCCATTTGAGGATGAGGAGGAGACTAGTGTTAAACGTCCCGTCGACAGCGAGGTTCAGATGGCTCTGAGTACTATGGGACTTAACATCTGAGGTAAATAAATAATGTAAATGTCGTGTGACGAGGGCCTCCCGTCGGGTAGACCGTTCGCCGGGTGCAAGTCTTTCGATTTGAAGCCACTTGGGCGACTTGTGCGTCGATGGGGCTAAAATAATGATGATGATGATAGGTACAACACAACAACCAGTCCGTTAGCGTAGAAATCTCCAACCAAGCCGGGAATAGCACACGGGCCCTTAGAATTGACATTCTTTCACGTTGACCACTCAGCTACCGGGGGCAGACAACATCTGAGGTCATCAGACCCCTAAAACTTAGAACTACTTAAACCTATCTAACCTAAGGACATCACTCATATCCACGCCCGAGTCAGGATTCGAACCTGCGACCGTAGCTGTCGGGTTCCAGGCTAAAGCGCTTAGAATCACTCGTCCACAGCAGTCGCAGGTTCGAATCCTGCCTCAGGCATGGATGTGTGTGACGTCCTTAGATTAGTTAGGTTTAAATAGTTCTAAGTTCTAGGGGACTGATGGCCTCATATATTAAGTACCATAATGCTCAGAGCCATTTTTTGAAGTTTACTGGTAAGGCACAGTTTTCCGGACGACCAGTAACACGGACCATTGGTAGTCAGGGGCAGATGGGAGTGTTGGGAAGTCATGTCTCCCCCTAGTGTCCACTCCTCGCAGGCGTTCGTCTGAGCTGCCCTGCAGTACCGGAGCTTTCGACGTCGCAGTCGGCGCCATCGACTTGCACTCGGGCTAGGCGCACCGGTGGTTTCGCGATACCTTTAGCCGCGCTGACCCACTTAGCACGCTCGCCGAGCTTTCTAGAGCCGGCGCCGACACCCCGAAATACCGGCCACCGCAGGCCGAGGCTGCAGTCCTCCCTGGCTGTCTCAGTTGGAGATCGTAGAAAGTCACCACACTCTAACAGAACGTCTTTATATAGAGCGAAGTTGGAAGGAAGGCAGAGCTTATTTTACCGTATACGAGGGCATCGCAAGAAACTGTCTGCTGATTTAATTAGACAAGTACAGACATTCGCTTAAGTAATTCACCTGTCATGTAGACAACTCAATCAAGATCAAAGATTCGTCAATTTGCTAACTGATGGTAGTAGTAGAGGGTGCGGGGGACTACCCCCACCTCTCCATTCTCCACTACTTCCCTGAGTGTGTGTGGGCGGGGGGGGGGGGGGGAGGGGGTTAAGTCAAGCTTGACTACAGTAGGCAGGTTCATATGAATGTAAGGCTGTAGAAGTCATGCAGAGATAAAGAGGCTTGCACTGGATAAGGCTTGAAGAGCTGAATCAGACAAGTTTTCGGACTGAACGTCGCAACATTCAAACCTTCGTAGGTTCGTATTTTCGTTAATAATTGTTGGTGTGGACTTGAGTCAAATACTTTTCAACATCAAGAAATGCCGCATATACCTGTATGCTTTGATAGACTGTGTTCAGCATTTGAACGTCCTCCTTGCCCTTCATAGCGGAATAGCGCCAAGATGATCATAACCTTTGTAATACATATCGTTAGTACAACAATAAAGTAAGTGCGAGAAGATTCATGCGTTATACGCATCAGAAACAAAAAATGGCTCTGAGCACTATGGTACTTAACATCGGAGGTCATCAGTCCTCTAGAACTTAGAACTACTTAAATCTAACTAACATAAGGACAGCTCACACATCCATGCCCGAGGCAGGATTCGAACCTGCGACCGTAGCGGTCGCGCGGTTCCAGACTGTAGCGCCTAGATCCGCTCAGCCACTTTGGCCAGCAATAAATCAGTAAAGGTCAACACTGACTATAATAAACACTGGAAGAGTTACAAGAAGTGAATATCACAACAGAATTGATAAAATACTACCCAACTTTCGGAACATTGACAGTGAAGGATATATTGAAACTTAATGTTAAAAACAAAGGTGGTAGTAAATTGTAGGACGAAAGGAAGAAAGAATGTAGGAAACACATGAAATCATTTTGAAAGAACAAGAAGGCAGCCACTGTCAAGAATCTAACAACTTAAAATGCATTTTGAAAAGCCGTTATTTTATTTGCTTACCGTATGGCGTACATGGTAATACATATATATTCATACAGCAGAAAAGTCAACATAGTTAATGTACACAGTATTTTTTATGCCCCAAAATAATTTACAAGTCAACATACATGCGTCGGATACAATAAGTAGCCTCATCTGATTTTGTAAAATGAAGAAACCTCACAAGAGTTGCTTAATCTACTCTCTTTTATTGCGTACACGTCCGATTTCGCAGCACTCAAAATTCCATCATCTGGTGTAAACTATAATAAAGAAAATATTCTGTTACACGAGAATGGGAGGGGTTGAAACGTCCATGGTGGCTTTATTACTCAGGTAAAAAATGGAAATGAGCGTCTATCGTCCCTTGCGGGACAGGTCCGGCCGCCTTGGAGCAGGTCTTATTACATTCGACGCCACAGCGCCGCATGGGGATGAAATGATGATGAAGACAACAACACCCAGTCCTTGAGTGGAGAAAGTCTCTGACCCAGCTGGGAATCGAACCTTTTTTTAACCATATATATTTATTTAATTATATTAACAAGGATACATTTTAAAATAATTTATTCTATTAACCTTTTATATTCGTAGTGTTGGTTAACATTACTGTTATTTTATAGGTTAGCCGAGCGGTCTAAGGCGTTGCAGTCATGGACTGTGCGGCTAGTCCCGGCGGAGGTTCGAGTCCTCCCTCGGGCAGGGGGGTGTGTGTTTTTGTCCTTAGGATAATTTATGTCAAGTTGTGTGTAAGCTTAGGGACTGATGACCTTAGCTGTTAAGTCCCATAAGATTCCATACACATTTGAACATTTTTTTATTTTATAGGTTTTCGTTTGCATATTATTTTATTCTTCGATTTTCTCTTATTGTTGTTCCTTTACACGGCCATTTGCCATCTTTTTTTTTTTGGCAAAACATTGTAGGACAGAAAAATGGCTCTGAACACTATGGGACTTAACTTCTAAGGTCATCAGTCCCCTAGAACGTTGAACTACTTGAACCTAACTAAGGACATCACACACATCCATGCCCTAAGCAGGATTCGAACCTGCGACCGTAGCTGTCGCTCCGTTCCAGACTGTAGTGCCTAGAACCGCTCGGCCACCCCGGCCGGCTCATTGCAGAACAGCATAATAATTTATATGTAGAATCGACACATTAGTTTTGAGTTCATGTTTCTGTATGCCTGTGATGCCACAGGAACATTGTGCATTCTGGTTTGATCTCTTCCTCTAGTTTGCACTGTTAGGTGGGGCAGTATGAGGGAAACATCAGAACGATAGACGGAGCAGAAGTGGAAGAAACTTTTTTTACATATATTACAGATTATACATAAATTGAAAAAGAGAGGAAATTATGTCATATTATATAAGAGAAGCAGAGAGGAAAGTGTGAGTAAACAATATAAATTTTATAGGGCACATAGTAAAGGAAATCATTTAAAAAATGATGAGTAGTTGGTGTTGTGTTGGCAGAAGAGCCAACACCGTGCACGCGTTTTAGCTCACGCAGGCTGGCGTGAGGAGGGAAGGACTATACTGACATGAGGTCTGGAACAAGGTATTAGAGTTCAGAAAGTGGGCGTAATTAGTTTGATACTTAACTTTTATCCATTAATGACGAACGTCGCTCTTGACGGTACATGAGTCACAATATTATCTGTTCAGAAGACATAGTAACTGAATATTTCGCCTTGCCAGGTAGCAAATGACGTAGCTGAAGGCTATGCTAAACTGTGGTCTCTGAAAATGAGAGCGTATGTAGTCAGTGAACCATCGCAAAGTATAACTGGGCGAGTGCTAGGGAGTCTTTCTAGACTAGACCTGCAATCACTGATAGTGGCGACACGCGGGTCCCACGTATACTAACGGACCGCGACCGATTTAAAGGATACCACCTAGCAAGTGTGGTTTCTGGCGGTGACACCACAGTTGGCACTTTCTCGGGCCCGCAGTACGGCAATCCGTCACGCTGACCATTCAGCCATCGGAGCGGACTAGTACTCAGGTGACATCCAATTAGTAGTCTACGATCGAAGTAAGTGATCTCTTCTGACCGACTCACTGTGCCCATTGTGTTGTTTCCCCGTTTCCTTTTACACTGGCGTTTCCGCATATCGTTACATCTCAAGATCAATTCCGTATGATATAGGGCTATCTGGAGATTTTCGATCAGATAGTGTGTCTGTTAGGGTGGCACTGGAATGTGAGCTGTTGTTTGAGGTCACGGCCAGTGTGTTCCCGTGGCAGACGTGCTTTCCTTTGTTGTAACGCGGGGGAACACGTGATCGCCAAGGCAGGTGGGCGCGCCAGCCAGACGGAGAAAGTGGAAGGTTGCCTGCGGCTGAGGCTGCCGTTACCTAACCTGGCAGCGGCCAGCCGAGGCGAGGCAGCGGCGGATCGAAAGCGCCCTCCTCGCGACACGCTCGCCCATTCAGCCGGTTTCCGCAGCCGCGGCGCTCAATGGGAAGGAAGTGCAGCCTCCGGCTTTGGTGCAGCCAGCCGCTCCCTCCCATTCACCACTTTTACTCCCCGAGAACGGGGTTGGGCACTGCCCACATATGGCACCCCGTCTGATGTTTACAACTGTGTCCCGATCGTCTTCACCGTGTCGTACGCCGTGCCCACTGGTCTTCTCCCAGAGAAAAACCACTTCTCACCCATCTGGTGCCCCATCTGAGCGAGAATTTCTCTGTGGTTCACTTTCACATTTTGCCACTACTCGTCTCGGTTTTCTGCTTCTGTTAACCAATATCTGAGATATGAGTTTGATAAAGGTAGTTGTTAACCTTAGAGAAGAAGCTCCACGATTGGAAGGTCTGGGAAAGGGGAAGGGGATGGGTGCAGAAAATAAGGTAATCAACCACATCTGTCATCGCAACACAATGGAAAAATTTCAAGGTGCCAATGCGTCTGTACAGATTCTTGCTGGAAAAAAGACGTCGTTTGATGATCTACTAATAGAGGTGGAGATGACAAATACAGACTTTTTCAGGCAATGTAAATTTTCTCTCTTGTCTGTGTCTTCTGAAAGTAAGAAACTTCTGGGCATAACGTTTATCATGAGCACGTCTTTTCAGTATCGAATATGTTTTCAGTTTCAGGTCTTACCTACCTGATTTACTGAAACCTTGGTCTGTCTCGGGCATTGTTCCTTCTATTATTTTCACAATAAGTGGAAAATGTCTGTATATGTGTGCGCGTTACCTGAAGGATCTTTTCTGTGCTATGTTGTTGACGACTTCTTCATTGATCTTTCTCTCTGCCCACAAAATATTTAGGACCTTCTCCAACACCACGTCTCAGAAATCTAGTCTTTTCTTTTGGTCGGCCGGTGTAGCCGTGCGGTTCTAGGCGCTTCAGTCTGGAACCGCGTGACCGCTACGGTCGCAGGTTAGAAAGCTGCCTCGGGCATGGATGCGTGTGATGTCCTTAGGTTAGTTAGGTTTAAGTAGTTCTAAGTTCTAGGGGACTGATGACCTCAGATGTTAAGTCCCATAGTGCTCAGAGCCATTTGAACCATCTTTTCTGTCTCCCCTACTTCCACGTCTCCGAGTCTTATAGGGTAATGCCATTTATCAAAATGGTTCAAATGGCTCTAAGAATTATGGGACTTAACATCTGAGGCCATCAGTCCCGTACACTTAGATCTACTTAAACCTAACTAACCTAAGCATATCACACACCTCCATGTCCGAGGCAGGATTCGAACCTGCGACCGTAGCAGTCGCGCGGTTCCGGACTGAGCGCCTAGAACCGCACGGCCTCCGCGCCCGGCGATCTCCTTAGACTCAGATGTGAATATTGCTTGTTGATGGTGAAATCTTGTAGCATGTTAGGCAACGTCGTATTCCTCTTCATTGCTTCTACACGATCGACGTTTCGACCGTTCTGCTTGTATCTTCTTTGGGATCTTCTGATGTATGTAGTTAGGTGAACACTGTTTGTTGACTATTCCATGTGTAACTAAACCTTATTGGGTGGAAGTTCAGTTTTTCTTAGGAAATATCTGTCCTCCCGTATACTTTGAATAATCGACTCAGTACATTAAGTGCGCTACACTCGGTTATTTGATTTAGTTACCTATAGTAATTTCAGTGGCTACATTTACACCGCTGATAACAGGTCTTCCTCTGTTTATGGCTCCCGTAAGCACGGCTCACGAAGTAGTCAGACAAAAAACGTCTAAAGGAGTCTCTGCACTATACGAGGGAAGTGTCTGATCCATTTCTAGCTGTCCATGTTTATCAGAATATTACCTCGAGATGCTCCTGAGTAAGAATTGCATAATACGCTGCTATGACATTGTACTGAAATAACACTTAACTATTTCTGTAACGCTTTCGCACTAATTAAACGAATCGCGACGAATCGTGCTGTTCTTTTCTATATCTATCAATCCTACATGGTTAGGGTATCTGACTGACAAGAGAGACCTGAGTAGTGATCATTTTGTAAGGTATTACCTTCGTGGGTTGACTACACTTCCTTTCGTACTGTTAGCTTGATGTGATAGTTCTGCTTTAAGTCGTGCATTCGCATACATCCAAAATTTAATGGCTGTGTCCGTTCCAGAGCTTATTCCGTAATCGTGTAAACTTACAACAGCGAGTACTTTCTTATGCACAAGACTTTACATTGGTTTATGGTAAGAGTCAGCTGCAAATCTCTGCACAAAGCATCGATCCTCTACAGGTGTTTCTGCATTTCGTTACAATTTTCTACCGATCCGACTTCCCTTTACACAACTGCGTCATCCGTGACAGCCTCATGGAGCTTTTTACGTTATCAATTAGGTTATTTATCACAGAGGTGGTCCGATACTCTGTGATATTTCTGCCGACAATCGTCCAGCCATCTCCAGGCGAGTTTACACTGCAGATAAAAAAAATGGTTCAGATGGCACTGAGCACTATGGGACTTAACATCTGAGGTCATCAGTCCCCTAGAACTTGAAACTACTTAAACCTAACTAACCTAACGACATCACACACACAGCCACGCCCGAAGCAGGATTCGAACCTGCGACCGTAGCAGTCGCACGGTTCCGGACTGTAGCGCCTAGAACGGCTCTGCCACACACGGAAGATAAGGCTTCCAGGTGTCAGGTTTCAGCCGGACATGTCCAGGTTTTTTTCCGTCGTGTCATACCAAATATATACAAATCCAGCCTGTCCAGCTTTTGTTAGGCTTTTCGGCGACGATGCAGAGAACGCACAACTAAGGCCAGTTCCAAGGTAATGGCGTAAAGGCGAGAAATGAGTATAAGGAGTGATTAGGAATATACCATAAAGATATCTAGTTATACCAACCTGTGCTAGTTCAGAAAAGAAGGAAAAGTTGGGTAACAGCAAATTCTTTTATCAACGGAAAAAGTTCATGAAATTCGTGGGAAAGGAAAAACGAGTCTGCCTTTAAAAAGCTTTTGGATCATTAAAAGTGGACGTCTCTTTTCAAATTGTATCATAATGAAGTATAAGTCTAAAAGGTGTTCTCTTTCATAAACGCCCAGTGGACAAAGCAACACAATAAACTGCAAAGCGATACAGTTACAAAAATGGAAATGCCGTGTGGCTAGGGCCTCGCGTCGGGTAGACTGTTAGCCTGGTGCAAGTCTTTCGAGTTGACGCCACTTTGGCAACTTTCGTGACGATGGGGATGAAATTGGGATGATAAGGACAGCACAACACCCAGTCCCTGAGCGGAGAAAATCTCCAACCCAATCGGGAATCGAACCCGGACCGTTAGTCGGCCGAGCGGTTCTAGACGCTGCGGTCTGGAACCGCGCGACCGCTAGGGTCGCAGGTTCGAGTCCTTCCTCGGGCATGGAACTGTGTGGTGTCCTTAGGTTGGTTAGGTTTAAGTAGTTCTAAGTTCTAGGGGACTGATAACCATAGTAGTTAAGTCCCATAGTGATCAGAGCCATTTGAAGCCAACCCGGGCCGGTAGGTACGACATTCCATCGCACTGACCAGTCAGCTGCTAGGAGCGGATAGTTAAAAAAAAAAAAAGATTCTTTTGTGAAATTTAAAGTTAATCTGTCAAGAGTTCCATGAAATTATTTACAAGGAAAGTAAGGTTTCTGGGAAAGCGGATCCAAAAGAAAAATGTTAATATGGTACTTAACAACGGGTTGTTGTTGTTTCTTTGCAACTTTAATTGAAATCACAAAAGTCACTGCATATGTTTTCGTTTTCCGTCCGATAAGAACAGATAATTGTTTAGTTTGTTTAATGAAGAGCTTTTAGTTTCTTTTCACGTAAGGTTACCTTAGGAAGCAGGCTGCGCACTAAGTCGCTGTCACAATTGCCGATTTATAAGTTGGTGTACCGATTGTTTTTTAGCTGAAGTACATTTTAGGTTGATTGCACAAATAAAGTGACTGTAATGGACGGTAAAAAAAAAAAAAAACTGAAAATACCCCGCTGACTATCTCCTTTTCAAATAGGTAGTCCGGGTTTTCTATTTTGGACATGGCAAAACAATTGGAGATTGCTGGCCCACGTTGCTAACTTTATAACGCTATATGGCCCCTCTTTCGAATTTTGCGCACCTTGTCAGATATTGCTCCATCTAGGGCGCACAGGTCATGCGCAGCGGTGATGTTGCAAGCAAGCCGTCTGTCCAACTGTAGGCCTGGTATAGTATTCGGTGGGTAGTATTTTGTTCATCAGATACTTTATTCATCAGACGGCAGTTCGCAAGTTTAGATAATTTTGAGTCATGTTGTTTTGGTTCTCAGCCATTCACACCGGAAATGAAGTTAGTGACGTCCCAAGAATATGACCAAAAAATTATGTATATGTTGTAGTTTTATCGAGTGTTTCATCGGGCAGAGACTGTGCTATCCTATGACGAGGTGGAGGAAAGCTTGTGTAATTAATGCTTCAAAGAAAGTATCATACTTTTTGCGTTGTCAGTTTCGTCAATACAAAGTTCTCGACTGTTTTTCAACGTGAAAACTTGTTAACTGTGCCGAAGTTCCGTCACTGAAATGATAAAGAAACGTTACGGAACGCCCCCGTGACTGGGTGGGTGAGTGGAGAAACTTCGCCATCGTGCTTGTACGTGCGGCTGTGTTAGCCCACGGACAAGACACGTGAGACGACGCGTTTCGCAAATAGGGGCCACTCCCTGGCGGCAGTTCGGCGGGCAGCGCAAGCGGCAACTGCAAACAAGCGACGGACGGCGTTTCACTGCGCTGACAAGGAGACGAGCCTCCAGCACTCGTCCCCGCCCTGATCCATACTGAGATGTTGGCTTCCTTATAGCACCACGTGTTGGCCATTGGCTCACATCACTGCGTAACTCGTCGGTAGCTTAAAATACCGAGCTTTGAGCAACTACCTAACAGCATGTAGTTCACCTTTTCGCAGAGTAACACTCAACGCCGGTTGTAGTTTTGTCGATACACATACAGGATGTTCCGAAATTCCCGTTGCAAACTTCTAGGACTTGTAGAGACCAATGAGTACATTATATTTTACGTAGGGATTCATGTCCGGGAACATCATAAAACAACGCTACAAAGTTATAGGCTCCAGCGGCTATAAATTTATGTGTATACAGGTTGATTTCGTGATGATGTTACAAACTCTCCAGGATGATGGAGAAGGATAAACGTATCAATCTGAGGTAAGTGTCCCTGCCCCTGAAACAAACGAGTCGAAAGCTATAAGCGAAAACCATTCTGATACGTTTCGCAGGGGATTACATGTACTGGTACTGTTGTTGCTGGGGCTGTAGGGTAGGCAACTTTCAGAGGTGTTAGTATTGACCAAAATAAGAGCAAAATGTCAAGTAAACATGGGCTTCAAAATGCATACCTTTTATAACTTTCAACTCTTTCGTTTCCGGTACAAGGACCCATAGCTTAAATCGATACATCTATCCTTCTCAGTCACCTTGAAAGTTTGTGACATCACGGAATCACTGTATATACTCGTAAATACATTTACAGGGGCCGGCACCTATAACTTTGACGCTCTGTGGCACCATTGATGACGTTTCTGGACATGGGCTCCTATTCAAAATATTGTGTACTCATTCCCCTCTACAAGTCCTAGAAGTTTGTAACCGGAATGTTAATATGACACAACAGGAACGAAACTAAATTCGTAGTGAAGAATCGTTATTTATGGTGTCCCGCAAGGTTCAATACTTAATCCACTTCTTTACCTGACATGTATAATTTACGAAGGACCTCTGGCATTTTAACAAAAAAAATATCTTATTTTCTAATTATACGAGCATACTGATTTAGCGCCCGTTAGAGAGGCAACCAGAAGAATAGCGCCTAAAACTGACTTTACAGTGAAAAAAAAACTCCTTTTTAAATCATAGACGAATAAATATTAGTCACATGTACTAGGACTTGTAGAGACCAATGAGTACTAGAAGTACAGACCAGTGGGCGTACACTAAATTCGTAGGCAGCAAAGCAGATAAAAACTGAGGTAGCACCAGCTCGTAGATATGTTAACCAAAAGCTGAACTCTTTCTTCTTTGTACTTAGAAATCTTGTTGTGTTCTTGCAGACGGAACTGCTGCGGTGCTTTGCATAGCGTACTGTCCTATAGTATAATATTCTGTGGCAATAAAGCTAAGGTAGAAAAGAATTTGTCATATAGCAGCGCGCAGCAAGAATATTATACAGGGTGAGTCACTAAATAATACCACCTAGAATAACTTCGAAAGTATAATAGTTGGTGAAAAGTTTGTGGGACAAATGTTGCATGGGACAAAGGAGGCCATAATATGACGTTGATTTTTTGTTTCTAGGTGGGGCCGCGTCAGAGATATGAAGGTCAATTTTTTTTTTTTTATGGGTTGCTGTAGTTTGGTACTTATTTTCTGAAAGCGGCTGCCGAGACGAATCCACTGATTTGTAACAGTAAGGTCTTTGAAGGTCAAGAGGGTCAAAAAGGCGGCATGAACGTCCGTTTACAGAAGGTTTTTGAAGTGATGACCATTGGTATCAGTGCAGTGGTGCAATCTGCTTACCATGGACTGAGTGGAATTCCTTATCACTTCGCCACTATCGAAGCACATGCTCTGACAAGTTTGACTGGTAAATCGTGCAAATACGCCGAATACGGCGTATCCATCTAACGTTCCATTAACATGTAAACACCATTCGACGGTTTCGCAAGACAACACTAATAGGAACGGTAAGACTAGTATCGTCGAATCAAACGAATGTGAATTATGTATTCCTTCGAAGAACAAGTCGATACTCCTCTCATTTACAAAGAATGCCAACGAAATTCAGCGAGAGCTAGAGATTTATACGCTGAAATATATCATCAACGTACTCACACTACACGTCGTATATTTAAATACGTGTATGATAAATTGAGAACAACTGGACTTTAAAGCATCGGAAACATATCCGGCAAAGGAAAGTTATTAACGAGGAAACGGTTCAAATGGTTCAAATGGCTCTGAGCACTATGGGACTTAACTTCTGAGGTCATCAGTGCCCTAAAACTTAGAACTACGTAAACCTAACTAACCTAACGACATCACACACATCCATGCCCGAGGCAGGATTCGAACCTGCTACCGTAGCGGTCGGCTGGTTCCAGACTGCAGCGCTTAGAACCGCTCGGCCACCCTGGCCGGCCGAGGAAACTGGAATTGGTACTCCTGCCACTGTGGTTCGAGATCCTTGTGTTAGTTCGCGTCAAATCGCAAGGGAATGTGGCAAGAGCCAGAGTAGTGTTGCTCGTGTTCTGCGTCGCCATAAAATTGTTCGTGTTCTGCGTCGCCATAAATATCATCCTTACCAAGAATTAACTGGTACGGATTGTATGCGTCGCATGGATTCAGAGGGATGACACATTTATTAATTCGATTTTATTTACTTACGAGGCTACATTCACGAACCATGGAAATGTTAACTTGCATTACATGCATTATTGGGCTTCTGAAAATCCATGTTGGCTGCGGCAAGTTGTACACTAAAAGCCGTGGCCGGAGAATGTATTGTTTGGGATTATGGAGGACAGATTTATAGGCCCCTGCTTGATCGAAGGAAATCTAAATGGTGGGAAGTACACCACATTCCTGCAAGAAACATTAGGTCTGTTATTGGAAGAAGTACCTTTAGGAACAATGAACAGAATGTGGTATCAACACGATGGGTGTCCAGCACATTTTCGCTGATGGCTAGAAATGAGTTACAGAGACAGTTCCCAAATCGTTGGATTGGACACGAAGGAGATGTGTCGTGGCCGACCCGTTCGGCCAAACTTGACGCCTCTGGTTTTTTTCTTGTGGGGATTCGTAAAAGACATTGTTAATAAAGACGTTCAAGTACACATGAAGATATGCGAGAGAGAACTGTCAGAGTATGTGCTTCGATAAGTGCCGATGTGATAAGGAATACCAGTCAGTCCATGGTAAGAAGATTTCAGCACTGCATTGATACCAATGGTCATCACTTCAAACACCTTCTGTAAATGGACGTTCATACCACCTTTGTGACCTTCGTTGACCTTCAAAGACCTTACGGTTACACATCATAGAATTCGTCTCGACAGCCGTTATCAGAAAATAAGTACCAAACTAAAGTATCCCATTTAAAAAAAATAATAGTAGAACATACTATCTCTGAACCGACCCCACCTAAAAAAAGTCGTATTATGGCCCCCATTGTCCCATGAAACTTTTGTTCCCCGAACTTTTCAGCCCACCCTGTATAAATTTGATAACTTAATATTTTGAAGAACTCTCTTCAGGGACCTTGAGGGTTTCTACACTGCTTGCCAATGAATGTACTCTATTTGTGGTTAAAAATACAAGTAGAGTGTAAAGTTCACTAACTGAGCAGTAACATTTATAATATTAATGTAGACTTTTGCATAATATCCTTGTGTATAGCACATTAAAGAAGTAATTTAGAGATGATTGACATTATTAACATTGTGAGTAGATTAGGACCAATGTTCTACAATAAATGCTGTATAGTCCCCTAGGACCGTCAAAACCTTTAGTGTCATGAGAATTTTACGTCACGATGGATACAAATGCGCTGCGAGTGGAGTTTCATCTGTAGTTTCGATATAAGCTTTACTCGCTCTGGGCACTTCTGCAGCCTTCATCTGTAGCTTCGATATAAGCTTTACTCGCACTGGGCAATTCTGCAGCCGTGAGATTCCTTTACTTCTTCAACGGTCAGTTGAATTTCTGACAAATACAGTAGTGGATTATGTCGGAAAGTGGCAGGTATACTTGTTCTGATGTGTATGCGGCGATAGTCATTGTATTTATCTCTTTACGACGGTCAGTGGAGGCGTCACTCTGGCATTCATCACATTATTGATTAGAAAAAAGTAGTATAAGCTTTTTGAATTACGAGAACAGTTAATACAGCAAATTCGTTGCGAAAGACTTCATAGTTAAAAGGAGATTTTAATCAAACAAAGGCCAATGGTTCAAAAGTGATTCAAATGGCTCGGAGCACTATGGGACTTAACATCTGAGGTCATCAGTCCCCTAGAACTTAGAACTATTTAAACCTAACTAACCTAAGGACATCACACAGATCCAAGCCCGAGGCAGAATTCGAACCTGCGAGCGTATCGGTCTCGCGGTTCCAGACTGAAGAGCCTAGAACCACTAGGCCACACCGGCCGGCTTACCCAAAGGCATCAGAGACTGTTGATTGGTGAAGGTCGTGATGACATACCAGCCCATTTTGTACCGTTATTGCCGGACACAGCACAATAGATTCTGTACCCATCGACGTGAGTGCGCGGCAGGTAGCGTTGGTGTGCTACCTGCCCGCTGGCCCAGTCCACGGTTGTGCTCTCGCCGCGGTAACCCACTGCCCCGGCCGACACAGCACTTGCAGACAGCACCTGTTGCATCACGCGGCAACAGCCCTGCCAGAGCATCTCGGCCGTTACGAAACGCACTCATTCCTCCCGAGCAGGTGCCACACGTCTCTATAGTTCCCCCTTCACGTGGCCCGCTTTTGAAGCCTCTTCAGCTTTGGCGGCCCTCAAACGGTCAATAATATTGTCAAACCGTCTATAAAATGCCGCATGAGGTCTCGTATTGACATGCTGTCAATATTAGAAATACTGACGACCACTGTTTATGTCCCCCAAGAATATTCTCAGTTTTTCCAATAAGTAAGGAGTGTATGAACTCGAATATTGGTGGTTTAACAATATTCGCCATTCAGATCTTGACAGAGCTTTATGAATCAGTCGCAAGGAGTTAGTATGCACTTGTTGTGTTTGCAGTTTATAATGTTACTTAAAATCCGTCTTGATTGCAATTTTTTTAATTTATTCATATGACCGGTTTCAGTTCATTCAGAACCATCTTCAGATCTGATATTTCAGCAATTTTCACATGCTACGTCAAATGATATGACTTAGCATGTGAAAACTGCTGGATTTGGACGGGTTACTCCTGTAACTCAAATATCAGATCTGAAGATGGTTCTGAATGGACCGAAACCGGTCATATGAATAAACAACAAAAAAATTGCTATAAATACGGATTTTAAGTAACATTATAAAATCACTGATAGTTGTTATCCCGTAAGACATTATGTCTGTTTTTGCAAAATTTGCAGTTCGTCTTTGTGCATATAGTCCCCCCAAGATCCAATTTTTCAAGTTGGTTTTTAATACGAAACAGTCTTGATACGTAGACCTACGATGACAGGCTGATGTAGATGGCAGGTGTAGTCATTGCATTTACCACTTTAGGACGGTCAGTGGAAGCTGCACTCTGGCATTTCTGTCATTGCTGATTAGAAAAAATAGTATTAGCTTTTTGAATTCTGCAGCCGTGCGAGAAAACACTTCTGCATCGAAAAGTACGACATAACGTGAAATTACTAGTAAGAGGTTTTCGAAATAAGATGATGAGTCAAATGAAAACCTTAAATTTGTATAACAAATCGAAATTTCGCGCCGTTATCCTGTAGGTTGGTAAGCGTGATACAAACAGCGTACAGAATGGCCTGTAGGTGGCAGCATAGTGCAGATGCACTCATTCCGACGCAGTATCAGTATAAAGACGAATGGCTCCGTTCCTCATCACCAAAACCAAAGAAGTTTCGAACAGAACCATCGGCAGGGAAGGTTATGCAGACTCTCTTTTTGGACGAAAAAGTAGTCATTTTGGAACATTACGTGCCTAGAGGGACCACTGTCACTAGTGCATCATACACAGATCGCATAAAAAATCATCTGCGGCCCGCAATCAAATCAAAGAGACGTGAATTGCTGTCAGCAGGTGTCCTTTTGCAACATTGCAATGCAAGGCCCCACACTGCCCGCACAGCAGTTGCAACAATCACAGACCTGCATTTTGTCTTCCTCATCCACCATACTCACTAGATCTTGCCCCAAATGATTTCCATATGTCTGGACCACTCAAAGACGTAATGGGAGGAAAAAAGTTCCGTTATGATGAAGAGGTACGCCATGCGGTGCATGAGTGGTTGCGCGGAGTAACAAAGGAATTTTTTTCTAAAGGGTTTTATGCACTTTGTAAGAGCTGGAGGACTTGCATTGAGCTTGGGGGAGATTATGTTGAAAAGTGATAGAGCTTTGTACCACTTCTGCAAAATAATATTTAAAAAAGTATTTAAGATTTTCATTTGACTCACCCTCGTAAATGTCAATCTCACCAAATAATCATAAACTATAAAATATGTTTTGCATTAATTTCATGGCTGTATCTTTACAGAGCAGATGTAATTACTTGACAGGATCCCATAAAGATTTTGAAAGGTTGTGTTTGCTAAGTAAAGTCAAGTGAAGTCGTATAGCATATTTGGCTGGGAGACCGAAGGGCATGTTCAGCTGCCCAATTGGAAAGGTTTCTCCTATGGTTCGCGCCCGCAAACACCCTTCCTTCGCAAAGTACTATACTCGTCTTGGGAAGTGTATTTGTTAAGTGTAGGTGACTACGATGTATGGGTAGTGCAGCATCATGGCCGTGTTGGAGGTGATGAGAGAGGGTAGAGGGTGAAACCCAGTGGTGGCACGTAGCCTACACCTCTTCAGCAGCACAAATGAGGCCACCGAGCTGACCGTCCCCATCCGACAAGCGGGTCGCCATCAACACTGTCGCATGCTCTCACTTCAGGAAAAACTGCGGAAAGGTTTGGCATTCAATCCAGGACATTGGCGCAGAGGCCGGTGAACACTGACTTAAATGCTACCAACCCTCCTGTCTCCTCTCCCCTGAAAGTAAAGGGAAAATTGTCAAGAGCATGTGACGTACCCGGAGGGTCACCCATCCAGGTACTGGCCACGCGTGGCGGTGTTCAACTTATGCGATCTGACGTCAACCGGTGTTTCCGCCTCGTCGCGGCCGTTCACATTGTGTTTGTTGTTATCACAGTATTAAGGTTCAAGCTTTTGAGTGGCCTACTTGTCGGCAATAAGGTCAAACAACTCGTAATCTCACGTCGCAAACGATCCCCTTTCTCATTAGCGTGATTTCCATCCCTATTTTATATCGTATGGAGATTAATACACTCCTGGAAATGGAACAAAGAACACATTGAGACCGGTGTGTCAGACCCACCATACTTGCTCCGGACACTGCGAGAGGGTTGTACAAGCAATGATCACACGCACGGCACAGCGGATACACCAGGAACCGCGGTGTTGGCCGTCGAATGGCGCTAGCTGCGCAGCATTTGTGCACCGCCGCCGTCAGTGTCAGCCAGTTTGCCGTGGCATATGGAGTTCCATCGCAGTCTTTAACACTGGTAGCATGCCGCGACAGCGTGGACGTGAACCGTATGTGCAGTTGACGGACTTTGAGCAAGGGCGTATAGTGGGCATGCGGGAGGCCGGGTGGACGTACCGCCGAATTGCTCAACACGTGGGGCGTGAGGTCTCCACAGTACATCGATGTTGTCGCCAGTGGTCGGCGGAAGGTGCACGTGCCCGTCGACCTGGGACCGGACCGCAGCAAGACCGTAGGATCCTACGCAGTGCCGTAGGGGACCGCACCGCCACTTCCCAGCAAATTAGGGACACTGTTGCTCCTGGGGTATCGGCGAGGACCATTCGCAACCGTCTCCATGAAGCTGGGCTACTATCCCGCACACCGTTAGGCCGTCTTCCGCTCACGCCCCAACATCGTGCAGCCCTCCTCCAGTGGTGTCGCGACAGGCGTGAATGGAGGGACGAATGGAGACGTGTCGTCTTCAGCGATGAGAGTCGCTTCTGCCTTGGTGCCAATGATGATCGTATGCTTGTTTGGCGCCGTGCAGGTGAGCGATACAATCAGGACTGCATACGACCGAGGCACACAGGGCCAACACCCGGCATCATGGTGTGGGGAGCGATCTCCTACAATGGCCGTACACCTCTGGTGATCGTCGAGGGGACACTGAATAGTGCACGGTACATCCAAACCGTCATCGAACCCATCGTTCTACCATTCCTAGACCGGCAAGGGAACTTGCTGTTCCAACAGGACAATGCACGTCCGCATGTATCCCGTGCCACCCAACGTGCTCTAGAAGGTGTAAGGCAACTACCCTGGCCAGCAAGATCTCCGGATCTGTCCCCCATTGAGCATGTTTGGGACTGGATGAAGCGTCGTCTCACGCGGTCTGCACGTCCAGTACGAACGCTGGTCCAACTGAGGCGCCAGGTGGAAATGGCATGGCAAGCCGTTCCACAGGACTACATCCAGCATCTCTACGATCGTCTCCATGGGAGAATAGCAACCTGCATTGCTGCGAAAGGTGGATATACACTGTACTGGTGCCGACATTGTGCTTGCTCTGTTGCCTGTGTCTGTGTGCCTGTGGTTCTGTCAGTGTGATCATGTGATGTATCTGACCCCAGGAATGTGTCAATAAAGTTTCCCCTTCCTGGGACAATGAATTCACGGTGTTCTTATTTCAATTTCCAGGAGTGTAATTTGCCGTCCTATGTAGGACTTGTCCAAAAATAGTTTATAAAATATTTCCAGTCCGTGGCTCTTGATAAGGAAGTAAATTAACAAGCGACAAGTTGCTACTTTTTTCAGCCATTCTCGGACACATTTCCTCGTGTTCTTTTTAACTGCTTCTTGTCAGTTGTAGCAAATATAACTGCGGCCTACGCTTTCTTTTGGGTGTCTGAGATCTTAGTCTTGTCTAATCATGTTCCCAATCGACAGTTCAAATGGCTCTGAGCACTATGGGACTTCTCAGGTCGTCATCGGTCCCCTAGAACTTAGAACTACTGAAACCTAACTAACCTAAGGACATCACACACATCCATGCCCGAGGCAGGACTCGAATCTGCGACCGGAGCGGTTCCAGACTGTAGCGCCTAGAACCGCCAGTAACACAAGTAACCATCTGGAAATTCTTTATGATTATTAACAAATTAAAGAGCAAATGAACCTGGTACTATGAACGTTCTACAACTAATACTACAGTGCTTTGTTGCGTTTATGTGTGACAATGATACGAGGGCTATACGGAAAGTAAGTTCTGATGGGACGCGAAATGGAAACCGCAGTGAAAATAAAAAATGTTTTATTTGCAAACATTGGCTACACTTTGCACATACTTATCTACATAGTTGCCGCTCCAACTTACACATTCGTCGCATCGTTGTACCAACTTTCCGCCTCAAAATATTTTCTTCATAGCCAGCGGTTCATTTGAGCAAAGAAGAAAATCACGAGTCACATCCGGACTGTAGATGAGCGGTCAACACTGCCCAAAGTAAACGCTACTGGAGCGTCTTCATTGCCCCTGCAGTGTGCTACCGATAATAGTCACGAAGAACGAAATGTGTGACAGTTATGTTGTGTGCGGTTGCATGAAGGCGAAATCTCACTGCAGGCACCCATATTCGCGGGAGTTATTATTTTCTAGGCCTCTTCACATGCTCACTGTGCTTTCAGAACTGCAAAAAGTGACGTGACGCGATCGACGGGCGTACTAGAGGTACTACCCAATACATCTGTGCAAAACTTCATCAGATTTTCACTGCGGTTTCTATTTCGCGCCCCGTATGACCTTACTTTCCGAACAGCCGTCGTATATAGATTATGAAAGAGATTTTCACTCTCAAACGAAGGGTACACTGTATCAGAAGCGCCCTGTCAGGAAACTTCTATAGAATTAGATGTAGAACAAAGAATTCCATGACAGAAGAATTTTTACTTCTCAAACCTCTCTCTTGCTTACAAGTGCGTGAGATGCTTGTGGGATAACTGGCTGTATTTATGTTGGACAGGTGTATACGTGTCTAACAAGCAAACCTGCTGTTACTGCTCAGAGAAACATGTAAGTGGAGCCAAGCAGTTTCCGCCGTGACTTCTCGCCACTTAGAGAAGCTCTGAAAATATTTTTCCGTCACACGGAACGCGTTTTAAAAAATTGCTTATATCAGGTAACCAGCGAAGCCGCAACATGCCGCGGTTTCATTCGAGTTTTTCTTGTTCCTGTGGTGAAACCTGCCACTTTGGAAATACGCTGCCACCTTGCCTAAAATGCGAAGCTGACGTCGACGTAACGAAAGATTTTCGTGGAGTTTATAAAATTAATGACACAGGAGAACAACTCGCCTTCTACACCGATTACTTGCGTGCCTCGCAATCCATCTTACGGAACGTAGCAGAGGGGTCACCGCGTACGACTACCGTTTTCCTCCTTTCCCTCGAATGGGACTTAGTAAAAACGAGCATCAGTCATCATGGGCGTCCGCAACAATTAATCCAAGAGGGGTCAAGATTCTGACTGTCGTTTTCTATATGTCTAGTTTGGTCAGTATGGGAAGGCGTACAAGCAAACTTTACAGAGTCACACAAAATATCGCGCCTCAAAGGACTGACAGGTATAAGTGATTGTTTTTAGGTAAGGTATTTTGATTACAAAATAGTAATTATATTTCATTAGTATGCGCAAAGAATATATCACTAATATGAACATCGTCAGTTACATTCACTGATCCGAATTGACATCTTTTGTTATACTTAAATTCAGGATATTCAACCTCTTTTTCAGAAGAAATAATTTTATTCTTCTTGTTTTTATCGTACGTTCGCCCCGCATCGGCGCAGGGTCCGCACGGTTAAGCAACCAATTTTGGCATGCTTAGTTTAAGGGGTGGCCGGATACTCTTCCTGTTGCCTCCCAGTTACCACCAACCTAACCCTCCCTTTGGACGGAATAAGTGTTCCCCAAGTGCCTGGGCATAGTGTTATTCATGTTCGTCTAAAGTTACATATTTAACAATGAAATTCTCCAACAGCCTAGCAGTTGAGACGTTATTTTAATTTTACTTTTACTACCAGTTTCGGCACTCCATTATGGCATCTTCAGGTCCCATATGCTTCTCTGAAAAATTGCGATATCGGCATACTGGGTCATACGTTCCTGAATCTCTTGAATTCTAAACCATATCCGAAGTGCTTCCTTCGAAGACCTGATTGCAATATCTATCATTAAATGTTGTGAGTGTACGTGCTTTTGAAGTTATAAACATCTATTGTATCAAAGGCATAACAGTAAATACCAATATTTACCATGATGTACAATATAATGCACAGTAAAACTGTAAAAAATCGAGACGTTTTACATAAAAAGTGGTGAATATAATGGAGAGACGACGTCAATACTCCAGCGTGTATTGATCTCCAACACTGAGCACTTAAACGTGTAACTCAATGTGCAACCACCTGAAGATGGGCGCAAGCCCGAAACGCGCCGTGCATTGTGTAAAATCATCTATTTTGACCTTTAACGATTATGGTCCTACACCTTTGTTCAAATTGAAGTTGTTGGTAATGATAATTTCCGACTATCTTATTAAATCGACAGACTTTAAATTTGTGTGATTTATTGTGTGACAGAAATTTAACAGAAATTTTTAAGTTTTTTTCTGTCTTTATTTATTTATTTAAAGGATTAATAGCCACTGTTTGTATCATGTACATACCCTGTCGAAATTATTCTGCTTAAAAAAAAAAAAAAAAAAATCCGGAGGGCTCTACCAGAGGTTCAACGACAACATTATCCGCAAGCAATTTGCAAACAGTCTTCCGTATCATTTATGTAGATTAAGAGTAGCGGGGACCCTATAACACTTGCTTCGGAAACAAGTTGCCACTCCTGTTTCACTTGATCACTTACCGTCAGCTATTAAGAACTATTAATTTCTGACTCAATAAGCACGTAATATGATTAGAAGCCACTTGTAAGGAACGTTACGAAGGTCTTCTGGAAATACAGAAATATGGGATGCACTGTCGATAGCACAGTGCATAAAGAACCATTTGTTTTTCAGAAGAACGATATTTTCTGAATCCGTGCTGGTTATTTGTCAATAGTTGGATATCTTCGAGATATTTCATAATGCTGATACACAGTATATGTTCCAAGATTGCACTAAAAATCTGTGTCAGTGGTACTGATGTATAATTCAACGGATCACATCTATTTCCTTTTCTGCAGTCGTTCGTCGAGAAACTGATTAGGATGACTTAAGAGTGTATCTATTCCATCGCCACGATCCGAAAGGAACTTGACGAGTGTACAATCTAGTCATAATATTTAACGTCACTGACTTGAAGTTTTTTTTTGTTTTGTTTGTCTATTGCATCCAAAGCTACTTAGAAGTGCCGGCCGCGGTGGTCTCGTTGTTAAGGCACTCAGTCCGGAACCGCGTGACTGGTACGGTCGCAGGTTCGAATCCTGCCTCGGGCATGGATGTGTGTGATGTCCTTAGGTTAGTTAGGTTTAAGTAGTTCTAAGTTTTAGGGGACTTATGAACACAGCAGTTGAGTCCCATAGTGCTCAGAGCCATTTGAACCATTTTTTACTTAGAAGTGGAATGAGTCGCCACGTGCGCTGATATGAAAACGCACTTAAATAAGATGATTTTCAATGATACAAATGTCTGAGAACATCGCTACAGCCCACTGCTCTGATATACTCCTACTTCTAAGCACTCCTGAAATGAATGGGATAGGAGCAACGGTACATTTCAGTTTACACATTTCATTCTTGTCAGGAAAATGGAACCCCAAGATTTTTTACTGAAATGCGTAATCTTTTCGATACAAACTCAGTGACCACAGTTTTCTCCGGAGTTCTTGGAACAGGTGTAGGTGAAGGCTGCGCTAGTAGGCCTACTGGTCTTGGACGTTGTTTTGCCTTGTTTACTCCAAGCTGAAATATTCCGCTTCTAATGACATCCGCGTCGACGAAAGTCCCATAATCGTGTGGACGGCTACGGAGAGCAGCGGGACGATTGTGTGTGTGTGTGTGTGTGTGTGTGTGTGTGTGTGTGTGTGTGTGAGACAGAGAGAGAGACAGAGAGAGAGAGAGAGAGAGAGAGAGAGAGAGAGAAAATATCCCACTTCCCACCAGAATTCAGAACCAGAAGAACAGTTTGAAAACACCATTTCATTTCACCACACCCATTCTCAGCAGCCGCAGAAGAAAATTTCCGATCTTAAAAGTGGCATAAAGATCAAGGGTACATGTTAATGAAACATGTCTGAAACACTTACGTTTTTCTGGTGAGATGTACCGATTGCTTTTGTTGTTCATAAGTTTTCAATAACAAACAGAAGTATTTAATAGAATAAGTATTAAAAGGCATCAGATTATCAGGTACATGAAAATAAGAACAGCAGCCGCTAGACTCTCGACAGAAATTATGCCTGGCCTTACTATGTGTCAAGCCTTGAGAGAAACTAGCAATTTTTGTAAAATTAAACATGAGAACTGCGAAAGAAAATAGCTACATAATGTACAATAGAAAATATCCCAACATTGGCTGTACTAAATAAATCTTTACAACTATAAGAAGAATAAATTAATATACTAACAGAAGATAGATAAGAAAGATGCATCAATTAACAATGAAATAATCTTGACATGATGAGCACCACATCTGACAGTAATGTTAATTATTAATAAATATACCGTCAGCTCTATTTTTACACATTTATTGTGCTACGTCCCGTTTCGTTCGCTGAAGTCTTCAGGTTGCCTGAAGTGAACCAAAACAGGAAATTAAGCTAAAGCTACAGTATTTTAACAAATAAAATGGGCAACTTACACTGATAACAGCCTCATACCAAATCGTCACCGAGTTGTGTTGAAGTCAGGACGTAAATGGTCTGCTTTTAGTAGATATCTGTAAACACTGTTCATGAACATTCTGCCAACCTCCGGCGGAATTATGGTAAATAGAGACGGCATGTTACGCACAGTAAATTGGCCATCTGGTGCACGACAGAGATAAACATGTAAACGTAGTACCTGACTCCGTCGAGTGCGATCGTCACAATCGTTAAAAGCAACGACGAAATCTTAAGTTCGGAACTGATGTTAAAGAGTGCACAATTAAATCAAACAGATGAAAAGGAAAGCCGCACAAAAGTTATTACAATTATGTACAATAACAATGGAACAGGTGTCAGTGCTTACAGCAAAGTACATCATCACTTGACAGCTATAAAAGTAAGTGAATAATTGTAAAGGACAATTGGAAAATAAAAAAGGCTGTTATCAGTGAGAGTTTTCTAGTTTATTCGTTAAGATGCTGTAGCTTTAGCCCCTTTCCTGTTTTAACTACAGGGAACTGAAAATGATCAACGAGCTTAAAAGGTCGTAATACAATAAATGCGTAATACTAGAGCTGACGGCTTTTAAATTAAAAATAAAAAACAATTAAGTCACAGAAAAAGACGATGAAATTTGGAGGAGTTCAAAATTGTAATTTTGCGTGACACTTTCAAAACTTAAGTTATTCATCCCCAGTGAACATTGCGGCGTTACCATTCTTTTCGAATGTACGTTTACCGGCTTCGTACGGTTATCGCCACAGTAGCATCGAGTCGTGTGACAGGTTTAGGACAGTATCTGACCCTGGTTCAGACGATGCAACTGTGAGTTAAGTGTTTTTAACAGTAGGAGAGCGGTAACTAAAATCCAAGGCTTCCATGGCCATTGTAAAACACAATCCAGAGCAAGCTCAAGAATTTCTAGCGTCTAATCACTTTGTTGTTGAAGTTTACTTACCACAGGTAAAAAGAATTAGTAGGGCTACACATTGTCTGCGAGAAATATCCCCTGCCATACCGACACCTTCCATTCAAGATAACTTAAAAGGAGCAACTATAAACGGACACTGGTGCAATGTTTACAAGCACTTCCCAACGGCTGCCATGAAAGTAACCAAAAACGATGTTGTAACCCCAGTTTGCCAACTCGGTACGTAGACGGCAGCTGGAGAGACGAGAGCAATTCACTGCTGCTTTCAACGGAGAGGTTACGTCACTGCAAGACCGCTTATGAAACGGCGGGGATACGCTCATGTCCACCAAGCATGCGAGTACAACTGTTACTGGCAGGGTCTGTTAATAACTTCCTGCGAAACTGCAAAGTGATGCCATCGGCTACCAGGGTAACGGTAAAACTGGTGGTTCGCACGTGAGTGGAAGGCAATAGGGATTCATGTCATACGACGTCGCAAGTAGAAGTCTTTTGGAATGTAATATTCACTCTTGACACGGCCATTAGGCCACAGTCGATAAATTTTACAGGATTTTGTGGAATAAGATGAAATACCCTTCTTCTACATTCTTCAGTATCGCATATCCAGCATAAACCTGTAAGTTGTGAACCACTGTGGTAGGTATGCAGTGTAGTGTTGTTACGATTGATTACGGCAATGAAAGACAGGGAGAGGATGAAACCCAGTTTCGATTACATCCACTCTTCTCGATTAGCACCAAGGCGTGCGAAATTTACGTCGCCGGCCGACGGATGACCTGCACCCCCCCCCCCTCCCCCCAGCTGTACCAAAAATCTCCGCCGTCAGTACAGGGGTTGAGGGTAAATACAGGAGATCCGAACATAGTCTAGGAATCAGGAAGTGCGCACAATGTTGTCTCGTCATCTCTTCGTCTTATACAGGTTGTGGCTCAGGATTTCGGTGGGAGTGGAGTTTGGCTGGGCGTTATGCAAGAGTGGACTCTCAACCAACTGTAATTTTATTTAAGTAACAGTACCGGGACGTTTTCTTAAGACACGCCAAACCACAACATCGCGCTCAATCTTCCAAATGGCTTGCAATAAAATAAAAATCATGGAAAGTAAGCTCTTGTCCCACAATAATAATAATAATCCTTAAGGGGATACAAACGAATATACAGTCAGAAAAACTTAATCTAATATACTTAGGAGTCATCCAATATAAAACTTTGCTTTGCCACATTTAGATTAACTATATGAATGGGGCATTAAATATAACCTACAATTATACCTACAAGTGAAGAAGTTGTCACAATGATACCTCACTAATTTACAGCGACTCAGTAACCCAAAGCGCATTATTTATCAAGGCACACAGCAAGGCAACTTGAAGCACTAAAAGCTTATCATTAGAATAGAATTCCTCAGATAATTCCGTGTTTCACACAACTTCAGCGTGGTTCATAAAAATACAATACACTTATAAACAAAGCTCTGCTCTTCATGGCCGGAGTGGCCAGGCGGCTCTAGGCGCTTCAGTCTGGAACTGCTCGATCGCTACGGTCGCAGGTTCGAATCCCGCCTCGGGCATGGATGTGTGTGATGTCCTTACGTTAGTTAGGTTTAAGTAGTTCTAAGGTCTAGGGGACTGATGACCTCCGAAGTTAAGGCCCATAGTGCGCAGAGCCATTTGAACCATCTACTCTTCAATTTACTAGTCCCATACCAGCGCGGCCGGCTCATCAAAATCTTGGCAGTACATTACTTCCCCCACAGACTCAAATGGAAGTATAACAAAATGACAGAATATCGTTTCATCCATCTTCAGCAACAGTAATTCTGTAATTCGAAATAATTAGCAACCAGTTACACAAAAGAAACTTTACTTCCTTACCCGATTAGAGGCAGCTAGTGCCCTTCTTCGTAAAGTTATAATTATCGCATTATTTTCGAGCTTCAAAAATAAGATGCAGGCAGCATACTGCTGTGGTCCTAAAAAAACCACAATAATGAAGCGTTACGGCGAAGAAAGCTAATAAACACTTAAACGTGGTTCTTAGTGCCACTTATAAGCATTTACGAGTTATTTTTCCCATAACAGCTTCATTATTGTATTAAATGTTGTTCTTGTATTTTTTAGGACCACAGCAACATTCTGCATGAACTTCATTTTTGACACTAGCAACTAATGCGATAGTTATAACCTTCTGAAGAAGGGCACTAGCTGCCTGAATCTGGTAGAGGAAATAAAATACTTTCTGCAACTGCTTGCTCGTTATTTCAATTAAAACGATAGAATGCACATCCTTCCACTCTGTGTAACGGAAACATTTCTTCATCATACGATTCCTGGCTCCCAGCTGCTGTATCCTCAGGACGTTCGGAGGCAATCCCCGTCTGCCACTCCAACCAAACAATGCCTCTCATTAACAGCAAGTCACATCCACTGTTGACGCTGTGGCCTTGCGGTCTGGAACCGCCTGACCGCTACGGTCGCAGGTTCGAATGCTGCCTCGGGCATGGATGTATGTGATATCCTTAGGTTAGTTAGGTTTAAGTAGTTCTACGTTCTGATTAACTCAGATGTTAAGTCCCATAGAGCGCAGAGCCATTTTTTTCCACTGTTGACGGTCCGTAACCGTAGTGCCTTTCTGGCTCTACGCTACCCGCTCCTACTCAGGTGACACTGTCGAGATTCCTCCAGCGAATGCTGTTTACCGTTACAACCGCGTGGACCAGCCATGCCAATGCAAAACGAGTTTGGCCGACGTACCGGGCAAGGCCCCTGACGCCACACCGAAGCCTTGTCAGTTATGCTCACAGCCTGATTCTGGCTCTCAGTTCAAGTTGCCACCCCAGTCCCATAGTTACAACTCCCGGTCACGGTGTCTGTCTCACACGCACCGGCGGTCGCCTGTTCTTCGCTACACGTAACCTTACGGACTTCGCAACATCCTGCACCTGCCCCACCGAAAGCGAACAAGCTCGGCCGTCAATATGTTGCTCGGTCCCCAGCGATACACCGCAGACTTGTCCCTCGACGTTGGCTGCCAGAAGATGCGTCCGTACAACTGTTTTTTGTGTGTTGCACTGTCACAGCTAACCTCAGCTTGGCGCTGCGTGCGCTACTCACCTGTGTAAGATATCTGTGAGTATGCGTACGGAGCGATTTGAAGTGGAATGATCATATAAAATTAATTGTTGGTAAGACGGGTACCAAGTTGAGATTCATTGAGAGAGTCCTTACAAAACTGTAGTCCATCAACAAAGAAGGTAACTTACAAAACACTCCTTCTACCTATACTTGAGTATTGCTCATCAGTGTGGGATCCGTACCAGGTCGGGTTGACGGAGGAGATAGAGAAGATCCAAAGAGGAGCGGCGCGTTTCGTCACAGGGTTATTTGGTAAGCGTGATAGCGTTACGGAGATGTTTAGCAAACTCAAGTGGCAGACTCTGCAAGAGAGGCGCTCTGCATAGCGATGAAGCTTCCTGTCCAGGCTTCGAGAGGGTGCGTTTCTGGATGAGGTATCGAAAATATTGCTTCCCCCTACTTATACCTCCCGAGAAGATCGCAATTGTAAAATTAGAGAGATTCGAGCGCGCACGGAGGATTTCCGGCAGTCATTCTTCCGGCGAACCATACGCGACTGGAACAGCAAAGGAAGGTAATTACAGTGGCACGTAAAATGCCCTCCGCCACATACCGTTGGGTGGCTTGAGGAGCATAAATGTAGATGTAGATTTCAGCGGCTTCTGGCGCGAAAGGAGCGCCTGACCTACACTGGTGCGAACTGCTTGTTGAGACGGGAATTAAAATGCGTCGTGAAATAGCTGCTTCATGGCACACAGTGATTACAATTCGTTCCACCACCAGGCCTCGATCTCGATCTGGGCCCTACCGAGCCGAACTCAGCAATGCTGTGCTTTAGCAACCACAGCTACTCAGACGGGCTCACAAACGCTCAAACAATAATGGATGGGGTACACACTTGTCGCTATAGACCTGCTATAGTTTATCACTCACAGGTTTCCACCAAATGGACTCACACCTCAGTAGTCCCAAGCTCGTTTACTAGCGACATTTAACTCGTAATTCTTAATGAGTCACTGGGTAAGGCACAGGACAGTACACTGTTCTTGTTGTGGTCTTCACTCCAGAGATTGGCTTGATGCAGTTCCCCATGCTACTCTATCCTGTGCAAGCTTCTTCATCTCCCGGTACTTACTGCAACATACATCCTTCTGAATCTGCTGCCCTCCAATACTAAATTGCTGATCCCTTGATGCTTGAAAACATGTCCTACCAACCGATCCCTTGTTCTAGTCAAGTTATGCCACAAACTTCTCCCCAATTCTATTTAATACCTCCTCATTAGTTACGTGATCTACCCATCTAATCTTCAGCATTGTTCTGTAACACCACATTTCGAAAGCTTCTATTCTCTACTTGTCTAAACTATATATCGTCCCCGTTTCACATCCATACATGGCTACACTCCATACAAATGCTTTCAGAAACGACTTCCTGACACTTAAATCGATATTCCATGTTAACAAATTTCTTCAGAAACGCTTTCCTTTCCATTGCCAGTCTACATTTTATATCCTCTATGCTTCGACCATCATCAGTTATTTTGCTCCCCAAAAAGCAAAACTCCTTTACTACTTTAGCGCCTCATTTCCTAATCTAATTTCCACAGCATCACCCGATTTAATTCGACTACATTCCATTATCTTCGTTTTGCTTTTCTTGGCGTTCATCTTATATCTTCCTTTCAAAACACTGTCCATTCCGTTCAGCTGATTTTCCAAATGGTTCCAATGGCTCTGAGGACTACGGGACTTAACATCTTAGGTCATCAGTCCCCTAGAACTTAAATCTCCTTAAACCTAACTAACCTAAGGACATCACACACATCAATGCTCGAGGCAGGATTCGAACCTGCGACCGTAGCAGTGCCGCGGTTCCGGACTGAAGCGCCTAGAACCGCACGGCCACCGCGGCCGGCTGCTGCTTTTTCAGGTCCTTTTTTGTCTCTGACATAATTACAATGTCACCGGCAAAACTCAAAGTTTTTATTTCTTCTCCATGGATTTTAATTCCAACTCCGAATTTTTCTTTTGTTTTCTTTACTGCTTGCTCAATATACAAATTGAATAACATCTGGGATAGGCTACACCCCTGTCTCACTCCCTTCCCAACCACTGCTTCCCTTTCATGTCCCTCGACTCTTATGACTGCCATCTGGTTTTTGTACAAGTTGTAAATAGCCTTTCGCTCCCTGTATTTTATCACTGTCCCCTTCAGAATTTGAAAGAGAGTATTTCAACCAACATTTTCAAAAGCTTTCTCTATGTCTACAAATGATAGAAACGTAGGTTTGTCTTTCTTTAATCTGTTTTCTAAGATAAGTCGTAGGGTCAGTATTTCCTCACGTGTTCCAACATTTCTACGGAATCCAAGCTGATATTCCTGAGGTCGGCTTCTACCAGTTTTTTTAATTCATCTGTATAGAATTCGTGTTAGTATTTTGCAACCGTGGCTTATAAAACTGATAGTTCGATAATCTGACAACACCTGCTTTCTTTGGGATTGGAATTAGTGGACAGTATATTATAACAACAAAGAAATAGACACACCACGAAGAAATTACCCGTAGATGCACACATACAGACAAACAGATGACTACAGAGCAAGTCAATAGTGCACTGGTCCATCTCTGACCATCATGCAAGGAGTTATTCGGCTTGGCGTTGATTGATAGATTTGTTGGATACCTTCCTTAGGGATATCCTTCCTAATTATATCCACCTGTCGCTTAGATCGTCAAAATCCCAAGCTCACTGGAGGGCCTTGTCCCTAATAGTCCTAACGTTCTCAACTGGGGAGAGATCCAGCGACCTTGCTGGCCAGGGTTCGGTTTAACAAGCTGGAAGACAAGTAGTAGAAATTTTCGCCACGTGGTAGTGGACGTTATCTTGCTGAAATGTACTGAGGCACCAGTTGTAAGTAGAATCGATGATAATGATGAATATGGGACTATGACCGTTCGTCGGTACTCACATTCTGTCGTCGCTCTGCCGGCCGCTGGTGGCCGAGCGGTTCTAGGCTATTCAGTCTTGAACCGTGAGACCGCTACGGTCGCAGGTTCGAATCCTGCCTCGGGCATGGATGTGTGTGATGTCCTTAGGTTAGTTACGTTTAAGTAGTTCTAAGTTCTAGGGGACTGATGACCTGAGATTTTAAGTTCCACAGTGCTCAGAGCCATTTGAACTATTTTTTTTTTTTTTTGTCGTCTCTCTAGGTCGAACGCTTCCTTCTTGCTCCTGTATTCGGCCATGGTTCACCCTCTCCTGCCAACACTGTTGAATAGTGGCATCGCTCCTATTCAAATGTCGAGCGATTCACCAGCTACTCCAACCGGCTTCTTTGAGCCCAACTTGTCTCTAACACTGACGTCTGCGTATTTTGTTCACGCGCCTGTCTGCGAGGCATAATCGCTGTCCAGCTGAGTGCACGGAATGAAATACGCGAATTTATGCTCTGTATCGACAAGTCATCTGTTTATCACTATTCCCAGCTGTGTGGTGAAATTGCGCTGCAGCGTCACACTGTCATTCGTCGACCGCCAAAGTTCACCGTATATTTTCCGTAGATGCCTGTATGAAATCCAATTTCTAACCAGTCTGCATAACTCCTTCGTGCTACTTCTTTTTTTTGTCTCAAAATGTTTTATTGACGATTACTTTCGTCCTGGCAGGAGCCACAGTTGTATAACATTTCTGAAATGACAACATTTTCCTTCTTTAACGGCTGTTTAGCTATTATTCTTTGCTTGTACGATAAGCTATTACGCCGTTTTCAGGCGGTATTTGACAGCTATCAGCAAAAGCTATCAATCTGTCCAGCTGCCAGCATACGGAGGGGAAATATAAAACTTAAGCGAGTTGTTGTGTGTACAGTTCGTATGAAAAGAATTTAAAAATAGGCCAAGTAGCTGAAATGAGAACACGGACCAGTGCATATCAATTAAAAAAAAAAGAAAAAAACTTTTTCGTACTACCAACAGTGGCCTAAAAGGGAGGAACAGATCCATTATCATTTAGCTACAATATAGCAAGTCAGCAACTGGAAGCAGTTAGTTCCACAAATTGTCTGGGAGTACGCATTAGGAGTGATTTAAAATGGAATGATCAAATAATGTTGATCGTCGGTAAAGCAGATGCCAGACAGATTCATTGGAAGAATCCTAAGGAAATGCAATCGGAAAACAAAGGAAGTTGGTTACAGTACACTTGTTCGCCCACTGCTTGAATACTGATCAGCAGTGTGGGATCCGTACCAGATAGGGTTGATAGAAGAGATAGAGAAGATCCAACGGAGAGCAGCGCGCTTCGTTACAGCATCGTTTAGTAATCACGAAAGCGTTACGTAGATGACAGATAAATTTCAGCGGAAGACTCTGCAGGAGAGACGCTCAGTAGCTCAGTTCGGACTTTTGCTGAAGTTTCGAGAACATACCTTCACTGAGGAGTCAAGCAGTATATTGCTCCCTCTTACGTATATCTCGCGAAGAGACCATGAGGATAAAATCAGAGAGATTAAAGCCGACACAGAGGCATACCGACAGTCCTTCTTTCCACGAACAGTAAGAGACTGGAATAGAAGGGAGAACCGATAGAGGTATTCAAGGTACCCTCTGCCACACACCGTCAGGTGGCTTGCGGAATATGGCTTGTGCTAATGTACATCAGCTACCGTTTGAAAACGGTATTAGAGCCGAAACTGGCCAACGCAAAATAAATAATAATTATACTCGAGGGAGCAAGATGCTTTTTACTGAACTTTTGACTGCTTTCATACTGTCCTCTTTCATTTCCTATCTTGCGCTACGCTTTCCATCTCTGCTCATCCCACCGCCATGTCAGTTATTCCTGGATGCCCTAAAAGGAGACACACTAACATGCCACTTCTTTACCTTTTCACTTATTTTTTAGATTTTTTGTTAGTACCACGCTTCTACTTTTTTCTCTGAATTTCCGATAGTCTCGTTTCACTTCCATTCAGTGATGTGCTCCCTTCACGCATTTTCAAGAAATTTTACCTCTGTCCCATGTCGATATTATATTAGTACAGTTCTTATATGGAAGAAATCTTTCTTTGCCTGTGCTAGCGCACTTCTAATACCTTGCTTGCATCATTCAACATGTGTACTCTTCCTTCCTATACAGCAGCACTTCTGCACAATTATGTTGTTCTCAATTTGGTCGTTACACAAGCGGCTACTCTCCTTTCTGGTACTACTTTTCACCTTTGCTTTTTTAGTCTTATGGCAAATTGAGCGACTCTTTCTTGCGTCCGGCCATAAGGGCTACATCGTGCGTGTACATTAGCATTCGCATCTATTCGCCAATAGGGATCGACCGACCGCGTGTCATCCTCTGCCACCTGACGTCAAATGGATGCGGCATGGAGGAAGAGATCTGTACACCGTTCTCTCGGCTGTTGTCGGCTTTCTGGACGTAGTAGCAGCTACTTCTCACTCAAGCAGCTCCTCAGTTGGCATTACGAGGGTGACTGTGCTTAGTTCCAATCTTCCCACTAAGTAAAACACTGGCAGTACCGAGAATCGAACCCGGATCTTCCATATAGCAGCCAGAAGCACTACGTAGGCGGGCATTCTTAAAGTGAGCTTTTTGATTTTTTTAAGGTTTTCAAAAAGTACATCAGCTGAACGTTCTGCAGCGCTTAGTCCAAGTTGAAACACTAAGGAGCGCTGCCCCTTATAACTGTGAACCTCACCCACACGGTGTGGAACAAGTCGTGGTTACGCTCTAGTGACTTGGCAGCGAAACACGTCAACATCGCCCAAGCGCCCGGAATCGTTCGACGTGTGTCGACTGGTGATAAGTATACGTGAACACAGTTTTGCAACGTTTTGGCGTGTTTTTGTTTGTGTGTGTGTGTGTGTGTGTGTGTGTGTGTGTGTGTGTGTGTGTGTGCGGGCGGGCGTGCTTGCAACTGCCTACTATTCTGGCTTCGGAGCCCAAATTGTGTCATTGTGTTAGCACTTGCCTGATCGTCTTTATACGTCTGATAAATACATAGTATGAAGACTGTCGACTTTCTGTCCTTTATTCGCTACTGAGTGAGAGAAATATGGCTGTCCTAATGTGTACGTAAGCGCCCTAATCTCTTATTCTCACGGTCCCTGCGGGAAATATACGACGGTGACAACATAACCCTCACACTCTTCTCCGAATACCTGTTTTCTAAATCTATCCAACAGTTTCACGCGAATTATGTAGTATTTTTTCTAAGAACTGCCATTTAAATTCTCCAAGTATTTCTGCTAAGACTTTCGTATGAGCTACTCCGGCCCATAACAGTCCTATCGGCGTGACCCTGAATTCTGTTCAAAATTAAGAGCAATTTTAAATGTTCGCGTAGCGTATATATGAGGCGGGACGTGTGTACTAGCCCACTGGATGTGGGGAACCACCTGAAACCCACATCCAGGGTTGCCGTCTCTCCAGACATTCTCGTTAATCTGCGAGACGCGTTCAGTCTGGGGAAGGCTTGCCTCCCTGTATCCCTGAAGCTGTGAGTATGTGAGAAATCTTTTTTTTCTTTTATATATAATGAAAACATTGTAGCTCCTATTGTAACCTACCCACACTCTCCGGTAATCAACGGCCCGTGAACCTAATGTTTGCAGTTTCCAGAAAAGACATCAATTCCGATGAATTTGTGCCGACAGACCGTAGATTCACTAATAACGACAGAAAAACTAAAATATTTGTAACTTTTTGACGAATTTTAATTAGTTAACAAACGTGTTACTAATTATGAACGGAAATTTATCCAATCTGTAGTTGAAATAATACAGTGGCCGGTCCGTTTGAGAACAAAAGTTAAATTTTGAATTTATGTAATGGTCGAATATTTCGTCCATAAGGGAGGCATTATGAGGGCTGCAGCAACTGATGAATACGTATAAAACAGTTTCTACGTCAGTCACTTGTTCATTTTGCCACTATGCGTTTCAATGGTTCACACAATCATCTTCAGGTGGAGAATTGTTTATTTACATGACCGGTGTTGGTGAAGAGTACAGACGCCTTTTCACAGTCACAGTGCTAATGATAATTATTTATTCAGAAAAAAAATACGCAAAATAGCCTTAGTCTGCGACTGTGAAAAGAAGGCTGTACTCTTCAACACCAGCCATGTAAATAAACAGTTCTCCACCTGAAGATGATGTGTGAACCATTGGAAGTCGTACTGGCAAAACAAACAAGTGACTGAGGCAGAAACTGTTTGATTTATTATGTAATAGTTACTGAAAGCGACAACAGTCACTGCACGCGTGAGAGATTGTTTGAAATTGCAAGAGGTTGTAGAATGGAAAGTTTGCTAACGTGGCATTGAACAAGTAATTTACTAATTGCAACTAGAAATGTGATAATGACACAGAGAAATGTTACATCATTCTATAACGCTTCCTTCGGGTGCAACCGTTGCAAGTTTCGTTTCTATAGAACATTTGCCGTGCAGTATAACGTCCTGGGTTTTACTAGTGAAATATTCATACGTTTCTGAAGACATTCCGTATGGTAGTATCTTAGTTAGTAGCCACTGGTCAGAATGGTTCTCCAGCGCCTTCAGTGTCTCGTGGAGTCTATTGCTACAAGGCGTAAAACCGTCTTCAGGCTGATGTGCGATGCTGTACAGTAGTGGTACCGAAGTATCTAACTGAACAGTTCAAGCGTGTACTGGAGGAATGCCGGACATTTGCCACGCCGGACATTGCCACACTTGCCCCTTCGCCAGGTAGCGATCCATTCGTCAGGTAAGAGACGCCCTTCCTCGTACTTCTGTCCACTTTCAAACCGCCTTCTCCACATCTTACTCGATACAACTAGTAAGTAAGGCACCTTCTTCTTCGACATCTTGGCGAAATACAGAGCTTCTTTTCCGAACTCTAAATATTTATATCTTTTGGGAAACGAAAGCAATTCCGACGATTATGTCAGTATGTAATTAGTTCTGCCAAGTATAAATATAGATCCCTCTGTCTGTACGGTAGCTTCCTTTCACGCTTACTGATTGCGATAGAAAGAGTCCATCGCCATGGGAGCAACAAGAAAGGAATGCTGCAAAGAGAATGCGAATGTACGCTAATCATTTATTTTTGATCGCTGCGTTTGTGCCTGCTTTAATTACTACAACTGCATGCCCAGAAGACAATAAGGAAAGAAGAAATGGGTATGTGAATGTTTGAAAAGAAGAACGACATACTCCATATTAATTTACTCTCTAAAATCCGATATTCTTTCCGGCGAAACATTAGTTAATAAATTGTAGCGGGACAATGTTCAAAAAATGATTGGAAGTACGTTCATAAACAGAGATAAGAACATTTATGATGTTTATGATTTATGTCATATAAAGTCGACGTACAATTTTAAAATGTTAGAAATAAGGAAATGAAGTAATAAAGAATGCTATGCTTGTAACGTACGTTGTTGTTCTACATTGTTTAGCTCTGGTATTAACAGGATCACAGAAAAAGCATCCTAGGTTTTGGAGGGAAAAGGCGTAATTGTAATGATGTCCACAACAGAAACAAGAAGCACAAAATAATGTAATGTGTGTTCCAGCTCACAAGCGACATTGAAGCAGGTAGTTCCTGTGACTTAGTATGGACAGAGGTTATATTCGACAAACAGAGTAAATTAATAACTTGCTTCTTTTACCGACCCCCGGTCTCAGATGAAACGGATGTTGAACATTTCAAAGAAAACTCGAGTCTCATCGCAAATCGGTACTCTACTCATACAATTATAGTTGGCAGTGACTTCAGTCTATCTTCCGTATGTTGACAAAAATACATTTTCAAACCCTACTGTAGATAGAAAACAACTTCCATAATTGTTCTAAATACTTTTGATGAAATTATTTTGAACAATTAGTTCACGAGGCCATTCAAATTGTAAATGGTTACGAAAACACACCTGACCACTTAGCGCAAATAATCCTGAGCATCACGACGTGTACAGGGATTAGTGAACACACAGCCGTAGCGAGGCTCAATTCTGTAACAAAGAAATTCACCAAAACTAAACGCGAAATGTATATATTTATAAAAAAATTCTGTTGACGTCTTTCTAAGAGACAGTCTCCAATCCTTTCAAACTATGCAAGTGAAGACCATATGTGGCTTAAGTTCGAAGAAATAGTATCAACAGCACTGGAGAGATTCATACCAAATAAATTAATATCAGACGGAACTGATCCCACATGGTTCACAAAACACGACAGAAAGCTGATGCAGGAGCACCGAAAAAGGCACGTATAATTTAGACGAGCTCAAAATCTCCAAGATTGGCAAAGTTTTACTGTGGCTCGAAATTTGTTGCGGATTCCAATGCGAGATGCATTTAACAGTTTCCACAACGAAACTATCTCTAGAAATGTGGCGAAAAATCCATAGAGATTCTGGTCCTTTGTTAAGAAAACCAGCGGAAAGGCTCAGTAAGTACCTTTACTGCGGGTCGGGCGGCGAGTGAGGGGGAGGAGGAGACAAGGGACCCAACCCTTCGGAGCAGGTAAAACCGTGGCAAATGTCCGCACACCGTACTGGAGTAAAGTTTCTGCCCAGGAATGTGTTGTGATTAATGGGTTAGAGCTTTGACGCTGTAGGCAGCAAAGTTCGTTCTGTATTTGGAGAAAACTAACGGCAGCGAACAGAAGAGTGTATAGCGGCAAAGTCGGAGATCGGTGTGGTGGAGACCGTCTGTTGCGCACCTCCAGGAAAGCCGACACGGAATGTTGCCCCGCATGTTGGGAGACTGTCGGGATTTCCGCGACCCGCAACCTGTTCTGCGGAGAGCCCGCTGCGCCGGGGTCATGGAGTTTTCCACCGTCCGGCCTCGATCTCCATTCCAGCCGCCAATGAAGAAGAAAAAGTACACGAGGCAGCTCCCGGCTTCCACGCAACTCGCCCACTTAGCCGCGTCATCGCCTCGTATTTACGTCCTGTGTTTACCGCTCCTCTAGGAAGTGCCCACGAGTTTACGAGTAAGGCGAGTATTTCCCTAGACGTCTCGTTCATCCCGTGACTCACAGTAATGTATCTGTGCTGGATAGTGCCAATTTTAGATTTGTTATGGTCGGAAACTGACATCACGAGTCCAATAGACGAAAGAGTATTAAAATGCCGACTTTCACGGCCGCTATTGCGGCCTTGGTCATTATTTTTTAATGATCATTTGGCCGTGGTTCAAGGCTAATTTCTTTGCTTAATGTTTCGACTTCTAACAACCCTACCACAACAAAGGTCAAATATTAAATTATGATTGTAGTGTCGCTCACGCTAGTAAGTATTGCATTTTCGGGCAACAACAACATTATATTATGTGGCACGTGTAATTAGAGCAAAGTTAATAAAGTCGTTTCATGGAATAATGGATAAACTAGGCACTCATCTTTTCGTGTTTCCCTCGCTGATCTCGTTGTGAACTCATGGCTCAATCGTCGAAAATCTAAGAGGTGATGATTCCAAGCTCGGATGCGAAGAGGCCTAGGTGTCATTCTGCGATATTCAAAAGTTTTATAGATGTGTTTCATAAACCATTCTTGAAGGTTAAACTTTTACAAGTTAGCACAATGGTGATGTAAAAAAGTAATCAGCACTCCGAATTTAAGTTACACGTCTTTTTATTACTTTTGTTGCAATATCACGTAACACACAAAACATCACTTCACAATATAAAACATACTTGAAAATATCTTCCTCACTGTTAAAGTTCACATTACATAAACTGACTACAATTTCCGTCTTTTCAACATGACGACCAAGACTTGACTCTCTAATAACCGCTTACGCGCCCAAAAATCAGAGTTACAAGTACGACAAAGATCATAGTGACAATAGAAAGAATACACGTAAGAATAATATCATTGCAGTATAAACATATCGATGTATCAAAGTACTTCTACATTAATGAAATCAAATCTGAATGTTGTCTCAGAAATATGTTAACTACTTTACAGAAACACAGTATTGATGGTATCGAGAGGTTGAGGCGAGGTGCTGTAATGGTTACGTAATTAAAGTACCAATACAGTCTCCTAATGCTGACTAGTTCACCAGAGGCTATGAAGTTTCAGATACATGTGCTTTGTCTAAGTCTGAAACTGCTATCTCAGTGCACATCCTGCTTTGTGCTGATGTAGCAACAGTGCTTCCATGTCCCGAATAAAAGACAGTCACTGATGCAACTTTTATTAATAACGCGTTTCCCTCTCATAGTGCATCATCAGATTACCTGCAAAAAGTGCGATGTATAAAATGTCAACCACTGCATGAGTGTAGCTAAGGAAATCAGCATTTTTTAGAAGAGCTACATTTTCAAGCTTATGACGTCGTATCTCGTGAATAATGAGCCGTACAGTGATAATTTTGCATTTACATTCTGTGCTATCTGTGGATCTTCCTCTTTTTCTTCTTCTCAAGAAGTTACAACACGCTTGGGTTTCAGCTTCTTCAACAAATTCCCTCCAATCTGCCGTCTCCCCAGCGCGGTTCTTCGCCATCCTCCACATCGTCTCTCCACCGATTTCGTAGCTTTCTTCTCAGTCTCCTTCTAGTTGATCTCCATTCAACCTTCGGTATGTGTGGATACCGTCTGCAAAATGTATTGCGAATAGAATCAGTAACAAGGAAGCAATAAATTCAAACGTTAAGTCTGATGCATAAGTGTTACTGCACAAACAGTGAAAATGTTACAGATAAACTTTGCCGGCCATTGTGGCCGAGCGGTTCTAGGCGCTTCAGTCTGGAACCACGCGACCGAGACGGTCGCAGGTTAGAATCCTGCCTCGGGCATGGGTGTGTGTGACGTCCTTAGGTTAGTTAGGTTTAAGTAGTTCTAAGTTCTAGGGGACTGATTACCTCAGCAGTTAAGTCGCATTATGCTCAGAGCCATTTGAAACATTTGATTTGAACAGATAAACTTTCTTCCTTTCATAATTTTATGGGGTTTGGGGTGGGTGGAGGGAGCGGGGAGGGGGGAAGAGGGGAGAACAGTGGGAAAAATTATTTCCAAAACATTTTAAATTACCATAAAGTTTGTGGGAAGTCTTAAAGTGCTCTCCTTCTGAAATACGGGACGAATACAATCCGGGTAATCTCAGCGCCGTTGCGTTATGCTGCCTGAACACTGCTTCTAACATTAAAAAAAAAATGGCTCTGAGCACTATGGGACTCAACTGCTGTGGTCATTAGTCCATTAGAACTTAGAACTACTTAAACCTAACTAACCTAAGGACATCACACACATCCATTCCCGAGGCAGGATTCGAACCTGCGACCGTAGCAGTCGCACGGTTCGGGACTGCGCGCCTAGAACCGCGAGACCACCGCGGCCGGCTCTAACATTAATATGTGACTTACTGCGTTAAACCTTCAACTTAAGACTGTACCTCTTAATTAGCAGATTAAGTCAGCACTTTAAATTTCTAATGATTGGCGACTCCATGGAGTGTTCTGTGCACCACAACCAGATAATGGATATAATTGAAAGGAGAATCAGAATTGGTCGTATTTTTTGTTTGTTTTACTATCCGCAGAATCTATTTTCGGTCACTTAGTGACCATCCTCAGTGCTGTAATATGCAATTAAAATTGGTATGCACTGGTATCAACAAGCATAGAGCAACCACATAAACTCATGTATACCAATTTTAATTGTATATTACAGCGCTGAGGGGGGTCACTAAGTGACCGAAAATCGATTTTGCGGATAATAAAACAAAAAAATACGACCAATGCTGATTCTCCTTCCAATTAAATTTCTAAATTTGCTCAGTTATCAAATGAACAAATTTTTTGCCCCTGGAAGCCGTTAGATAGGTAACCTTCAAATGAGGCTGGGTGATTTTTTTTCCATTTACTAATATTTATACTACAGATGGCAGCCTATCGTGCTGGCGAAACGTCAGAAAAGAAATCGTTATTCAAACTGCGGTCGAAGACCCGAGACAAAAGTCGATGGGTAATGCGTCACAACGCATAGATTTGTGAATGCTGATGAATCGTTTTGAGACATACTGTATTTTTCTGCTCATTACGACGCTATCAAATGGCTCTGAGCACGAAACTACTGAGGTCATCAGTCAAAAAAATGGTTCAAATGGCTACGAGCACGAAACTACTGAGGTCATCAGTCCACTAAAACTTAGAATTACTTCAACCTAACTAAGGACATAATACACATTCATGCCCGAGTCAGGATTCGAACCTGCGACCGTAGTGGTCACGCGGTTCCAGACTGTAGCGCCTAGAACCGCTCGGCCACCTCGGTCGGTATAACGCTATCACGTTGTGGATCTACTAGAATTATGACATTTATCATTTTCGCCAAATTGCAAGGTACTGCGTTGGTCTTCGTTTCTCCTTTGGTACAGCAGTAATTCAAAGTGTTAAGTGTTGTTATTGGATCCGGTAATAATCTTGCGAAAACGTCCTCTGCGTCTCGTCCAACGTTGTCTTTCTCCTCTGTATGGAGGAGAGGAACACAGGCAGCAACGAAGTGTCGCGCTAACTACACGCAGCTGCGTCCGAGGGACAAATTAAACCAGCGCTGGGCGGGTGGTAACTACGAACCTGCCTGTGCAACGGTGAAAAAGGAAAAAGCATTTTATCTCCTCTGCGACGGCGCGTATAATGGCAGGCGTTTATTACGTTGCCCCGAACCGGTTCCTGGCGTACGAGGCGCTCTTCGCGCTGGGTCCGGGACAGTTTCCACGTCTCCACAGACTCAGGCACGAAGCCGCCCGAATGGTCCGTGCAGCAACAGTCGGAAGAAAAGTCCTTGACGGAGCAAATACCTGCTGTGACGAAGGCCGCCCTTTGCGTGCGGTAACTTCCCACTTGTACACTAATTTGCATAAATGACTAAAATTATACGGAATATTTCCGCAATGTTGTGTTCCCCTTGCATGGAAACAACCACTATAGCTAAGGGATCTGCGCAGATGCAGGTATTAACGGATATTCTTAGTAGTAGATTATCACCAGATAAAAGCCGGTCTGTAAATTCAGCTAAATACTTAGGGGTTGCAATTACAAGTAACCTAAACTGGAACGATCACGTAGGTAATATAGTGGGTAGAGCAAACTAAAGACTGCTATTCATTGGCAGAACACTTAGAAGGTGCATCAGGTCTACTAAAGAGACTGCTTACACCGCGCTTGTCCGCCCTATTCTGGAGTATTGCTGTGCGGTGTGGGATCCGCATCAGGTGCGACTGACGGATGACAGCGAAAAAGTACAAAGAAGGGCAGCTCGTTTTGTATTATCGTGAAGTAGGGGAGATAGTGCCACAGACATGATACGTGAATTGGAGTGGCAATCATTAAAACAAAGGCGTTTTTCGTTGCGACGGGATTTTCTCATGAAATTTCAATCATCGATTTTCTCCTCCGATCGCGAAAACATTCTGTTGCCACCCACCTACATAGGGACAAATATCTCCCTATGATCATCACGATAAAATAAGAGAAATCAGGGCTCGCACAGAAAAATGTAAGTGCTCGTTTTTCCAGCGTGCCGTTCGAGAGCAGAACGGTAGAGAGACAGCTTGAACCCTCTGCCCCAGGCACTTTATTGTGAATAGCAGAGTAATCACGTAGATGTAGATGTAGACGTGGATATCAACAGATGCATCTGCGATTATCTACAGTAGTAATTATTTAGTGATGTCAGTATTACGATTTTCGTCTATTTACATAACATCTTATCGATGGTAGAGATCGTTTAAAGCTGCGGTACACGTCTGTTGTAAGGGGTATCTGAAGACTGGCAGTATGAAGGCGTTCTTGGAATTTTTGATAGGTCCAGGTTCTCCGGAAGTCTGTTGCCTTCCTTATTGCTTTACCTGCGCCTAATGACATAGTCTCTTGCGTCTGAAGTAAGGACATCAGAACCTGGCTAGCACAAGTAAAGAGGGCAGTCCTGGGTAAAGGAACGTTACTAGCAACGAACACTGGCCTTAATTTGAGGAACAGATTTCTGAGGATGTACGTTTGGTGCACAGCACTATACAGGGTGGTCCATTGATCGTGACCGGGCCAAATATCTCACGAAATAAGAGTCAAACGAAAAAACTACAAAGAACGAAACTTGTCTAGCTTGAAGAGGGAAACCAGATGGCGCTATCGTTGGCCCGCTAGATGGCGCTGCCTTAGGTAAAACGGATATCAACTGCGTTCTTTTAAATAGGAACCCCCATTTTTATTACTTATTCGTGTAGTACGTAAAGAAACATGAATGTTTTAGTTGGGCAACTTTTATCGCCTTGTGATAGGTGGCGCTGTAATAGTCACAAACGTATAAGTACGTGGTATCACGTAACATTCCGCCAGTGCGGACGGTATTTGCTTCGTGATACATTACCAGTGTTAAAATAGACCGTTTACCAATTGCGGAAAAGGTCGATATCGTGTTGATGTATGGCTACGGATTGTGGAGGTTATCCTCAGAATCGGCGAGAAGAGGAAAATGTGGAAAACACTGAGAAGAGGATGGGACAGGATGGCAGGACGTTTGTTGTGACATCAAGAAATAACTTTCATGTTACTTGAAAGAGTTACAGGGGGTAAAAACTATAGAGACTTACACAGATTGGAACACATCCAACAAATAACTGAGGGTGAAAGTGTTACTCTGGGAGGAAGAGGTTGGCACAGGATTGGAATTCGCATGTAATCAGCGAGAAGACTAATGACTCAGAAAACAAAACGGAGAATGACTTGTTCGGGAGGCCGCTATTTTCGCGCAGTTCATGAAGTGTGACCTGGAGACATCCCTGTCCGCTTACTACCTGCGAAGTACGAGTTTGGTAAACAGCTAGAGAAGGCATCGGAGTTACGACTACTGGGAGTGTGTTAATAATATGTTAATAACAGCGACAACATCGGCATATCTACGTTTAAGATGAAACAAGATGACTATAAGGTAATACGGAAGCCCAAATGAGAATTGACGGTTTCACAGAAATTTGGCTACTTTTTGGATGGAAAGGAGTTATTTTGCATACAGAAAACTCTGTTCTCACCGCAGACACAAAAATGGGAATTCAAAAACGTTAAAACAAAAGTTTGAGGACGGACGAAATAGTATAATTAGTTTAACACTACTAGAAAAGTTGAAGTTTTCTCGACTATCAAGGTGCAGCGCCATAAAACAAAAACATCTGCCTTGTTAGTGGAGATTTTTATTTTTCTCTTTCAGATGTTGTATGTGGAGATAGTTATTATGCTGCAGCGAAGAACGATGCTGAGTTCTAAGAAAATCCTATTTCATTCATCTACCTTTTCGATAAATTTAAAGGAAACCGATAATCTTCTGCATGAAACTTTTTCGAGAGAACTGACTTAGGGAATGAATCGAGAAAATGGCAGGCTATTTTGTATGAAAATGTGGTCGTGATTGGCCATTATGCTTTTAGTTATGGAATATATACAGTATTTTACATACAGATATTTTAATAATTGGTACATTAATATGTATCCACTAAAATGTATTAGTTGTTTTTTCTCTGAATCTTAACAGTCTTCCCGCCAAAACATCATTTAATTTTCAACCTAATGTTTTCTGCATGATCGTATCTGCACCATGGAGTACACTACGCCTCTCAATATAGATCACCCGTTTTGTGTAGACGTGTCCATAGTTTAACACCCGATCTGCTGCCCAGGGGAAAATAAACCTCAATTGCCAAACTAAAAACGTACTACTCGGAACATCTATAATTGTTAGTCTGCAAAGGAAGTAAATTCTAATGTATCTTTGTTCAGTACGCTGTTCTTAGTCATCATTAGAACTATCTGCACTTATGCCCCTAATAGCCTATATGACAAGGCCCGACTTCAACAGACAAAAATTCCGGCCAGGCGCGAGCCCACATCGGAGTACCGGCGTATCGAACGGGCTTAGGAGGTTTACAGTGCTTTAATATCCATGGATATGAATAGGGATAAGAGACTGGCGGTTACAGATGCGGATAAGAGACCTTCGAACGCCATATGGATGAGGAGAGCATTTTTCTTATCGATGCATCCCTCTAGGTATGGCGTTTTCAATCACAGTTCTCTCAGATTTTTATTTGCTGTAGGATAATTTCTGAAAAAAAGATAATTTCCTCATGATTATTACACTTTTCCGTTGGCGCTTATTTCTCTGTGCCCTCCTTCACTTCTCACTCCTGACTGATTCGGCGTTTAATACCATGAAAGGTAATTAATTGAACTCAGAGGAGGCCTACAAAGATTTTAGTTTAGAGCGTCAAATACGTATCTGGAAGGGACTGAGCTTAGATTTTCGTCCACGACAAATTTATCCACATACGAGTATATTTGACCACTGAGTTTGACTGAAACGTTAAACTTATCAAGCAAAACTACAGGCACTCTTTTAATGTTCCCAGTTTGTAACATAGAGAAAAATCCAAGATCTTTAACACTGTATACTATGCGATACTTCGATTAGACGCCTCACCTGGATCACTTGCTTCGTTGTTAGATTAAGCCGCTTCCGTTCCAAAGGCGCATTCATGCCAAGCAGTAACGATGCCGTGATCTCGTAAGCACTATGCATTACAAGAAACCGGTAGAAAGTGGTAATTAACTAGAAAGTAACAAAGCAAACACTGTCACAATGGAAATCTGACAGACAGCCTCACTCCGTTAGGAATATTATTAGACTTCGAGGCGTTAGTAACCTACTCATTATTCTACAAGTTCAATTTGTCCCACTGAAAGTGTTCAGCTGTGTCTTGGAAGTGTTTCCATCAAAGAGAAATAACTGCTTGAGGTGGGAAAGCAGAGGGATAGTACTCTGCTGAAAGACTGGCGAGCAACGGCAAGTCCTGACGTGTATGCGTAAAAGATAATTCTGAATCGCATTTGCAACACTGTGTTACATCAGAACACAGCGAACTCTTTATCAAAGTATGCGCATTATTGAATATCTTATCATGTGTGGAATCTCTCTGAGTGTTTATCGATCATAAACCATAAGGACAGACAGAATTTTTGTAGAGGAACAGAACAGAGGATAGTCCTAGGTAATGCTCAAAAAATTCCATTCAAAAATGTGAATACCACTTTGCAGACAAATGATGAAATAGTGAATGGCTGCTTTTTATTTCATTTATTTTTGTTTTGATCCGCACGAACAAATTCGAAACACAAAACGGTTTTGGAAAAATGAAGATCACGTGATAACGATTTTTATTATGACACCTTTTGCAGAATCACAATTTTGGAAAACCAGTAGTCAAATTAGCTGTTTCAATTCACTACTGTAATACAGCAAATATGAAAATTAGCGGCTGTAAGCGGTTGTTTCGTTGTTGATACCAACCACTAAAGATCGTATTTCTAAACTGAGATACTAGCATCTCAGATCAATATTCAGCTTGTAGGGCCAAAAGAAAGATATTTCCTGTCAAATCAGTTGTTTAATTTTTGGAGCGGTGTTATCCTATAGGTATCAGGAGATCGATTACAGAGTGAAATTTCCCCTTCCGTTGTTTATTTGCAAAATTGTCCGTTTCCGTCTTGCCTATATAACCAGTTTTCTAAGTCACATGGGTCGTGTTCTATGGAGCTGTGACACTTTTTTTTGTAGACGGCGTTGAAGAGCAGAAGTACTGAGTTTCGTGCGAATTTTTGATTGAGATTAATATGGTCACATTTGAAGAAGGAATACAGAAAATATCAAGCTATTAGAAAGAGGGCACGTAAGCCGCAAGAATGGTGGAGGAAGATAGATGAAAAGCTCAGGTCTGTTAGTGATGATGTTAATAACGCCACTGTGATACAAAAAAAAAAAAAAAAAAAAAAAAAACTGTCAGGAAGATAATGATCTATAGCCTTCGGCGTCAGTTTCCAGAGGCGCACTGTTTGGGGATAGTGCAAACGTATGTTGGCATACTATCTGCAACATACTTTGGGTCTTTGGAAGAGTGTATGATGTTCATTTGCTTTTAAGTAAATTAGAAATAACATCATGCTAAGCTGTTTATGACCAGCTACGTTCTTTTCAGTCTAAGTGAATGCTATTCCTAGGAATTAATAATTTACTTTCCGCTTCATTTTGGCAGTTTCGGTACAATATATATATATATATATATTTCAATTAATATATTAAACAATAGCTGAGGTGATGAATACGATGTTTCCTTTTCCTGTTAAATTAATAAATTCATCTTGTTGTTTAAGGCTCATTTTTCGTGTCCTTGTTCGTTTAGAACTACACGTCTGAAAAAGATTTCAGCCTTGAACAAGTCTAATGTTGTTGTTTCAGTGACGTTTCATCATCAGTGGGTCCCCTTTATTTCTTAATAGTATATATTGCTGTTCATACAGGTGTTTGCCACCTGCAGTAGAGATGACAATTTCTCACTTGCCATTTTTGTGCATGCCTCGTCTTAATGACTTATCTAATTGTACTCGTGAGAACACACTATTTCACGGTCCATTACACGTTTTGTTTTGTGGTTTTAATGCCAAAATACAGAATAATCATGTGCTTTTGCTTCAAAGTGACGTAACTCTAAAGGGCATTCTGTACAATAGGACGCAAGTGGGAGGCCTAGGACAGCCTGTATGGTAGTCAGAATTCCCTTAAGCTCATGTCGTGATGCAGAATTGACAGATTCTCTCCCTCCACCTTTGATTTGTTTGAATTTGCCCCTAGCAAAGCGGCATAGTGATGGCTTTTTGGATTGTGAGTCAGGGGCGTGGAGGAAGATGTGGTGGAGGAAATCTGGCAACGCTGCATCACATTGCATCACGTTAGACATCTTTGACAGGATTTCCGGCCATTTTAGCACTAATGATTATATACTTGTGTTGGTCGCCAAAAACTTTCTCTGTTTTTTAACTTCTCATGACACAATTTGGCCACTGGTGGTATAACGGAATGCTGATGAGTGTTAAGTTATTGTGGCTCGATGTTAAAAATCTGATGATGGGGTAATCCGAAACGCATCATGAGAAGTTAAAAATCAAGAATTTTTTGGTGACCAAGACAAGCGCATAATCATTAGTGCTGTGTGACATCACGATTTGAAGAGAATCCTGGCAACTATGCAGGCCGTCCGAGGACTCCAGCTTATAACTTACTATATTTTAAGAAACAGGATTTTTAAACTTGAGTTTCTCGTGCCTCATCGAATGTTCAAATAATGTACGATTTGCAGCTGAGTAATGACTTCGATCACTGTCAGTATTTCGAGAGATGAAAACCTCATAATTTTTAAAGCACAAAACAACTGAAAATGAATGTGACGTTATGTCTTAAAGATATCGGCTGTTGTCGAGGACATTACCCGACTGCACTCCCATTAGCTGTTTGAACAAAGGTTTTTTTCTCACCATTAAGCCCATATTTAGAACGTTTTGTATCCCGCCTGGAAGGCGACACATGAGTCTGCTCCTGTAAACTGAAGGGTAGGCAGTATGTAGGAAGCTAGGAGGAGTAGGTGAGATAGAACCCACTTGGTACTGCAATTAGGTTATAACTCTTTTACTTAAGTTTGCGTACAGATGAGCACGTGCTCCTGTAAACTGAAGGGTAGGCCGTATGTAGGAAGCTAGGAGGAGCAGGTGAGATAGAACCCACTTGGTACTGCAATTAGGTTATAACTCTTTGACCTAACTTTGCGTACAGATGAGCACGTAGATGCGAAGCCGTTCATCCAATAAAATCTAACAGCGGCTAGAAGTTACAAAGGCAAAATCTGTAGTGGCTCACCCACTATGAAATAGAAACAATGTTGCTATGTCGTCTCCTCGAAATCAACTGGACTGAATTAGGAGCTGCGCTCGTAGAGCTGCACAGCGCCGGCTAGAGGGCGCTGTCGTCAGTGTCTGGCGTAGTGCCAACTTAAGAACTTGCACCTACGCCGTGGCATCGTAGCTATCGATACTACAGACCGTATAAAGAGACGCAAGTGACAAAGCTTCAGGAGCGAAAATTAATCAAATTACTTATTTGTCTTTCCGTGAGATTTTCATTTCTAGGGTATACGTCATCTGGAATAATGCACTTCAGCTGTGATAGTGTTCCTGGTAAGGAGAATGGTCACTGATTGTGGTTTGACCCTCCCTGTTGGTAGCCGGCCGCTGTGGCCGAGCGGTTCTAGGCTCTTCAGTTCGGGACCGCGCTGCTGCTGCGATCGCAGTTTCGAATCCTGCCTCGGGCATGGATGTGTGTGATGTCCTTAGGTTAGTTAGGTTTAAGTAGTTCTAAGTTCTAGGAGACTGATGACCTCAGATGTTAAGTCCCATAGTGCTCAGAGCCATTTGAACCATTTGAACACTGTCGGGAGACATGTGCCATGACAGGGTGCGTCTTGTGGTTGCAGCTACGGCCTGCTGGGCGCCAGCGGCTGCGGCAAGACGACGCTGCTGAGCTGCATCGTGGGCCGGCGGAGACTCAACACGGGCGAGATCTGGGTGCTGGGCGGGCGACCCGGCTCCAAGGGCAGCGGAGTGCCCGGACGGCGCGTCGGCTACATGCCGCAGGTCAGTCACCACCTGTAGCCTCTCTCTCTATCTCTCTCCCTCTGCTTGTAAACACGAAATGTAAGAAGGGGAAGGAAAGGTAAAGGATGGGTGGGACATTGTGACGGATAGCCGCACAGGGCATTGTGGTAAAGCAATGGTGAGCGTTGACAATTTACAGCTCCTCATGAGTGGTTGCCTTAACCGCTTCGGCCATCCGGTCACGGCCCTTGCCCCACTCAGATTTTCAGCTTATGGCACAATGCATTGCAGCGCACCTCCTCCATTAAACTCCTTGTAAGAAGGGGAAGGAAAGGTAAAGGATGGGTGGGACGTTGTGATGCCTAGCCGCACGGGGCATTGTGGTAAAGCAATGGTGAGCGTTGACAATTTACAGCTCCTCATGAGTGGTTGCCTTATCGCTTCGGCCATCCGGTCACGGCCCTTGCCCCACTCAGATTTTTAGCTTATGGCACAATGCATTGCAGCGCACCTCCTCCATTAAACTCCTTGTAAGAAGGGGAAGGAAAGGTAAAGGATGGGTGGGACATTGTGACGCCTAGCCACACGGGGCATTGTGGTAAAGCAATGGTGAGCGTTGACAATTTACATCTCCTCATGAGTGGTTGCCTTAACCGCTTCGGCCATCCGGTCACGGCCCTTGCCCCACTCAGATTTTTAGCTTATGGCACAAAGCATTGCAGCGCACCTCCTCCATTAAACTAATTATTCGCAAATCCTTATTACCGTAAGAGTTCAGATGCTATCTGCGCTTTCGCACAACAGTCAATGCAGAAAACCCGGAACATACACACTTTCTGACAATGCGTCTTAGGGTGGGTCGTCATGTTAAACTACCTTTCTGAAGTCGCTGAGTAGCACCGTAGCTACATAAGAGACGAATTAAAAGCAGTTTCACTCTTCAAAATCCGCTATTATTTTTGGAGTAATTGCAATATTTAGAACTTACGATTTACTAGTTCTGGACATGAAACCGATTGCTGTCTTTTGCAGAAGTTCGCGATTTGATACGAAAATAAGGAAATACGTAATGTCGGATGAAATGTATTTCATTTTAAATAGGGAAGTAGGGATCTTCGCACATCTTGATATCAATTTCTACATAAAGAGTATTTAAATTTTTATCATCGGTAATGACACAATGTAAGTAGGCTGTTTAGGTTTTTATGTTGGTAACACCACGTAGCGCTCTATATGAAAATCACTGACTGTGCTGTGTGCAGTCTGTGGCTGGTTTGCATTGTTGGAATTTGCACGTAGCGTTGCGCATTTGGAGGTAAGCCGCCAGCAGTGGTGGATGTGGGGGGCGAGATGGCGGAGTTTTGAGAGCGGATGATCTGGACGTGTGTCCATCACAAACACTAAATTTCTGAGACTGGATGTCATGAACTGATATATATATATATATATAATGCCTTTTGAATATTATTACGGTGCATACATTGTTTGTTCTCTATCAAAATCTTTCATTTGCTAAGTATGCCTATCAGTAGTTAGTGCCTTCAGTAGTTTGAATCTTTTAGTTAGCTGGCAGTATTGGCGCTCGCTGTATTGCAGTAGTTCGGGTAACGAAGATTTTTGTGAGGTAAGTGATTCATGAAAGGTATAGGTTATTGTTAGCCAGGGCCATTCTTTTGTAGGGATTTTTGAAAGTCAGAATGCGTTGCACTAAAAATATTGTGTGTCAGTTTAAGCACAGTCATTTATAATTTTTCTAAGGGGACGTTTCAACACCATACATATCTCGGTTCAGTTCCCGCGCGACCGCTATGACCGCAGGTTCGAATCCTGCCTCGGGCATAGATGTGTGTGATGTCCTTACGTTAAAATCAAAATGGTTCAAATGGCTCTGAGCAGTATGGGACTTAACTTTTGAGATCATCAGTCCCCTAGAACTTAGAACTACTTAATCATAACTAACCTAAAGACAACACACACATCCATGCCCGAGGCAGGATTCGAACTTGCGACCGTAGCAGTCGCGCGGTTCCAGACTGTAGCGCCTAGAACCGCTCGGCCACTCCGGCCGGCCTGTCCTTAGGTTAGTTAGGTTTAAGTAGTTCTAAGTTCTAGGGGACTGATGATCCCATAGTGTTCAGAGCCATTTGAACCATCAGCTCAGTTCAAGATATACCTGCACAGTTCTGGTTGAGTAGTTTTGCGAAGTGTACGTACTTATGTAAGTATGGCTAACTCATCAATTTACACTGCACCTCAAGTCGTTGCTTTGAATGACACTAAAATGAATGATTACAGCATAAATGAAAAGGAAGTAGAATACGTTTTTCTGACGAGCATTTCTCTGTTCGGGTCACACTAGTTTTGAAACAATAGAGCAGATCTTTTACCATTTTCCGCGGTGGTTTTGAATCAGTTCATTTTGTCCTTCGCCAAAAATCTTGAACATTCAGTGATTTGGACTCATGTGGGTTTACGCTGGGAACGTATTTTCTTCTGCGCTGTAGTGGCATTTCAGTTCTTGTATTACAGCAACATGACCGCCTTTGGCCGACACGGTCAGACAGCTACAGTTTGAGATGCACAGTAGGTAGTGATCATTAGTCTGCATTGTATCGTAACCACCTGTTGGCCAACAGGGATTTCTCTGCATGACGCACTGTCCCCGCCTCTGTAATCACGCAAGCGAGACCTTGTGCAACAGGCCAAGGGTCCTACCTTGTGCCTCCACACGTAGCTATTTCCATACTTGTTTTCGTTGCAACTTGTTAACGAGTCACGTGCCTGGTGGTAAAAGCACTGGACTTGCACCCTGGGGGACCGAGGTTCCCGGCCGGCAATTTTGATTTAGATTGATTTAGATTTGATTTAGATTGATTTAGATTCTCCCTAAATCAGTCAATGCAATTGCCGGGATGCTTCTCTGAAACGGGCAAGATTGATGTCCTTTCCCGGCCGGGTCCAATCGGAGCTTCTTCCAGCTTCTACGTGACCTCGACATCGACAGGATATTAAATCATAATATTTCTTCCCTTTACCCTGTAACTTGTAATTCCCGACCACGTTGCACGGTCGTCCTCTTTACCGCTAAGAACTCACGAGCCGTCTTTAGGTAGGTTTGAGATGTGGCCAGACTGGATCTGATGAACCAACCTCTGCCTCAACAGTTTAAAGTGACTCATGATTAAAATATTCACTATATTTGTGTAGTTATTTATTAACTGAAGTCTTTACGGATGTTTAAATCACGAACAGTTGTGGCTGTCCTAGCGGCAAACATTTAAAATTGAAGTGGGCTGTCATCGAAGCCTTCTGACCTTCTGTAAGAGACAGTGACTCTCGCAAGACGGCAGGTTTTTTCAGAACCTGCTGTAGATAAACATACAGAAAATTCTGGGAGGAAGCGGCAGTTTACAAGGGAGTTCTGTGTAAGTGAAAGGGAGCACCCGTATTTTTCTTGCAGAGAAAATCGGAGTCTCGTTACCGTCTCTAGCTCACAGGGCATCCAGGGGCCTTCTCTCATACTTCTTCACATCAGATTATCCATACAAAGTGACTTTGAACTGATGAAGCAGGTCGTTACATGTTTGGAGGACGGCACCAAGTGGATGTGAAACACCGACTACGGCAGTTTGGTTAACTAGAAACTGAGAACATTTTTTGTGTGATTGTTGCGAATTATAATGGCAGATAGAGTGTGAAATGAAAAGTTACATGGAAAGATCACTGGAGTAGCTTTTTCCACGAAATGGATCAGAGTCGAAAGAATATGCTGGGACACAAGAACTAGTTGACGTGTCAGCGCAGAATCAACATACATACTCGCCAAACCACTTTTCAGTGCATCTTAGTAGTTACATGTATTAGTACTAGGGTGTTCTGTCCTATTCCATTCGTATACTAAGTGGGGGAAAATGACTATATATAACTCTGGACGCACCCTAATCTCTCTCTCGTGTTATTTTCATGGTCCCTATACGCGAGGCATACGATGGAGACACATACCGTTTTTTGGATACCGGTTCTGTAAAGTCATTTAACAGGGTTTCGCAGGATCTCAGCTTTCTTCCATAGATTACCATTTTAGTTTCTGAGTGTGAGAATGAAACTTTCGCTTGCACTGCACCATCCGGTTACGATCCTAGTAGCGCGTTTCTCAATTTCACCATGTCCTTTTGATAACGACTTCCAAATTACTTCAGAGCTGCTCGCACTAACCTCTTGTATACGATTTTCTCTATATACGCGTTAGGATTTCCTAGAACCCGTCCGACAAATCTAATTTTTCCTCCACCTGCCCAGATACTGATTTTACATTTCTATTTCTGGTATTAACGCTAAATATTAAAACGATGTGACGAGCTACAGATTTTCGCCACTGAACTTTTAATCAGAAAGCTTCGATTTCTTTCTCTTTATTCTAGGCATCGTCTTGCATTTGTCCACGTTAAACAAGATCTGCCATTCATAACACTAGTGGAAATGCTGTCCAAGTCTTTCTGTGCTTGCTTACCATCATCCAATGTCTTTACTAGTCAACGGGACTCAATTCGATGCGGTACTCTTCAATGAAGACAATTCTACTCCTATCAATGGAATTCCACATCGAAGACGCGTCATCAGAAACCCTGAACAGAAGTGGGATACTAACCTGATTGCCACTCGCCATAAAGGCCGGAGCCAGCAGTGATGATCTGAGGTTTCGTTTTATTTCATAGTAGGACCTCTTTGGCTGTCATCCGCGGCATCTGACGGCACAGCGTTACGTCGACGATATTCTACGCCCCGTTTTGTTGCTCTTCATGACAGGCGTTCCTGAGCTTACATTTCAGCAAGATAATGCCCGCCCGCACAGGGAGATACTTTCTATTGCTGGTCTTCGTCCTTGCCAAAGCCTAGCTTGACTGGCAATGACACCGAATTCCCCCCCCCCCCCCCCCCCCCCCCCCAGTTGAGAACGTTTCCAGCACTACGGCCATTTTGTAATTTTGACGCTCAGACGCGCCAGTCGGACAGAATTTGTCACGATATCCCTCAGTAGGACATCCAGTAACCCCAACAATCAGTGCCAAGCCGAATAAATGCTTGCATAAGGGCCAGAGGTGAACCATCGCGTTATTGACTTGCTCAATTTCTGAAGCTCTTACTCTTGAGTTTTCCTGTACGTTTGCATCACATGTACAGATTCCGTCCTATCCGGATGATTTCTTTGTGGTTCGGGTTTCTGTCTTATCTGAGAGTGTATTAAAGTTAGCAAGGTGTATTAAAGTCAGCAGAATAACTCGTGGCGCGGAAATTACTCATACTATATCCATCCAATACTTCAGAATGAGAGCAGTTACAGACTTCCAACGACGTTTACACATAATTTAAAAATCTGCACGAAAATTTTTCTCGTTGTCACGCCCCACAGAATGATAAAAAAAAAAAGTTTGTCGCTTACTATATTTTCGCTGTTCATGCAATAAAACTGCATCAGGCCTGAACTTTGAATTTATTACTTCTTGTCTACTAACCCTATTCGCAACATATTTTTCAGACAGTATCCTTACATACCACTGAATTTAGTGAAAAAGTGTATTATTTTACAACGTATGGTTTAGGAGGTATGACGTCATATTGTCAGGGGTGAAAAATTAGCTTTTCTTACAAACAAGAGCAAATTACCTACACTATACTAATGCAGTATTTGATAATGAATTTGTTTTATGTATGAATGTTCGATTCTTTCAAGAATCCGGATGGTGTGGACTAGCGGTGTGTTTTTGAAATCGTGACTCTCGTGGAGAGCGGTATTATTCTGCAGTCTTCATTTTCCGTTTGCGTCCACGCAGCAAGTTAGCTACCCACGTCTGCAGCCATCATCTATGTCTTCACTTGGTACATCAGATTGCTCAGTTCCCGTAATTTTCTCACTGCTGATCTTAGGCCTGTTATATTCTTTGCTGTGTTCTGTAGTTGCTCGACCTACTGTTTTATTGTTACTTGTATTTTATCCATGCTGCATCTTGTGTAGTTCGAGGCTGTTGCTATATTCAGGATTTTTAATGAAGACTCTACCCACTACAAATATCTTTAAAAAACATTAATTTATTTTCGTTACCTGTTTTTGATGTCAAGCTTGTCTCCAGATCGCTACACTTGTTTTACGCCATGCAGCTGACGAATAAAATTTTGTAGTAAAATAGGCGTAGCCATCTGAAGATTGGGTTGTTAACCTGAAATTGATAGTGCCAATAGCGCAAATATGTTTTAAATTATTTGTGGCTAGTTATCTCTCCGTCAAAAATTCTCAATAATCGTTAGTTATTTATCCTCAGAGACATTTTTATTAAACTCAGTAAGTATAACACTCACCGGTTTTCTATTGTCCACAGTTACTGAGCTACGGTTAGGTCTTTGACGGTGAGTTCGTATCGCTAACCCCGTTGACACCACCGCCTCTCACTTTTTGACGTGAGAACCTGTAAACATTCCAATTCTACAGACGTTCTCATTTGCAGATATTCCGTGACACGGAACCAGCGCATAGTTCTCGCATTCTTACATAATCCTTGTCTACATTCGGTCCCGTTTCTTCCTCGTGGCCTTCGACGTAAATCAGTCATTGCGAGGAAGGAAGTGTATGCTTCATCCTCGGGTAGCGGTCTCGATTCCGATGTATCGCACGCAAGCGATCGGCGCATGGCTGCGGTGTCTATCTGGAGGCGTCATCGTCCTTGTTTCACAATGCGGACTCCCGGCGTCAGTCTTTTCCGCTTCCTTACGCAGGACAAGACGGCGCCGCTGCAGCAGTCGTGATGCTATTCTACGCGTGACCTTGTCCTTCATCGCTGCTGAGGAATTCTTCGCTTATAGCGTACACATGTCACTACTGTTTATATACACACACAATGAGGCTTACTTTAACGGCTCTACTATTTCTGTACCTCTACAAACAGACTCTAGCATCTTTGTTAGAAATTCTGTAAACAAAATAAATCTGAAGGTAAGATCTTCTAGTTTGTTGAGGCCACGACATGTCCCTTTTCAGTTTCTTCTAGACGATCTATGTTTCCACCCTTCTGCGTGGATCTTCTTCAGGATGTTCTAGGGTTTACGATTAGCTGAATATTCAATGACACCGTCCCAGTATTTGCCTGGAGCGACTGAGGGAAATCACTGAGAACCTAAATCTGGATGGTCCTACTTGGATCTAAACCGTCGTCCTCCCTAATTACGAGGCCAGTATGTCAGCCACTACTCTACCTTTTTCGATGTGTGAAGGATCACTCATATCGCTGTGAGCAGGACCAACCAGTCCTTGGCATGACGTTTATCGCTTTCTTCATGTCCCTAAATCACTACTTGTGAATGCCACAGTAGTTCCTTGATCAAGCCATGGCCATAAACTCCCCCCCCCCCCCTCCCCCAATGTCCTTGTATGAACTACTGTACTGACCTCGACGTTGACGAGATCTCAGCCACAAACCTTCCTTCTTTTTGTTTGATGTACTTGCGCATCAAGGAGTCTTTACATATTCGCGGGAAATTGAGCTTACTAGTGACTGAAGCATAGAATCATTACCTACACATTGGTGTGAGATCTAACAGAATGACATCACGAGGAAGTCTGTCTCAAACTCGTATTTGTTTGTATTCAAACAAAGACTGTATTTTCTAAATTCGTCAATGTTGTTGGTTTGAAGGAATCCTCCTGTCTAGGGCAAATACTTTAATCGATAGAACAAAAACAGTGTATTTGTTATTCAACCGGAAATATGGAATTGGTCTACCAAGAAGTAACAAGAATCAAAAAATAAGATTTTCTTCCCTATGTAACTACTTTATCTTCAATAATGCCTTCAATAATGTCTTCTAATTCTTAGCCTGCCTCAATTATTTTCCCCTGCTCCGAGCATCATGTTATCTACTCATGGCTATCGTTGCAAGTAAGCTACTATCCAGAAATACGGATCAGATCTATCACTAAACTGGCTCTCTCCCGATGATGGTTTTCGATTTACATCTTTCCTCATGTGTTCTCTTACTCCCTAAATTCGTACTTTCTTCGTGCACGTAGTTTTCAACTTTCTTCGATAGCATCATATTTCAATGGTTTGCAGTTTTTGTTTCTCTGGATTTCCACGTTACACTCCGATACAAGACAGTGCTGCTGACGTATAATTAAAGGAACTTCTCCTAGTTTTCGTCAGTATTTGAAACCAGCTATTTCACTGAAGAAAGCTAGCGTTGCTTTTCCAAATCTTCTTCTGATATCTTACCTTTTTCTGGTATCACCTGTAATTATGCACTATCTAATCAAGAGTGTTCGGACACCGCTATGTAATGCGGAACTGCGTCATTGCACTATTCGCCCCGCTGTCCTGTTTTATTTATTTTGACGACTTCTCGTCTCCAGGGGTTTGGTTTTTGACTACGAACGTTGGGGCGTCTTGGTGCACTAATGTAACACTGTTTTCACCTGAGGATGCTGTTTTAATGCAGTGAAACCGGTTGTGGAAATAAAGAAATCACCAATTATAGATTTCTTGCCGTTCATTTTACTGCTATTCATTGTGAAGACTAGATGTCACGAGAGGCGAGCCCGCCAGTCTTAAAGGAGGCGGGAAGTATTGTGTTGTCAGTACAGAAGCAGTAACGACACAATGGCTTGGTCAGGAGAACTTCAAATGGTTCAAATAGTTGTGAGCACAATGGAATTTAACATCTGAGGTCATCAGTCCCCTAAACTTAGAACTACTTAAACCTAACTAATCTAAGGACAGCACACAAATCCATGCCAGACTCAGGATTCGAACCTGCGATCGTAGCAGTAGCGCGGTTCCGGAATGAAGCGCCTAGAACCGCTCGGCCACAACTGCCGGCTCAGGAGAACTCAGTGACTTTGAACATGGACTAATCATCAGACGTCCCTGAGTAAACAAATCCATCGGAGGCATTTCAACCATGCTATACTTGCCCAGCTAGTCTGTTGGTGATCTTATCGTGAAGTGGAAGTTTGAGGGAACCGTCACAGCTAAATCAAGACCAGCAGGCCTCTTGTACTGACAGACAAGAACGTCCAGAATTGCTGAGGACGGCTGTAACAAACCTAATGAAGTAAGTGGATGGAATCACTATCACATTGTACTCAACTAAGAACCGTGCGTTCAGAAGTAGTACTAGCAGTTCAGCTGGTACATTTACTGCGCCTAGGGAGTTAAAAAGAATGGGTCTTAATGTTCGAGCAGCTCCTCGTAAGCCACATATTTTTGCAGTCGTTACTGAGCAACACTTCAGGAGGTATAAAAAATGGCTCTACTGGAAGGTGGATGACTGGAAACGAGTCATATGGAATGAATAATCACGCTGTATGATCTGGAAACCCGATGTATGGATTTGGGTTTGGCGAATATGCCTGCAGAACTTCACTTGCCAACATGTATAGCGCCAGGAGTGAAGTACAGAGGAGATAATGTTGCGGTATGGGGAAGGCTTTCCGTGGTTAGGGTGTGAAACCCTTATTACACTTATTGGGAAAGGATATGAACACATTTTACAGCACAGTATACTTCGTTCAGTAGAGGAACAGCTTGGAAGCGATGATTGATTGTATCAGCGTGACAGTGCATCCTGTCATACATCATCGTCTCTGAGCCAATGGTTTGTCCATAATAACATTACTGGAATTGAATGGCCTGCCCAGGGTCCCGATCTGAACCAGTGGAGCATCTCTGGGAAGAGTCAGAGCGTCGATTTCGTTCCAGCGTCCAGCTGTAAACATTACACCTTCTCTGGTTTCAGTTCTTGAGGGAGAATGGACTGCCCTCCTCCACAGACATTCAGACACCTCGTTGAATGCGCCCCCAGTAGAGTTGAAGCCGTCATAAGGACTAAGGGTGGACATACCCTACGTCAATATCCACAAATACGCGTCCCGATTTGATCAGGTAGTGTACGTGCAAAATTGGATAATTCTTGTATCTTTTCCAGTACTGTCTCGTTCTCGATGTTACATAAGTCACTGTTCTCCGTTCTATCATTCTTTATCAGGCAACGGCTTTGCCGCAGTGGATACACCAGTTCTCGTGAGATTACCGAAGTTAAGCGCTGTCGGGCGTGGTCGGCGCTTGGATGGGTGACCATATGGGCCGCCATGCGCTGTTGCCATTTTTTGGGGTGCACTCAGCCGCGTGATGCAAATTGAGGAGCTACTCGACCGAATAGTAGGGGCTTCGGTCAAGAACACCATCTTGCGAGAGGGAGAACGGTGTGCTGACCCCACGCCGCTCCTATCCGCATTCTCCACCGAGGATGATACGGCGGTCGGATGGTCCCGGTAGGCAACTTGTGGCCTGAAGACGGAGTACTTTCTTTTTACGTATTATACTACTTACTTACATCCCGCACCACATAAGGGTTCCCCAGAGTACCACAATGGACACTTTATTGAATCCAGGCAACTAACAGAATAAGAAGACGTCAACCTCTCGCCCCATTTAAAGCCTTGCGAACAGAGACAGTGAACATGCTCAGAGGATGGAAACATTCATCAGTACTACCCTTGTTAAGAATGACGGCAGTTACCTGATGTGATAATTCTGAGTAATGGTGAAGATCCTAAATCTGAATGACTGGACGTAGACGTTTTGGATACAGGCAACAATCGAAATGGAGCAGCGTTAAGGCTCTGAACTCACATCCAGAAAGTGGTAAGTTAAAATCCCTGACCGACTATCATGATTTATGTATTCTTTGCTTTCCTTAAATCGTTTGTCTACTGGCCAGTGACCAAGCTTGCCTAGTATGAAATGCATAAACGTTTCTGTTCGATTTTTTGTTCTTGGTTTACCTACATGATGACTAACCTGCGCAACAATGTAATAACTCGAGTTCCAAAGGAAACTGATGCTGTTATGTATGAAAATAACACATGGTTGCAAAATGCTAAGACGCGTTATTTAAAGAAAAATTGGTCAGCTCCGAGTAGGACTCGCACACTCAGTTCCATACGTACTTAATTATGTACACTACTGGCCATTAAATTCCTACAGCTAGAAGAAATGCAGATGACAAACGGTTATTTATTACACAAATATATTATACTAGAACTAACATGTGATTACATTTTCCGCAATTTGGGTGCATAGATCCGGAGAAATCAGTACCCAGAACAACCACCTCTGGCCGTAATAACAGCCTTGATACGCTTGGGCATTGAGTCAAACAGAGCTTGGATGGCGTGTACAGATACAGCTGCCCGTGCAGGTTCAACACGATACCACAGTTCATCAAGAGTAGTGACTGGCGTATGTGACGAGCCAGTTGCTCGGCCAACATTGACCAGACGTTTTCAATTGGTGAGAGATCTAGAGAATGTGCTGGCCAGGGCAGCAGTCGATCATTTTCTGTATCCAAAAAGGCCCGTTCAGACCAGCAACATGCGGTCGTGCATTATCCTGCTGAAATGTAGGGTTTCGCAGGGACCGAATGAAGGGTAGAGCCACTGGTCGTAACACATCTGAAATGTAACGTCCACTGTTGAAAGTGCCGTCAATGCGAACAAGAGGTGATCGGGACGTGTAACCAATGGCACCCCATACCATCACGCCGGGTGATACGCCGGCATATCGATGACGAATAGACGCTTCCAATGTGCGTTCACCGCGATGTCGCCAAACACGGATGCGACCATCATGATGCTGTAAACAGAACCTGGATTCATCCGAGAAAATGATGTTTTGCCATTCGTGCACCCAGGTTCGTCGTTGAGTACACCATCGCAGACGCTGCTGACGGTGATGCAGCGTCAAGGCTAACCGCAGCCACAGTCTCCGAGCTGATAGTCCATGCTGCTGCAAACGTCGTCGAACTGTTCATGCAGATGGTTGTTGTATTGCAAACGTCCCCACCTGTTGACTCAGGGATCGAGACGTAGCTGCACGTTCCGTTACAGCCATGCGCATAAGATGTCTGTCATCTCGACTGCTAGTGATACGAGGCCGTTGGGATCCAGCACGGCGTTCTCTATTACCGTCCTGAACCCACCGATTCCATATTCTGCTAACAGTCATTGGATCTCGACCAACGCGAGCAGAAATGTCGCGATGCGATAAATCGCAATCGCGATAGGCTACAATCCGACCTTTATCAAAGTCGGAAACGTGGTGGTACGCATTTCTCCTCCTTACACGAGGCATCACAACAACGTTTCACCAGGCAACGCCGGTCAACTGCTGTTTGTGTACGAGAAATCGGTTGGAAACTTTCCTCAAGTCAGCACGTTGTAGGTGTCGTCACCGGCGCCAACCTTGTGTGAATGCTCTGAAAAGCTAATAATTTGCATATCACAGCATCTTCTTCCTGTCGGTTAAATTTCGCGTCTGTAGCACGTCATCTTCGTGGTGAAGCAATTTTAATGGCCAGTAGTGTATATAGACACTTAATTCATTCCGGGAATCGAAGAGCTAGACGATTTTTGCCTTTTATCGTCATTGATACCGGCAGCGTATCGGTCCCAGGAATTCTAAGATTTTCTATAAATGTTCTAATTCCAAGTTTGTGGTTGCGTAACAAATGACAAAGTAAATTTTTTTTATTGTGATATAATTTAAAATTAACAGTTACCTAATTTTCCCTTTACTGGTATTGTGAAAACCTTCTTCTTGCCAAATATCATGATTCTATGTGAAGGGCAATTATCCTATCGGTTTTAATGAGTGAGTTTGCAAGCATCAAAATATATGACATAAATGGCCGTATATTTTGACTCGATTGACTTAGAAGCTCAACATTTTTACAGCGCCAAATGCTACAGATATCAGTAAGTGACCTAAATTTCAACTTGATACGTTCACCCGTACCTAAGAAAAAGGTTCTTAACAGACGAACGGACGTACAGGCTGATAATAAATGAAAAATGCTGTGTGACATAATTGCAGATTAATAATTTTGGGATTCTTTGCCTTGTTTGTCGTGCAAAACCTTGCTTTCTAGCAAATATCATGGTTCTGTGCCAACGGGAAGTACCTTGTGCGTTTTGATGACTGAGTTTGCGAGTATGAAAATATGAGACACAAAAGGCCGTATCTTTTGACTGCATTGACTTAGTTGCTTAACTTTTTTTTTTACATCGCTGAGAAAACTTAAGATCTGACATAAATTTCAACTTGATACGCCTACACGTTCCTCAGAAAAGGATTTTGAACAGTCGGAAAGACAGACAGACAGACAAAGAAACGGTCCTATAAGGGGTCTATTTTTACCGATAGTGGTGCGTAACCCTAAAAAATGGGAAAGCTGATAGAAGCTGACCTCAGGGAAGACGAGTTTCGGTTCCGGAGGAATGTTGGACCAGGCGAGGATACTGACCCTTAGGACACAGGTTAGAGGAAGGCAAATCCACGTTTATAGCATTCGTTGACTTAGAGAAATCTTAGGTTATATAAAACATGTACAGAAACCAGACTGCAATTATCAGAGTTGGAGGACGTGCAACGGAAGCCGTAGTCGTGAAGAGAATTCGACAGGAATGTAACGTATCTACGCTGTTATTCAATACGTACATTGAGCAAGCAGTAAAGGGAACCGAAGAACAATTTGGAATTACAGTTCAGAGAGAAGAAATAACAACTTTGAGGTTTAACCATGGCACTTTAATTCTATCAGACAGCAAAAGGACTTGAAAGAGCAGTCCAACGGAATGGATAGTGCCTTGAAAGGAGGATGTAAGATGTGCATCAACGAAAATAAAATGTAGTCGAATTTAATCAGGCGATATTGAGAAAATCAGCTTAGGAAATGAGACACTGAAAGCAGTAGTCGATGATGTTGGCTGAAATATAGAGGATGTGAAATGCAGACTGACTATAGCAAAGAAAGCATTTTTGGAGAAGGAGACGAGTTTGTTAATATCTAATATAATTATGATTGTTAAATAGTCTTTTCTGAAGGAATTTGGAGTGTAGTCTTATACGGAAGTGAAGCACGGACTATAAGCATTTCAGACAAGAAGAGAATAGAAGCTTTTCTAATGTTGTGCCATACAAGAAGGCAGAAGATTAGATGAGAAGATCGCGTAATTATAAGAGTTTGGAGAGAAAAGAAATTTATGACACAACTTGACTGAAAGAAGAGATCGGTTGATGGAACAGATTCTGAGGCATCAAGGAATCATGTTTAATATTGGAAAGCAATGTGGGGAGGAAGGAGGAGGGGGGAGGAGGGGAAATTCTAGAGGGTGACTAAGAGATAAATACAGTAAGCTGGTTCAGACGTACGTAGTTTGCAGTAGTTATTCGGAGATGAAGAGGCTTGTGCAGGATAGACTGGCGTGGAGATCTGCATCACATCAGCCATCGGACTGAAGACAATAAAAACAAACAAGCCGGCAACACGCACAGGAAGACAGGGGAGAAGTTCGTCGCTTATACATAGTAATTTCACAAACTTGTTCTCCCACTTTCTGTACTAGTTGCGCTGACCCAGTCAAGTAAATTCATTTATAGTGAAGCCTAATATTGTCACGAAGGAATGTCGATCTTAATGTAATTATTAAGCAAAAATTTTTGATACAAAAAACTTTTAATGCCTAGGCTGCAATTTTCAGTACACTATTAAAGCAGGATGACTAGTTTCCGTTGTTTTCTACTATCATCTTCTGTTCGTTCAAATTGTAAAAGAAGGTGAGCATGCAGCGAAATACATCATCATTAGCTGTAGTCATGCAATGATATGCATTTGTATTACGGACCAACATGACTCTGAGAGTGCGCAGCTAAAGACTTCATCATGAGTGAGCCGGGTTGTAAACCATAGCTGTGCAAGATGACGGTAATGTAGAATGAAAATGGCCAGTTGCAGTAGTGAAAATTGCATCACATGTCCATAAATTTCAAAAATACCTACAGTACAATTGCAAATCATGGGCATGGGAACCAATTTTCATCAATTCAACTGGCCATTTTGCTTCTTTATTACCATTCGTGCGAGATTATGGTTTGCAACCTGGCTCACTCACGATGAATGTTTTAACTACATACTATCATAGTCCTATTAGCCCATAATACAAATGCGTGTCACTGCATGACTAAAGCCAATGATGCTTTTCAATTCCTGATAATCGCTTTTTTACGATTTGAACGATCTGAAGACGGTTGTACAGACCAGTCAAAACTAATCATCGTACTGTAATAGTATTCTGAAAACTGCAATCCAGCCAGTAAAAGTTATTCATATTAAAAAATTTGTGTTTAACAAATTCATTTCTTTGGGCTATCTTTCGAAGGAATCGTCCGTTTCACCCAAGGAAACCCCTCCCTACGCGAACAATTTTACGTTATCAGTGCAAAAAATATCCTTATGTGAGTTTCTATCCAGTGGCAATCTCTAGAATTCTGTTTGTGTCTATCGGCACCTTTGCATCAGCGTTGGCAGCAATTCTACACTGTTGTGAGAACTTTGCCGTAGGGAAGCCATCCCCGGCACGAGCCTTTCTGTTCCCTTGGCATGCAAGGACGCAAAGTGTTTGTGTTCTAGATACAGTTTACTGTTTACTTGGAGAGGTTTTCCCCCGAGTATTGCACGTCATGCATCGCATTATCGCTTTCTCACTGTGCACGCGGTCGATGATCTCGCTGTGTAACGTGCAGCGACGTCTTCATCGTAATAGCTCTCTTCGGAGCCATGTACCTATTTTTACTCGTCTCCTCTCACTTGCTTTTATTCTGAGAGTCGTATGTACTCACGAATATTCTCAAGGTATTTATCTGCCAAACATATTCTTTAGGCCAACCGAAATACCACACAAAAAGTTAGGGTTTATGGAAGCATGTGCTTCTACAACTAAACTTTAATTAGTAGTTACATTCATGTTGACAATTACTTATCGATATTATCATTAGTAATCTTGTTGGCACACTGGTTCCTTCCTGACTGCTTAAGGTTCTGTTGACAATAATGTCATTTAATAACGAATACTGACTTAGTTATCGGTTTTTTACGTTATAAGCAGGGTCGACATTGTATTCGCATTTATTGCTACTCAAATGTAGCACCTAAGACGTGTACTTAACGTCATTTTTGACCCGCTTGCAATCTTAACAACTGTTAATCCATACACTGTGGTACTACGTCTCAGGTTTTGAATGCATCAAATTAAATTTCATGTTCTGAAAAATGTCTCTGAGCACTATGGGACTTAACTTATGAGGTCATCAGCCCCCTAGAACTTAAAACTACTTAAACCTAACTAACCTAAGGACAGCACACACATCCATGCCCGAGGCACGATTCGAACCTGCGACCATAGCGGTCACACGGTTCCAAACTGTAGCACCGAGAACCGCACGGCCACCCCGGCCGGCCATGTTCTGCACATCTTCGATTTGTAAACATGGCAAGAAAATTGAAACTACGTAAGAATCTGTTCTTCATTTCCAGCCGCTCTAACGCAGTTACGATTGCAGACAACGGAACTTTCCAACGTCTTCATTTTAAGAGCAACGCTACGCTTTTACGTCATTTTTACGCACTTTGCAACAGCTACGGCAGAATGTTCCACTAATCGACTGAATCAACTTCGGACTTTAGCTCCAGTGCAGTTTTAACAAATCAACAGAGATGCTTCATGTGAAATTTATGCTGGGTTCATTTTTTCCTGGAGTCAGCTTTATTTCAAGTTTTCTTTCCGTGTCTATTTCCGACTACCTCCATTTACACTGTTGCCAGTTCACTCAGCGCTGCATTCCCATTGTACTACATATTAAGGGAGCTTCTCATTCCATTACACAAATGTTCAGATGTGTGTGAAATATTATGGGACTTAACTCTAAGGTCATCAGTCCCTAAGCTCGCACACTACTTAACCTAAATTGTCCTAAGGACAAACACACACACCCATGCCCGAGGGAGGACTCGAACCTCCGCCGGGAACAGCCGCACAGTCCATGACTGCAGCGCCTAGACCGCTCGTCCAATCCCGCGCGGCTCCATTAGACCAATCTCGCCTTCCTAGTCCCTAGGCAAGCTATACGTTGGGTGCTGTAGTGCAGTCCTAACTTGCTAAATTAATAATGGTTTATGCTTTCGCGAAGTACTAGACGTATATCTTCAAGCTTCTATCAGTTCAGGTTTTGCAGCTTTGTTTACGTCCAATATTACTGTTAATGCAGTTTGTATGGGTTCCACACACTTGAGCAGTAACGACGGGTCGTCCTAATGTTAGTAATCTCATTTGTAGATTGACTACATTTTCTCAGTATCGTACGAGGGAACCGGTGTAAGCCATTGGTTTACCTTTGGTTGAGCGTACATACTCTTTCCTTTTTATGTTTCTACAAATTTTTCCACCTATGGATTTGACTGACTAGACTTGTGACTCATCAGCACTGTACTGGACACTACATGTTTGCTACTTGTGTAGAGGACTTCACAAGTATCAAAAATGTAGTGTCCAATGCAGTAGCGATGGGTCCTCTACAGCTAAACACACTTTTCGACAGGTTGCCCCGCCCCCTTTTCTCTCCATCCCCTCCCCCTGTCTTTCTCTCTTTTTCTCTCTTTCTGTCTGCGTGTTGTGTTCTGAACCGAAGGTATACATCCACATGGATTGGATTGGTCGCGGAGGAGCAGTGACTTGTTTCTTTAAGGATGCGTAAAGGATGTAGTATATCGAGATATTTTAACAACTCCAGGTAACCTACAGGAACGTATTGTGCTTACTTTAAATCACTTTAGAGGGGAACCTGGAAGCAACGATGAATTCTTTCATCCAATATGTTCAACTGGTTCAAATGAATCTGAGCACTATGGGACTTACTTCTGAGGTCATCATTCCCCTGGAACTTAGAACTACTGAAACTTAACTAACCTAAGGACATCACAAACGTCCATGCCCGAGGCAGGATTCGAACCTGCGACCGTAGCGGTCGCGCGGCTCCAGACTGAAGTGCCTATAACCGCTCGGCCACTCCGACCGGCTCCTCCAACAAGTGGACCAGTGGATCACTGTGCATGATCGCCACTTTGAGTACCTTTGAATGATCTACCCCTTTTTGTCCCCAGGACGGATTACAGTACTGTAGAATGGTATTAAGGATCCCATTTTTGTTTCTTATTAGAATGTTGTGTATAGGTGAACAAGTGATAAATTTTTTGAATTGACTTTGAAGTGAGGAAGTTGATGAACAGAGATCACGTCATAATTACAACATAAATAAATTACTTCGTACAGACATTAAGTTTTCCGCCCAAAATCTGCGTCTCCTCACATTTGGTCATAGGTTAAAGGTCGCATTGGCCCTTCATTTATAATATGTGGTCACATTTCCGTGCCACGATCATTTTGTTTTGTAGTTTTTGTAAGTCAACTGCTATGGAACACTGCTTCTGGTCTTGAACTAACAGCAGGTTTTTCTTAGTTTTTGTCGTAACTATGTGGTCATTTGATGTCTCTTTTCTTATCTGTTCAGGTTACTGTTGGCAAACAAAGACACGGACGCGCACTTTTGTGTGTGTGTGTGTGTGTGTGTGTGTGTGATATTTTTTAGATCTTACTATTACGTTAGCACATTTGGGAGGGTGGTATTGTGGCTAGTCATGGAGTGGGTTGTAGGAAGTTGACATTGTATCTCATAGCGGAGAGGGTTACTAAAAATTTGTAGGTGTTCTGGTGGTTAGATTTTTGGTTTAGAGGTTATTTGGAGGGGAAGTTGCAAGAGCAAGGGAAAAAGGTTCTGTGAAATTATTCTGATGATCATGTGTTGGGGTATTATTCTATCATTTTATAGCATCAGTAAGTAGTAATTTATTTATGTAAAAATTATTACGTGAATTGTTTTCTAATCTGTTAACATTGTATATAAATCAAAACCGTATTATTCTAAATCAAATCCACTGAAGCTGCCGTCAGGACAAACGTTGAAACACATCTGGAACAAATGAAATAGACTGCAGCGAGAAAAAGGAGTTTGAATTTCTAAAACGAATGGTCTGGTTAATGTCCCTTTGCGAGCTAAACAACATTTACTTAATACATTTTTTTAAAACTTTTAGTCAGAAAAGTTAGGTGATGTGATCACGAAAAATAGGATACCTTGCATTATAAACATTTCCTCTTTGCCTTTGCACCTGTCAATGGTCCCTGTAAGAACAACTTGCTGTTTCGCTCTGCCCTGTTCCCCGGCTTCCATCACACAGTAACAGTCGGCACTAGTGGTGCAAAACTGATCCACCTACGTCTCCCGAGCACATACGGAAATATATTGAGTTATTCCATAGTTGGCCAGTGTGGCTCCTACCGATGTCATTACGTAATAAAAAAACATTGATCAAATTTATTGTGAAATGATTTGTCTAAAAGTAAATAAAACAGATTACATAAACATTTGAATGATCCTCGAAATTGTAGCCAGCAGATGAGGTGTAACTTGATAATTTAAACTTCAGTGTCTAGGTTCACATAGCAATAGCTTCTTAATGTCCCGTTGCAGCAGACTGCACAGCCAATATAATCCTCTAGAACGCTTTAAAATTCTGAGACAAACACTGAATTTTAGATTCCCAGTCGACACCTGATTTGCTGTGCATGATTTGGAGTATTCAACTGCGCATCAGATGTTTCTATAATCTGTTTTATTTCTTACTTTTACACAAATCATTCCACACAACATTTGACGGACTTCCTTTGAATTTTTTAAATTGTCCGGTCTTGTTCAGAAAGTACTATCTTATTGACACATTTGTTTTCCAAGCTTCATCTGTTCTCAAGATGTTTCGCATTTAGTACTTGATTCGAAGGAACACTTTGACACTTAATTATCCCAACAATGTAACTTTATATGCTGCAAATACCTCAGAGCCTTGAAAAGCTGAACTTTCCCTCAATCCAGTAACTGAGTTTTCCGGCAACGCCCATATAAGACAAATGTCTGGCACAGTTGTTAGATCGGTTATTGCTGCTACAAGGACAGCTTATCAAGATTTAAATGAGTGTGAACGTGGTATTATAGTCGGAGCACGAGCGATGGGACAGCATGTCCGAAGTAGCGATAAAACGGGGATTTTACCGTACGATCATTTCACGAGCGTACCGTGAATATCAGGAATCCGGTACAGCATCAAATCTCCATCACTGCGGCCTGAGAAAGATCCTGCAAGAACGGCACCAACGACGACTGAAAAGAATCGTTCAGCGTGAGAGAGGTACAACCCTTCTGCAATTTGCTGCAGATTTCAATGCTGGGCCATCAACAACTGTCATCCTGGGAGCCATTCAACGAAACACCATCGATATGGACTTTCGGAGCCGAAGGCCCACTCGTGTACCCTTGATGACTGCACGGCACAAAACTTTACGCCTCGCCTGGGCCCGTCAACACCGACATTGGACTGTTGAGCCGGCCGTTGTGGCCGTGCGGTTCTAGGCGCTTCAGTCTGGAACCGCGTGACCGCAACGGTCGCAGATTCGAATCCTGCCTCGGGCATGGATGTGTGTGACGTCCTTAGGTTAGTTAGGTTTAAGTAGTTCTAATTTCTAGGGGACTGATGAGCACAGATGTTAAGTCCAATACTGCTCAGAACCATCTGAACCATTTGGACTGTTGATGACTGGAAACATGTTACGTGCTCGGACGAGTCTCGTTTCAAATTGTATCGAGCGGATGGACGTGTACGGGTGTGGAGACAACCTCATGAATCCATGGACCCTGCATGTCAGCAGGGGGCAGTTCAAGCTGGTGGAGGCTCTGTAGTGGTGTGGGGCGTGGGAGTGATATGGGACCCCTGATACGTCTAGATACGACTCTGACAAGTGACACGTAAGTAAGCATCCAGTCTAAATACCTGCATCCATTTGCGTCCATTGTGTATTCCGACGGACTTGGGAAATTCCAGAAGGAATTGCTGTAGAGTGGCTCCAGGAACACTCTTCTGAGTTTAAACACTTCTTCTGTCCACCAGACTCCCCAGGCACAAACATTATTGAGCATATGTGGGATGCTTTGCAACGTGCTGCTCAGAGGAGATCTCCACCCCTTTGTACTCTTACGGATTTATGGGAGAGCTCTGCTGGATTCATGGTGTCAGTTCCGCACAGCACTACTTCAGACATTAGTCGGATCCATGGCATGTCGTGTTTCAGCACTTCTGAGTGCTCGCGGGGTCCCTACACGATATTAGTCACGTGTATCAGTTTTTTTTTTTCTTTGGCTCTTCAGTGTATATAGGGAGTTTTTCTATCTCTCCGCTCAAACATTTCGTTAAAATCGTGGCTGTAAGAGCGAGGAGAAGGAAGACTGTGCTAGCGATAGATGTGGAGCAGGTGAATCACGCGCTGCCTCTAAGTGTGAGGTCACAGGTCTCTGGTGACGCCCGCTCCGAATCAGTGTATTCTGGTCGAAGCGAAGGGTCGGTGCGTCGCAGCGGCGGTATGCAACCGCTGCCGGGGAAAGCGGCCCCGATACGCGAAAATGAGACACCGAGCTGTGCTGTTGGTACGCCCACGGTGCGTTCCTCGCGGGCTGGCGACCACTCTCGCTTGTTGCTGTAACAACCTGCCTCATTTCCATCTGTCGCCTCGTCACCATAGTGCTGTGCACCTAGTGGGGGCTTTTGGAACATCTTGCGGCTCAGTATACTCAGAATACCTTTATCTTTGTACCCTTCAGAAAGGAGAACGGTACGGATGATGAAAAGCTGTACCTAGCATTCAGTTACTGTTTGCCCAAAGCATACTGTTGTATTCTCTAAAGCGAGTCTAGCACCTAACATACAAGTCAGCAGGAAGCCACCCCCTAACGCGGAATAATCCTTGATGTACGAGGTAGCTCACATGCACGCTTGCAACGTATGTGCTGCATGGGGCACTTAGTACCACTCGATCACAGCAGCCGGCTGGTGCGTGGTTCTCGAGTAAAAGTCCTATGTGCTAACTAACCTAACACGTTGAAAGGAACTACCTAATCTACAGAATTAAGCTTGGACTGCTGTCTATGACAGTTGTTAAGTACAGTCCTTGAATCTGGATTTCACTACACACCCGTTGTTTACCTTGTCCGGCAACCACTTGTTAGTAGCGGCTTGCTATTATGGTGGCACGGATGCTCAGCAGGGTTGATGATAACTGTAGAGTGTAACTCTTACTGGATGTACTGCGACAGGAACTGTAAAGCCACAACTGTGAAACTGGTGAACCTCAACTGGCTCAGTGTGGCGGCGCGTCTCCATTCGTCCGCGATCGGAGGAATGATTTCCATTTTTGCTCCACTTTGTGGAAGAGGAAAGTATTCCCAATTTGCGGTGCTCTCTCTCGTCACTAGTGGTAGATGGATGTGATACTTTGAAGGACTCGCAGCGGAAGCATAAATTAGTTCCAGTCTGCGAACACCATCTGGATGGCGACAAACTGGAGCTGAGCGGCGCATGCTGTGAAGTGTGTCTGAATGGTGCTGTGTACCACATGGCTACGTACACAGCAAATGTAAATAACTTTCTCCCAGATGCAGATTATGAGAGAAACCGAGCAGCCCTCTTATATTATTTGCAGATGATTCGGTCGTTTACCATTTAGTAAAATAACCAAAAGTTCAAAACGAATTGCAAAATTATACATACGAGGTATCTGCCAAGTGCGAAAAGTGGAAATTAACCGGAAACAACAGAATTTGTGAGGTTCTCCAAATGAGTCCCAAAAATTTCGTTTACACAATAAATAACACAAATTAAAAGGTTGTACATTCAACTACGTGCTTAGGAATTACAATTACAAGCAACTTAAATTGAACCAACAAACAAAAATTGTTGTGAGGAAGTCCAACAGAACGTGTTTCATTCTCTAAACGCTTAGAAGACGAGAGAAATCCACTAAAGACACTGTCTGCACTCAGTTTCCGTCCTCTTCTGGAACTCTGCTGAATATGATCCTTATCAGATAGGACTGACGGAGGACAGCCATGAAGTACAAAGAATGCCAGCTCGTTTTGTATTATCACGAAATGAGAGACCTCCACAGATATGATAAGCGAGGTGGGATGTCAATGATTAAAACAAAGGAAGTTTTCGTTGCTGCGAGACCTGTCCACGATATTTCAATCAAAAAATTTCTCTTCCGACTGCCAAAATATTTTGTTGACTTCCTCCTGCATAGGGAGAGATGACTTCTTATTTTTCTTGGCCTTATATTGTATCTTCAAAAAAATGGTTCAAATGGCTCTGAGCACTATGCGACTTAACATCTGTGGTCATCGGTCGCCTAGAACTTAGAACTAATTAAACCTAACTAACCTAAGGACATCACACACATCCATGCCCGAGGCAGGATTCGAACCTGCGACCGTAGCAGTCACACGGTTCCGGATTGAGCGCCTAGAACCGCGAGACCACCGTTGCCGGCTGTATCTTCAGGGGTCGGTTTGTTAATCGGGATTTGGCAATGTTAGCGTTAGAGTGACCGGATGCCCTTAATGTTGCCCCCTCCCCCTTCCACTTTTCCCTAACGGATAGTGTGTATTACTCCATAGAGAAATTGGTAAAAGCCCGTTACTCGCCGCCCGCATCTCGTGGTCGTGCGGTAGCGTTTTCGCTTCCCACGCCCGGGTTCCCGGGTTCGATTCCCGGCGGGGTCAGCGATTTTCTATGCCTCGTAATGGCTGGGTGTTGTGTGATGTCCTTAGGTTAGTTAGGTTTAAGTAGTTCTAAGTTCTAGAGGACTGAGGACCATCGATGTTAAGTCCCATAGTGTTCAGAGCCATTTGAACCATTTTTGAACCGTTACTCGCCTTGTTCGATGCGGAAGACCGAATAAAGCTAAACGAGGATGGCCAGCATTCCAACCCTCGTCGGTAATCCGCCGGGCGGGGTCGATCCGCGCTTCCCCGAATGCCGGAAGCGGCGTGATATCCTGCGGGTTTACCGGGCCTATGTACGGAGAGATGATCATCGTATTAAAATGAGAGAAATAAGATCTCCCACAGAAAGATTTAGGTGATCATGTGCTGCTCCCGAGTGCAAAGGTCGAGAAATATTCTGAAAGTGATCCTATGAACCGTCTGCCAAACACTTAAGTAATCATTTAGACATAGATGGGCCCTGCAACACACTGAATGGACCGCTCAGAATTGGCATCACGTTCTCTTCACGGATGAGTGTCGCATATGCCTTCAACCGGCAATCATCAGAGACGTGTTTGGAGGCAACCCCGTCAGGCTGAATGCCTTAGACAATCTGTCCAGCGAATGCAGCAAGGTCAAGATAGAGGTTCCCTGCTGTTTTGGGGTGGCATTACGTGGGCCGACGTACGCCGCTGGTGGTCACGGAAGACGCCGTAGTGGCTGTACGATACGTGAATGCCATCCTCCGACTGATTGTGCAACGATATAGGCAGCATATTGGCGAGGCACTCGTCTTCGTAGACTACAATTCGCGGCCCCATCTTGTGAATGACTTCCTTCGGGATAACGACATCGCTCGACTAGAGTGTCCAACATGTTCTTCAGACATGAACCCTATCGAAGATGCCTGGGATGGATTGAGAAGAGCTGTTTATGGACGTCGTGACACACCAACCGCTCTGAAGGATCTACGCCGAATCGCCGTTGAGGAGTGGGACAATCTGGGCCACCAGTGCCTTGATGAACTTGTGGGTGGTATGACACGACGAATACAGGCATGCATCAATGCAAGAGGACGTGCTACTGGGTATTAGAGGTTCCTGTGTGTACAGCAATCTGGACCACCACCTCTGAGGGTCTTGCTGTATGGTGGTGCAACATACAATGTGTGGTTTTCATGAGCAATAAAAAGGTCGGAAATGATGTTTATGTAGATCTCTGTTCCAATTTTCTGTACAGGTTCCGAAACCGAGGCGATGCAAAAACTTTTTTGGATGTGTGTGTGAATGTGTGGTGTCTATTATTTCGGACATGTTATATAACTGATTCGCCTCGCTACGCAATGGATTCACCTTATTCAGTGCGGATGCACATTTACGTCTGACCCCCTGCGGGAATATCTCACTGGCGAGAATGGAGGATGTGGACAGGGGCAGCAGATAAGTGGCGCTGGGTGAGAATGTGGGAGGTGTGCCGAGATAGTCCGGGCAGTTACGATAAATACCGTGTACGGGTGGCGCACATGTTAACGCAATTGCCTAGCAAGCACGAGTTTCGGGGTTTGAATCCCGGTCCGGCACACATTTTTACGCGTCGCTGCTGATTCCGTGTAGAGTACCGATGCAGCTGAATCCTTTCCTTTCTCCCCCTTCCATCTTCAGTTTACATATGATCAGAGATCTGCCATACCGTTTACTTTCTTGTACTTGCTGCACTGTTGTCACTGCGAGCAACCAAATACTGTCGCGATTTATTGAATGTAATGTTATAGCATGCAGTAGAAACGCTCAATTGGCAGTGCTGTCCTACACTGATAAAAGAATTTCTTTGAATGGTTTGCAGGAGATCGCGCTGTTCGGAGAGTTCTCCATCAAGGAGACGATGATGTACTTCGGCTGGATCTTCGGCATGAGCACCTCGGAGATCCACGAGCGGCTGCGCTTCCTGCTGGACTTCCTGGACCTGCCCAGCCAGAATCGGCTCGTCAAGAACCTCAGGTGAGCCGCCGTCGCTGTAGCCCCAATGCTACCCTCTGGTCACAAGACTGCACGTTGGCCTCCAGCGGTACTCAGTTCCTCGCTTCAGCAAGATGCGAGAAAAGCATTGGAGACCAGTAACAGACCCATAATATTGTCTAATCGGAATTGCCTGATACACGAAATCCACGGTACAAAATGCGAGAGGGAATGTTGTGAACGTACGATAATAACTGAATGCTACTATTACGTCCAGCAGACTTTCTTGCTGCTACAGCTCTTTAATGGTGGCCAGTTTGCACACTAGCAAATAAACAATTGTCTGATGGGCTGCTGGGGCGGCACTGTAACAAAGCAACGCAATAAGAATTAGCAAAAAAATATTTATTAAGAGCATGTTGCAAAATGGTACTTAACTTTGGTACCGTTTGATGCGTGACACCGGATTTCCTAAACCTAGTCCGCCTGCTTAGTTGAGTGGTAACGTGCATGTCTCCCTTGCAGCGGGCCCTGGTTCGATTTCCGTCCGGGTTGGAGATTTTCTCCGCTCGCTGACTGGGTGTCGTGTTGTCCTCATTTCTTTCTCCTCAAAAAAATGGTTCCAATGGCTCTGAGCACTATGGGACTTAACAGTGGAGGTCATCAGTCCCCTAGAACTTAGAACTACTTAAACATAACTAACCTAAAGACATCACACACATCCATGCCCGAGGCAGGATTCGAACCTGCGACCGTAGCGGTCGCGCGGTTCCAAACTGAAGCGCCTAGAACTGCTCGGCCACTCCGGCCGGCTTTTTCACCTCATTGGCATGCAAGTCGCCCAATGTGGCGTCGACTGAAATAAGACGCACTTAGCGGCCGAACTTCCCCAATTGGGGCATGACGGCCAACAATGCCATTCGGTCGTTTCATTTTTTTCTTAACCTCATACAATGATGTCTACATAACTTTGCAGTCTTTGATCTCGTCGCTATAACTGGATATAATATTGGAGACAGTCTGGGTCGATTAAAGTTCTCCATAAACAGTTGCTGATAAATCGTAAGGTTATCTTCGGAGTACTGTACGGAGCTAACTGCAGGAATAGATCTGAAATGCCTAACTGCTGGTGCGGAACTGGCCGAGTGTCCGGGGGGCGTCGTGTTTTGGTGCCTGTCTGCGGAAGAATTCCATGTGCGCAAGTGAGAGGAGGAAGCAAAGTAGCCAGCAGTTGACAGCGTTCCATACTGGCTGTACATGACGCGCTGAAGGAAGGACGTGGAAGCAGGGAGAGGTCCGTGTTTGTGAGTGCCATCTGGAGGCTGCTGCATGTAACTGAGAGATGCCAGGCGAGTGGTGGTAGGCTTTCACCGTATTTGTTGTGTACCTCTTGCTAGATACACAACTGGGAAGGACAGTTGACAATGAAAAATGTTAAAATAAAAACAACAAAATAAATTCGCATCCAGCGAGTGTTCACAATTTTCTCTCCGATTCATACGCGTGATCAGGAAATTCATCTGGATTCTTCTCTTCATTCAATGACGCTGTATTCACAGAGATATGTATTCTGTAATAGCAATATTAACAGTCAGCCCTAGACTGATGTAGCACTTTTCACTCTCATGCTGAGTATATGCTGTTATGATGGGATATAGAACTGAACCTTGATACACGAGCCGGATAAAAAAATGCAAACATTGCGAGCAATGCGTGCTTGAACATAAATACAGATGCTACCCAAGCCTGCAGGTTGCATTGTTGTATCTGGTCACAAATGGCACATGTGCAGTGTCCTCAGTACGTTGCAAGCGTCCGTAGTGGTCAGAACAGGATACTGTGTAGGGGACAGAGCATTATGTCGAAGCCAAATGAAATTGAATTTGGGCAAATTGTTTGTGCCTGTATAGTAGATGCTCCCGTAACTAAGACAGCCGAAGTATTTGCTGTTTCAAGAGACACTATACAGGGATAATGGAAAAAACATCGTCCGCCATGTCACAACGCTGACGAAAGTGTGTGTTGAGCTATCCTGACGGAAGGTCATTGAAAAGGATTATGACGAAAAGTAAGGAGACGCCGGCTGAAAAAGTCGCTGCAGAACTGAATGTCGCGTTCGCGAACCCTGTCAGCGGCAAAACAACACGAAGGGAGCTCCATAATCATGGAATTCCAGAACGAGCTGGAATTCTAGAACCACTCATCAGTGATGTATACACCCATGACGGGGAAATGTGGTGCTGAAGCCATAAAACCTGGACTATGGAGCAATGGAAGAAAGTCATTTGGTCGGGTGAGTCTTGTTTCCCTCTGTTCCAGTTTCTGGCTGAGTTTACCCCAAGATCGAAACATGGCGGGAGTTCGATGATGGTTTGGGCAGCCATATCGTGATACTCGTGGGCCCTAGGGTTACTCGGGAAGGTCGCATTACTGAGAAGGATTATGTGACCAGTTTGGTTGGTCAGGTTCATCCTATGCTACAATGTGCGTTCCCCGATAGTGAGGCTGTGTTCCAAGGCGACAGTATCCCTTTTCATAAAGCTTACATCGTCCGCGACTAGTTTTGTGAGGCTAATTGTCACAGCTCCCATGACCACCAGAGTTAGCAGATCTCAGTATTACTGAGTGTCTCTGGTCTACTTTGGAGAGAAGTGTGCTTCATCGCTACATACCCCCATCATCCTTACAGGAACTTGCCACTATTTTGCAGGAAGAATGGCATAAAATTCCCTTTAGAATCATACAGAACCTTCATTTATCCTTACCGAGGCGTCTGGAAGCTTTTTTTAAATAGCCCACCGTCGGTTTTCCCACGTTTTATCGGGTATGGTAATGTGCTGCGTTGTTGCTGTTTCATACTTGTCTGCGCACTTGAATCCGTAATTCGCAAACAGCGCACTTCCAGTTCCGTCGTCCGAGCATGCCTTTCGGTTCGAAACAACCTTCAACACCACATTACAATTTCCAAGTTATTTACATGTTGAACCCACCTTTTCGAGACTGGACATCTACCATCATACGTGTGGCTTCTACAATGGTACAAATATAAAATCTTAGGAAACAGGTATGTAAAAGCACAAACTATGTGAAATAGTCAACTGGAATGTTTGAAACATTCCTCTGTGACAAATTACGAATTCGTACGGCACAACTGATCGAGATAGCGCCTGGCAGTTGATTCAGATTTACGCAGAGCAAGGGTCAAATTCCTTCTAACCATAGTCATATAAGTTTTGCGTAATTTTCCTTCACTCATGAAGCCAAATGTTTGGGATAGTTTCCCTTGAACAGCACACAGCTTTTTTTCTTGTGCTTCGTCGCTAAAAACCGCGCCGTGAATGGGACGTTAAAGCCCATTTTCCATTCCTTGGATCTCGGAGGATCTAGAGGCGAGTTGAGACTCTACTTCGGTGCATTACACATACTCCGATACTACAATTTGTTGCCGGTCGTTGTGGCCGAGCGGTTCTAGGCGCTTCATTTCGGAACCGCGCTGCTGCTACGGTCGCAGGTTCGAATCCTGCCACCGGCATGGATGTGTGTGATGTCCTTAGGTTAGTTAGGTTTAAGTAGTTCTAAGTCTAGGGGACTGATGACCTCAGATGGTAAGTCCCATAGTGCTCAGAGCCATTTGAACTATTTTTGAGTTACACTTTGTATTCAGGCACCCGCTACAGTATCTGGTTCTAGTATTTTCCCAGTAACGACATTTACGTTACTAATGGAAACTCAATCTTGGTTTTAATCGTTTGCTAAAGCATTATGCTCGTCGCTATCTTAAATGAGTCTGTGGATCGGACAGTGAGCTAAAAGGGCAACAGTAAAACGCGGCGATATCGAGGACTTCAAACTGCTTTGCTGATTCTGAAATTAGGTCGTAATTACAAATCGTGTGGAAGTGCTCTCGTTACGTACTAGCCACACCGAAGGCGAGCAATAACACACGATGGAAAATTCCAAGAACCTTGGCGGAACATCGCTTTCCAGCCCGCTGCGACAGCCAACTATGGTTGCCATTTAATAGCATTCAGTAGCTCCTCCAGTTCTCTATGACTGAAGTGCATCGTAAAGTTGTGATGTAGACAGACGTAAACACACTGTTTTCTACCTAGTAGCTTGCCATCATTCTGTACTAGCAGCAGTGTCACAACGACACATCAGTTGGCTGACATTTTTACGATTTCCTCGGCCAGTTCCATGGTAATGACAAAAACTATATCCACGTACACCAGCACATGAAAGAGAACAAGAAACATTTAATTTCCTTCAACGCACAATCCACTGCATATAATGATGATGCATGTCGCCAGGCAGGAAGCTTCACCTGCGGCGAGCGCGGTCCCATGGTACAAGTCATTTTCGCTGACGCCACTTCGGCGACTTGTGTGTCATGTGAGCATAAAACGATGATGAAGGCAACACAATATCCAGTGCCCGAGCCGGCCGGGAATAGAACCCGGGACTGTCGCATGGCATTCTGACGTGCTGACAAATAAGCTATGGAAGTGGACCTACTCCGCCGCAAAAAAGTAATTTTTTAGATAGTTCACGTTATCTGGTTAGAACTTTTCCAGTATGAAAATACTGCGACTCTTAATCAGTTTTCTGGGAACTGTACTGGATATCCCAAGAGAACAGATCATTTAAAACAAATATACACTGAAGCGCCAAAGAATCTGGTATAGGCATGCGTATTCAAATACAGAGATATGTAGTAAACAGGCAGAATATGTCACTGCTATCGGCAACGCCTATATAAGACAAGAAGTGTCTCGCGCAATTGTTGGATCGGTCACTTCTGTTACAGTGCAGATTGTCAAGATATAATTGAGTTTGAACGTGGTGTTATAGCCGGCGCGCGAGAGATGCGACACAGCATCTCCGACGTAGCGATGAAGTAAGGACTTTCCCGTACGACCATTCCTCGAGTGTACCTTCAATATCAGGAATCCGATAAAACATCAAATCTCCGACATCGCTGCGGCCGGAAAAAAAGATCCTGCAGGAACGGGACCAACGACGGTTAAAGAGAATCGTTCAGCGTGATAGAAGTGGAAACCTTCCGCAAATTGCTGCAGGTTTCATTGCTGGGACCACAAGTGTCAGCGTGCACACCATTCAAAGAAACATCGTCGATAAGGAGTTTCGGAGCCGAATGCCCAATCGTGTACTCTTGATGACTGCACGACACAAAGCCTTGCGCCTCGCCTGCGCCCATCAACACCGACATTGGACTGCTGATGACTGGAAACATATTGCCTGGTCGGAAGAGTCCCATTTCAAATTGTATCGAGCGGAAGGACGTCTACGGGTATGGAGAAACATCATGACTCCATCGGCCGTGCATGTCAGCAGGTGACTGTTCAAGGTAGTGGAGGCTCTGTAATTGTGTGGGGTGTGTGCAGTTGGAGTAATATGGGACCCCTGATACGTCTAGATACGACTCTCACAGCTAACAAGTACGTAACCATCCTGTCTGATCACCTGCATCCATTCATGTCCATTGTACATTCCAAACTCCCCAGACATGAACATTATTGAACATATCTGGGATGCCTTGCAACGTGCTGTCCGTCTAGATACGACTCTCACAGCTAACAAGTACGTAACCATCCTGCCTGATCACCTGCATCCATTCATGTCCATTGTACATTCCAAACTCCCCAGACATGAACATTATTGAACATATCTGGGATGCCTTGCAACGTGCTGTCCGTCTAGATACGACTCTCACAGCTAACAAGTACGTAACCATCCTGCCTGATCACCTGCATCCATTCATGTCCATTGTACATTCCAAACTCCCCAGACATGAACATTATTGAACATATCTGGGATGCCTTGCAACGTGCTGTCCGTCTAGATACGACTCTCACAGCTAACAAGTACGTAACCATCCTGCCTGATCACCTGCATCCATTCATGTCCATTGTACATTCCAAACTCCCCAGACATGAACATTATTGAACATATCTGGGATGCCTTGCAACGTGCTGTCCGTCTAGATACGACTCTCACAGCTAACAAGTACGTAACCATCCTGTCTGATCACCTGCATCCATTCATGTCCATTGTACATTCCAAACTCCCCAGACATGAACATTATTGAACATATCTGGGATGCCTTGCAACGTGCTGTCCGTCTAGATACGACTCTCACAGCTAACAAGTACGTAACCATCCTGCCTGATCACCTGCATCCATTCATGTCCATTGTACACTCCAAACTCCCCAAACACGAACATTATTGAGCATATCTGGGATGCCTTGCAACGTGCTGTTCAGAAGAGACCTCCACTCCCTCGTACTCTTACGGATTTATGAACAGCCCTGTAGGATTTATGACGTTAATTCCCTCCAGAAATACGTCAGACATTAGACGAGTCCATGCTATGTCGTGTTGCTGAGTATCTACGTGTTCGCGGAGACCCTACACGATATTGGACAGTTTCTTTGGCTCTTCAGTGTATTTTGCCAAGCGTTGCTGCCATCGTGTAACTATTTTAGAACTCGGCATAAGAATAAAGCTGTCAACGTGATTGCTCATCTTATCTGGTAATAACGGAGGTACAGTTAGTAATCAATGCACATATTTCATATTTTCTTTCTAGGATGGCTTGGTCGCTGGTTAGGGATCGCGGAATGACAGTAACTCGACCTTGGAGGTCCGCTAGAAATCAACGACACGATTATATTTGACAGGATATTTCAAACACTCCGCAGAACCTTTGCCCTCATGCTTTTAGGTACCATCAAGAGACGGGCGCACTAAAACAAAATCCTACGCAACAGGCAGCTTACTTAAGGTGTTAACATATGTAAACAAACGGGACAGTCTTCAAACAGAAAGTGCCTGCGTCGCTAGTACAACGTTCAAGCACACTCACACACACACACACACACACACACACACACACACACACACACATACACAGTGAGAGAGGGAGAGAGAGAGAGAGAGAGAGAGAGAGAGAGAGACAGTCAATACTAAAGTCGTAACAAACAAAACAAATGACGCTAAACGTAATGTTTACATTTTCGTTGTTTTGGCTCACTTAGTATAATGACAGTGGCTGCATGTAGTAACCGGAAACAAGAAATTAGCGCCTCTCTACCTGGCCAAGGTAGGTCGTATGGACCTGTTTCTAAATACGGCCCAGTCCAAATCCAGTGAAGATTGCCTCTCATACTTTCCCGCCCTCATTCCATTTTAGTGCCTTTCAGTCCATTCCTTTGCTCTTCTCTCAGTCCGCCACCCGTCCCCTGCTTCGCTCTCCATCTTGATCATGTCTTTTGCCCCTCTTCACATTTTACCCCAGTCACAGAACTGCGATGGAAACGGCACCCACGGCACACGACCCGTCTGACACATGTGTAGGAGAACAAATGGATACACATGAACACACAGTTGGTTCCTGTATCAGTCACGGATGAGAGATGCTAGCAGACGTATCCGGAGCCCCATTTCATCCCATGTTGACATCCTCCAAGCGAGAATACGTCCAGTACTTGGCCGACAGTTACCTTGTTCGTAAACATCAAACATCATCTCGTCTCATAAAAAAAAAGGTTCAAGTGGCTCTGAGCACTATGGGACTTCACTTCTGAGGTCGTCAGTCCCCTAGAACTTAGAAATACTTAAACCTGACTAACCTAAGGACAACACACACATCCATGTCCGAGACAGGATTCGAACTTGCAACCGTAGTGGTCGCGCGATTCCAGCCTGTAGCGCCTAGAACCGCTCGGCCACTCTGGCCGGCCCTCGTCTCATCAACATTGTTCTCCAGTAAATGTTTGGCCCTAGTGGCGGAGAGGTTCTAGGCGCTACAGTCTGGAACCACGCGACCGCTACGATCGCAGGTTCGAATCCTGCCTCGGACATGGATGTGTGTGATGTCCTTAGGTTAGTTAGGTTTAAGTAGTTTTAAGTTCTAGGGGACTGATGACCTCAGTAGTTAAGTCCCATAGTGCTCAGAGCCATTTGAACCATTTGAACAACTTCGATGTCTTAGTTATTGCTCCAGTTTACTGCACTGCGCACCATCCCGTTTGCACAAACCGTGTTACAAATAAACAATAGCGTACTGTTCACATTCATCGGATATCGTATTTAACAGTGTACCTTAACGTCCGCTTGGCGCGCTCCTGTCGCAGTGTATAAAAAAATTAGAAATGTGTAACCACTGTATGTGTTAAACTTGTGGTTTTAAGCTGCAATGAATACAGTTGTTCACGGATCTGTGCCTGAATTCTAGATTCTAAGGTTTTTTTGTGAAGTATAGGAGAGGGCTTGAGAGTTCTGCTCTGGTGAGATCAAATAACTAGAAAATAAAAGACTGTGAAGAGAGTTCGTGTGAAGACAGCGCGGCGTTTTGTGTTGTTTCAGCGGCGGTCAGCAGCGGCGGGTGTCGTTCGCCGTGGCGCTCATGCACGACCCGGAGCTGCTCATCCTGGACGAGCCCACGGTCGGAGTCGACCCTCTGCTGCGACAGAGGTCAGTGTCAACAGCGACATTCTCTGCGATGCACTACACGCAAACAGCCAACAATCAATGCTAAACCTCAGCCGTCATGAACACTAATTATCTCTTCTACGAGGCGTGTTTTTTAAGTAAGTACCGTTTTGAAATTTAAAAAAAAGACGCGCTAAGATATCTCAATAATTTTATTTTTACATGAAAGCCTGCACCTTAATCTACTTTTCTACATAATTTTCGTCAATATTGAGGCACTTGTCATAGCGTTGTACAAGTTTTTGAATACCCTCCTCATAGAAGTCTGCCGCGTGACTTGTTAACCACTGCAACACCACTGTTTTGACTTCGTCATCGTCTTGAAGACGCTGACCGCCCAGGTGTTTCTTCAAGTGCAGGAACAGACGGTAGTCACTGGCCGCAAGATCGAGGCTGTACGGAGAATGATCTAGAGCTTCCCATCGAAAATATGTTATGAGATCTTTGGTCTGATTCGCCACATGCGGACGGGCATTGTCTTGCAGTAAAGCGATGCCCCTGCTGAACTTCCATGGACTGTTGCTTTGATTCTGGTGTGACGTATGCCACCCATGTTTCACAGCCCGCAACAATTTTGCTTAAGATATCACCTCCGTCGTTGTGCACATCCGCCAACATCTTCGGTACCCAACGTGCGCACAATTTGCGGTTATTCAAGTGCTCGGTCACAATGCCCTACAAAACACTACGAGAAACATTAGGAAAGTCATCCCGCAAGGAGGAAATCGTAAAGCGTCTGTTTTTTCTCATCTTTTTGTCCACTTCCTGCACCAGACTTTCATTAACGACCGAAGGACGCCCACTCCATTGTTCATCATGCACATTTGTGCGGCCATCTTCAAATGCTCTCACCCACTTTCTTACCATTCCATCACTCATAATGTTGTCTCCGTAAACTGCACAGATCTCACGATGAATATCGATCGCTTTTAGGCCTTTAGCACTAAGAAATCTTATAACACCATACTTCACAGACGGCGGGACTCACGGTTATCGGAGGCATCTTAAACACTCAGTACACAACGTAAACAAGGAAGAATCAGACTATAATGGCGTCAGTGCGTAGATTAAGGTACATGCTTTCACGTAAAAATTATTGATATATTTTAGCGCGCCTTTTTTTAATTTCAAAACCGTACTTACTTTTAAAAAAAAGCCTCGTAATATTTATAGTGATACGAAATGTAAATAAACAACAGGTAGCATTAGTGTAGTTAACGGTTTTCATGCATATGAACCATAGCTGTTAATTGTATTTCTAGTAATATGCAAAACAGATACTCCCCAACAACTCCTTAAGTCAACATCCTCCACGTTCGAATAATGAAACAAGAGATTTTTGAAGCTGTTACTCCCTCATCTTCAGGCAGATAGCCTTGTTACTTCTTCTTCTTCTTCTGTTTCTTCCTTCCTAAATTGTTAGGAATTCTCCTGTTACGTCCTCTTTTTTGGCAAATATAAGATATTTTCGGAGATAATAACGCAAAGACTCTATATTGTTGGAGGAGCAAACTGGGTTCAGGAACGGTAAGTCCTGCTCAGACAACACATTCGTCATGAGTCAGATAATTGAAAAGCATGTGAAATTTAATACAGAAGCACACGTGTTCTGTAGTCACTAAATGTCAGCCTCTGACAATGTAGACAGGAGAACTGGTGGGAAAAAATAAATGGGAGAGGCATACTACATCATTTCTTAAAAGTAACCCAATAAGTGTATCCAGACTCAGAAATTGTCGTAGGTGGAGAAGAGAATACAACAAATGTAGGCAGTTTTTTCGATACTTTTTAATATCTATCCCCATCAATCCAAAACGTTTCGAGATTGGATTAATAGAACATAAGGAAACGTAAAGGCGATGGTTTCAATGCTTCAGGTGTTCTGTGTAGTCCTCCGCTCTTGCTTGAGTACAACATACAGTACATTCAGAGATACATGTGATACTTTGTGAAAAGTCTTTTTTCGAATGTTTTTCAACTCGCGTGTCACATTGGCTTGAATGTCATCAAAGCATTGTCCCTTCGTGTGAATTCCTGCACTTTGTCGTCACCCGTGATGATTTTTTTACAAAAAAGAACTGTACGTGTTTTGCTGTTCATTGAAGTCCCAGCACGCGTCCAAGTATTGTTGTCTTTGTTTTGGAGTCACTGTGTGCAAGAAATACTTTACACATTTTTCTCTTCTTCAAAACATCCCGGAGAATTCTTAAACACTTGTGACAACAACGTTGACACATACGTCCACACGTCCACTACTTAACACCATCTGCTCATAGGTCACTATCTGAACGTACATTTGTTGTTTGCAGTTATTAGTTCAGGCTGCGACGGCAGTTACTTCCCTGTCGTCACTTATATGCTAGGAAAAAAAGATCAATCTCGGAACATAATGGACGGACAGCATATATTGATGATATGTTGAGGCAATGGCTGAAAGAATAGATTTTTACACCCATAACTTTAATTAACGAAATTATTTAGTGAGAACACTCTTTGCTAATGACCAACTTCTTATGGCTCACAGTAAGGACACTCTTCCAAAATTCATTTATAAATTAAATGTAAATGCCAAGAGACATAACCTAACAGCCTCGACCCAAAGAAACAAAGAAATTATAGCTTTTAAAGGTCAAGATCCGGTCCCAAGCAACTTGTATTAAACTAAAAGAAAATAGAGAAGCACTCCGTCTGTAGGCCTCAGGTGGCTCATCGGGACCATCCGACCGCCGTGCCCTCCTCAGCAGAGGATGCGGATAGGAGGGGCGTGTGATGAGCACACCGCTCTCCCGGTCGTTACGATGGGTTTTTTTTTGACCGGGGCCGCTACTCTTCGGTCGAGTAGCTCCTCAATTGGCATCACGAGGCTGAGTGCACCTCGAAAAATGGCAACAGCGCACGGCCGCCCGGATGGTCATCCATCTAAGTACCGGCCACGCCCGACAGCGAATTAACTTCGGTGATCTCACGGGAACCGGTGTATCCTCTGCGGCAAGGCCGTTGCAGGAAATTGGGAGAGTGGAATGAATTCAAATTTTTTCATAAACTGCAAAGATATACCAAAAAACTGGCAAATGCAGATGCATTAGTGACACAATATAAAGAACGATGAATAAAAGGTTGAGAAAACAAACGCTACGAACGTTCTACTAAACAATGGTTATGTTAGATATGTTTTACGGCAGTGAGACTTGGACATAACAGCTGTCTAAATACTAAAAGTTTTTTGTCGCAGTTTTTAAATTTTAATAACTTACGTAAAGACCGCTTTCTCCATTGCTGACAATGTTAGCTTTACTAATAATAGGCGCAACTGAACTAAGAATACAGGCTGCAGAAACGAGGCTTTTAATAAGAACAGCTGGCTGCAGACTGTCAGATATGATAAGGAATACAAAAACCAGGCAAGAAATGGATTTAGAAGCACAAATGAACAGATCAGAGAGTATAGAAACAAATGGAGAAATCGTGTAACGAGAGTACACGAAAATAGAATTCACAAGTTAATAATGAACTATCGGCCAATGGGGAAAAAAATCAGTAGGTAGGCCAAGAAAGAGGTAAAGAGATGAAACAGAAACTAACTTCAGATAATAGAGGCACTGAATAATAGGACATGACAGGCAAAGACCTGAAACTAGAAGGATGGAGAAGAAGAAGAAACAAGAATATTTACCTGAAGGTGAGGGAATAATGCCTTCAGAACTCCTCTTGGAACAAATAAGTAATATTATGCAACATTTGATTCTACAGTCGCTATGAAGTTGTTAGAGGTTACACCATGGTTCTCTCTGAGTAGTAAGGCTTTAGCCAAAAATTTAAGTTTGTTTTCTTATCAAGAGTGGTCATTTTCGGCCTTAGAGGCCGTTTATAAATGAAACCTACAATAATGAGAAACATATATCGAATGTATAATGCTTAAACCAAAATGTAAGTTATATAATACTGTTAAATATAATGCAGTATATTTTAGCAGTTAAAATTATTACACTTCAACAATGTCTTTTAACTTTCAAATGTGATGTTAAATGGGTCTTCGATCTCTTATTGGTAGAATAACTTCATAAATATAACTAAAAACACAAATTAGTAGATGTTCTACAGTATTAATTTATTTAGTTAGTCAAACTTTAACTAATTGTCGTTATTTAGGGAACGATCTAATGAGCAACACTGAAAAGGACGTTACGCAGAGTGAAGTGTAAACATGGTGTAAATATTATCTTTGATAGCGTAGCAGTAAAGTAATTGTTAATGATCAACAGCAAATAGCTATAAACAGAACAGATCAGAAAAAAAAACACTGAAACTAAAACTCGAAAAGAACAGTACGTTCATATGTGCGGACGTAAGTGGAAGGGAGAATGACAACATTAGCCAGTGACATTTTTGTTTCTAACTCACTCTCTGTGTAGAATACTTTTTCCATGTTTTTCACCAATATTGTACCATCTTTGACGATGATAGTAAGTTAAAGTATGATGATGGCCCCGCAAGCCAAAAACCAGTAAGAGAAATAAATTAATACTGTAGAAAATCCACAATATTGTACTTTTCATTTAAAATTTCGGATATGAAATAAAGACTCATTGATAATGACACAGATATGCTGAAAATTGTTTGTCGAAGTGAAAGAGGAAGACTGGAGACTTTCTGTTGTTGCATGGACATGTGGATATTACCTCTATCATTATTCTGCAAATAGTGTTACTGGAGGACACGAAAAACCAATGAATTATCATCAACACGAGTGTTGAAATTTCGTGACAGATTAAAACTATTCACCGGAGCTAAATTTGACCCTGATACACGTTTTCAATCTGAAAGGAACTTTCAAAACAATGAATATTCCGCTACAGAGTGAAAAATTCAGTCTGTAGACGTATATTCTTATTTCAAAAGTCGTATTTAGATAGTCATATATCACGCATATTTAGGAAAATCAGTCTAGCAGACTGAAGCAGGTAATAGAGTCGTTATATCCGTTGTCGTAATGCGTCTGCGTGTCTGCCTTTTGAGATAACATTCTTCACGATGGTAACGTTGTCTTCCGTGGCTGTCACGGATGCTGGAACTGGATGCGAAGAATCCGTCACATTAGTGATGCTGTCCTTACAATCCTCAATAAAATCATATGTTGTGTGCCAGTCACATCGCTGTCATTTCATTCCACTGTCTTACGCTGGCGAAGAGGCATTACTTTCACAGCTTGAGTAAACAGTTCAACATGCATTCGTCGCTTCTACTTGACGTTATACTTCTAGATCCCTTCCAACGGTTCGAAATACGTCCGTTTCGAAATATGTTCTGAGTTGCTCTCGTAACAAAGCGTAAATTTCATCTGTTTCTATCTGAAGATCTTCGTCACAACACTATCAACACACTTTTGTTTCGGAACAGCTTTGCGGTTTCCTTTTACATTTACATCAACATGAGTGCTCTGTAATTCACACTCAAGTGTCAGGCAGAGGGTTCACCGAATCTGCTTCAAACTACACCTATACCGCTCCATTCTCTAACACCGTGCGGGAGAAACAATCACTTAAATTTTTCGTGCAAACTCTGATTTATTTTATTGCGATTATCATTTCTGCCTATGTATGTGGGCGTCAACAAAATATTGTGATTGAAATTTCGTGAAAAGATCTCACCGCAACAAAAAAAGTCTATTTGATTTAACGATTGCTACACCATCTCTCGTATCATATCTATGACACATTGTTGTGTTGTGAACACATGTCAGGCGTGTCGTGAGATTTTTAAGGTCTTTCAATCTTCCACAGATAAAATATCTACAACATAAAAAATGTATCACCAAATCGTTTCTTGGAATATCCCAGCAATTTGCAAGAGATAGCTCATCACTATGTGATTAATACTCACGATAATAATAAAAAAGTATGTGCCTTTGTGTTTGCTTTTTTACATGTATGAAAAAAATCACTGTTAACGGTGTCACGAAAGTACTTTGGTGCACCACAATCGAACGCGGTTCTAAGCGTTCTGTCAGTGAAGCATACCCTTTATTTTGCCTTCCTCGCAACATTATCTATTTAAGCTGTTTGTAACTATAGTCGTTAGATATTTAGTTGAAATCGCAGCGTTTACATTTGTGTGATTTATCAAATAAGCGAAATTTAACGGAATCCTTTTAATTCAAAAATGTTCAAATGTGTTCGAATTCCTAAGGGATCAAACTACTGAGGTCATCGGTCCCTAGACGTACACACTACTTATACTAACTTATGCTGAGAACAACACACACAGTCATGCCCAAGGAAGGACTCGAACTTCCGGCGGGAGTGGCCGCGCAATCCGTGACATGGCGCCATAAACCGCGCGGCAATCCTTTTAGTACTCATGTTGATTATATCACACTTTTCATTATTTAGTGACCTCTGGGTAGTCGTTACAGATACTCCTTTTAAAAACGGCATGCACCTCGCAGTTACTTTCACATTCGATATATTCTTTCGATGCTGGTATCTGAATAAATAGATTCTATTACCGCACGAAGTTTATCTTAGAGAAGTCCATTTCTTTGTTCTGTCTCATATTCACATTTTCTGTGCGAGGTATGACTACCGACAGCACATGCCAGACAATCAATGATATCACGTTCATGTAATTCCGGTGGTAATACTGTAGTGTATCACTGTTACACTGTTTATATTTGCTAGTAGTTTCACTAATGAGTGATCAACACTGTTTAAACAAACACGAAAAAGGAAGTTTAGTTACTGCCCTTATCTGAAATGATATGGATGAATTTACCGTAAGAGTTACAGAAAGAAGGAAAAAAGAGTAAATTTTAATTTCTCGTGAAGAAGAGATCATCAAAAATGGAGTACAAGCTCGGATTGGAAAAGACTGTGAGTGGAAATCGACAGTGTTCTTTTCTGAGAAAACCATGGAAAATCTATTATGCAAGGACGTGCGGGGTTTAAACCGCAGTCTATCCGAATGCAGGTCCAGTGCGCAACCCACTACGCCACCTCGCTCTGTGTAAACAATGGTAGTGAACTGTGACGTGGCGCTCGCCACGGGATAGCCGGTTCGAATCCTGGTGTGGGAAGGAAGTTTCACTGTCGGTATTTGGGCGGCAATTGAAGAAGAGGTGATAACGTAAAGTTTACTAATCAGTAAGCTTTGCACCAATGTCCTGAACTGAATTCTAAACCTCTTTACACTGTCTCGTGTAATGAGAGCATGTGATGATTGGGCTATCGGAAGGGAGCCTGCGATCCCCTTGGTGCAACGCGTACCTGGCGACTTGGATCCGGCGTCCTCAGCTGTCCTAATCGAGGCAGACTGCTGTCTCTGCCGTCTTACTGTCTCAAGAAAGTTATCAAGCACAAACTGGGTGGTTCGAAAACGAAGAATAGATTTCAGTTGTTTGTTTCAGAGAAACTACGACAGAGAGATACACATGCCGCATGTCACTGGATAGTGGAAGATCCAAAGTTTTATGTTCGCACAGCCACTATACCGTACACTAGACATTAGCACCATGCGTTGCTCGAGAAACATCGAATCGATATTCCATTTCATTCTACACTCGAATCAACATGTGCTATTCAACACTTCGTTTCCTCAGATCTTGAAGAGTAGCTGCCGTAGATGGTACAAAGACTCTGTCTCTTATGTACCCACCCACTAGCACAAAAAAAAAAAAACAAAAAAAAAACGAACGAGGTGGCGCAGTGGTTAGCACACTGGACTCGCATTCGGGAGGACGACGGTTCAATCCCGTCTCCGGCCATCCTGATTTAGGTTCTCCGTGATTTTCCTAAATCGTTTCAGGCAAATACCGGGATGGTTCCTTTGAAAGGGCACGGCCGATTTCCTTCCCAATCTTTCCCTAACCCGAGCTTGCACTCCGTCTCTAATGACCTCGTTGTCGACGGGACGTTAAACACTAATCACCATCACCTAGCAAAAAAATCGCTAGGTGTGTCGTCTGTGACATGGCAGGCCAAAAGCCATGAACAAAAACTTGCCCATCTTTCCAGTCTAACGTTGTGGGAAGACACTGTTAAGATGACGTCGCAACTCAAGGTGAAAGTGCGGCAGAGCTCTATCATTCATAAGAATGATATTGGAATCTTCGCGAAGTTGATGAAACAATCAATTTTGCAGAATGTCCAGATATGACATTCCTGTCACAGTTTCCTCCGCAAATCTGAAATGTTCGTAAATTTGTGGACAGAAAGGGCACAAAACAGATTCAGTTTCGGAGAGGCTCTTTCTGCTCGACGACAACGCCAGGGTTTTGTGACCCCCCCCCCCCCCCAAATATTTACAGTATGGCGGTTTACTTTACCCGATAGATAAAACGTTGATTCGTCCGAAAAGATGTTCGGAAAAGTGTCCTCTGCCAGATCCTGGAGAACTGAAATGCAAAATTCGTACCTTCTGTAATGATCGCCGGGACATAACCTGCCCTCATATTTGACAGAAAATTTTCAAATTAGCGTACACTCCGCTGTAGAGTGAAAATTCATTCTCAAAGTAAATCTGCAATGGCTGAGCACAGCTTAACGGAAAGCATACGATGGATTTCGAAAAGACGTCTCTAAGTCTGCTTAGACAATGGTTTCTAGGACAGCATTAGTAAGGACGCAATCATTACACGAATGTCAGCGGGTCTTGTTAATCGAGGTAAGGGTTATGCCCTAGCGCAACCTGGCAACCTGCCTTTGAACGGGAGATGCCACAAATTGTCTGCACCGCAGCGATAGACGGCGGACACAAGTCGTAAACACTCGACTGCGACGGTGAGCTGTTCTGGGGCGGCCGCTGTAAGGTTAAAATTCCAGCAGCCGACACCAATATGTATGAGACGGACTGTGATACACCGACACTTCGCCAGAATATCGAAATAAAATAAAAGCTCTTACTGCGATCTAGTGCGGCAAGGTGCTCCTGAAGATTTTATCGCATTTTTGCTTGCTTCTCTTCGTTACGTATCTTATAGACATGTATTTGCATTCGGGTTCCTTAGACAATAAAAAAATTAAAGCCTTGGATGGAGGACGCTACAGTTGATTACTGACCGTGCCACTGCTGCAGATCGAGTGAGCTCAGCGCCAGTTCTAATGTGTGAGATCCTTACGGTTGCCGTTATCCACCTAATGGACGTCGTTAAGTCTCAGCTCGGTAATGCAGTTCTGCCGCCTCAGAAGCGACCAGAAGCTCCCAACATTCGTTACTCCCAGTTCGCGTCGAAATGAAGGCAACGAAGGCGTTGAAAATTATTTTCCATGCGGGAATATTTGTAGGAGTGAAGATGAGAGCTCCATAAAGTCGTAAAGATATCTTTCGTTACGCGCTGACAGAATGGTTTCCGGTTTAAAACAGAAACACATAAAACAGTGGACGTACTGTTCCTCGTTTAGCAAGCAGTCTTCTGCCAACATCTGACCACCATCGCCAATCAGCTACTGGTTGCCTGTCTGTACACGCGGTAACCCACGGATTTTGCAGTTTGCGTCTGCTGTAGGAAAAACATAGTCTGGCCTTAGTAAGGAACCCCTCCGTTTTAATTTCCCCTCCAGTCTAAAATTAACCATGGGCGCTGATAGTTACGTCTATATTTCTTTCGGCCAAACAAGATCATATAATTCGCTACATGCATTGTGTATGACGAGTTACAAATGTGATTGAAACTGGTGAAAATTACCTCATAAAATCTTTAACGAAAAAACTGAATCAAAACAGATTATTTTCCTACCAGAATTTTCAAGAAGACTTGGCACCAAAAACCTTCAAAAAACAACAGTAATTAGATATATTAATCTTTCTTTACCACCGATTATTCTACCATTACAGAACCAGTAATTCAGTTCATATACACTCCTACATGTCCTAATTTTCACTTGTGTCTGCCACGAATGTTTCGAGGTACTTTAGTCGTTTATTCAAATAATAACTATTTCAGTCTATTAGTTTACCTGTCACTGCTTGTTCGCCGGCCGCGGTGGCCGAGCGGTTCTAGGCGCTTCAGTCCGGAATTGCGCGACTGCTACGGTAGCAGGTTCGAATCCTGTAGACTGTGTGTCTGGAGACAACTGTTCCAGTGGCTGCGGTAAGGTCCCGAGCCAGGCTACCTGCAGTACTCCGTCTGCGGGCATTGATGGTGAGATATCGGTCTTCTTGTGACGGCCGCGGTGGCCGTGCGGTTCTGGCGCTGCAGTCCGGAACCGCGGGACTGCTACGGTCGCAGGTTCGAATCCTGCCTCGGGCATGGATGTTTGTGATGTCCTTAGATTAGTTAGGTTTAAGTAGTTCTAAGTTCTAGGGGACTTATGACCTAAGTTGAGTCCCTTAGTGCTCAGAGCCATTTGAACCATTTTTTGGTCTTCTTGTGGTGTTGCACACTGTGGACGTTCCGTACTGTAGCGCCTGGACACGTTTCTTGTTTGCTGGTATCGTTGCCATAATCTTGAGATCACACTTTGTGGCATACGGAGGGCGCATGCTATGACCTGCTGTCTTTGAACATCCTCCAGTCCCCCTAGTATTCTACCCCTCATAACATCAATATGTGTTCTTTGAGCCACTTTCAACACACAGTCACCATTAGCACGCCTGAAAAAAGTCTGCACACTTACTCGCTGCACCGTGTTCTGAGATGCACCAACACACCTGTGAACTGCTGCCAGAGCCACCGTGCGACGACTGCAGGTCAAATGCACCACATGGTCATACCCGAGGTGATTTAAACCCGCAAACCACCCACTAGAGCGTTGTTTCACCATTCATCAGAATTATGCTTAATTTATGAGCATGAGTGTATTTCACAACTTAGTCACCTTGACGACGAAGACATTTCTCCCAACGAGAGACCAGTTTGGCGATAGCGTCCTGTAGAATATTTGATTTTTTTGACGGAGCCACAACTTGACGTCTGTTTATACTGCTTCATTACTATCAAAGTGATGTACCCGAAGATGTTCTTTGTTTTGGAAACGGATGAAACTCGGATGGGGCCAAGTCAAAACCTTATGGAAGATGATAGATGACAGTGAACCCAAGGCGTAGAATTGTCGCAGCCCTCGTGTGTGGGCTGGCACTGTCATCCTGAAGGTGTGGGTGCTCCATGTGTGGACGAACCCTTCCAAGTCAAAACTCGATTATAGCACGCTGCTCCGCATGCACCGACACACTTCTGATACACACCGCCATATTACAAGCTACAATTAGGAGCCAGCTAGCGGCACAGGACTGTAAATACGTGGATACGAAGAAGAAAGATGTAGAATGTTAAACAAGTTTGTTTCATTTAAAAATGTTTATCAGTTTTCACATAAAAAATCGGAGGTATTACTTTTCAGTACCCCCTAAATATACCAAACAGCTAACCCGCGGCAAAATATCAATTGCAGGTTGCCTACCTAACGTCTTCTAGGGTCTACAAAAGTTTGATTTTCTATATTTCATTCAGTCACAAACCAAATTTAAAATTTAAAATGCTGTTATAACCTACTCTGAAATAGCTACTATCTTATCTTAAAGCTTTAACACAATAAGTCAATTATTACAGTTAGAAACTGTGTATATTCTAAGTCTTGAGATAACATAACCCAAACTATATCCATCCATTACTTGAGAATGAGAGGATTTACCGACTTCCGACAATCTTCACGCATAATTTCAAGCCTTTAAGAAAAGGGTGAAAATGTGAAAAGGGAAACGTTTACCCTAACCACATTTTCCATGTTCGTGTAGTAAAAGTGCAGCATCAAGCATGACGTTTTAATTTATTACTTCTTCACAACACATTTTGCAGACGGTATTCACATATGCAACTCATGTAACTGCAAACTTCTTTCATCTTATGGCACATAGTTCGGGAGATATGACGTTTCATGTACGGCAGTTCGGAGTTTTTAAAGCCTCGGGGGTGCCGGTTTACTTGCAGAACCTTACTTACGCAGCAAACAGGGGCGTTCCCACCAGAGGAAACAACTTTTATTCGACATACTAATGCTATTGGAAAAATGTCTCTCTTCTATTCTCTTGGTACACTGGGTGTTTCCTTGACCACTATCAGACTTTCAGTAGTATGGAGGAAGGGATCTACACAACTTTGAGGTATGGGGCCCTTTTCGGAAACGATTGAGTCTCGGAAGTTTTGAAGAAAAACGGGTGACAACGAAGTACGAATTGTTGTTTCTACAATACAACGAACCGAGTTATTATGCAAATAGTTGCTAAGATTGTAGGGGAGGTAACCTGACCAACCAACAGACGTACATCATAAATAATTGGGGTGAGTCGTACACGGTTCGAGCGGTATTGGTATCGTACTGTCACGAAAGACAGGGATCAATGTTTGAATCAAGGTCTGATAAAAATTTTTAACCTTGTCATGTGTAATCGAAGCAATACAAATACTGTATACAGAAAGACGAATTCACTAAACGAAGAGGACATTACTGGGGAAAAAGATAAAATGCTGCGTCGGAACATAAATGTTGTCGTACCCTTTGCTCTTGCAATGCAATTCGTAATTTTTCGGTATAATCATAGTCCAAACGATCTGTTATTACTATTATAATCACTTTCCTCCTGTGCGAGTTAAAGAAAACAGGCAGCTGCGAAACACAAACTGCTGCATGCGTATAAATTATACGCTGTTTGTGTTGTATTAGATTGTGCCTGATAGTGTAGTGTGGATTAACAGAAAAATAAGTCGCATATGCTTATTATTGGATACCAGGATTGACAGCAAATTTCTAGAAGTTGTAAGTGTACAACGTCCAGCTAAGCACTGCGGCCACCAACTTAACCATTGTTCCATTTCGGGATAGTAATTAAAAGAGACACTTTAAAGAGAGAGGAAATTCAGTTGCAGTAGTTTTTACCTGATTAAATTTTTTACCTGATTAGACGTCTTTTGTTACTGCCTTAAAATGGAAGAAGCTGACGTTGCCAATGTGAATATTTTCCTTTTCACTTCAAATATGAAAACTGTTGGCTTGAAACATATAAATTGTAGAAGAGGGAGCAGATGCAAGAGCGAAACACTGTATGGAGGCGGATTTATATAGGTATAAATATGCAGCCCGTCGCTTTTTTAATTTGATATGGTTTATTTTGCGATTAACTAGTTTGCTGCCCACTGCAGGCACATCGTTAGATGGAAGTGTTACAGTAACATTAGTTTCTGTACAATGTACAGCTAAACGCTAGATTTGTGGTGTTGGCGGAAATAAGGGAAATTTGTGCAAAAGTTTCAGGAACGAAAGGGTATCCACTACAAATTCATTCCGATTGCGTACACACACACACACACACACACACACACACACACACACACACACTCACACACACAGACACATACACACAGTATTTAGGTGCACTTGGTTTCACAGTAAACAAACACCGAAAATTAGTACAAGTAGTATGAACATATTAGATATGTCACTTTCCTACGTTGCAATGTATGATATGAGTTGGATTAAATTAGAGAATAAAACATTTACGAGCATAAGTAAGGGAAGAAAGTAAACATTACAAGCGACAAGTGTTTCCATGAGTTGACAGTATTCATAGGATTAAAACGTTTGATTTAAGTGATTAGAATGAGATATTTATTATATAATTAAAGGGTAAATGGGCTGTAAGAGACAGGCGGAAACGACCATGTAGAGCCACAAGTGTGTCTATGAATAATGAAGAACAAGCAGTTCAAATGGCTCTGAGGTCAACAGTCCCCTAGAACTTAGAACTACTTAAACCTAACTAACCTAAGGACATCACACACATCCATGCCCGAGGCAGGATTCGAACCTGCGACCGTAGCAGTCCCGCGGTTCCGGACTGCAGCGCCAGAACCGCACGGCCACCGCGGCCGTCACAAGAAGACCGATATCTCACCATCAATGCCCGCAGACGGAGTACTGCAAGTAGCCTTGCTTGGGACCTTACCGCAGCCACTGGAACAGTTGTCTTCAGACACACAGTCTACAGACGACTGAACAGACATGGTTTATTCGCCCGGAGACCTGCAAGGTGCATTCCACTGACCCCTGCTCACAGGAGAGCCCGTAAAGCCTGGTGTCAAGAACACAGTACATGGTCATTGGAACAGTGGTCCCAAGTTATGTTCACGGACGAGTCCAGGTATAATCTGAACAGTGATTCTCGCCGGCTTTTCATGTGACGTGAACCAAGAACCAGATACCAACTCCTTAATGTCCTTGAAAGGGACCTGTTTGGAGGTCTTGGTTTGATGGTGTAGGGTGGGGTTATGATTAGTGCACGTACATCCCTGCATGTCTTTGACGGAGGGATTGTAACAGGTCAGGTGTATCGGGACGTCATTTTGCACCAGTATGTTCGCCTTTTAAGGGATGCAGTGGGTCCCACCTTCCTCCTGTTGGATAATAACGCACGGCTCCACCGAGCTGCCATCGTGGAGCAGTACCTTGAAACAGAAGATATAAGGCGAATGGAGTGGCCTGCCTGTTCTCCAGACCTAAACGCCATCGAGCACGTCTGGAATGCTCTCGGTCGACGTATCGCTGCACGTCTTCAAACCCCTACTACACTTCAGGAGCTCCGACAGGCACTGGTGCAAGAATGGGGGGCTATACCCCAGCAGCTGCTCGACCACCTGATCCAGGGTATGCCAACCCGTTGTGCGGCCTGTGTACGTGTGCATCGTGATCATATCCCATATTGGTGTCGGGGTAGATGCGCAGGAAACAGTAGCGTTTTATAGCACATGTATTTCGGGACGGTCTTCTCAACTTATCACCAATACCGTGGACTTACAGATCTGTGTCGTGTGTGTTTCCCATGTGACTATGCTATTAGCACCAGTTTTGTGTAGTGCCACGTTTTGTGGCACCACATTCTGCGATTACCCTTAATTTATGAGCATGAGTGTAAATATGTAGACACGAAAGATAAAAATGTAGAATGTTAACAACGTTCGTTTTATTGAAAAAGCTCTGAGTTTTCACATAAAGCATTCGGAGGATCTTTCGCAAGCTGTCATTTTTGTCATTACTTTTTGTTGCAGGTGGTTGAGTGACGTTTGTATGTGTATGTTGCAGTATCTGGAATCATCTGGTGAACATCACCAAGGACGGCAACAAGACGGTCATCATTACGACGCACTACATAGAAGAGGCTCGGCAAGCGCATGTGGTACGTACTGAGAGAAGCCCCTGGTCTCAGATAAAATGTAGCCTCGCGGCTGCGTCTAGTATGCAGTCTGCGTCACTGAAATAAAGTAGGACTATCTATAGAGTGAGCAGAGTGGAATGTGCACTTTGCCAAACGTCAGACTGAGAGTTTTACTTGACTTTCCTGCAACGCTGTTTGCTTGCGTTACGTGCTAAGAGGGAAACTTTAATGTTACATGTATTTGCCATTTTTCTACAAATTTATATATTATTACCATCAATGGTGAATAATTGTTGTGGATACGGTTGCAAATCGATAGAGGAAAAATTCATTTTTCATAGGTGAGTAAGATAAATGTCAAATTGTGGTTATTGTGTTAGTAAGAGGCATTGAAAAATATCGGGACGCAGTATAATAAAGGACCAGTAAAAAAAACTAAACTCCGTCCGAACAGGCCTTGGAAGACCCAACGGTACCGACCGGCAGCTGTGTCATACTCAGCGTACAGTCGTCACTGGATGCGGATGCGCAATGGCATGTCAGTTTACGAGACCGGAGACGTTGCTTCTCAGCCAAGTAGCTCCTCAGTTTGCCTCACAAAAGCTGAGTGCACCCCGCTTGCCAACAGCACTCGGCAGAAAAAGGACCAATACCGCAGAGATAATTTAAGCGACAGTATGTCCATCTGTTGACAATTCAAATGCTATATAAATTCGGGAGTGTGTACATTGAATGTAAACACATTTGAGCATTTTTCACTGCAGATAAAATTTATATATGACTGCACCATTAAATGAATCTCTCTAAGCCACTGTGCTAATTTGAAAGCAATTAAATAGAAAACTGTGGTACTAGCACCTATGAACACAAAGAATAACCATGTCCAGTTAACATTTTTGTTCCTCTAAGGTTTAAAAAGGATTAAAAAGACTGTACCATAAAGGGAAAGCAGAAGAATTTCCTTTCCGAAATACATTTTAGTGTGATAAATAGCTAATTTATTGGAAGTCATAGCTTGAAATTAAAAATTTCTGGGACACTTTCATTTTGGTATATTATATCTGGAGTTACGAATGATGGCATTTTGAATTTAGGCTTGTTCTGCGCCTCTACGTCACGCTTCTCTGACAACCAATGAGCATTCAGTAGTGTTCTCAGTCCCCTGCTGTGGATGTCGTAGCCAATGCAAGAGGGTATTATTTAGTGAATTTTTATTCCATTTATTGCGAATTTTTTCGTCTGAATGTGATGGTAAGCGACAAATTCTGCACAAGCAAAGCATAATTTTCCGCAGACACACTTTCTTCAATGCAGCGCACAACCGCAACCGTTGTTCGGAACTGGCAACAGTGGAACGAAGTAAAAATCGGAAAAGTTAAATATTGCAACGTTAGGAGAACGCGATTCATTAAGCCTAAATAAACATATCATCTTAATCTGTCTGAAAGCAGTGAATTTGTTGCCCTCTGTCAAAGGGTAATGGCGCCGTACTTCACTGTTTTCGTATGCAGCTGAAGGTAGAAACTTGTCGTATGTGCACCGGAAACGATTCTCCCGAGGGAGGTTGCCACATCTCGTTCAAATACCATCGTATGCCCTTCATACAGGACGCGTTGATGATTAAGTTCAAGCCAGAGATCGCAGAACTATTCTTGAAAGGAGTGAAGGAAGGAAAATTAGTATCTCGCAACGTCGAGATCGCAAGAGATGAAATTCGGCCTCAAAAATGGACAAGAAATGGTTTTGCTTTTTTTTTTTAGAGGAACCAGCCTTGCAGTCACTTTATCTAGTTTACAGAAACCACGGAAAACCTAAATTAACGTCTTAGAATCAATGTCTTCGAACGGCGACTTAAATCCCTCGTATAATGAATGCGAGTTCAATGTTTTGTCACCGTACCATACGGAACATGTAGCACATTCGGTTATCCATGTTGTGTTCAGCTGTCAGTAGCTTCGAGGATTTCTGGCAGTTCATCCATCATTTTTCAGCACTAAATGATCAACAGACAAGTAAAATCATAGATGGGAATCGATGCAGATTCCGTATGAAATCCAATGATGTCCAGTAGGCTGACGACAGTAGAAGTCATCTTTCTTGACATCCGGGAATCTCCGACACAGTTCCGCACGATCGCCTAGTAAACAAAATGCGTGATTAAGGAGTATCAGAACAGGTTTGCGATAGACAGAAGACTTCCTTGTAAATAGATCCTAGTTATTAGATCTTAACTTGAAGGACTCGTGAAACTTGAAACTGAAGTCCATTGTACCTCAAGAAAACGTGATAGGACTGTTATTTCCATTTTGTCTACGAAGTATATACCCTGAAGAACCAAAGAAACTGGTACACCTACCTAATATCGTGTACGGCCCCCGCTAGTACGCAGAAGTGTCGCAACACGACGTGGCATGGACTCAACTAATGTCTGAAGTAGTGCTGAAGGTAATTGACACCATGAATCCTGCAGGGCTGTCCATAAATCCATAGCAGTATGAGGGGGTGGACATCCCTTGTGAACAGCAAGTTGCAAAGCATCCTAGATATGCTCAATAATGTGCTCGTCTGGGGAGTTTGGCGGTCAGCGGAAGTGTTTAAACTCAGAAGAGTGTTCCTGGAGTCACTCTGTAGCAATTCTGTACTTGTGGGGTATCGCATTGTTCCTGTTGGCTTTGCCACAATGGAGATGAATGGATGCAGGTGATCAGAAACGATGCTTACGTACTTGTCACCTGTCACGTATCTAAACGTACATGCCTCCCATATCAATTCAACTGCACCATTACAGAGCCTCCAGCAGCTTGAACAGTCCCCTGCTGACATGCAGGATCCATGGATACATAACGTTGTCTCCATACCCGTACATGTCCATCCGCTTGATACAATTTAAACGAGACTCGTCCGACCAGACAACAAGTTTCCACTCATTAACAGTCAAATGTCGGTGCTCATGGGCGCAGGAGAGGGGTAAAGCTATGTGTCGCGCAGTCATCAAGGGTACACGAGTGGGCCTTTGGCCCCGAAAGCCCATACCGGTGATGTTTCGTTGAATAGTTCGCACGTTGACACTTGTTGATAACTCGGAACTGAAATCTACAGCAATTTGTGGAAGGGCCTCACTTCTGTCACGTTGAACGATTCTCTTCATTCGTCTTTGGTCTCGTTCTTGCTATTCACGGTACACTCGTGAAATGGTCGTGTGAGAAAATCCCCACTTCATCGCTACCTCGGGGATGCTATGTACCATCGCTCGCACGCCGACTATAATTCCACATTCAAACTCACTTAAATCTTCATAACCTGCCATTGTAGCAGCAGTAATCGCTCTAACAACTACGCCAGACGCTAGTCTTATATAGGCGTTGCCGACCGCAGTGCCGTATACTGACTGTTTTCATATATCTGTATTTGAATATGCATACCTATACAAGTTTCTTTGGCGCTTCAGTGTAAATGTCTTGTTTCCAGACAATACATGCCGTTGTATATGTTGTTACGATATTCAAGATTTGATGCACTCGCTACCAAAAGTAGCTGTCCCTCAACATAAATAATTATGTAATGTAAGCCCTGCAAAGACACGAGCTGACCAGACATTGCATGACAGGAATCAATTATGACAGTGCAGTATCTACATCGACCACATACATTTAACAGCGAGGAAGGCAGACACCGGATTCCGCAAAAAATCTTAACGAAGTAAAATTCACACACGAAAGAAGTCGTAATAAAACTCTCGTTCGAACAATTCCTGAATATTGCACGACGCTGTGTTATTCTTACGAGGTGAAATATATGGAAGAGATTCAAAGGAAAGTTATTTGGTTTGTCATTATTTCATTTGTTGTCATATTGCCACAGGAAAACTGAACAAACTCAAGCGGGAGGCGCTACAGGGAAGGTCTGGCACATCGCAGAGACCATCACTGACAAAATACTTTCCGATATGAGTCAAGAACAAAATGATTCCCTTTAACTTACATTTTGTGTAATGGTCTTGAACGAAATATTAAAGAAATCCATGTGTATTGATAACATACGCGATCCATTCGCTAATGGGACAGAAAAGTGTGGTATTGGGGATGATGTAAGTGCACTATGTCACTCTGCCACGTATCGTGTAATGACTTACGGATTACTGATGTAGTTGTACATCATTTCAATCGAGTGCCCCAGGATGTGCATTTTCATCTTTTCTCTTCTCAATTAATAATCCATTAACTTCCAGGCGTACAGCCACGCAAATTTCAACTCCTCCGCTGATATCTCGGGCGCGTGAATTCCGACTTCCCTAGGAGTGAGCCAACAGAACGAGCCTCCTGGGTCACTCCAAAGACGAATGAAAAATACTCGGCCGAAATATCAGTGGAAGAATTGAAATTCACACGTCTGCATGCTAGAAAATTAATGGGTTGCGTCTGAACGATATATTCAAACAAGTCACGATCGATTCGTTTCTTCACCCTCTTTATTCAATGTCCTAAATATGGACGACAAGTTAAACTACAACCTTCCTTTTTCGGACAAACGATGTGACACTGTCGTGAATTACTGTCTCTATATTTTCGCCTTCGGTAAATTCTTTATTTATTGAAAATTCACAGTGTGCACCTTCCTTGTTGCTTACCAGTTTAAGTCGTTGTTTGTAATTGAGCACTATCAATAATAAAGCGGATAATGTTTGGGAATCATATAGCCCAGCAGAACGAATAATGCGATACCGTTGTAACTGACGGAAAGATGAGGATCGCTTTACAAATCTATTTGCATCTCATGCAGCAAACAGGAAATTCCAGTTGGCGTGGCTCCTCACAGAACTACGAGCTTTCATAAGGCCAGCTGACAAGCTGAGTGAAGCCTTCGTGACGTAGTTGTAGGGTCGCGCAGTACAAGGCGACCAGCTTCGGAACTTGCCGCAAGGACAGCGTGAGAGAAACCTAATGACGTCACACAAATTTCTCACTAATCGATAGCACACTTTTGCACTAAGAGTATCGGAAATGTCGCTGGAAAATTTTGCTTCCAAACTTGTTGGCAAATTTCTTTACTGTGAAAAGTTAAGCCATTTAGTGATGTTTTAATGTGCTCGGAGCGGAAAGTGTGTTTCTGACTTGAGCTTCGGAATTGGAGTACCAGTCTGGAGAGAGACTACTGAGGAAGAAACTCCGACAATCTTCTAGTTGGTGGCTCGAATAATCGCAGAGAGAGAAGGCTATCACACAATTATACTATCACACGGGGTTAATTTTGCCCGTAGCATGATTTGCGGAGCAGCGAATAACGTCGTTCTAACACGAGTTTTCTGACCTAAGGGCTAAATGTTTTTCCATTGGTCAACTTGACAGCTTGTCATTAAGTTATTCGTATTCACAGCAGTAAACTACAACTGATAAAGAAATATTTAAACAAAGCGGGCAAATACGCTTGTAGCTAAAATTAAGCACTTTTTACTTACCATATCAGCAGATGGATAACGGTAACTTCCTTATTCTCGAAAAACCCAAAGCTTCGGATAACGTTCCACATCGTACTGACACATTTCTTGTTAAGAGAAAAGCTGCATCTTAGGGACTCGTTTCCCTTTTGCCCTGTAGAAGAAGACCTTGTAGTGTTAAACATCGCGTGCCTACTACAACGAAGGCGATGCCACACCATTTGACTTTGAACGTATCTGACTCGACCCTACTTGGAGATGTGAATCAGGCAGTTACTTTGATCGTTAATTAATCGAAGCCGATCATCAGATGTAAGTGAGCTGGATGCGCAGTACCACAATCGTAATAATGGGAAGAACTGAAATCAGATATATCCTGAAATCAAGATTTAGAAAGCAGCATAAAACGAATATTAAGCGCTGAAATCGGGAAGAAAGAGTGCATTAGTGTTCAACATCAAGCTGACATGTTAACAAGCGTCTGTTGAAATATGCAATAAAATAAAACCCTGTAAGATTGAGGACGAGGTAGATAGAGAATGGCTAGCAATGCGGAGCAACAGTGGAGCATTACGGCGCGTTCCGTAGCCTGTAGGCCAGTAGTACTCAACCCCTCCCCTACCGCTCTCTACACTGTTATTAAAATTATTTTATGATTGACATTTCAGCAAGTCGAGCGGTAGGGGAAAGCCGCCAACCAATCGTAGTTCTTTCTCGAGCACCACGTGCTTGATGGGTTGCCTCTTTCGTAGCTTACATGTAGCGCCTTCTGACGCGTAGCTGGCTGCTGGCTAGCGCCCCCCCCCCCCCCCGACCCCCCACCACCCACCCCCCCGCCACTGCCATCTGTAAGTCGCAAAGTAATTTTAATCGGAGAACAGTGAACGTTTCAGCTTTCATGGTGGACGGATAGGCGGTAGGTGTCTTAAAAAACATTTTCGTTAGGTTTTTATAAATTTTTGACATGAAATATCTGGTGAGTAATTGTTGTTATATGCTTTAACTTGCTGTGACACTGATTTAAAAATATTATAAGATAAAATTACTTCCCTACTTTACATGACACAGTGTTAGTGAGGAACCTGTGGGCGCTTAGAAAATTTTACTACTAACAGAGACACAAAAGTGGGCGGTAAGTAACAGATTGACTACCCCTGCAGTTGGCCGTGCCATCTCGCCGTGTTCTGCCGATGGCGCCTGGCGATTGTCCACGGAGTCCTCTGTGATGGACATGGACACCACACATTGACTGCTCAGGTCACCGACAACAGCAAGAAAACACAGACCGTCAAAGTAGGCACTGTTTCCTATTGCCACCCTAAACGACTGTGCCTACAAAGAAAACTATGATTTTTGCCACATTTGTCTGGCCCTAACAGCCAACCAGCTCCCAGCAATGAATCCCTGCACTCTTGGAATCCTTCTTCGGTGACCACCAATAATTATCGCAATTGACCTCTCCATTGTGCAGTATATATGTTTTTGATTTTACATGAATAGCCATCTTCTCATCACAAAGAACATTAGTGACTTAACGGTTAGTATTTGCTGCTATCTTAGGCTTTCCGAAGATCATTCAGTGTATGACAAAATTCTGTCTGATAAAAAATTGCGCAATATCGAAACAGATCTCAACAAAAATCAGCGTATTGCAGAGACTGGCAACTAGATCTTAATGTAGATAAATACAAAGTTGTGCACCCAACTACGCATGAAAGTGCGGCATTCTTTGACTGCAGCTCAATGACTTGATGACTCACAATAAGAGGCAGTAACATCATGCAAATATAGGAAGTTCAAAAAAGTGTAGCCTATCTACAGGAGGTAGTATTCGTCGAAACTGAAGCCAATACCTGCCAAGGTATCAAATGGTTCAAATGGCTCTGAGCACTATGGGACTTAATATCTGAGGTCATCGGTCCCATAGACTCAGAACTACTTAAACCTAACTAACCTTAGGACATCACACACATCCATGCCAGAGGCAGGATTCGAACCTGCGACCGTAGCAGCAGCGCGGTTCCAGACTGAAGCGCCTAGAACCGGCGGCTGCCAAGGTATCAACCGTTTTATTTGTGGCTAGTATTTGTGACTGATATTCGCTGGTATATACCGTCTTACTGCTGCCGTTCACTGCGCGTGTCTGAATGGCACAGTAAATTACCACAATACGCATGTGTGGGCTGACGCAAAACCTCGATGAGTCATGGGGGTGAAGCATCAGGGTTGCTTCAGTATCAACGTAAGGGCAGTAATTAATGTCGGCGACAGACTCATACGGCCACACAAGTGCTGTGTATCGTCGATTTCTGCGCAATGTATTACCATTGCAGAAAGATAACGACAGTGATACATGCACGACGGGGGCGGTGCGACAGTACCTCACCGCAAAGTTTCAAGGCCGATGGCTTGGTCGAAGAGCGTCAGATGTATGGCCTCCCCGTTCAGCGTACATGAACACGACGCATTTCTGGCTATGGTGATATTTAAAGTCATTGGTGTAGGCACAACCCATCGACCATGAGCACGCATAATCCGAATGGAGCCAAATCTATTTAAAAGAGTGTGCGGTTTGCTGCGAAGAATAGCCGAATCATCTGTCAGGGTACGTGACAACATGCATCACTGCCTACAATGTCTACTTCTACGCAACAGGGAGACTGGAATGAGATAACACATTGGCCCATACCTCAACAGGTATTGGTTTCCAGATATATAATTATACTAACTCTCTTCTACTTTTGGGCTATAGGAATGTGTGACTTTTTTTTTTTTTATCCTGCTATTGGGAGTAGCAGTGTGCGGAGATACGAACCGCATAGTCGCAGTTGGAGGGGAAGCACATGAAAATCCCTTGGTTGGTTACCAGGAAATTACATTTTATGGAGAAAGGTTGTATACGAAACATTTGTACTGAGAACACGTGAACACTGTTACGGTGTATTGAACCCATATTTAAAAATGTTATCAGGCCGACACTCGAAGAAAGGCGCTGTTCTTTCCGCAAGATCATTGTTAGAAAACATTCAGAGCTCTCTTTAAAGGCAGAAACTACGTATATTCTTCATTGAGCTAGGTATCTATTCCGAAGAGACGGTGCAGATAAAATTAGACAAATATACGCCCACAGAAAGACAGACTAAGCAGTCATTCTTCTTACGCTCTATCCATGAAAGGAACTGGAAGATACATAAATATAATTATATGGTGCGATGATAAATACCCTCTGTCCCGGCTTTGAGTAGTTTTTGGTTAGTATAGATGCTGGCTGCATGGTATTAATGTCAAACACTCGAATCTCACAGTAAGGGCAGTGAAATGCTAAAATTTATAGGCAGTAAGGAAACTCGTGCCAACAGCAGCGCATAAGCATCGTGTTGGGAGCGCACACAGAAGAATCCGCAGTGAGCTGTGACAGAATTCCCAATGACCTGACCTCGGTGGGACAATCCCTGTTATTGAGAATACAGATGACGCCACGGTTCTGCGTATATAGTATGCAAGGCTAACGAGACTGTACAAAGAAACTGAGTTTTCTGTGTCTTTCCTAGGACGGCTGCAGACGAGAGCTGAAACACTGCCCACCTGTGCAATCGTAGCTGGCCATATTTTTACAGTCTGTAATATCTCGTATGTCATCAAATTAGTAATCACTTATCCACCACCAGCAACTGAGGATGAAGCTTTGACAATGCCAGCCGCTCGTTCTGGCGAAACGTCTGAAAAATCATCAAAGACACGTCGGCCAAAGAACCCCAAATAAAAGCCAAGCAATTTTCCATTTATTTGTTTTCTAAAAATACTTTTAAATCGACAGTGCTTGTTGCAAGGAACAATTTCCAACTCATATTGTCTTTCCGTTAGAAAATAAACAATTCACATCAGGCTCACAGGGCTTCACTTTAGATGAGTTTGAAACTTAATAATTCACGTAAACCAGTATGCAAGTAATAATAATAATAATAATAATAATAATCATAGTACTACTAGTAGTAGTAGTAGTAGTAGTAATGATGATGATCCAAGATATTCAATTTAAAAGTAACGATTTGTCATACTGAAGGCTTAATTTCCAATGACTATTCAGATAACGTAGAGGTATTGGAAAAGAGAATTATAACGGAAACACTTTTTCCACTGGATTCAATAGATCCCTGGAAGTAGAGTACTGTAGAAATACCTCAAAAGAACAAAAAAGGAAGAGGAGTTAACATTCTTCAATCATTTCTATAGAACTGATGAGAAGACATTAAGCAAACAGATTTTCAGATCCCTTAGCCAAAATTAGCCAATGACAAATCGGTTTCAAGGACAAAAGAGTCACGGAATAAAGGATTTAAAGGCAAGAATGGAAGGAAAATAGGTTGTAACTGGAATAAAGAAGGGAGAAAACAGAAACATAGGAAAAGGGTGAAGAAAAGGAAAAGACAGAGCTTTACAATTGGCAGGTGGCTTTCTGAAGGCCTCAGCGGGATAATAACCATGAGAGGATAAAAGACTTTCTCTTATACGTGGTGAACATTAATAAAACCAAAGGATACTAACACAAACCCCAGAATAAGTTCCAGGTAAGAGGCCCGCCAACATGGTGTAAACAAAAGTACTATTATGTAATCTCGCATATCAACCGCTACTATCTACATCACTTGCAATTCCAAGGAGGCCACTTAGAACATCTGTTGTGACGTTGTTGCGAGGAAACTCTGTATATGTTCTGGGAGGATTCGTTGTCGTTGCATGCACACCGTCCAGCTCCGGGCCTTTTCCCCTCCGTTACCAGTCAGAAAACCGTCCTTCCAAATTGTCGATCTCATTAATGTTCACCCTATTTGTGGAACAATTAACATAATGCAGCCATTTGGGTATACACCAGGCTGAATAACATATATGAGAAGTCAAGGAAGATTTAAAGAGTTTACCAGCTATGCACAAACAAACATCTACAGGCCGGCCGGTTCGAGAAGATTTTTGCACAAGCGATCATCATGTGGCGCCCCTGTTTCCCCACGTGCGCTTTCGGCCATGTCAGTTTCCGCTACTAATTGTGACACGCGCTGTATGTAAATCTTGCACTTTGATACGTCCTGTATGGAGATGTTACAGTTGTGGTGTCTTTGCGCCCCTTTCAGCTTGGCGCCCCAGACGATAACTTGTGTGGCTTGGGTCTTAAACCGCTCCTCTCTACCGGGTGAACTCGAATTCCACACATAAAATTACAGAGGTTGATCGGGAATATTTTCTGAGTAGTTTAATATAAGGGAACCGCGGTCTCCTGTGGCTCTTAGCATAGTAATTATACTGTAGTGGAAATTAGTATAAAGGCAGGGTTCCTAGGAAATAAATAACACGGTGTCTGTAACGTACTGTATCGAATTTGTTATGAAAGGACTGTAGTAGATACATATAAAACATAAACAATAAAGACGGAATTACGTAGTTTATTTCATAACACGAGTAACAAAATTAGGCGTTTGCGTTTCCTGAGTGGAAAGTGGTGTAAAAGCACTCATTGTCCTGTTTGGTTGTCGCATTGCTAGTACTCTGTGCAACCTCTATTCTTCCTAATTACCTCAAAAATTCTCTTCGGCAGCGCTTTTGTTAGCCTTCGTAGTTCTTGCAGTAAAATTTCCACCCAATCTTCTCGTATGGCTCTTTTCAGCCCATATACAGCCTCAAATTGCCTTCCATTGGGATAAAAACGTATTGCGAGCATTCCCAAAAGGTTTTCCACGGGTTTCAAATCCGGTCTACGTGCAGGCCACTGTAAGACATCGATATCTGTATCTTCGAACGACTTTTTGGTTGTAGTGGAAATAGGCAGAGATACGTCAACATGTTGAGACATTAGACTTTCGTCCCCTAGGTTATACATTCTAATCAGTTCTGTCTCTAGCAGTTCAGTGTACATGTTAGAATTCATTTAGCGTTCGGCCACGCAATGCGCGATTTACCTTAAGGGCAAAAGGCTGTCAAAATAATAACACTTCCACTACCAAAATTTCTGCTCATTCTTACCTGCTGCTCTGTTCTCAGATCGTGCTTATAGCACTGAATTCCATCCAGCCCATCAACATTAAATTTCCTCTCATCATTTAAGATCACTTTCTCCCATTCTGAAATCCATGACAAATGTTTTTCAGCAAATTCCAACCTAGCCTGCCTGTGTTTGGCTATTAGAGCAAGTTTCTGCAGTCGTTTCTTGAATGCGTGATGGTTGTCATTAGACAAAATTTGTCGTACACGTATGGCTGTTACTGATAACTGTAAATTAGCAACAAACTGAGAAGAATAATGGTTTGTGGCCCGTGTTTTGCTCAAAAGGAACCGTTTCGATGCCTCAAATAATTTTCTACATAGGCCATATTTTCCGTTCTGTCCATGTAGCGCTCCCAATCTAACGAAATTGTCAATCACTGCACTCTAACGATTGACCTTCTTGGCGACTGTACAATTTGAGAGCCCTATTTCCTTGCTCACACTATTTCCGCCGTTTCATCTCATGATAACTGTTTCCCACGTAGAATTGTCGCAGTCGCGGTTTTTGTACACAACACGCGCTATCACTAATGGTACTGCTTACTACCTGCAGTAAAGGCAAAATAAAAATGGCTCTGAGCACTATGGGACTTAACTTCTAAGGTGATCAGTCCACTAGAACTTAGAACTACTTAAACCTAACTAACCTAAGGACATCACACACATCCACGCCCGAGGCAAGATTCGAACCTGCGACCGTAGCGGTCGCGCGGTTCCAGACTGAAGCTCCTAGAACCGCTCGGTCACTCCGGCCGGCAAGGAAAGGCACACACCACACAGAACCGACTAATTTCTACTCTGTTCCCATCTGCATCGTTGATGTCGTGTTATATACTGTACTACTGACATTAGTCCCTCGGTGGGTACGCCCTTCCTACCTTAGGTTCCCAAGATCACGCAGGGTATGTACCACTTACATCAAAAGATCATAAAGCCAGCCCTACTTGAGTCGACGTTTAAGTTGATCCTGACAGTTGCAAATGGGCTGGGCGCGGCCAGTTCGCGCGCCAACCTCAACCAATAACGTAAGGAGATTCTGTAATCGTCTCTATGGCAACGCCTCAGTGTTGTCACAGTTCTATAGACGACTATTGTTTTCACTTGCGGCCTTCTTACGCCGCTTCGAATATAAATATTATTGAATATTGATGTAAGTAAACAATGTTACATACAGCAAGACCGATGCAGTTCATGTGACCAGAATACTACCGACATTGCTTAAAAATCTGAAAATCGTTACTCAAGAATCATCCAAACAGAACGAAGCGGTAAATGCACGACAATGAAACACATGGCGTTCCCCGTCTCATCGTTTCTCCCTTCACTTGGAATGGGACTTCCCCTCAGAGGAGCAACGCCGGCTGGCAAAAGGCCCGCCCGCTCACCCAGAAACTGCAGACAACCGCCCGCTCCTTCGAAGGCAGCAGAACCTGAAAATACGCGCCTTTGAAGGCAGCTTGCATCGATTACAGACAAGACACTAGCTTGATATACTGGCAACTGTTCCAGTTGACCACCCAGAGGAATGTATGCAAAAGAGCGAAACCAGATGATAGTATAAAGTGAGGCCAACAGCACCACGAAACCAAGGCGGGAGACACAAATGTAAGTTTGTCTCAACCACACCACTAGAATAAGAAACCTGAAGAAACAACACACCAGAGATTCGGTGGCTCTGAGCACTATGGGACTTAACATCTGAGGTCATCAGTGCCCTAGAACTTAGAACTACTTAAACCTAACTAACCTAAGGACATCACACTCATCCATGCCCGAGACAGGATACGAATCTGCAACCGTAGCGGTCGCGCGGTTCCCGACTGAAGCGCCTAGAACCTGAGATTCGAGTCTAACAGCCTTCCGAAGATTCCAAGCGTATCAGGAGTGTCAACAACATATTGTTGGGAAAACTTTTTTTTAAACCTTAACTTTTCCCGGTGAATTGAATGTTCAAATACATTACGGGTTTGCTGCCGGGTGACGTCGTCGACCACCACCGATATTTTGACAGGAGCACACCCTACCATTCCCTATGCAGGGCAGGGTGTGCCCCTGTCGAAATGTCGGTGGTGGTGAGGACGTCACACGGCAGCAAACCCGTAAGTTATTTGAACTTTTTTGAAGTGTAAAAGAGACCCACCGTCCGTCTCCTAAGCTGATATGAACTTTTTTTGTTCTTTTTCCTGTCAGAAATCACTTTGTAAAGCTCGTTCTCTTACTTAATATTCACCCTGTGCGAAACTGATTTTCCCCAGTAACTCGTGTGTTGTTTGTAAATTAGTTTACCATGCGGGAATAAGTAACATTAGAAGACAAACATGAAAGCATAATCACCGTTATATTAGAGGCAGCATAAAGAGACACAGAGAAAAAACAATATAAAATGAATGAAATGCGAAATCATTAAGTTACACTACCAAGTTAATGAGTTAAATAACGCGCTAGAGACCCCATACCTAACCCTGTTGTTGTTGTGGTCTTCAGTCCCGAGACTGGTTTGATGCAGCTCTCAATGCTACTCTATCCTGTGCAAGCGCCCTCATCTCCCAGTACCTATTGCAACCTACATCCTTCTGAATCTGTTTAGTGTATTCATCTCTTGGTCTCCCTCTACGATTTTTACCCTCCACGCTGCCCTCCAATATTAAATTGGTGATCCCTTGATGCCTCAGAACATGTCCTACCAACCGATACCTTCTTCTTGTCAAGTTATGCCACAAATTTCTCTTCTCTTCAATTCTATTCAATACTTCCTCATTAGTTACGTGATCTACCCATCTAATCTTCAGCATTCTTCTGTAGCACCACGTTTCGAAAGCTTCTAGTCTCTTCTTGTCCAGTCTATTTATCGTCCGTGTTTCACTTCCATACATGGCTACACTCCATACAAATACTTTCAGAAACGACTTCCTGACACTTAAATCTATACTCGATGTTAACAAATTTCTCTTCTTCAGAAATGCTTTCCTTGCCACTTCCAGTCTACATTTTATATCCTCTCTACTTCGACCATCATCAGTTATTTTGCTCTGGTGCAAATAATCGGAATGATATGACAGGCACCCAGCACAAGCTTACACAAGTCCTTAAAAACACTGAGACGACAGTTGTGATGTACCTCCAAATATCGTGTCGGATCTTCTTTTGCCCGACGCAGTGCAGCAACTCGACGTGACATGGACTCGTCAAGTCGTTGGAAGTCCCCTGCGGAATTATGTAGCCATGCCTATACAGCTGTCTGTAATTGCGAAAGTGTAGGCGGTGCAGGATTCTGTGCACAAACCGACATCTCGGTTATGTCTAATAAATATTCGATGGTATTCATGTCGGGCGAACTGAGTGGCCAATGCATTCGCTCGAATTGTTCAAAATGTTCTTCAAGACCAATCGCGAACAATCCTGACCCGGTGACATGGCACACTGTCATCCATAAAAATTCCGTCGTTGTTTGGGAACATGAAGTCCATAAATGACTGCAAATGGTCGCCAATTAGTTGAACATAACCATTTACAGTCAAGGAACGTCTCTTTCTTTCTGAAGTCCCTTCATATACCCTGATGGTTGCGATATAAGGCACACCAATGCCCTAATTTACGGAGCCTACTTGATATTATGCAGATCACCATACAGTACGAGAAACCTTAACTTCAGAACTACATGTTGCCGACCGTACAAGAGGGTATCGTGTTATATGATGTTGCAGCTGTAAATGGAAAGAAATGCCGACGTGTATTGAAAGTATACAAAGCGAGTAACCTACTTACAACGTAATCTGTGGCCCAAACACTTGCAACACACTTCAGTTACGTTGTCTTGTAGATGTTACTGCTTTTTGCAGGAGCACAGGAATACTAAAAAGTTACTTTCACAGTTCTCGTATAATTAATTGCATTGGCATTTAAGACAGGCATATTACCCTTTCTGTGGGCTAATCGAAGTACAGGAAAGACAGTTTGCTCCACCGGTGGGACCTAACCTGCCGCGTTCAGAGCGAGATTAAGTTAACAATACCTTGCCTTGCAGACAATGGCCATTGTGGGGAGCCGCCAACACTTAAAGCGGGTAATCTTATCCTAAATGTCAGAGGATGACGCTGTTGTGGATATGTGGGACGGTCGGTTGTCCACTGCCGACTCCGGCGCATGCGCAGTAGGAAACAACGGCGGGAGCGCGACTCAGGAACACGAGATGTGTTGCGTCTGGCAAGGTGAGGCGACCACGTCTGTTGGGCAACGCGTCACCATAGTCGGTGCCTCGAGCGGTGCGTTGCCCAAGACTTGCGAAATCGGAGAAGCCAGTGCGTGTCTGGCCGCAGAAAGCGTCCCCCAGCGGGGCGTGGGTGCGGCGTTTCGCTTTCCGTAAGGGCACGCGACTGACACTTTTCTCCACTTAAAGAGTCCTACCGTTCCATGTGGGGAGAAAGGCGTGCTGATAAGGTCCTTTGGTGGGAGTACACCTTCTTCTGTGTTGAGATGATGGTAACCCTCTAATTAGGAAGAGGAAAGGTCAGATACTGAAAACACTGCCGGCCGGATTGGCCGAGCGGTTCTAGGCGCTTCAGTCTGGAACCGCGTGACCGCTACGGTCGCAGGTTCGAATCCTGCCTCGGGCGTGGAGGTGTGTGATTTCGTTAGGTTAGTTCAGTTTAAGTAGTTCTAAGTTCTAGGGGACTGATGACCTCAGAAGTTAAGTCCCATAGTGCTCAGAGCCATTTGAACCATTTTGAACCAAAAACCCTAATCAAGCAAAACCCAAATCAAGCTCTTCCTAGGCAATATCTTGAAAGTTCAAAATGGCTCTGAGCACTATGGGACTTAACATCTATGGTCATCAGTCCCCTAGAACTTAGAACGACTTAAACCTAATTAACCTAAGGACAGCACATAACACCCAACCATCACGAGGCAGAGAAAATCCCTGACCCCGCCGGGAATCGAACCCGGAAACCCGGGCGTGGGAAGCGAGAACGCTACCGCACGACCACGAGATGCGGGCTATCTTGAAAGCCACAGAAGGAAATAACCTATCCTATTCGGTGTTTCTATATTTTCGATGGGTCTTCCATTAGTTACACACTGAAGCCCACTATGAAAGTACGTTCATATTATCTTAGATTAAATGTGATGCTCATTTCATAGATCCATAGTGGGGAAATACTCGTGGAACACGACATAGTATAGATTATATGTTTCACACAAGAATTTAACTTGCAGAGGCAGCTGTTTAATTTCATTGAACCTCTGTGAAATGGACGGAATGCATATATGGGGTGTAAATGATAATTGTTTAAAACGTACGATAGTGGTGCAGAGGAAATCGAAACAAAAAAATTTGATATAGAACACTTGTGGTTTTGTCGATCATGTCGGGAAACCACCTCAGAATTACCTACAAAACCACCTAACCTACTGGTCGCGCGAGATTTTCGATATTATCTCACTTTCTTCCCGCAAACTCATAACAGGAGAGAAAATGAATAAGTCTTTTTTTTTTTTTTTTTGGAAAGTTAGTGCAGTTCAGTTTTATACTGAGACGCGCTGGCAGTTTCGAGCTGTTCAAGAGAAACGTACTCACCCCCATCGGTCAAGATTTTTAATATGTTGTCCGTGGTACTTCCTCCTACGATTATTAAAAAATTAGCCACTGCATGAATTATTTCCCACATTAGATCTTTTTTGGCTTTCATTGACAGTGCTATTACGCCACCGACGTAGTCGTGCCCTTACAAATTGTGAAACTGGCATTTGTGTAAATTGTACTTCACAATTTTTTAAAATTTTAACGGCATCAAATTAACAATTGAATAGTTTTGTTTATCCAGCTTTGTTACTGTGAAACTACTCTGCTTCTAAGGATTAAGTTTAGATCGATGTACAAACGTATTTAGTTTTTTACGTAACATTTACAAAAATCTTTCTTCTTTCGTGACCCTCACGGGTAGTTTAATAATGTTAACCAAACAGCCTGCTAAGCCAGTGGCGAAGTAGCCAGTCAGTAAAGGTCGAATATGGTTAATAATTCTTGAAGCCCTAATTGTTTTTGCATTGGTAGGGCGAAGTGCTAAAAACAACATACTGAAGTTCTTGGCCCGTAGATGGCGAGTTTCAGTGTGTGTGTGCATTTGAAGGTTGGTTTTGTGCTTTTTTATTGAATAATTCGAAAATCGCCGCCTCTAGAGAAAAATATCCGAGTCCAAAATGAAACTGCATTAAATTCCTACAAAAAAACTATTCTTTTTTTTCTCTATGAGTAACATTTTGAGAGAAAAGAGCGAGAGTTGCATCGAGTAATTCATACACCCGTTCACATTTACGCTGGGTAAACAGGCCTGTCGTGATTAAATAAACATCTCAATGAAAGAAGCAGCTTTTTGGACTTAATTCATAATGTTTTTACACGACTTATATCGAGCTGCGAGCCCAATGGAAACAAAATTACAATAGCTGGCGAACTTCACAAGCCGTCTACTGTTTATTGCTGTCCATTTATTACAGTTTACGGAAAGGAATTAAATTAATTTTCAACAAAAAATGCTTTATTACAGAGAGTTCGAGCGAACGAGACGAAATCATCAGGAATTTTGTTCACGACGTTCACTCACCTCCAACAGCCTGGTTGCTAAATCGTATGCTTTGTGTGCAAAACGAAGCGTGCTTTGCCAGATCGGCTTCTCACCGAGGAGTTCCCTGCGTAATAACAATGAGAAAAACGATGCAGCCAGTCAAGGTTTAGTGGAATGGACAGTCTTCAGACCCATGCTCTTAGCCCAATGGTCACGTTCACTATATGTGCTATTTACTTTTCTCACCTCTGTTATGAACAAACTATTAAGTGCTTTCATTTGTTCGTAACACAGGAGAAATATATTAGTTTCTAGAATAATGTATGTGGCTCATCTAGACAGACCAAGGTCAAAGACATACAAATAAATTGTTCAGTTGACAAAAGTGTGACAGACTGCACCGTTGATCTCATGTTAAACTTCCCAACCGCCGTTCAGTTGTCAAGCATTCGTGACTAAAATAATGATACAGTCGCTGTATTTTTTATTTCCTTCTTATTATTGTTTACTTATTTCTGATTTCGGGCGATTCTCTCTACAACCAACGCTTAACAACTAACAAATGATTCACGGTTTCTTCTGGAGTAAGAAAAACTTAAAAACTTTTAATACTGTTACTGGGTTATTGTTTAACTTACAAAACCTTTAGGGCAATGACGCCTATTTCAGACAATCTATTAACCAGCTCCATAAACGTAAACGTCAACATACACACGTGTGATCTTCCATTACTGGTTCAGTTGCCAACCATTCCTTCAACTGTAACCAAATCAGTAGAAAATCAGCTTCAAATAAAGTAATTTTTCACGTTCAATTACCGACTTCTCTTATTTGCATTTCACCGGTAAGATGACGATTACATGACTTCACCTCGGAGATATCGAAGTACCGGATTCGGTTTCAAACATAAATATACGACCCCATGATTTGGGATACCACAACAGTCTTGGTTGATTTGTTTGTATGTTTCGTGTGTAATTTCTACAGCTGTCAAAAAGGCAACTTTTTTTGCAGAAGTAGTACCCTCTCCCTGGGTACATAGTTCCATTTCGAAATAATCAGGTGAAGACAGGCGAAATACGTGCCTTTTGCGATCGTTTTCCGTAATGACTAGGCGTGATCTAAAAGGATGAAAAACACAAGGATTTCTTGAGGTGTACCGAATCAAGAGACTTCCGCACCCATCTTACTGTCCACTCCTTGTACCATGAGAGACTTTTCTATTCTCAAAAGCGAAGAAAATCATTCGTAAATTTGAATTTGTTTCACAAAGTGGCTTTGTTTAGCTTTGAAGCGTAATCTTTCTAAAGCAGCGTATCGTGGAGTCTTTTCTTGTGCTTTCAGACGTCAGGAAAGGGCAGTATCAGAACAGATGCAGGTTTTTTTTCGTAAAAGCAGAAATACCCATTAAAACATTAAAAATCTCAAATTGACAATCGTAAACACTGAATGATCTATCGGAGCCTGTGCATCGGACTTACATTACCTTGATTCTGCTATTACCGTGTTGGAGAGAAATCTATTAAGTGCTGGGCTTCAGCTTCCCTTCTCTTGCCTGTCGCACTTTTCAAATGAATGTGGCTTAGTGTGTCCTCAGAGAATCGGAGCCTCTGCCAGCTTTCAAACTGAAATCTTTATAGCTTCCTGTACAAACTTGAGCACAAGCACGCAAGGTGGCAATCAGCGCTAAGGTCACCGAGGATACGAGAGAGAGACAAACACGACCAGCATTAACTGGAATAACTGCCTAAAAAAGTTCCAGATCTGAGAGATAAACAAAACCGAAGGACGTCTTAAATGGCGCTAAGTGGCTGATTCCTAAACAGCCACTCTGTTACGCAATTACTTTTAAGTTTTTGTGCTTGCCAGTCGCGCTACCAGCCTACTAGCCGTCTTTGCTACTTTATCTTATTATTTCAAACTCCCAGTGGCTTGTACAGAGGCCCGACGATACTAGCTAGAATTATTTCTGGATTTGTCTTCAGTGATAAACCGGATTACGCAGTAATTGTGAATTAGGCTCATGTACACTAGGCCTACCTGCAGGGAACACCACCGCAAAATATATAAAAAAAGTATTCTTTTTACACTGTCTCTGTTAGTTTTAAATTGAGCTCTTTGGCGCTACAGCTCTATTGTGCATTAGCCTCCGGTTCTTCTTCTTTTTGAGACGTTCAAATGGTTCAAATGGCTCTGAGCACTATGGGACCTAACCTCTGAGGTCATCAGTCCCCTAGAACTTAGAACTACTTAAACCTAACTAACCTAATGATATCACACACATCCATACCCTAGGCAGGATTCGAACCTGCGACCGTAGCGGTCGCGCGGTTCCAGACTGCAGCGCCTAGAACCGCTCGGCCACACCGGCCGCCTTCTGAGGTGTTACGGGTTCAGAGGGAGGTGAGGGACGCAATGTCGGAGGAACTTGTGTCTGGTATACTGCTCTCCCAACCATTAACGTTGGTTTGCTGAGTCTAAGCTGCGACTTCAGGCAAAAACCTTAGGCTATACTCAAATCGAACAGAAGGTCGACGTGTAGCGAGTCGCTCAGTGACGAAAGCGGGTGCTCCTAGCTGTTCCAGTCAAATGTCTTTTCATATTACTTGACACGTCGGGGATCTGAAACTACTTTCTAATCTTGCATATCTGACAAACGTAATGAAATGAAGAGTTAGAATCGTTGGATAAGCATTACATATGTCGTTGCTGACAACTGTAGTTCATAGACTGTTGGAAAGAAACAATCACAGAAGCAGGCCGACGTATGAGTGTGTAAAATAGATGACGAAGTGGGATGCAACAATTGTTTCGAAATGAAGGCGGTGGTTGCTGGAAGCGACATGATTAGAGAGGTGCATGAAACCAAACCTAGTGTTCGTGACAGAAACAACAGGAGTTTTGTAAGAAGGAAAAATGTCTCTTAACAATAAAATTTTGGAAGTATCCTAATATCAGAATGAGATTTTCACTCTGCAGTGGAGAGTGCTGATATGAAACTCCCTGGCAGATTGAAACTGTGTGCCGGGCTGAGACTCGAACTCGGGACCTACTGCCCTTCGCGGGCAAGTGCTCTACCATCTGAGCTACCCAAGCACGACTCACGTCCCATCCTCACAACTTTACTTCTGCCAGTACCTCGTCTCCTACTTTATAAACTTTACAGAAGCTCTCCTGCGAACCTTGCAGAACTAGCACTCCTGAAAGAAAGGATATTGCGGAGACATGGCTTAGCCACAGCCTGGAGGATGTTTCCAGAATGAGATTTTCACTCTGCAGCGGAGTGTGCGCTTATATGTGCTCGGGAGTCCCGAGTTCGAATCTCGGTGCGGCACACAGTTTTAATCTGCCAATTACACAGTAGAATACGAGGCAATGTTCTTTAGGATGATAGTACGACACTGTCTGCTCCGTACACGTTTTTGACCAGGTTTTTGAATACGGATACGTAAATGATACGTTTAATTCCTAGCAGAAAGAAAATCGGCGGATATAATCCACCTGGGAGTGGTTATGCATGGCGGGTTCGTACAGTTATATGGTTCGGAAGACGGACTCTGCATCCGGAGAGAGGATGCCTGTGGTCGGTCCCAGGTTCAGCGCCGTTAGTTGGTGCCCGTGTCGATGGTGTGCTGTTTTGCAGCCGGGAGCCTTGTTATTCCACGCGGCAGCCTCCCGGTCACGTCGCAGCAGTTATCGGTTGCCCCTCTCTCATAGTCAGTGGCACGTGGTCCCCGCGCTAATGGCCCCTTGGGCCTTGTCGCCGCTGGGCGCTGAACAGTCGCTCTTCACCTCTTCCTTCGTGGCCTCTGCTTTTAGACCTCGGCCTTCGGAGGACCCTGAAGCTGTCCGTACAGAGACCACGGGGCTCACATAAATGCATAAGTTTTATTAGAACGAAACGAATTTTGTGCGCTTCTCTAAAAATAGTACACGGCTGCGCCAGGTCGTTAGATAATTGTTACTCGATGAGGTAAGAGAGACAATGCTTGACGCAGACTGTCAGCTAACCGTAGAGATAACCACACTCAAGAGCCAAAGAAACGGGTACACCGGTCTAATATCGTTTAGGGCCCCCGCGAGCACACAGAAGTGCCGCAGCACGACGTGGCGTGGACTCGACTATTGTCTGAAGTACAGGGTGTACATTAAGTCCGAGAACACTTTCAATTATCTATTGCACAAGAACTAAACATTGTACAGAAATCATACATAAGTCATTTTGTAGAGAAATACTGATAGCTTTTTTTTTCATGTATATCGCCACAGCATAGTTTGGTAATTTGCCGATAGTCAGCGCTAGTCGCAAACATGGCGAGTCCAAGTGCGGAGTGAGCTTTCTGTGTGTTGGAGTTCGACAAAAAGAAGTGTGCTACAGCTGTTCAACGGATATTTAGAACCAATTACGGTAAGAAGCCACCAACAAGGAAAGCCATTTACCACTGGCACAACAAATTCGTAACGACGGGTTGCTTGTGCCCGGCAAAGAGAAGCGGACGTCCCAGTGTGAGTGAAGTGAATGTGGAGTGCATACGATAGACATTCATAAGGAGGTCAAAGAAATCGGAACGTCGTGCATTCCGTGAACTCGAAATGGCTCCAATGACGTTGTGGAAAGTCCTGAGACAGATGCTGTCTACGAGACCATTCAAATTGGGGCTAGTGCAGAAGCTCAATGTCGACGACAAAGACATGGGCACAAGCAACCTATCGCAACGAATTTGTTGTGCCAGAGGTAAACGGCCGTCCTTGTTGGTGGCATCTTACCGTACTTGGTTCTAAACATCCGCTGAACAGCTGTAGTACACTTGCTTTTGTCGAACTCCAACACACAGAAAGCTCACTCCGCACTTGGACTCGCCATGTTTGCGACTAGCGCTGACTATCGGCAAATTACCAAACTACGCTGTGGAGGTGTACATGATAAAAACTTTCAGGTTTTTTTTCGACATATGTATGATATCTGTACAATGTTTAGTTCTTGTGCAATAAATAAATGAAAATGTTCCTGGACTTTATGTACACCCTGTAGTGCTGGAGGGAAGCGACACCATGAATCCTGCAGGGCTGCCGATAAATCCATAAGAGTACGAGGGGGTGGAGATCTCTTCTGGACAGCACGTTGCAAGGCATCCCAGATATGCTCAATAATGTTCACGTCTGGGGAGTTTGTTGGCCAGCAGAAGTGTTTAAAACTCAGAAGGATGTTGCTGAAGCCACTCTGTAGCAATTCTGGACGTATGGGGTGTCGCAGTGTCCTACCGGAATTCCCCAAGTCCCTCGGAACGCACAATGAACAATGAATGGATGCAGGTGGTCAGACTGGATTCTTACGTACGTGTCACCTGTCAGAAAGTATCTAGACGAGCCAGGAGTCCCATATCACTTCAACATTACAGAGCTTGCAATAGCTTGAACAATCTCCTGCTGACATGAAGGGTCCATGAATTCGAGAGGTTGTCTCCATATCTGTACACGTCCATCCGATCGGTAAAAAGCTTCGCCATCATCAGTCCATTGTCGGTGTTGACGGCTCCAGGAGAGTCCTAAGGCTTTGAGTCGTGCAGTCATCAAGGGTACACGAGTGGTACTTCGGCTTCGAAAGCCCATATAAATGATGGTTCGTTGAATGGTTCGCACGCTGACATTTGTTGATGGCCCAGCACTGAAATCTGCAGCAATTTGCGAAAAGATTGCTCTTCTGCCACGTTGAACGCTTCTCTTCAGTCGTCGTTGGTCTCGTTCTTGCAGAGTCTTTTTCTGGTCGCAGCGATTTCGGAGAGTTGATGTTTTACCGGGTTCCTGTTATTCACGGTACACTAGTTAAATTGTCCTAAGGGAAACTCCCCACTTCATCGCTACCTCGGAGATGCTGTGTCCTATCGCTCATGCGCCGAATATAACACCACGTTCAAACTCACTTAAATTTAGATAACCTGCCATTTTAGCAACTGTTTCCGACCTAACAACTGCGTCACACACTTATTGTCTTATATAGGCGTTGCCGACCGCAGTGCCGTATTTTACCTGTTTCTGTATCTCTGTATTTCCATACGCACGTATGTACTAGTTTCTTTGGCGCTTCACTGTATTATCATCGCAAGAACATACCGACATACAAGGGTTGGACAAGTATATGGAAAACCGCGTAAAAATGCGTGCTTGAGTATAAACGCAGAGAATGCTAAGGCTACAGGTTTTGTTGTTATATTTGACCACGCACGGCACCTGTTCAAAATCGCTCTGAGCACTATGGGACTTAACTGCTGAGGTCATCAGTCCCCTACAACTTAGAATTACTTAAAGCTAACTAACCTAAGGACATCACACACATCCATGCCCGAGGCAGGCTTCGAACCTGCGACCGTAGCGCTAGCGCGGTTCCAGACTGTAGCGCCTAGAACCGCTCGGTCATACCGGCCAGCACGGCACCTGTGTTACGCCCTCAGCACATTGCCAGTCTTGGTCAGAACAGTATTATGCGTATTTGTGAGTGGATTATGGCGTAGCTAAGTGAATTAGAACATTGACAAATTGCTGGTGTTCGTATAGGGAGGGGGGGATTCTCCCGCAAGCAAGTGAGCCGAAGATTTTGGTGTTTGAAGTGGCAGTGTATCGAATACTACACCGCATACAGGCAAAGGGACAAACATTATCCGGTAAGTCACAACGCGGATGAAAATTTGTGTTAAGTGATCGTGACGCACGGTCATTGAAAAGGATTGTGATGAAAAGTAAGAGGACGACAGTTGCAAAAGAACTGCACAACTGAATACCGCTCTCGCGAACCTGTCAGCACCAAAACAACAGCAAGGGAGATCCATACGCAAGGAACTGCAGGGAGAGCTGCAATTTCAGTGCCATTCGTCAGTGATTCAAATGCCCGTAACAGGAAAACGTGGTGTGAAAGTTATAAAACTTAGACGATCGAGTAATGGAAGGAAGTCTTGTGGTCGGATAGGTCTTGTTTCACATTGTTTGCAACTACTAGCCAAGTTTACATCCCAAAAGTGAAAAGTGGTGGAGGTTCGGTGATGATTTGAGTACCCATGTTGTAGTATTCCATAGGTCACACGGCTACACTCTAAGGTCGCATTGCTGCCACGGAATATGTGACCATTTTGGCTGATTAAGATCTATTCCACGGCACAAAGCTTCTTCCTCATTCGTGATCCTGTGTTCCAAAACCATAGGGCCCCAGTTCACACATCTCGTACCATACAGGAGCCCGCCCGTTTAGCCTAGCGGTCCAACGCACGGCTTTCCGGAGTGGGAAGGAGCGCCTGGTCCCCGGCGGAATTTTGTCGAGGTCCGGTGAGCCTCTCCGTCGTTTCTAGGTCCCCGATTAACATACAATCATACAGGACTGGTTTTGTGAGCATGAGGGTGAATTATTATTATACATCCCTGCCCAGAGTCATCAGATCTGAATGTTATTGAGCTTTGTGGTCTACTTGGAAGAGAACAGAGCGTGATCGCTATCCACCTCTATCATAGTTGCCTGAACACGCCACTATTATGCAGGAAATGTGGTATAAGAGTCTCTTGAAAACCATACAGGGCCAGTTTTTATTCATTCTGAAACACTGGATTGCCAACAGTTTTCCTACACCGTATTAGGTATACTAACGTTTACGGTGTTTCCACATTTTTTACTACCCCTTGTAACGTCATGGACACCTAAAGGCTTACCATGCTACAAATGTTAAGCCTGATATCGAAATCATCGGCTATCAAACCAAAGGTGATCGTGTTGATACTCACCGGCAACCAGTAGCATTGCTCGTTGAGCGGGCAGTCCTCCGTAATATACCCTATATCGTCTATTCTTCCACACAAGTTCAGAATAACTCAGTTTCTTCAAAATGTAGCCACGTCTCCCATGTCACTTTCGGATGCGATTGAGTCTCAATCAGTCGCAATGGAACGGATCAGACCATGCAACCTTCGTCGTTAGGTTTTGAATTAGGTGGCTGTTCTGGAGTGGATGTTCATTCCAGCGATCTTCCCATTTATTTGTTACGTCGTATACGTCTGTGACCTGAAGATGACCCATTGTAGCTTGTGTTACTTTACATATAGTTGGAGGATTCTGGAAAGTATTATTTAGAACTGAGTTCTTAAGAATTTGCACGTGCCAGCTTTTATTCTGAGATACAGAGGAGCAGTATTCGATGAAAGAGGTACACACTGAATGAGAGTAATCTGACAGCGCCACTAATGAATATAGCGGCAGCATTCGTACGCTTTGTTGTGTGTTTACATACAGCTTTCACGCATATGGGCACAATATTCAGCAACTGAGTACAAGTTGCAGCATTTCGTAGTAGTTTATTTCTATTTCCTCCCCACATGTTTCTGGCATTTTTCGGATTAGATTTACATTTGAGCCAAGCTTCTTTGCCTGATTTACGCATTGTGGGTGACACCAAGATATTTAAGGACGAATTTATGGACTCATTCAAATAACAAGTGTAACTTCCTGTGTGCCTCTTTATTATGGAGATGGAACAGTGGCCCCTGGTTTACTTGAATCTGCCTGGAGTCCCCGTTTTAAATTCATTTAATATAGTGAGGTCACTTGAGAGTGTGTTCTCACAATGCTTGATCTCTTTCTTCAGACAAATTAATGCCACCTCATCTGCATATTATGTCTGCCAGGACAGCTGAGTTGTCAGCGTCATTGACTCCAACGTGTAGGACGTGGGTTTAATTCATGCTACAGTCAGGGATTTGTTCTTGACAGGAGGGCCAGAACAGTGTGTAGTCAGCCTCGTGATGCCATCTGAGCAGCTGCTTGACCGAGTGATAGCAGCACCAGGCCTGCTAAATCAACAACAGCTGGAAGTGCAATGTGCTCACCCCTATCCCTCCACATCACATGCCCATGACGCCATTGGCTTATGGATTACATGGCAGTCGGTCAGATCCAACTAACCCATCTGTAGTAGAACGGTGCTACTTATCATCTGCAAACTGGAACTCAGAGTTAGTAGCTGGTGTGGTATGGACATAATAATGCAACAGAATGGAAGTCAGAGCTGACCATTTTCAGGGTTTTCCATCTGCTAGCTTTTCTGTTCAGAAAAACTAAAAACGTTCTACCAGAAAGAATGTTGTTGAGTAAACTTGTTAGCTTCTAACATGGAATTACAACAACTGCATTAACATTTATATGTGAGCTTATTCTTGATTTGTGTGGATTTACAGCAAGTTTCCTTACAAGCTTTCAGACTTTACAACTGCAGTACATAAAATTCAGTCTGTTGTCTTGTGTCATTTATGACTTCTCACAACAATCAACTCTGTGAAAATGTTCAATATTGTGTCAGTGTGTTGAATACACTACATTACTCAACAAGATCTATTGCCTACAAACATCTATTTAGTATTAAAGAATTAATTTCTGATACGCTAAGTTTGAAGTCAGGAGGAGAATTGTGAAAAGTAAGAAAACTGGAGAAAAAGGGAAAAAAAAGGGTGGATCTGAATTCTGGTTATATAGAAGAATGCTGAAACATAATTGGACTTAAGAAGTGGAGAATGAAAAGGCTTTGGACAGAGGAGCAAAATGTATTTGGAAATGAAATTGGTAGCCAGAGCTCAAGACATCTACTGAGGTAGTTTGATTATGGTGCTAGCTGCAGATGGGGAAATTGTAAAGGATGTCAGCACTACAATATGTAGCACGGACTACAAGGACTTGATCTATTAGATCCTCTTTCTTCTATTTGACCATTTCATAGGCACCACATTGTCTGTTACTCTGTTCCTCATTGGAGTGCTAGAGCAACAACACATGTAGGAAAGTCCTGTGGCATTCGGAAAATAGCAGAAAAGTACCTAGCAGATTACAGCTTGTGTTAGTCTGTTAGGCATCCTCATGTGGATCAGTTGGCAGAGCATTACCCACAAAGAATGAAGATCTGTTGTTTCAGGCCCAGTCCGACAACCAGTTTTGATCTGTCAGAAGTTTCACTATAGCATATTTCTTTTTAGAGTTAAAAATTCATCGTGGAGATAGCATGCTCCCGTCTCTGCCCCACAATGCAACAAAGTCAGTGTAGGATATTTTCTGCTGGAGTAGTTCTTGATTCGTTGTTGTACAGATCGGGCTGATGAGAAGTGGACACCTGCTAGCAGAGGAGTCTCCACATGTGCTGCTGTCCATGTATGGCTGCCAGTCTTTGGAGGAGGTCTTCCTCAAGCTCAGTCGTCGCCAGGGAAATGGTGCCAATGGCTCTGATAACCTCAACATCTCCAATAACATATCACTGGTGAGTGAAGTAAAACCTATACATTGCTATTGTAGTGAAAATTTTGTGCATTTCACATTATACCTTATCTTATTGGACCTGCATGAGTCTACCAACAGCAAAAGGCCTCCCTCCCCCCTTCCCTGTGTGTGTGTGTGTGTGTGTGTGTGTGTGTGTGTGTGTGGATGTAAAACAGTTAGTCTGTACTTTCAGGCATAGTCCACTTATTGGTACTCAACGATAAGACTGTTTGGTACAGAGAAAAAACAAAACAGCCAAGACACTGATCTGAACTTATACCCCCCTCTCTCTCTCTCTCTCTCTCTCTCTCTCTCTCTCTCTCTCTCTCTCTCTCTCTCTCTCTGTGTGTGTGTGTGTGTGTGTGTGTGTGTGTGTGTGTGTGTGTAGACAGACACAGAATGTGTGACTTGACACACAGAATACTACTTAAACTACTTAATATGAATATGAGTAGAACAAGTGAGGATGGCCTCCACAGAAAACCAAGAGCACAGGACAGGATTATGGAAAGTGGTAGTTATGCTGCCACACTAAAGTCAGGAAACGTCATAATCATGTTAAGGAAACTTGTGGTGAAATATAAACAATTTAGGAGTAAAGGAGATGACACACTTAACAGTAAAAGAATTTAGTTGTCAACAAGCACACAATAAAGATTGACAACTTGCTAGTTTTGGACAAATTAGAGGAAACACACACACACACACACACACACACACACACACACACACACACTCTGTGCAAGTACTATGTGTGTACAGCTGGCACAATGTAGCTACAGTGTGTGTGTGTGTGTGTGTGTGTGTGTGTGTGTGTGTGTGTGTGTGTGTGCATGTGTGTGTGTTTTCTCTAGCTTGTTAAAGGATTTAACCTAAAGGTAACAACTTTCCATTACTTTTTGTGAGCCTATCAATGACTCAGCACTTTTAATATTCTGATGATTGGTCTCCTTTATTCCTAAATTATATATGAGCTTCATAATTATTTGTGTCGCAACATCTTGTAAGCAGTGTTTCATGTTACATAAAATGGGCAAGCAAATGAAATACAGAAAAAGTTTGTGGTCACTTTTCATTGAAGACAAATTGACTGTATTGGTTAGTGTCATCAATATATTGGCCAGATTTTGCTCACAAATACATATTGAGGTGATCTAGGTGTTGTGTTATCACATTATTTTCTGAAGAAAATGTTGCTGGATAGAGTTAAACCTCTCAAAGAGCAGTAGGGTGCAGAATTACAAATGATCCATTACAAATTATTCAGATACCATGAATTAGAACCAATCTTATTTATCTTCATTGTATCATAAGTAAAGGCATCATCAGTCTGACAGTGCTAATGGCATATTATTTTTATGATTTGAAGACCAACACACAACCAGTTATGGAAGGACTTACTGTTAAACACAGCATTCAACTCACAGAATGAAACTGCGAGTGTTCACCTACATCAAGTACAAAAAGAAGTAAAATGCAAGTTGAATTCAAGAATAAAATCTTTGAGCAACCAGGGATCAGGTTCTAAAGTTTAGTCTCACATTAATTCACCAGGCCACCAATCCAAAGAGCTATCAATTGTAGCTTGACATTCAAGATCTACACGACAAGAAACTTTATTGCCACTGGAGGAAAAATAAGATTATGATTTTATTGTGATGAGGAAAAAGTTAATACTGCTGACAATGATTATAATGTTGCAAACAACGGCACTAATGTATTTATTCACAAAATAAATACAACATACTTCATTCTTTACTTTGTGAAAACACTAATGGCATGGCACTGGTTGACTGCTCTGCCATAAACAAATACACTCATTGTTTAGAACCCTCTCAACACTGTCAATATAAGTATACCACATTCCAGCAGACCTCTTTTCATTTACATTACAATCAGATGACAATAACAAAGCTTAAATAGTTACATTAAATACTTCTTTAAAGTTTACAAAGATTTAGTAAAAATGTCTGCTGAATTCTGTTCTCAGTCTACTTAACAAATGTCTGTAAGTCCATTGTGTAATATTCATTCAGAAAATGGCACTGTGTTCAATATACTTTGAATTTTTGCTAACAAAACAATATGTAGCAAAACTAACTGCCTGTGAGTCACCTTTGGATACTTTTATGGACGTACCAGACTTTGCATCAAAAACGTTCAAAATATCTAGAATTAATCTCATGCCAGCACCTCTTGCCATACTGCATATCTCGACCACTTAACCCATTGTTACTGCTATGCTGATTATTTTGCCCACATTGCCAACTGCCATGACGACTTCCTTGATGATGTCCAACACATGTACATAAAACTCTACTTGTTTCTAATCTGCAACAGACCATCTTGAAATGTCCCAGTTTGCCATATTTGTAGTTCACATTGGTTCTCTTTTCAGTATGAAATGCATTGGATTTTATGCCTTCACTTCCATCCTTGTCTTTTAAATGAGTCATTTGAATTTTACTTTTAACATATCTGCCTGATCTTCTTCTTTCAAAATATCCACCAAGTCCTTGATATAGCTCAAAGACTCTGCCAAGGTTCTCAATATATAGTTTAGCTTCTGCTGATCTATCACTTTAGTGCCAGCTAATTTTAATTTATTCACTGTTTTACAAAAATTATGAAGAGTGTTGCCTTGTCACTATCGTCTTTTAACCTCAGTTTGTCCAACTAGTTTCTGCAAACAATTTGCTGTGCTGTCAATTCCTTCAAGTATAATTAATTGAACTTTTCATTTTCTCAAAAACAGTTTCTGTATCACTCACAAACTTCATCTGCTTTTTGGAAATTGCTCTATATATGTAGCTCATTGCAGACAGATTGTTTTCATTTCAAGTACCCACATCTTCAATATTCATTTTTGTTCTCAGGGACACTGTATATAATTTCTTCATTTTCAGACAGTTTTCCATTAGCATTTTCCAGTTCCCATAGCTCGCTCCATCACACAATGTAACCCCAATGTCAGCTCTGTCCAGTTTCACAAAACACACTTTTTCCAATAAAATACAACGTACATCAATATTTAAATTTTTAACTCTCTCACAGTGCAGAATTGACTAACTGTTGCACTGTAAACACATATGCACTCTTCTGAGAACCCTCGTGACACTGTCAATGTAAATTTACCACATTCAAACAGCTAGGAAAACAATGAAACCCAATAAAACATAAAGTGCATTTGGAAGCTTGGCTTATATCTATATCAGCCAAATATTTATTCTACCAACTACTTGTAGAATAAAACTGTTTGTAAAACAAATGCCATTCCTGTTATAGACAACTATAACACTCAACAGACTTTCTTACTTGCTATATTAATATGACAAGTTATGAATATCCTTTCAGACAATGTGTTAAGGAACATGAAATGAAATAGTATTACATAATAGTTACATTAATAACAATTTAATCCGTGAATTGTGCAATGAATAAATAAGAAAATGTTTATATGAATACATAAATATATTATTGATATGAATATAATAGAGGGAAACATTCCATGTGGGAAAAATATATCTAAAAACAAAGATGATGTGACTTAACAAACAAAAGCGCTGGCAGGTCGATAGACACACAAACATACACACAAAATTCAAGCTTTTGTAACCAGCGGTTGCTGCTTCAAGAATTTCCTGAAGAAGCAACCGTTGGTTGCAAAAGCTTTAATTTTGTGTGTGTGTTTGTGTGTCTATCGACCTGCCAGCGCTTTTGTTTGTTAAGTCACATCATCTATGTTTATAGATATAAATATATTATTGTACATATGAAAGAACAGACACCACACTTTCGTATAACTGATTCACCTTGATGGGCAATGGATCCATCTTCTTCAGCACAGATGCATAAGTATGTCTGACCTCCTGCAGGAATTTCAGAGAAGGGAGTATGCAGGAAATGGACAGGGACTGGGGATAGACCACACTTGATGGAATGTAGATTGGCTATGAGGCTGGCCAAAATAGTCCATGCAGTTGCAATAACAATGAGTTCCAGATGACACACTGTTTAACACACCGACCTAGTAAGCAGGAGATCTTGGGCTCAATCCTCTTCCAGTACACATTTTCACTCATTGTCACTGATTTTGCTCAATGTTCCAATGCAGCTGACATCAGTAATCCCTTTCCTTTCTTTCTCCTCACCTCCACCTTCAATTTACATACAATATGTATATGTTTCTTATTTATTACATCTGATTTAAAAGAGTAATCCTACTGGTTAAATTGCAGGCATCTCTTCACTGGGGAAAGAAAGATGGACCAGTGTATGTGACAGAAGAAAGTGGAGTTGTTGGACTGAACTTCCACCAGTCAAAAGAAGTACTCATTCAAGATACAAGCAATGGTGTTGGATACCATGAGGTGAGAAAATATATGTATGATGATTTAACATTTGTAGGCAATACCTTCTTTTGTAAACTAAATACATTCTTCCCAGTTGTAAACAGCTTTCATGCTACCTTATAATGAGCTGACATGGTGAACAAATAGTATCCAAAAATATTTTGCCTAATGCTGTACATAGTTTATAAACAAATACAAATTCAGACATGATTTTTACTCTTGGTGTAACATTTTCAGTGTTGATTTTATCCACTGAACTAAGAATGTGTTTTGGCCTTAAATTTGAATCCAATCAGTTGTATTTCTTAATCAACCTCCTAAACTTAGAGATCAAAATTATATAGGCGACAAAGGATATTAAAATGAGTATTTGGGGAACCCATGGCCAGAAATGAATATTTCAGGCAGCACCGGTGATGAATGAGCAATTGTGTGATACATGTGTTCATAAATTGCTGCAACATTGAAAGGCCCTACCCTGGAAAACAATAATTGATTATCTATGATGTGCCCAGGTTGGAGCTTTTCTTCTGCTATTATGTGAACTTTTTGGTTTATGAAACTGAAGAGGAACTTGTTGGTAGGATCCTAGTAGTCTTTCTATTTGTACAACAAACAACATGGGTATTTGTCAGGATGAGGGGAAAAATTTAAGTGCTATTGCAATGGATGCATCATCTTGAACTGTTACTATGAATGTAAGTTGTTGGAATATGGCATAACTTGTTTATGTCAGTATAAAAAACTAAATAACAACAATGTGAGAAGCTGAGTTACAGATAGGCACAACAAAATGACTCTCAAACAAAGCTTTTGACCAAACAGGCCTTCACCAGAATTAGATAAAATACACACACACACACACACACACACACACACACACACACACACACACACACACAACCAAATGCAGTTTACACACACATTACCACAGTCTCTGGCTGCCAAGGTCAGACTCTGGTCTTGGAAGACAGGGACTGTGGTCATATGTATGTGAGATGCATTTGTGTTTGCATGTGTGTGTGTGTGTGTGTGTGTGTGTGTGTGTGTGTGTGTGTGTGTTTGTCTAATTATGATGAAGGCCTGTTTGGCCGAAAGCATTGTTTGACAGTCTTTTTGTTATGCCTATCTGCAACTCAGCATCTCCGCTATATGCTGGGTTGCAGCTATCATTTCCATAATATTGTCATTATTCCATCCTGTATTTTCCATTGTTTAGCAATATAGGAAGAATAGAGTGCTACTCACTGCACAGAGAAGGTGTTTAGTCACAGACAGGCATGAAGAAAAAGACTGCTAAAATATTAAGCTTTCAGTCAAGACATTCTCCAAAAACAGAAAACACAAACACATTCACACAAGCACAGCTCACCCACACATGGTCACTGTGGCTCAACTGTGACTGCATCTGACATCAGCCAGCAATCTGGTGGGGTGGATGCTTGGGGGTAAGTTGGTGGCATGAGGTAAGGAAAGGAAGGGATAGTACAGTAGGACTGGGGGAAGATGCTCTGATGACCGTGTGAACAAGCAGGAATGTGGTGGGCACAGAACATGGCTGCTAGGTGCTGAGTTGGGAGGCTATGCTGGGAGAGGGGTGGGGGTGGGGGTGGGGGGGGGGGGAGGAAGCAGGAATGTGATCTATGAACTAAACTGCAACCACTGTGCTGCTTTTTATGTGAGCATGATGACTAGTTAGCTGTCTGTTTGCAAGAATGGTCACAAGTAACCTTTGGCCAAGAGAAAATTCTACCTAGCACAATATGTTTCTCTTTACTGACTGCTTCACAGCCTGCACCATCTGGATTCCTACCAACATCGGTTGCACAACAGCATATCCCTAGTCATCCCAGCCTCCACCTTCCCTAGTCCCTGTCCTCCACATACCCATCTCCTTCCCTGCTCCCACACCAGCAATACACACAGCTTCTATCTTACCAATTCAGCTACTAGTCTTTTCCCCTCCCTACTCTCCCTTGTCCCTCCCCCTTCCTTTGCCTACAGAAGCACAGTCTCCCAACACTGCATCTAGAGACACTGTTCTGCCCCCACCGTATTTCTGCATACTTTCACAGGTTGCACAGCATCTTCCCCCACACGTAACCTTCTATGTAAAATGTAAACTTTCACGGCCGGAACTGTCATGATTAATAAAATTCTTTTCCGGGCTATTATGCCGTGGTCTGATGGATTTCGCATTGTAAACCAACGTTTCGTCCCCATCTGCGGAGGACATCTTCAAGGGGGTTCGTGGCTTCTGTTAACCTCCGAAACACACACTGTCTCACTACTGACTGCAGCAAATTTTTGTTTTCGCGTGCTCCCACACATAGGCGTGACGTCACATGTTTTGAATACGCGAGCGCAATTGGCCGTTGTCGGTTGCCGCCGTCCGCTGTTGCTATCATCCCATGGCGGAAGACTGGTACACATCTTCTTCAGCACCGGCATCCAGATGTCATTCAATTTCACGCCCTCCTCCTTCCTATTAAAATTCCTGGGGTGTTTCATAATCTCTATAGCCTCTCTGTAAAGCCATTCATGATATCCGCTTGTGGCTGCTAGTACTTGAGTTCTATCAAAATAAATGTGGTGGTCTCCTGACTGCAAAGCGTGTTCCGCAACAGCTGATCTATCAATCTCTCCCCTTCTACAATTGCCCTTGTGCTCTTCTAGTCGTTTTTTGACTGTTCTTTTTGTGGTACCCACATATACCTCCCCACAACTACACGGGATCCTGTAAATTCCTGCTTTTTCCAGCGGTTTACGAGCATCCTTAGCCAATCTCAGGTGTTCTTGTATCTTCCGGGTAGGTTTGTAAATCACCGCGATATTCCATTTTTTCAATATTTTCCCTATGCCGTCAGTGACGTCCTTAATAAAAGGCAGGAAAACTTTCGATTTTGCAAGCGCTTGTGCATTGCTATGATTTTCACGCGGCGGTCTTAACGCTCTTTTTATCTCAGCATCCGAGTAACCATTCCTGAGTAATGCATCAGTGAGGTGTTCCAGTTCCGTATCCAGTAGCCCAGGTTCACAGATGTTCCTCGCTCTATCCGCCAACATTTTTATTATGCCTCGCTTTTGTTGTGGGTGGTGGTTCGAATCCCGGTGTAGATAACGATCCGTGTGCGTGGGTTTCCGGTAAACTGTATGGCCTAAGCTACCATCCTGTTTCTTGTAAACTAGCACATCCAGAAAATTTAGTCTCCCTTCTGCCTCCTCCTCCATGGTAAACTGAATCTTCGGATTAATGCCGTTTAGATGTTTGTGAAAACGGCCTAGTTCCTCTCTGCCATACCTCCACAACACAAACGTATCATCTACGTAGCGGAACAAGATATTCGGTTTTTTGTTGGCAGTTTCTAGAGCCTGCGCCTCGAATTTTTCCATGAAAAAGTTAGCTATAACCGGGCTTAAGGGGCTCCCCATTGCCACGCCATCAGTCTGTTCGTAGAACTCATCGTTCCATTTGAAATATGTGGTCGTAAGGCAATATTTAAATAGTTCTGCAATGTCGGGAGGAAAAATTCTATTCAGCTGTTGCAACACCTCATTGAGAGGAACCATAGTAAATAGCGATGCCACATCGAAACTGACTAACATGTCCTCCGGCTGGACCACTATGCCGCTTAATTTACTGATGAAATGTGCAGAATTCTTGATATAGGAGTCCGATCGTCCCACATGCGGCCGTAATAGCGTTGTCAAAAACTTGGCAATAGAATAGGTGGGCGAACCAATGGCACTCACTATAGGTCTCAGAGGAACAAGTTGTTTATGAACCTTCGGCAAGCCATAGAGTCTTGGTGGCAGCACAACTGAATTGAACAGACTTTTCTGAACATTCTGTTCGATAGAGGACTTCTTAATTAACCGCGTAACCGTTCTAAGAACTTTATCAGTCGGGTCTTTACTCAGCTTCTTGTAAGTCTGCGGATCTAGTAAGTCATTAATCTTGCTGTGATAGTCAGTAACATTCAAAACCACCGTCGCATTTCCCTTGTCAGCGGGGACAATGATAATACTATCGTCCTCATTTAGGCGTTTTATTGCATTCCTCTCACCCACGGTTAAATTACTTTTTGGAGGCTTTGCGCGAGCTAATACTCTCACAGTTTCTATGCGGATTTCTTCGGCTGTAATCGCGTCCACACTACGAATGCCTGCTTCCACACTGGTGATTATCTCCTCAGTGGGCACAACTCGCGGACTAATGGCAAAATTTCCACCCTTGGCAAGCACAGATCTCTCATCGTCAGATAACAAGTGTTCGGATAAATTGATAACAGTATGGGAAGCGTCTAACTGGCAGATCGTCTGATTAGGATGCAAATTATCAAATTTCTTCCTCTGTCTACTAGACGTTGTCAACATGTGGTTCCTAATCACGCCATGCAACAGTCTGTCAATTCTATCCCAGTCACCACTACACAATTTATTACTGATAGTAATATGGAGAGACATTAACTTACAGTTTGTGCTTGCCAAGTCCCGGCGGGTCTGTTGAATCCGCTCTCGTAGTAAAGCGTCTTCCATCCGTTTGAAACTACGCTGCGCCTTGGCCGAGCTGCATAGTCGCTTAATCCTCAAAAACTTTGGAATAACACCAGCCGCTCTGCAACGAGACAGAAATGTGAGTGAACACAAAAGCTGCACTCTCTTCTTCTGGAGATTTTCCATGCGTCGCACATTCCTTGACATCTCCTCCCCGTAGAGGCGTCTAATTGTAAAATGTAAACTTTCACGGCCGGAACTGTCATGATTAATAAAATTCTTTTCCGGGCTATTATGCCGTGGTCTGATGGATTTCGCATTGTAAACCAACGTTTCGTTCCCATCTGCAGAGGACATCTTCAAGGGGGTTCGTGGCTTCTGCGCCTATGCGCGGGAGCACGCGAAAACAAAAATTTGCTGCAGTCAGTAGTGAGACAGTGTGTGTTTTGGAGGTTAACAGGAGCCACAAACCCCCTTGAAGATGTCCTCCGCAGATGGGGACGAAACGTTGGTTTACAATGCGAAATCCATCAGACCATGGCATAATAGCCCGGAGAAGAATTTTATTAATCGTAACCTTCTATGTCTCCCCTTCCCCATACCATGCCTCCTCATTACCTCTACCACCCATCCATGTAGACTGCTATTCATGCCAGACACAGTCGAAGTCAGACACCAGTTCCCGGAGACAGTGGCCATGTTTGTGTGAGTCCTGCTTGAGTCAGTGTCCGTGTCTTTTCTGTATTGGAAAAGGACTTTGTTTGAAAGCTTAATATTTTAACAGTATTTTTCATTATACCTGTCTGTGACTGTGGTGAGTAGCAATATATCCTTTTCATATTGCTGTTATTCCATCTTGCACTTTCTGTTGATAGAATAATAACAATAACAATAACAATAATGATGATGAGGATGATGGTGGTGGTGATGGTGGTAATTCCTGATCATTCATTCCTTATTTCAAATTACTCAATTTAGTATAATTTAGACCCTAAACATTAGGGATACTCTGTAGTTTTCTACCATTTGAGACAGCATTACTAATCCTGCAAACAGATTCATTCATATAGGTTTGTGTTACAGAACAACTGAGTTAAAAGAGCACACCCTATGAAAGACACTTTAACCATGTCACACACAATTAGAGGAAAAGTCTTTTGTAAAAGGAATTAAAACACATTTACTACATTAAGAATTGTTACTGTGGCAACATGTGCGAATATTTCTTCACATTTTGATAATTGGTACTAGGGTGTGGAGTGCATATCTCTAGAAATGTTTCCAGAGAAGGTTGGGATTTCTTTTGTTCTAAGTCCTTACATGAAACTCCCTAGTCTGAAATCATCTGCTCCTACATCAAGACTCCCCCTGTGCTGTAAGTAAGGAACAAGTGCTGACAAAGGCCAGGTAAAATGCTACCTCCATTGGCCCACAGTTTACCAAAGGCAAAGGTTAAGGGTTCTGTCACTATGTTATCCAGTAGCCACCCTCAGCACTCCAGTAATTTTCTCACCAAATTACACCCTTTTAACCATAAAAAAATGTGTAAAGTATTTGTTGAAATAAATTTCTTGGTCAACTATACATTTGAGAACCCTATACTAGGTTTGTATTAAAGCTTGTGGTCCCTTGGTTTGAACTTTATAATGTTAAATTAATGGGATGCAGAAGTCCACTGACATATTAGATAGATAAACTTTCATGTCCTGCAAAGAGCAATGGTGGTATAATCTTTATAAAAAAATTGTTCGTATTATATTTTATGGTTTATTTCATTTTGATGCTTTAGAGTAATGTTAATCTTGAATGCGAATGTTTTAAATGTCAGGTGAATGATGAGTGCTCATGCCAAAAATTATTTTTATTTTCAGATGAATGGTGGCACCAAATCCATGGGAAGTACTACAGCAGTTGACTGTGATGATTGTGGTGATTGTTCTAATTGTGGAAACCTGACAACGAAAGGCAAGATGAGAGCTCTTTTACAAAAGAATTTCTTACGGATGTGGCGAAATGTTGGGTATGTCTCACATTACTCATTACTTCCTTTCTCTCTCTCTCTCTGCCTTCCCCTTCTGTGTGTGCATACATTCCCTAAATGTTTAGCATCAGCAGTAGTAGTAGTTTTACTCATCTGTGGATCACTTTTACAAGGATACTGAACATATCACAACATTAAAGTTTAAGAACAAAAAGCATAATTAATATAACATAATTACAGCTCTAGTTTAACAATGATGGGATATGTAGTCAGTTGTGGCCTCATAATAGGAACAATTCTGGACTTTGCCTGCAACAATTTAGGGAAATGATAGAGAAAATTAGGATGGCTAGATGGGAATTACAGCCCTCGTCTACCCAAATGATACATTTTATTTACAATGCATACAGTTTGAGGAGAAGTAATCAGTGTCATTTTTGCTGGCTATTTTAGTTAATACCAACAGGATTCCCTTAGTTTTCATATTTTTTCTACTTCAGGTTTTTAATTTACAGGTTCAGTCTAACATTATTGGTTTATGAAGAAAAAAATCTTTCTTTTTTAAGATTTTGTAGCTTTATTTCCCAACACATTGGACACACTGGATTAATCTTATGGAGCTGCAGTTTAATTTTGTTAAATTAAAGAGTTGGAACTCATTTCATATTGTTGTTGTTGTTGTTGTGGTCTTCAGTCCAGAGACTGGTTTGATGCAGCTCTCCGTGCTGCTCTATCCTGTGCAAGCTTCTTCATCTCCCAGTACGTACTGCAACCTACATCCTTCTGAATCTGCTTAGTGTATTCATCTCTTGGCCTTCCTCTATGATTTTTATCCTCCTCGCTGCTCTCCAGAACTAAATTGATGGCCTCATATTGATAATACCAGAAAAATATAGTGTGCATAATGAAATATGCTCACATTTGAGGTATCCAGATACTCTATCGTCAAAGTAATTGAACTGAAACTACCAATATTGTTCGACATACAATTTGCCTTCTATACGTCCTGTCAAATTAATTGTTGAGCGAAACACATTCTCTTGCAAAAACAGTTAAATGAAAAGAGGTAATGTTAGAATTGTACACTCTCTTGGATAAATTCCTGTGGATGCCCATCTAATGTACAATACATTTTGTTTGTACATTCTAACACTACAATTATTTCATAATACAAGGTGTACAACTTTGCTTCCACAATTTTTCCCCACATTCGAGGCTTTAATGAAACCAATTGGTTACACATGTATCATTAACTACTGTGTCAAAAAAATTGTTAATCTTTTGAAGCGATCACGAATTGATCCAATTTGCAACTTCTTCATGAGATTAGAAGTGTTGGTCAACCAGGCTATGCGCCATTGAGCTAAACAGGTGATAGTCAGAGGGAGCAATGTCTGGAGAATATGGTGGGTGGGGTAGGACTTCCTATTTTAATGTTTCTGTTTTGACCTCTTTTGCAACTTGGGGCCGAGTGTTGTCGTGCTGCAAAGTCATTTTATCGTGCCTATCGCTGTATTGTGGCTGTTTGTCTTTTAATGCTGTGCTCAAATGCATTAACTGCATTCGATAACAAGCACCTATGATTGTGTCACTTGGTTTTAACACCTCATAGTATATGACACTGATCTGGTCCCACCAAATGCAAAGCATGATCTTGGAGCCACAAATATTTGATTTGGCCACGGATGTGGAAGCATGGCTAGGATATCCCCATGATTTTTTCCATTTAGGGTTATCATAATGAACCCATTTTTCATCCCTGGTCACAATGTGATGCAGAAATCCCTTCCATTTTTGCCTCTGAAGCAACTGTTCACAAACACTCAAACCCCATTCAATGTCTCTTGGTTTCAGCTCATACGGGACCCAAGTTCCTTGTTTCTGAATCATGCCCACAGCCTTGAGACATTTTGAAATGGCTTGCTGTGTCACTCCCGCTAATCATGCCAATTCTTCTTGAGTTTGACACGAGTCTGCACTCAGCAATGTCTCCAATTCTGCATCTTTGAAAACATTCTCTCTTCCACCACTGTGCTCATCTACGACATTAAAATCACCATTCTTGGAGTGTTGAAACCACTCATGATATGTTCTTTCACTAATAGCATCCTTACCATATGTACTTGTGAGCATTTGATGAGACTCAGCCACTGTTTTCTTCATATTGAAACAAAACAGTAACACCTCCTGCAAATGACAAGAATTAGGCTCGTAAATTGACATTTTCGATAAAGAACAACTTTATGATGCAGACACATATCGACTAATGTTTGAATGAGGTTATGTTTACTGAGGTCCAAGCTACCTGCCTGATGTCTGCAATTTGTTTCTTTCGACTGCTACTTACTATTGTCACCACCTATCGGCAAACGGGGAAACAAAGTTGTGCACCTTATACAAAAAGATTGTGGAACACTGTTCATTAATTTCACAACATTTATGACTGTATAGACACATTTCTAAATGTGAAAAGCTAGTGATACATTTTTCATCCATTTTTCAATTCAGTCCCTGCACAAAATACACACACAGTCAACTGATGCCTGGACCATAATGATGATATCTGGTTTCTGCTTTGTGTACCACAATTTCCAATACAATATTAGTCAGCATTTTCTTATTTATTAAGCTTCTCTCCAGCTTAGGTTTAGACTCACACGCAATCGCCATCTCCAGCATCCAGGGGTGGAATTGACAGCCGTGTGTGCATGCGGTGTGCTTGCTTGTGTGTGTGAATAGTGTGTGTCTCTCTTTTACTGATGAAGACTATGGATGAAAGCTTTATGTAAGTGTTTTTAATTGTGATTGTCTGAAGCTTGATGTTTCTTCTTTGTTATAAGTAGCAATGTGTCTTTTTCTACATTGTTGATATTATAATTATTACCTGGATTTTCCATTGTTTGATATTTCCTATCTCTTACTTTCTCCCAGTAATTTTTCTAAAAACTAGATACTCATTTCTGGGTTCTTCACAAATGGTTGCTAACTTTCTTTTCAGGTTGAAATTGTATGTACCTTTTTATTTGATAATGTGACTGGACAGTTCCACATGAGTACAAGGGGACATCATAACTATTGCTTATATTTTTTAAAAGTGTATTAAATCATTTCAATACAGTAAAAAGTTTCTGCCTGTTGTTATCAATTAATGTTTATGAATACAGTGAATTTTATTTAAGTGTATAGGCTTCGGTAGCTCTTACAAACCTGATTGAAGTCTCTTTGTGGAAAATTAAATACAGATTACAAAACAAAAGCCAAAACTTGCAGTGAGAATGATGGAGGGGGATGCTGCGAGTAGGCTCAAAATAAAGTTTTGTTTTGTAAATCTTATTTATTTATTTATGCATTTATTTTACCTGGCAAGATTAGGGCCTTCAGGCCCTCTCTTACACCTAACCAGGCATACTCAGATTGAACGAGTTACAGTTTCTACAGAACATTAAGGACATATAACTTATTATGCAGTATTGATGTTAAAGAAAAAAATAGAGATTATAACAGTAGTACAATGATAACTATAACAATAAAAAATAATTATAACAATCAAGAATAATAATGATAATGATAATAATAATAATAATAATAATAATAGTAATAGTAATGACTATGTACATGAAAGTAAACATACTTTTCTTTTGTGAATGTCAGTCCTATTGTTAGTTGGGAATTTTCTTGTTATGTTCTTGCAGCTTGTGAGTTATTCTCATTGAGCAGAGACATAAGACGATAGAATGGGGTAAAAGAGATATATAAGAGGTAGACAGCTTCATTTTGCAGTAAATGGCCCAGTAAACAAAATAATTATATTCAAATTGTACACTCCTGGAAATGGAAAAAAGAACACATTGACACCGGTGTGTCAGACCCACCATACTTGCTCCGGACACTGCGAGAGGGCTGTACAAGCAATGATCACACGCACGGCACAGCGGACACACCAGGAACCGCGGTGTTGGCCGTCGAATGGCGCTAGCTGCGCAGCATTTGTCCACCGCCGCCGTCAGTGTCAGCCACTTTGCCGTGGCATACGGAGCTCCATCGCAGTCTTTAACACTGGTAGCATGCCGCGACAGCGTGGACGTGAACCGTATGTGCAGTTGACGGACTTTGAGCGAGGGCGTATAGTGGGCATGCGGGAGGCCGGGTGGACGTACCGCCGAATTGCTCAACACGTGGGGCGTGAGGTCTCCACAGTACACCGATGTTGTCGCCAGTGGTCGGCGGAAGGTGCACGTGCCCGTCGACCTGGGACCGGACCGTAGCGACGCACGGATGCACGCCAAGACCGTAGGATCCTACGCAGTGCCGTAGGGGACCGCACCGCCACTTCCCAGCAAATTAGGGACACTGTTGCTCCTGGGGTATCGGCGAGGACCATTCGCAACCGTCTCCATGAAGCTGGGCTACGGTCCCGCACACCGTTAGGCCGTCTTCCGCTCACGCCCCAACATCGTGCAGCCCGCCTCCAGTGGCGTCGCGACAGGCGTGAATGGAGGGACGAATGGAGACGTGTCGTCTTCAGCGATGAGAGTCGCTTCTGCCTTGGTGTCAATGATGGTCGTATGCGTGTTTGGCGCCGTGCAGGTGAGCGCCACAATCAGGACTGCATATGACCGAGGCACACAGGGCCAACACCCGGCATCATGGTGTGGGGAGCGATCTCTTACACTGGCCGTACACCTCTGGTGATCGTCGAGGGGACACTGAATAGTGCACGGTACATCCAAACCGTCATCGAACCCATCGTTCTACCATTCCTAGACCGGCAAGGGAACTTGCTGTTCCAACAGGACAATGCACGTCCGCATGTATCCCGTGCCACCCAACGTGCTCTAGAAGGTGTAAGTCCACTACCCTGACCAGCAAGATCTCCGGATCTGTCCCCCATTGAGCATGTTTGGGACTGGATGAAGCGTCGTCTCACGCGGTCTGCACGTCCAGCACGAGCGCTGGTCCAACTGAGGCGCCAGGTGGAAATGGCATGGCAAGCCGTTCCACAGGACTACATCCAGCATCTCTACGATCGTCTCCATGGGAGAATAGCAGCCTGCATTGCTGTGAAAGGTGGATATACACTGTACTAGTGCCGACATTGTGCATGTTCTGTTGCCTGTTTCTATGTGCCTGTGGTTCTGTCAGTGTGATCATGTGATGTATCTGACCCCAGGAATGTGTCAATAAAGTTTCCCCTTCCTGGGACAATGAATTCACGGTGTTCTTATTTCAATTTCCAGGAGTGTATTTTATTGATTTCTGTTTATTTTTCTGTACATGCCCCAGTACACAAAATAATTTTATCCACATTGTATTTCATTGATTTCTGTTATACTAATTTAAAAGCAACTGAATTATATGGTATACTTTAAAATAAGAAAGTAATGGAGTCATTAGTTTAAAATAAGCTAGGTGCAATTATTGTTTTATAATGACACCAATAATTTGTTTTTCAGGGTAATGCTGTTCATTTTTGCACTGCCGGTGATGCAAGTTATTCTCTTCTGTCTTGCCATTGGTAGAGATCCTGTTGGTCTCCATTTGGCCATTGTAAACCATGAGATGAATTTTTCAAATGTTGAAGACTGTCCTGTTGATGGAAACTGCAGTGTTTCCAACCTAGGTTGTCGTTATCTCAAGCATTTAAAATCAGACACTATAATAAAGGTAAATGATAATCTTTCATAGATATGTGAGCAAGACATGAGCATACATCTTCTAATAACATACTGATAAATGTGAGATCATATTCCTTTCTAGAAGTTAAGGATAATCAAAGAACAATAGCATATTTCTTAGAAAGAATATCAGAAGGGTTGCAGAACAAGATAAGGCTTAGCCACAAGAAATTCAGTATACTACTACAGTGTCCAAAATGTATAATTAAGTATTTTGTTATTTAAAGATGGTGTTAAGTGTACAAGTGAGTAATAATAATGTGACTAAAAGTTATAATTATGTTGTAAAAAACAGTGTTTGCAGTGATTGTATATGTGAAATGAAGAGGAAAATGGAGAATTAAAAAGTCTTCAGCTAGTTGTTAATATTCTGAGGTAATGCATCACTTATCTTAAAAATAAAAGAAATAGACATTTCAAGGAATATCTAAAGCTGTTTACCAGGTCTAAATGTGATACAAAAAAATACAAATGATCCAGAATGCATGTGCACAATTGGTTACAGCACGACAGTAAAAAATAAAGGCCAAAAGTGTGTAAACAGTTCCCAGTTCCCAGTGAGAATAATGCCCCAAAGTGTGTAAATGATTCAAATATACTTCACAGTAAAAACAACAACCAAAACTATCCAAACAATTCAAACACTCTTGCTATTTCTCTAGAAATTCAAAAAAATTATTAGCAAAGTGCCATACTCTCAACAAACTTAAATGAATAAATCTAATCTCACATATACAAACAGATTTAGTGTGTTAACAGAAGCAGCAGCAAGTTCATGAACATTGAAAGCAAACACTCCAACCAATGTGAAAGTCAAAACAAAGTGGAAAGTAGAAAAAGTAATGTTATTACCAATTGTAAACAGCAGGAAAATATGCAGTGTGTGTCTTTTTAGTGGACAACTACGGCAAAAAGCTAGCTAGTATTTTACAAGTCATGAATATGGACTTTTGTGCAACTGGCATTGTGAAAAACCCAGTCTGAGGATGAAAAACATTGTTGATGATGTCTCAGAACATACTTCTGGATATTAATGGAATTCCTCTGGCTACAGAAATGATATTAAACACATCCAATATGATATGCTCCTGCTATCCAGAACTGCATCAACACAACACTTGATTTTTCAACAATGTGAATGCGACTGTACTGACTGCTATGGTTCCTCCAAACAAATGGTCAGAGAGAATCATTTTGCAGATTGAATTTTGATTCATATATGAAGAGAGCATTCATTCATAGACCAGTTTTGATGATGCAAATTCTACAATATAGGGACTTGTCTTTTCAGTAGCGTGCAAATATTTTAGTGTGTGTAGCATAGAAAATAACTGCTTCAGGCCTCTGGAGAACTGTTAGGGAGCAGCAACCTATGAAGTAGATTTCTGCTCCATTGGCTAGTGTCTTATAGGCACTGAATTATTGTCATGCAGTTGAGGTTAGATGTTGATCCCATAGTGAAGTGATTACTTATGGTGGAACAAGTACTTACCCAAAACAAACAATTCCTGTGTCTCAGAATCACTCCAAAAGTCTTGAAATGATACCTTGTGGTACATTCTAAGCTACAGAGGATGCAGTGTGTCCCTAACCTGCTTTGATGTATCCAAGCAGTCTATCTTGCAAAGCACTGACCAAATGGCTTCTTTATACCACTATAAATGTTGTAAAGACACTATTGCACACAAGAAAAGTGCAAATGCTACTGATATGTTATGAATCCAAGAACTGGATTTCCAAACTCTCTCTCTCTCTCTCTCTCTCTCTCTCTCTCTCTCTCTCTCGCTGTGTGTGTGTGTGTGGGTATGTGTGTGTGTGTGTGTGTGTGTGTGTGTGTGTGTGTGTGTGTGTGTGTGTGTGTCCTTACCAAGTGAGTTGGGGCAGTAGTCAGCACACTGGACTTGCATTCAAGAGAGTGTTGGTTGAAGGGCACAACTGCTTTCCATCCTTGTAATCTGAGGTTGTGCTTCATCTGTCTCCTTCCTTTATCCTAATCATATACTTCTTCAAAGTTGTTAGTTCTCCTTTCCTACATAAATAGCTCACTTTTTATTTATGAGGAAATCTCAATAGTCATTCAGTGATTGTTCACTTTTTTCTTTCCATTTTTCACTTTTCCTGTGTAGTGTAAGAGCAGTATTGATGTAGAATATGCTCAGAATATTCTTCTCTGTGATATATTAATTCCACTCTGTTGTTCCTAAAACTGTATGTAAACTGCTTGTGTAAAAAGAAAAAAATCTGTTGATAAAACTTTAAAGTTGACAAAGAGGAGCTTCAAGTCACACTACTCCTTACAGAAATATGTAAAAAAGATAATAACACTTCTGCCTTCCAAGTCACTGCTCTTTTTTCTGCAAGGAAACATGACCTGGTTGGGAGGTTGGACAGAGGGTTGTGAACAGGTTTTTAAGTTAAATTGTAAGAAAAACTAATTTTTAAGCCATTTACCAGATGGAAAAGGGTTTCTGACAAATTACGTAAAAAACTACTATCTGTATGTTATTTTATTAGTGTGACTTCCTTCAGTTGTAGCTTATTAATTTTATAATAAAACATTTAATGAAGAGAGTAGCTTCCCACATGTTTACATTTAGAGCTTGTTCTCAGACTCTGCTACAAACTGAAATATTTTTCAAGATCAGATTAGTTATGCATGGCATTTTCTTTGGATTCCACCATTTCTACACCTAACATCAGCTTCAAACTTGTGAGGTCAACAGTAGTGGTCTAATATGTTGTTCTGAAGTGAAGACACTCCTTCACTTTGTGCTTGATGCTGAAACTTCCATCACAATAACACACTGCAGTTCAACTGTCAATAAAATTTTAGTCTCATTATAATTCCATCAAGATATTCCAATGTTCATTAGGTAGTGGTTAGCATTGTAAATTACTGAATAGGAGTTATTGGATATGAGTTTAAGATATAAACTTTGGCATTCTGCAACCTGTGAATAGTAACTGCAACAGCCAGCTGAGCCTCAGAAAATCAACACAGAGACTGTGAGAATAAAGAAAGACAAATACTGATATGCAAGACATTCAACTAGCTTTCTAGTTGAAAGGCTTTTGCCAGCTTGTGGGTAATGTGGCCTGTACACACATGTGTGTTCTTTTTTTGGTAAGGGAGAGGGGGGGGGGGGGGGGGGGTTGTGTTGTGAGAGAAGGTTGGGGTGTCAATGGGATACTGAATGTCTTCCTTCATTTACACACAGCTGTATTTTGTAGGCTATCAGATTTGAAAAATACTAGGTTAAATCACATGATTGCTGTCATTTGAAAATCACATGTTTCAATCAGGTCTGTCACTGTATTAGTTATTTTGGAATAAGGTATTTATTTTAAAATTCACATGGTTCACTGTGCATCACCTTTGTGATCTGCACTTCCGTATGACAAATTCCCATGAGTCACTTTTTATTTCTCCCTTGACCTGTTCGATCCTCAAGAAGATGAACACTTCCCAATTGCACGTGAGAAAATTATGCTATTAATATTAAATATTTGACACTGCCAATGATACCTGCATAAATCCAACTATTCTAACTATAATGAAAGCTGTTATTTTGTTACAACCCTTCTTATATAAAATTTTAGCCATATCTGAATCATCAAACTTTTAAAACAAGTACAAAAAGTGAGTTTTTTTAAACTTATAACTAATGTATAATAATAAAATAAGCTGAGTAATTATGACATGATAAAACACAGTCTAATAGTTTCATTCATTTCACAGGATTATTATCCTGATCCGCAAAGTGCTGTTAATGCAGTGAAAAATGGAGACGCATGGGGTGCTCTTTATTTCACTGAGAATTTCACTGATGCTCTTGTTGCAAGGATGGGCTTAGGCCGTCTTGCAGATGAGGAGACACTAGATCAGAGTGAAATACATGTATGGCTTGACATGTCCAGTAAGTACAAAATACAGCACAACCTGTGTGTGTGTGTGTGTGTGTGTGTGTGTGTGTGATTTACTCAACATTATTCTCATATAAATGAAAGACTTACCACTGTTGTAATATATTTTTGGCAATTCCAGATCAGCAGATTGGACTGATGCTAAACAGAGACTTACAGTTTGCTTACAGAGACTTTGCCAAAGATCTGTTGACAGCTTGTGGAGAAAATCCTAAACTAGCTGATGTTCCCATTCAGGTAACATATATCCTAAATAAATTCAGTTTCTTTTTCAAACTTATATTGCATAAAAGTGAAGTTTATTTTATGCTTCAGATATGTTTCACTCAAAAAAAAAAAAAAAAAAAAAAAAAAGACATGACTAGGATTGGTCTAGTAAAATTAATTTTTATTATGCTCATTTACAAGCTAATCATTGACTTGTACATTTATATTTGAAATGTAACTCCTAGTGGCTTAGGCAATGTAAAGTGCCTTTCTGCAATATGCTGTTGAACAAAAACAAGCAAAACAACAGTCTTATTGATCTGTTTGAATCAAAAAATTGTCAGGAAAAGCATTGTAAATTTTGTTGTTACAAGAAGCAACATTTGAATGATTCATTCATTTGTTCACTCATCAAGTTGTGTAAATCCCATGACAAAGCAGAGCCTTCCGGAATAAGTTACATTTTAACAGGCAGAAGCAGCCATTGTAGTTTACACCTGTAATGAATACTGACAACTAACATAACCAAAACCAATGTAGACACAGTGTTAACTAGGGAATTTCTTTTAGATTACTTTTTTTAATGTATTGGAAATAAGGAACCCCAACTCAGAAAGTGATGGAGAAGGAAAGTGGAATGTGTGTATTTGCACTTTACTCTGGATTACTCTCAGGTAAATGAAACACTTACAGCTGTTATAATATATTTTTCGCAATTCCATATCAGCAGATAGCCTCACAATAATAAATAAACTTGTGTCTGTCTGGCTTCCTATGATAGTACCCAGTAAGAACCTCTGTCTAGAATTACAGGCGAAGATTAGCTAACAGTCTTAAAGGTGAAAGAGAAATTGGAGTTCCAATGGGCAGAGGCTGTGGAAGAGCCATCAAAAACTATCAGGCTGCTGGTTACCTAAGGTAACAGCTCCCCTTGCCATGAGCAGGCAGCCTGAATTCAACTTTTGGTGCTACCAGTCTCAGCCATTAACTAGCAATCACAAACCATCCCAACAAATATTCCTCATTAGCTCATGGGATGGAGCACACAGTCTAATCAATTACTCAAGTAAGTCAGTCTGATATTGATGAAGACAACACAAGCAAGCCTTAAGATTCTGAAGATCCAGCTGAGAAGCATGTGTTGGAATCATAAACGATTAAGGTTAAAAGGATTTTTAGAATGGGAACCAGATGCATACACAATAACCAAGATAGTAAACTTGAACAGAAAAGACACAAGATGATAGAGTGCAGCGTTGGGATACTAGCCTTGCAAATACAAGTTACAGAGAAGAAGATACAATGAGGTTGGAAGGCTACATAGTGCTGAAGGAAAACTAGTAAAACAAAATGGGGAAACAAAGACACACAATTATATGCTATGATATATGAGGACAGCATAATTAAAGTGAAGTCTGAGTCAAAAAGGCTATCACCACCCACTTTCCAAGCAGGGAACAAATAGTATAGAATACTAACAGACATGCACTAACTAATGACAAGAACAGGAAAGATTCCATAACTGGGAGTGAATTTTTTAGAGAGACTAGGTGATGGACTGAGAAGCATACCACATAGACAAGTGAGGACACTTGCCAATGATTATAATGCACAGGTGGCAAGAGAGTAACAACATATGGGAATAACAGGGGAGTGCCAAGCAAATTTAACAAGAAATGAAAATGGAGAAAGGTTGAGTGAACTATGATGAGAGCAGAAAATGAGAGCAGTGATGACACAAATAAGAAGCAAACTCAGTAATGGAAAGGCATGGGAAAGCCCATTCATCTGTACTGAGGAATCCCGTATTGACTGTATAGCAATCAGACAGATAAACACTAAACGCATCATAAACATTATGATCAAGAAGAATAAGCAAATAGATTTTGATTATTATCTCAAAGAAGTCAATTGACATTGGATTCCAAACAGTATTAGGCAACTGCAGCTGTACAGAACAACCAGAAACACCAATATGTTTCCTTTAATTTACACCTATGGTCACAATCTTTCCTATTTAACAGATTACCAGTTTCAGTCTTTAATGACCATCATCAGACCTGTCTCATAAAAACAAAGTCCTAATGCACTGCAGCCATAGTGGCATAGTCAACTGTTAAAGGCGGAATCAGCACCAGCATCGTCAAATACTGCCTCCATCCTTGCTACCTTCCTTGTTTTCCTTTCCCTGTTGCTTCATAACCTGGGTTGTGAGTAACTAAATCCACTTTCCCTTCTTCCCTTTCTTTCCCCTCTCTCCTCCCTGATGAAGGAACATTTATTCCGAAAGCTAGGAACTTAAATTTTCGGTTGTTTTTTTGTGTTTCTATCGGCTGTACTGAGCTGAGGTAAGTACTGGCCAGCCCCACTATCTCTTTGTTAGTAAATACTGTATTTAACAGTTGACTATGCCACTATGGTTGCAGTGCATTAGGACTTTGTTTTTATGAGACAGATCTGATGATGGTCATTAAAGACCGAAACCGGTAATATGTTAAACAGGAAAGATTGTGACCATAGACGTAAATTAAAGGAAACTTATTACATATACAGGTCACTGTGTTTTTGCAGCTTGTGAAACAGGAACACCAAGAAGCACAGAGTCAAATTAAGATGTAATCAGGACAAATGTAGAAGGGAATTGAAATTACTATGAAAGGGAAACATGAAGGGGTAAGCAGGCTAAAGTGTAGAAAAACAAGGAAAAGAAAAAGAAACACTGATATCAGAACAAGGACCATGATGAAACAGTAGAGTACTGCAGGAAAGTCTAAAGAGGCTGGAGCAACACGAATAGCCTGGAATATTGAATTTTATACTTACAATGAACAAGAAAGTGGCCACAATAACAAAATGAACAAGATAACAGGATGAAGCAAGAACTGGATGATGCTTGGGGAAATCTTAGGAAAAACAACTGTAGAAGCTTTTTGGGAATTGCAAAAGATTCTTGCTGAATATGTGGGCAGAGAGCTGTTTATGAGACAATAAAGGGGATCTGACCAATAGTGAAAAGGAGAACTGCAGAATACTTGCAAAGTACTTTTGTGGTCTGCTGATTTGTGAACAACCTGAAGGCAAACTGGAATAGGATTTAACATAGAACAAAAACAGTCACAACTTCCAAGTAAGATGAGGTTGCACAGGCTATAAGTGACTTCTAGAATAATAACAGAAATGGACACAATTGGTTAATAACTGATGTGAGGAGGCAAAATGGTGGTAGACAACACATTCAACATTACCTACCTTATTTGGAGGACAAAGAAGTTACCAGAAGGATGAAATAATGCAATCATAGTGCCAATACATAAGACAGACAGAGGGGAGAGATGCAAGCTGTAAACACGCCACACATGATTCTCATGAGGGAAGCAGGATATGAAACAAACAGGCCAAAGTGTCTCCCTGAAAGCATGTGTGACATGTGGAAGTAACAATCATTTACAAAATTTTATGCAGTTGAAACTGAAATTCTGTTGCCACAAATTACAAAACATTAACATCTCCCAAAAACCTTGCCAATGATTATAATGCACAGGTGGCAAGAGAGTAACAACATATGGGAATAACAGGGGAGTGCCAAGCAAATTTAACAAGAAATGAAAATGGAGAAAGGTTGAGTGAACTATGATGAGAGCAGAAAATGAGAGCAGTGATGACACAAATAAGAAGCAAACTCAGTAATGGAAAGGCATGGGAAAGCCCATTCATCTGTACTGAGGAATCCCGTATTGACTGTATAGCAATCAGACAGATAAACACTAAACGCATCATAAACATTATGATCAAGAAGAATAAGCAAATAGATTTTGATTATTATCTCAAAGAAGTCAATTGACATTGGATTCCAAACAGTATTAGGCAACTGCAGCTGTACAGAACAACCAGAAACACCAATATGTTTCCTTTAATTTACACCTATGGTCACAATCTTTCCTATTTAACAGATTACCAGTTTCAGTCTTTAATGACCATCATCAGACCTGTCTCATAAAAACAAAGTCCTAATGCACTGCAGCCATAGTGGCATAGTCAACTGTTAAAGGCGGAATCAGCACCAGCATCGTCAAATACTGCCTCCATCCTTGCTACCTTCCTTGTTTTCCTTTCCCTGTTGCTTCATAACCTGGGTTGTGAGTAACTAAATCCACTTTCCCTTCTTCCCTTTCTTTCCCCTCTCTCCTCCCTGATGAAGGAACATTTATTCCGAAAGCTAGGAACTTAAATTTTCGGTTGTTTTTTTGTGTTTCTATCGGCTGTACTGAGCTGAGGTAAGTACTGGCCAGCCCCACTATCTCTTTGTTAGTAAATACTGTATTTAACAGTTGACTATGCCACTATGGTTGCAGTGCATTAGGACTTTGTTTTTATGAGACAGATCTGATGATGGTCATTAAAGACCGAAACCGGTAATATGTTAAACAGGAAAGATTGTGACCATAGACGTAAATTAAAGGAAACTTATTACATATACAGGTCACTGTGTTTTTGCAGCTTGTGAAACAGGAACACCAAGAAGCACAGAGTCAAATTAAGATGTAATCAGGACAAATGTAGAAGGGAATTGAAATTACTATGAAAGGGAAACATGAAGGGGTAAGCAGGCTAAAGTGTAGAAAAACAAGGAAAAGAAAAAGAAACACTGATATCAGAACAAGGACCATGATGAAACAGTAGAGTACTGCAGGAAAGTCTAAAGAGGCTGGAGCAACACGAATAGCCTGGAATATTGAATTTTATACTTACAATGAACAAGAAAGTGGCCACAATAACAAAATGAACAAGATAACAGGATGAAGCAAGAACTGGATGATGCTTGGGGAAATCTTAGGAAAAACAACTGTAGAAGCTTTTTGGGAATTGCAAAAGATTCTTGCTGAATATGTGGGCAGAGAGCTGTTTATGAGACAATAAAGGGGATCTGACCAATAGTGAAAAGGAGAACTGCAGAATACTTGCAAAGTACTTTTGTGGTCTGCTGATTTGTGAACAACCTGAAGGCAAACTGGAATAGGATTTAACATAGAACAAAAACAGTCACAACTTCCAAGTAAGATGAGGTTGCACAGGCTATAAGTGACTTCTAGAATAATAACAGAAATGGACACAATTGGTTAATAACTGATGTGAGGAGGCAAAATGGTGGTAGACAACACATTCAACATTACCTACCTTATTTGGAGGACAAAGAAGTTACCAGAAGGATGAAATAATGCAATCATAGTGCCAATACATAAGACAGACAGAGGGGAGAGATGCAAGCTGTAAACACGCCACACATGATTCTCATGAGGGAAGCAGGATATGAAACAAACAGGCCAAAGTGTCTCCCTGAAAGCATGTGTGACATGTGGAAGTAACAATCATTTACAAAATTTTATGCAGTTGAAACTGAAATTCTGTTGCCACAAATTACAAAACATTAACATCTCCCAAAAACCTGCCAAATTATATTTCTCTAACAACCTGTTTAAGTTAAAAACATTTCCTGACAGTTCAGGAAATGCATCTTAAAACCACCAAAAGCTATTAAAGTAAGAATTTGTATAATTTTCAATTGTTATTTTTAACCAGCTTCCATCTTAAATCATTATCTGATCAACAAATATTATCAACATGTGAGAATGGCATATTTACATCAAAAGTAGAGGCAAAACACAGGAGTCCACTGTCTCAAGCATCATGGTTTCAAAATATTGCTCAGGTTCTTGAACAACTTATGGTGTCCATTGTATAGCATAAAAGTGGCTTGATGGAGCACTGATAGGACATGTTTATACAGTACAATAAAAGTGTTGATTGACAGAGTTGTTGGATGTCCTGAGGAATATCATGCCGCATTCTGTCCAACTGGCATGTTAAAGCATCAAATGTTCTCAACTGAGAAGAGATGTGGCAACCTTACTGGCCGAAGTAGGGTTTTGCAAACACAAAGACAAGCAGTAGAAAGTCTAGCTGTGTGCACGCAGGCATCATCTTGCTAAAATGTATGTCCACGTTGGCTCAACATGGACGACAACAAAAGGGAGGGGGGGGTATAATATGATTGATGTAGAACTTTGCAGACTGCTAAACAAAGATCCGAGGAAAAGACTGGGCAAATGTTACATCTGGAGTGTTACACTGTGTGGTGCAGAGACCTGGACTTCGAGGAAGGAAGATAAAAGAAGATTGGTGGCACTAGAGATGTGGATATGGAGAGGAATGGAAAAAGTGAAATGGAAAGACTGAGTAAGGAATGAAGAAGTATTAATAAGAGTTGGAGAAGAAAGAAACATACTGAAAGTCATCAGAAAGAGAAAATGAAACTGGATTGGACAGTGTTTGAGGAGGGTCTGTTTATTGAAGGAAGGAATAGAAGGAATTGTAGAGGGAAAAAGGGGAAGAGGAAAAAGAAGATATCAAAAGCTGGACAATATCAATGGAGACAATTATTCAGAAATGGAAAGACTGGCTATGGACAGACAAAAGTAGAAGAGGCTTAATGCATGACAAGACCTGCTGAAAGGCAGATTAACATACTACTACTACCACCACCACCACTGTGCTATAAGGGTATGAGAGAATCAAAAGGGTCCTGCTATGAAAAGAAATGGCACCCCAGACTATTGCCCCTCATTGCCAGACTGTATAGCAGGAAACACTCAGCTTGGTATTCCACTGCTGTACAGGACTTCTCCAGAAACATTTTCACTGGTCATCAGGGCTCAGTTCAAAGTGGGGCTCATCACTGAAGAAAATTCTACTCCAGTCAATGAGATTCCAAGCTGAACACATGCCTGGAGACACAATAGTGGGACACCAACTTAACTGTCACTTGCCATATAGCCAGCAATAACAAGGAGCAATGGTCTGGGTTGCCATTTCTTTTCACAGCAGAACCTCCCATGGCACCTTTACAGCACAGTGGTACATCAACGATATTCCATGCCCTGTTCTGTTGCCCTTCATGGAAGGTCATCCTGGGCTTACATTTCAGTAGGATAATGCTCACCTGCAGATTCCAAGAGTTTCTACAGCTTGTCTTCATGCTTGCCAAACCGTACTTTCACCAGGAAGATCACCAGATCTCTTCCAATTGAAAACGTTTGGATTATTATGGGCAGGGCCCTCTAACCAGCTCAAGATTTTAATGATATATGATGCATCACATTGTACCAGTTGTTAGGGGTCCTACTGGTTCCATTCACACATGGAGCATGGGAAGAATGTTTGTTTAAATGCCTCTTTGTGTGCTGTAATTAATCTAATCTTTTCTTCATGATCTCTTTGTGAGTAATAAGTAGGAGGTGGTGGCGTACTCCTAATATCATCATTTAAAGCCAGTTCTTGAAACTTAGTAAATAGGTTGTCTCAAGATAGTTTATAACTATCTTTTAGAGTCTTCCAGTTAAGGTTCTTCATCATCTCTGTGACACTCTCCCTTGGGTCAACACTCGTGCTCCCTTTCTTGGTACATGTTTGACATCTGCCGTTAATCCTGTTTGGTACAGATCCCACACATTTAAGAAATATTCCAGAATGAGTCAAATGAGTGACTTGTAAGCAATCTCTTTTGCAGACTGACTGCATTTTCCCAGTATTCTGGCAATAAACTGAGGTTTACCACCTGCTTTACGAGCTTTACCACCTGCTTTACGCATGAGTGAACCTATGTGTTATTCTATTTCATATTCCTACAAAATGTTATATCCAGGTACTTGTAGGCATTGGCTGATACTATCTGTGACTTGTTGATGTTATAGTCATATGATACTTCATTTCTTTATTTTGTGAAGTACAAAATTTTACATTTCTGAATATTTAAAGCAAGTTGCCCAACTTTGCAGCACCTTGAAATCTTATCAAGACTTGACTGAATATTTATGCAGTTTTTTCAGCAGTAATTCACTATAGATAACTGTGTCAACTGCAAGAAGTATGAGATTACTATTAATATTCTCCACAAAATCATTAATATACAAAATAAACAGAAAGAATTCCAACAAACTTCCCTGGGGCATACTCAAAGTTAATTCTACATCTGACAATAACTCTCCATCCAGGATAAACTGCTCCATCCTCTCTTTTCAAGATTCCTCAGTCGAGACACAATTTTTTTCTTGAACCTCATATGATCATACTTTTGACAAGAAGTGTAGACATGGCACTGAGTCAAACACTTTTTGATAATCAAGAAATACTGCATCTACTTGATTGCCTTCATCCAAAGCAATCAGTATTTTATGTGAGAAAAGTGTGAGTTGGGTTTCACATGATCAGTGTTTCTGGAATCCATGCTGGTTGCCATGGAGGAGGTTATTCTGTTCACCATAACTCATTATGTTTTAGCTCAGAATATGTTCCAAGATTCTTCAACAAATTGATGTAAGGGATATTGGACAGTAGTTTTGTGGATCACTTCTACTACCTTTCCTGTAAATGTGTTCGACCTGTGCTTTCTTCCAGCAACTGCATACAGTTTTTTGTTTAAGGTATCTGTGATAGATTACATTTAGAAGATTGGTAAACTCAACTGGAAATTCAATATAGAATCTGATAGGGTTTCCATTGGACCCTGGAGCTTTCTTCATTTTAGCTGTTTCTCAATACCGCTGACCACAACACTTTTTTCACTCATCTTTCCAATGGTACAAGGATTTAATTGCAACATTTCTCATGGATTTTTCTTTGTAAAGGAACATTTGAAAATGGAGTTGAGTATTTCAGTTTTTCTATCCTCAGTTTCAGTTCTTGTCTCATTTGTAAGTGACTGGACACTAACATCAGGTGCCACTGAACAACATTTACATATGAGCAGAATTTCTTTCGGTTTTGTGAAAGATGATTTGTCAGTATTCTGTGTTCTGTGACAGTAGTTACTGAAGGCTCCACATACTGCTCTCTTGACAGCCAGATGCTTTTCATTCAGCATCTCTCTATCAATAGCCCCATGCTTTGTTTCACACCTATTATGCAGTAGTCTCTGTTTCTTTAAGATTCTTTACAATGACTCTACACTATGGAACTATTCTACTGCATGCATATCAGTCCAGTGTATGGTCAACTTTTTTAAATCTGAGCCATAGTTCATCTACATGCTCCTGTCCTGTGCTGAAAATTTCAAGTTCCTCATTGAGATGTGACACTATTGCTTTTTTATGTAGTTTATTGAACATTTGTATCATTGTACTTGTTTTAGTTGTCCTTTGTACTCTAGTAATCATTGTGACAAAACTGCACTGTGGTCACTGATACCTGTTTTGATGTGGACACACTCAAACATATCAGGTTTACTTATTGCCATTAGATCTCATATATTCCTATCATGAGTAGGGTTCCAAACTATTTGTTCTAAGTAGTTTTCAGAGAAGGCATTTACTGATGTTTCACAGGGTGTCTTGTCACACCCAAGACTAACAAAAGTATAATTTTCCCAGTTGATTTCTACTCTAAAATGCCCTTGTGTCCATCCCACACACGGAGTCATCTACCTGCTTGTCAGCCTTTGATTTTTAGTGCTCAACCACACAGCACAAGTCCAGAATTTCACAGCCTAGTTAGTCACAGAACCTTCAAAGTTCAGTCCTTCCACTCGACTCAGAACCAGGAGTCCAAGATCAGTTCTGGAGATAATGCTGCAAACTGCAAGCTTTGTTGAAACTCTATGCACAAGACTAGTCTTCTCAACCTTTTCTGCCAGTCTCTGGAATGATCCAGGTATGACCTTGGAGACCAGACAACAGGCATTCGCCCCAACGTGCACCACAATCTGTAGTTGTTTGCACCCTGTTCCCTCAGTGTCTGCTGGAACAGACTCTTCAACATGTTGAATGAGGCTCCCAGGCACAAACCCTAAGTGCCCCTGGTGTTCCGTCCTATCTTAGTGGCCATTTCCCTAAGCGGTACCATTATTCACCATGCGTTTGAACTGCTGACCATTAATAGACCCTACCCCATTATTCACCATGCGTTTGAACTGCTGACCATTAATAGACCCTATCCTTTTGCGTTTTCTTCCTATTGACATGGGACAAAGCAGGTTTCCCCAAAAGAGGTGAAGTGAGCCCCACTGGCTCAGGTTCAGTTTCAGTGAAAGACACCTCAAATGATTTGGTTAGGGGGATTGGTAGATTAGATTAGATTGGATTAGTACTTTTTCCATAGACCATGAATACAACACTTCGTAATGATGTGGAATGTGTCTGGTTAATAAAAGGTGTCTATACAAGATATTACATTACACAAAATCCTACATGACACATAATATTTTTAATTATTTTTTGGGGGGGGGGGGAGGGGGGGGGGAGGGAGGGGGGTGGGGGGGGGGGGGAATTACCCACTTACTATATCCAAAAATTAATCTAATGAGTAGAAGGAGTTGCCATGAAGAAATTCTTTCAATTTCCTTTTAAATGCTATATGGCTATCTGTCATACTTTTGATTCTATTAGGTAAGTGACCAAAGATTTTTGTGGCAGCATAATTTACCCCCTTCTGAGCCAAAGTGAGATTTAACCTTGAGTACTGAAGATCATCCTTTCTCCTAGTGTTGTAGCCATGTACACTGCTAGCTCTTTAAATAAGTGTCTGCAGGATGATCTTGGATGAGCTCCAGCAATTATTCTGATTACACGCTTTTGTGCAATGAACACTCTTTTTCTCAATGATGAGTTACCCCAGAATATGATGCCATACGAAAGCAGAGAATGAAAATAGGCATGGTAAGCTAATTTACTCAGATGTATATCACCAAAATTTGCAATGACCCTAATAGCATCAGTAGATGAACTCAAACAGTTCAGCAGATCCTCAGTGTGTTTTTTCTGGTTCAACCCCTCATCAATGCATACACCTATAAATTTTGAATATTCTACCTTAGCTACCAATTTCTGATAGAAGTCTATATTTATTAATGGTGTTATTCCATTTACTGTGTGGAACTGTATATACTGTGTTTTGTCAAAGTTTAATGAGAGCCCATTTGCAGAGAACCACTTAATGATTTTCTGAAAAACATCGTTTACAATTTCACCAGCAAATTCTTGTCTGTTGGGTGTGATAGCAATACTTGTATCATCACAAAGTACCAGCTTTGCATCTTCATGAATGTAGAATGGCAAGTCATTACTATACATTAAGAACAGCAGAGGACCCAAGACCAAACCTTGTTGCACCCCATTCTTGATTGCTCCCCAGTTTGAGAAATCACCTGTTTTTTTGCATATTATGTAAACTGCTTATTTCAACTTTCTGCACTCTTCCAGTTAGGTATGATTTTAAACGATTTGAGCACTGTCCCATTCATACCACAGTACTTGAGCTTATCTAGAAGTATTCCATGATTTACACAATCAAAAGCCTTTGATAGATCACAACAAATCCCAACGGGTGACTTCCAGTTACTCAGAGCATTTAATATTTCATTAGTGAAAGTATATATAACATTTTCTGTTGAAAAATCCTTCTGGAAACCAAACTCACATTTTGTTAAAACTTTATTTTTACAAAGGTGTGGAGCTACTGTACAATACATTACTTTTCCAAGAATTTTGGATAAGGCAGTCAGAAGAGAGATTGGGCGGTAGTTGTTGACTTCAGATGTATCCCCTTTTTTATGCATCGGTTTTTACAATGCCATACTTCAGTCTATCTGGGAAAATACCCTGCTTCAGAGAGCAATTACGTATGTGGCTAATAATCCACTTCTTTCTTGGGAACAAGCTTTTATTATCCTGCTGGAAACGCCATCAATTTCATGTCACCTTTTATTCTTGAGGGAGTTTATTATCTTCCTAATTTCAGAAGGAGAGGTGGGTGGAATTTCCATTGTATCAAATGGTGTGGGTAAGGCCTCTTCTGTTAACTGCCTTGCTTCTTCTAATGAACATTTAGATCCTATTTTCTCTACAACGTTTATAAAATGTTTCTGACTTCTGGCTTGATTTTATCAAAGTTTGCATTCGCTTTGATGGTGATGCCATCATCCTGTACTCTTGGTTGCCCTGTCTCCTTTGTAATAATATTCCAAATTGCTTTGATTTTGTTATCAGAGGTATTAATCTCAGACACGATGCACATGCTTCTGGACTTTTTAATAACCTTTCTTAATGTAGCACAGTAGATTTTATAATATTTGGCTGTTTCTAGGTCATTACTCTTTCTTGTTGTTAGTTACAGTTCCCTTTTGTGTTTACAGGATATTTTTGTTCCTTTAGTAAGCCAAGGTTTTTTGCATGGTTTCTTATAATTAGATTTAACTACTTTCTTGGGGAAACAGTTTTCAAATTCTCTTATAAGTGTATCATGAAATAAGTTATATTTTAAATTAGCATTGGGTTCCTTGTACACCTCATCCCAGTCTAACTGCTGAAGATTTTCTCTGAAATTTCTAATTGTTGAGTCATTAATTGAACTCACAACTTTGGAGGGTAGTTTTGAAGTACTGAATGGAGCTATGTCATATACTGTAACAAGCTGAGCAACACGATCAGAAAGCCCATTCTCAACAGGACAAGAATTTATTTTAAACCTAACTTGGTCTATAAAAATGTTATCTATCAAGGTACTGTTGTCCTTTACTACCTGAGTGGGAAAATTAATGACAGATGTCAAATTGAAAGAACTGAGCAAGACTTCCAGGTCATTCTTCCTATTACACTCTTTCAGTGAATCAACATTGAAGTGACAGATAGCACAACAAGGCATCCAAGTTTTTCAGGAGTAAATGAAAGTTTCCTGAATGGGACCTATATACTGTAACAATTGTAAAAGAGCCCTCCTTCAGTTCAAGTTGACAGGCACATGCTTCTATACATTGCTCTAGATAAAACTTTTTTGTATCTAAGCTTTCTACACAGTGATAACTTTTGACATATATGGCAACTCCTCCTTTCACCTTATTCTCTCTACTCATATGTGCAGCTAGTTTATAACTACTGATATTTACCTTTTCTATGTCAGACACAATGTGATGCTCAGACATGCATAGTATATCTATTATGTTATCAGATTCAATGTCATCCAAAAAAACCAGGAGCTCATCTATTTTATTCTTCAATCCCAGAATATTTTGGTCAAAAATGGTAACATTATTTTTTACTTTACTTTTGTGAGAATCTACTTTTTTCTTTAATCCACCAATATTTTGGTTAAATATGGTGACATTATTATTTACTTTCATGTTGTGAGAATTTTGTGAGTTTTGGACCTCTTTAGCACCTGCCTGCCTGAACTTCTCATTGGACACTGATATTAGTCTAAAAAAGAGGTACATCCATGAGTACTAGTGTCCCCCCTTATGGATTTTGCTACCAACCCCGCCAGTTTACCCTTCCCTTTCCTATTGAGGCGTAGGCCATGGCTTGTGAAATCCCCCCTATCAATAGCCTTGACAGGAACCAATCCAATGTCTGACAGAGTGGCCACCCTACGCAACTGATCCAACTTCATATTTACTTTCCTGACAGAGCGGTTCAACTGGGGCTGATCATGCCACACAAAAGCAGGCACCAGCTCAACATTGGTATGGATTGTTGCTGAGGCTATTTTCACCAGGTCACACTCAATACTGTAGCCCTGATCCCTATCAATACTGTTTCCCACTCCACCCACTATCATCACATGATCCTGCTTTGTGAAACCCTTGCACAAGGAACCTGGCTAAGGCTTGCACTTGGCTTGAAAAAGCTTGTGAACTGTTACCTAATTTTTCCTGCAAAATCTGGCCCACACCTCTTCCATGGCTGCTACCTAGCAACAGAACGTTCCTCTTACTTTCTACTTTTTTTGAAACAGTTGGTTTCCTAGTGAGATTCTGCTGCATCTTAACTACATCTACTTCTACTGGATCATCTTCCTAACTTAACTGTGGTAGCAAGGTAAATCTATTGGTTGTGCCAATTGGGAAACTGTCAGACACTGTTCTCTTTCTGTGGCCCCTGTTCCCAGCTACCACTTCCCACTGCTGTTTACCCTCCTACCCCCTTAACCTCTTCAGTTCCTCCCGCACTCTGTCCAAATCAGCCTGAAGGGGATCTAATTTTCTCCTCCTGTTCAGCTATAATCCTATCTCTGCAGCTCTCAAACATTTTAAAGAGCACAAATATCAAGCTTACAACTGATGATAACAGTACGAGTTTATCATGGTTTTTGCAAATGGTTAAAATTTCACAGTATATCACAATACAAATGAGTATTAATGACTGGTTTAAGACCCAAATGACACAACCCACCCTGGCACCAAGCTCCAAGGGGCACCAGAGGCACAACAGAGGTAAAATTTCCGTACAGAACATAAAACTATCAGTAGTGGTGCCTTGGGTACCAAGCTGTGTGGGGTGCTAGTGATCTCCAAGTGCAAGATTTAAATGCATTTGTATCACACTTAGAAGCAAATCCTGATACATGTGAAATGTATGACAGAAAAGTGGAGGGGGGGGGGGGGGGAAGGGGGAGAAGAGGGGTGCCAAATACTAAGATTAGCAGAAGTGATGCAAAAAGTAAAATATGTGCATCTATAATTTCAAATTGGTGCACAAATCATTGTGAAACATTATAATTTTCTGCAGCCACTCCAACAAATCTTGCAACTAACTTCACAATAATTCTTTTATTTCATGAACTGAATAACTTAATACATAAGTTATGTATTTGAATAGCTGGAAAGATTAGCTATTAATTTTCAAATGAACAGAAATAAAGGAAATGTAAATAGCAGGCCCAAATATGTATTGAACGTAACTGAAATCTAAGAGTCATAAATAAAGCCTGCTTTTTTGGCTTTCTGTTTGTGAATGTATTTTCATAAATGCATTTTCTTATCTTTTCCAGTTCCAAGAACCTGTCTATGGCACAAATGATCCAAGCTTCACTGATTTTGTAGCACCTGGTGTTATACTCACGTAAGTCTTTTCTAGCAGCATTAATATTCGCTGTACATATACAGAATAGTTCCCCATTAAGAATGAAATAGCAAGTGAGTATATCAAAAGTAATCTTTTATTCAAATTATGTGCATTTATTTAAATACACCAAAAGCAATTTACATCCTTCATTCAAAACTTGTGAACATTAGTCTACTACCATAGTCACTGAAATGGTCTTAACAATGGAAAACATCATGAAAATAATTTCTAGCTACATGAAAGTAATTCAGAACATTACAGATTACATTTTTGTGTGACTTCTGAAATTTTCCCGGCATATTTGTTCTTCTAATAATTTCCGGGTATGCAGCCAGATCCCGTCGACATTCTGCCATGATATTTTTGTGCTTATTTTGTGGATATGATATTAAGTGCACTTTGTAACTGCCATTTAAAATTGTTTTTAATATGTTCCTCTTAAAATACACTGCCAGTTATTTTGTAATTGGATACAGTTTGTGCTCTTTTTAATGAATGGAAAGAGTCCTAAAGTTGCATTTAGCTAATGACAGTTATACAATCTGTAAAATTTTAGGAATTATGGATGTAATTATGTGTTGAACATGTAAGACCTAATTTTCTTTGGCGTTTCACTGTGGATTAAAATATTAATGAAAATTTTCACTGATTAAGCTGACTCCTACTTGTTCTTTCCATAATGTATGCCAAAAGTTGTGACATAAGTTATTTCCATTTTCTGCACACTTTTCAGAATAATAGAGGGCATGAGGAAAAAAAATATTGTGAGAAATGCAACAGGGGAATTGTGTAAGATATTGTAATATTAGTGAAAAGGATTTGAAAGATTTAGAGAGAGTATTGTTTCTCAGAAAAAAAAATGAGATAGATAGGGAGAAAATAAAGAGGGAATGGGCAGGAAGGGGGCAGGTATTGAGGATACCGACCAGGAGGGAGGGAGCAGGGTAATGTGTGTAGCTATAAGGAAACTGCTTATTTGCTGAAATTACCCGCACTAAATATTTAATTACTTGCAAACATTTCACTGCCCATTCCAGTAGCTTTAACATATTCTGTGACTGAAACTGTATGTATGTGTTTCAGGAAAATAAAAGAAAAAAAAATTACACTGAGGATGCCACAACTGTAGTGAAATGTGTTTGGGCATTAAAGCAAAACAATAACTGTGTACTTGGAAAAAGGCAGACTCGGGAACTGAGCTTAAAATTCTAATATGATAATTTATTTACTATTTTTTCAACTTTTTTTAAATCTCTTATGGAAGGTGTGGAGGGAGCATAGGAAGCAGGTTCCACCCAGTATGCAGTCTGCTGCATGAGTATGAACAGTATGCACAGAGGGGAGGGTGGGCTGGACATGAGAACAAAATCTTCAAATTTCATGCAGTTCTGGGAATAAATATGTAGTTTGTATAAGGTAGTGTGTGTGAAAGACCAAGAATTACTCCCTCACTCATTTTGAAATTAGTACATTAACAAATTGTCAGTGCAGCACAACATTCACTATGTGACTACTTGAATACTGCATGCAGTACTAAAATTGTCTGTTGCCATTTGCTAATAGCCTGAAGTCTTCCAGACTTTCACTCCTTCAGATATATGGAACAAAAAATACAAACACAAAACAGTATTTAGATCAGAATATAAGAAAAATCAATAAATATCTACACCTTATCTCTCTCATCTGGTTTCCTGAGTGAGCTGAACATTAATGATCAATCTTTCTTTTTTTAAATTTCAGGATTGTGTTTTTCTTGGCTGTGGCTCTGACCTCATCAGTTCTTATTATTGAGCGAATGGAAGGTCTTCTTGACAGGAGCTGGGTTGCAGGTAACCTGTGCAGCAGTCACTTGATTGCTGTTACTTTATTTTTCGTGCACCAAACAAGAAAAACAACACTGTTTGTCATAATGTTGCTTAATAATAAACAAGCTTAATCCTTTTTTTTACTGGATTTTGTTGTTCTGTAGATGTCCACTGGAAAAATAAAAAAATCCTTAAAATTTGACTCTAGTAGAGAATTAGACTGACTTTTAGTATAGTGATTTTACATTTTACTCTAGTCCATGACAGTGTTGCTGCATTGTGATCAAGATATATTGTAGTTCCATTTTATTGAAAAAGGTGCTGTGCTACTCCTAAATACAGTGCTGGACAAAAAAGTGAAGTACCCAGAAGACAAGGAGGAAACAAAATGAGACTTCAGGGGTGATGTTATTTCAGTGATTATAAACACAAGTAAAATACACAAAGAATTTGGCAATATGAGCTCACTCATCAGTATGACATTTACTCTGGCCTGGATGCAGAAGCTGATGCAGTTTCAAGGAGTTAAATAAAGCCAATGTAGCCTCTGTGACGTAATCTGACTCACAATTGTTATAACTGATTCTTGATATCCTGGATACTGGCACTATGACCAAGTTGACCTCAAAGCTGGTCCCATACATGTACTATTGGGGACAGGTCTGGGTGTTTCTTGCTGGACACAAACGTACCTCAGCATCATGCAGACAGTTCACAGAAACATGTGCCATGTGTGGGTCAGCACTGTCCTTTCAAAAATAGGCACCACAATACTGCCATATGGATGTCCATGAAACACTGTTGTGCCATTAGAGTTCCCTCAGCCACAACCAACTATGACCTGAAGTCATAGTGAATGGCTCCCAATACAATGATCTCAGAAGTTAAAGCCACAGCAACTCTCTGGAACATTGGAAGAAAGGGACTCCTCCCATGGTTGCCACCATTCTCACCAGCTCACTGGCATCCAGGATGGTACAGAACTATGATTCATCACTGAACACAATGTGATGCCATTCATCAGAAGTCCATAATTCCCAGTCATGGCACCACTCCAAACACAGCAATTTGTGTTCTACTGTTAACAGCAGCCTACACATGGGAGAGTAACTTCCTAGTCTCTCTGTTACTAGTCTCCAGTGAATGATCTAGAATGCTACAGAATGTCGCAGGGAGTCCATTACTTGATTAAGTGCAGGTGAAGATGTGAAGGGGTTAAGATGTGCTCGGTGCACAATACAATGATCCTCCCTTGTGGCAGTCAAATGTGATCAAGTGGAGCATTAATGAGAAGTATGCCTGTCCTCACATTCCCATGCTGCTCAACATGGGGTCACTGTCACATACAGACAGCCTCACAGATCTTGATATTGCATCATACAACCAGTTGGCCAAATGGAGATCCACAGTGAGGCCTCTTTCTGAGTCTATCAGGTGCTGATAACCATTCTTCACACATGAGTATGTAGCATCTCCACTGCATGGTTCACATTTTTCATACTTCTTATGATAAAATCCATGGTATCACAAACTGGAAGGTTTGATGATAAACTTTTCCATACACAAGACTTGAGAAGTCTGGTGATGGGAAATTTCAAATAGACTTTTGTCAACAACAACAAAACAGTTTTAAGAAATCAGTAGTAGTTGAGTGTAAAACTATTATAACCCTTACACTGTTAATTTATTTCTTAATTTTGAAGTTGATTTTAATATTCTTTTACAGGTGTAACACCATTTGAGGTGCTGTTCTCACATGTAGTAACACAGTTTGTGGTGATGTGTGGTCAAACAGCTCTGGTACTAATATTTATGATTGTAGTATTTGGTGTTCAATGCAAAGGAGACATTGGCTGGGTGGTAGTTCTGACAATTCTGCAAGGTCTCTGTGGCATGTGTTTTGGTAAGTAGGCTATAGCACTGTGGTTCTGCTATTCTATTTAAACTGAATTAAGCATTTGGTTTATGTAACATTAATACCCAGGCAGTAATTTAACTTTAAATACTTGTGTTTCCAGGATTTGTTATTTCTGCAATTTGCGAACTGGAAAGAAATGCTATTCAGCTGGCCCTGGGTAGTTTCTATCCCACACTACTACTCAGTGGTAAGTTAGAAAAAACTCTTTAATTACAATCAGCAATCACTTATTTAAGACATTATGATAGCTTTTGACATTTTTAGTGTAATTACACCTTACCTTGTTATTTTTCCATTACTTCTATTGTTCAAGTCCTTCATAAAAAAACTCTCACATACACATCAAAAACAGATGTGCAGTTATAAAAAAAGAGTTGGAGCCAGTATAATACATATTATATTCACAATCCACAACAAGTTCTACAATACATTATTATAATATTTATTTTATAAGTCACATTCATTCATCATGTTCCAAAGATTACAGTGAGAACAAGCTCCAGAAATAGAACACACACAAAGATAACCAAGAAAGCACTCATCAGAAAATAATTAACTGTACACTTCGTTGTTGTTGTAGTCTTCAATTCAAAAACTGGTTTGACACAAATATCCTCACTAGTCTTTCCTCTGACAGCCTGCTTATCCCTTTGTAACTATTGCAGTCTACATCTATTTGAACCTGCTTTCTGTGTTTAAGCCCTGGTATCTCTCACTAGTTTTTACCTCTTGCACTTCCCTCCATTACTTATAATGTGGGATAGCTACCAGTATCATCATGTTTCAACATGTGAGAATGAAATACAAATTTATTAAAAAGACAAGAAAATATTAACACAAGGTCATTGCGATACTCTCTGAATTTCTCTCCATGTAACAGATTCAATTGGATAAATCAAAACTGATGTAGGTGTCTACAGTTCTTTCAAAACATTACAACAACAAAATCATAAGATGTGCTCATCATGCATATAAAATTTTTGAGACTCTTAGTTTTATGCTACTTTATTCTGCAAAAGTTAGTTGAGAAAATTGGAATTGATATATGTAAAAATAAAAAATACTGCTATTGGTGTGTGTGTGTGTGTGTGTGTGTGTGTGTGTGTGTGTGTGTGTGCGTGTGTGTGTGCAAGGGGGAGGGAGGACAGGGGAAATGATAGGGAGGGTGATGCACACACACATTCTGTACTGAACTGAATTAATTTTATTGTTGTAGAGACCTCAGAGGTCATCTGAGGTATTACAAGGGTCAAAAGAGCTATGTATACAAGAAATTATTAATGTTTTTGACATTATGTATATCTATATATTACCAATGCCAGTGGTTGTATCATTGTTTCTGAATCACAGGGTCCTCTGCTCAACCCTGGCCATGTCTGAGATTTTCTTCAATCAGGGTCTGAGTGTTTTGTGTTGTCCTAACCATTTCATCTCATCTTCATTGACATGCAAGTCACTTAAGTGCTGTCAAACAGAAAGACTTGCACCAGGCAGTCGAACAATCCTAGATGGGGTTTCCCAACCAATAATGTCATATCATCATTTCATTTAACTTTGAAAATATTTTTCATGGTTTTCAACACATACAGTTTTGCTCCTCAATCAATCTAAGTTACAAATTTCAAACTTTAAATTTTTACTATGGATTTTTCATTTTTCTAATCTGTACATTCATCTCCTTTATTTTTTTCTAGCAATAATTTGGGTTTGTCTTTCACGAGTAATTTCAACATTATCTACTAATTATCTATAATAAATACACTGTTATAAGAAAATCTCAGAAGATTAGATGAAAAACAAAAGAAATTCATAACTTAGCCATAGAAAAAAATCAAGACAAAACAGCATATGAAATTTAAACTTTTATGTTAGCTGTCACAGTTCTTCATTTATCACTTGATATTTGCTTTATAAAATCAATCTATGAAACTTAACGTGATCGAATCGGTAGGATATTAGAATTACTTACTTTTGCTATGAGTAACTCACATTGGAGTTTAAAATGGATGGTCCTGGTTTAATGACAGTTGGTGTTGTCTGAAATATAATAGATCAAATAGCAAAATACAGTAGATCACATATCCTGTTCATTCTTTGTTTTCTATAACCTCATATGATTTGTGTCATACTGTTAGGATCTTTCTTCTACTACTATAATAATATATTGGGAATAATTTAGCTTCTTTGTGCATAAAGACACATAATAATTTCCTTAGATAGTAATTAAATAAGCTGTATGTCAATAATGGAACATCTAAACAATTTTCATTCTCCAAAACATTAAAAAAATCTAAATGTTAAGGGTACTTCTATCATTATAACATTAATATATTTATTGTGCTCTATTTTATAAAGGTGGTGTAACGAGAAGAATCAACTATTTAACTCTTACGATCTTTTGCTTCAGGTGTGATATGGCCAGTTGAAGGCATGCCAACTGTCCTGCAATACATCAGTCTGGGTTTACCTCTAACCATGGCCACCACTGGTCTCAGAAGTATGCTGAGTAGAGGCTGGACGATAACTCAGCCAGAAGTTTACAATGGTTTCATTGCTACCATCACCTGGATTGTTCTCTTCCTCACAATCAGTTTGATTGTCCTCAAAGTGAAGAGAGGTTAATCAGTATAGAAGAAGCCTTGTAGGAGTCTTAATATTTGTGCTGCTCCATGAGCATCACATTCCTTGTTGGTCTGTCAAATGTGCCAGTGATGTGGACTGACAAACACATGAAAAAAATTTGAACAGCTGCTGGACAGAATAAAGACTGCTACAGCAACAAGTGTGCCGAAGATTCCTCAGTTTTACTGTCTGTGTGGTATAGTGAAACTGCAAAACTGAAGATACAGTCTCACTGACTGTGAGTGTGTGGCTGTGTTAATGGTGTATATTTTGTGTGCTTTGTGGCAGTGAAACAATCACTGCATTATATTGTGTTGGTTCTGAATGGCCAAATGTATGACCATCTACTATCATTCATCCATATTGTTTTTCAGTTTTACAATAATTTTAAAGTTCATATGAAGCATTTAAATCCCACTTTTATTTAAGCATTGGAAAAAATGGCAAGGATTTATACCCATCATATTTGTATGAAAATTAATTTCACATTGTCAGGATTAGAGGGAAAGGAACAAACTTGTCTCTTACATTTTTGGTAGCCTACATATTATGGGAATATGAGTAAAAATCTGTATGATCAGGAGCAACTAAAGGTGGGATATAAAGTATAAGGTGCATTTTAATAAATATTTATGAAACAATTTTCACAAAAAAATTCTGAAATTATTAAGTACCACTGCACCAGAAAGACTTTATCAAAAAAACCTGAATTTTTTTTATGGATATTCTATGGTACTTCGTTCAGTAATTGCTGCAGAGACCTCTGCCCTATTTGCATGTGGTCCACAGCAGATATAATTTTTTTCCTGACACTTCTCTGGAGGCAGTCAATTTCAAATTTAATGTCAATTTAAATTGCATTTTATGTAATTTTTTTTTAAAGTGAAATCCTGAATATGGTCTGCAGATACAGTTCCAATTGTTTCCATGTGCTTTCAGAACAGATACAATTTTGTTTTGTGGAAATGAGCTTTGGAACTGCTCCTTCTCACAGAACATTTTGTTAATTTTTTATAAATACCATTATTCATATTTAGTCTGTGATTTACTTTTAAGCAGTGACTGCTTTAAACACGAGAATACTTGATACTGTTGTACTTAACATTGTTTGTTCTATCTGAATCCAAACATTACATACTGTACCTCAGAAACAATAAATATATTTGTTATACTACAATGACAAAGGTATTTTTAAATTATGTTATAGACAGATGATATGAAATCCTACCCAACTAAATAATTTCTAAATAACCAAAGTTCCAATTGAACTCAATATTATCTTCAATGTGAACTAGTCTCCAGCCACCTTTCCTGCTGATTTCACAGAAGGGGGGGCCATCCAACTAATATGACCTTGCTGCTACTACAGTGCTTAGTTATTAGGGGAAGGCTTTTCACTAAGATCTGATACAATGAAAGCAGAATTTGACTCAGTTCTTCCTTAATCACTGTGAATAGCCTTTTCTGGCTTTTGGCCAAACTAACCTAGTGCACAAATATGCGTGCTGGAATACAGTTTTAATCTGACAGATAGCTCCACATCAGTGCATAATCTACTGCATGCTGTCAATAAACCATGTTTCCACAACATCCTTTTCCAGGAATATTAATCCCACTACACACCAGGTAGGCATGAGAACTTCTTTCCTGCTCAGAAGGTAGGAAAGCAGGTACTGGCAGAAGTAAACCTGAAAGGCAGATCATGAGACATTATTGGATAGCTCAGTCAATAGAGCACTTTCCCACAAAAGGCCAAGGTCCCAGGCCCATGTCCTGGTCAGCCACATTTTTAATCTGCCACAAAATTTCAGTGTCTGGTGTGGCTGGACTTAGAGTAATAACTCAGGCGAAACAAAGACTGCACCTTGTTGGCAGAACACTTAGAAAATGTGACAAACCCACTAAAGAGAAAGCCTACATTACACTTGTCCATTCTCTGCTGGAATATTGTTGTGTGGTATGGGATCCTTACCAGGTAGAATTGACAGAGGACATCGAAAAAGTGCAACGAAGGGAAGCTCATTTTCTGTTATCATGCAATAGGGGTGAGAGTGTCACTGATATGATATGTGAGTAGGGGTGGCAGTCACTGAAACAAAGGAGGTTTTCTTTTCGGCGAGATCTATGTACAAAATTTCAATCACCAACTTTTTCTTCTGAATGTGTGAACATTTTGTTGACACCCACCTATGTAGGGAGGAATGATCATCTGCTTTGTCAGGAAAGAGGGAAGGAAAAGGAAAGATGAAAGGATGTGGGTTTTAAGGGAGAGGGTAAGGAGTCATTCCAATCCCGGGAGCGGAAAGACTTACCTTAGGGGGAAAAAAGGATAGGTATATACTCGTGCACACACATACACACATATCCATCCATACATACACAGACACAAGCAGACAAATATGTGACGAAGCAGCCGCCGGTTGCGAAAGCTCGAAATTCTGTTGTGTGTTTTATTCATTGTGCCTATCTACCGGCGCTTTCCCGCTTGGGATGCCTTGGAATCTTTGTTTTGAATATATTTTTCCCATGTGGAAGTTTCTTTCTATTATATATAATTCTCCAAACTCTGATGCCAGCAAAAAGCTTTTAAAAAGATCTTTGTAAGTTATTGTCCTATGTAAAATCTACAAATGCACTGAAACCTTTCATCTAGCCATTTGCAGATCAGTTGGATACACAAAGATAGGCAACAGACAGTAATTAGAAAGGCATTCACTCAAGGGGATTGCATTGCTGTACTACCTTCGGATCACTGTATGAACTCATACATGAATGCTACTGAAGGAAGCCCTTCTACTCTGGAAAAAATTAGTTACTCAAAGCAAAGAAAACTACAGGCTCTAAAAGAAATGCTGGCAGAAATTGCATTGGATGCACAGTGGTACTAGCCCCCTTGCTTAGCTCACATTTACCAGTAATCTCCCATGCCAATAACATTCCTGAATGACAATAAAAGAACACAAGTTTTTCATATTTTTAACAATAGTAGAAGAATGGATGTACAATATAACATATGAATATCCTCAACAACTGTTTGTTACAGGAGAGTATAATGACACTTCATGAGGAAGAGAAATTTCTCTCAAAGAATCAGAACTGTTGAAATGTACATTGTCTGAAACATTTTTTGCTTTCTCCAAAGAGATCTCTTGGAAATAACAGACATTTGCAAATAGATATCTTCCATATTCCTCTGAAAGATGTCTTAACACTGTATCAAACTGTTGGTACAACTGTAGTGGTCATTAAGGTAGTCTGTTGACTGGTTTGATGCATCTCTACATACTGCACTGTCTTATGCAAGCCTCTTCATTCCAAAATAACTAACATCTCAGAATGTGTCCTATCCACTGATCCCTTCTTTTAGTCAAATTATGTGACAAATTTGTTTTCTCCCAATTCTCTTCAGTACCATGTCATTAGTTACATGATCTACCCATCTAATCTTCATCATTATTCTATACCATCACATGTGAAAGGCTTTTGTTCTCTACTATTTACTTTCATACTAGGTTACATTCCAGACAAATGATTTCTCAAAAATTTCCTAACATTTAAATTTGTATTTGATATTAACAAATTTCTGTTCTTTAGAAATGGTTTTCTTGCCTTTCCCATCCTACATTTTACATCCTCTCTAGTTTACCCATCATATGTTATTCTACTTCCCAAATAGCAAAACCCATAATTACTTTTAGTTTCCCATTTCCTTATTTAATTCCCCCAGCCTCACTTGGTTTAATTCCATTAACCTTGTTTTTCTTTCCACAATGTTCATCCTACCCCTTCCTTTCAAGAACAGTGCATTCCATTCAACTGCACTGCCAATTCCATGTCACTGGCAAACGTCAAATTTTTTATTTCTTCTTCCTGAACTTTAATTCCTATTCCAAATTTTTATTTGACTGCCTTTACTGCTTGCTCTTGTACACATTGACTATTTTCTCAAACTGGTCATGGATCAAAAACTTTTTGCTTGATACAACCTAGTATTGGATGGAAAATGTTCATCCGAGACAAAAGCAGCATTAAGCATGTCCCAAGGAAGCATAATGGGGTAGCTATGTCCTCTAATACACATTACTCAGACAGGGTCACAGGAGTCTCATTTAATTTCCATACAGACTATGAATCCCCCTTTAGTGTACAGAGTGGAGTTTCACATTCTGTAAACAGTCTTTAACAAGTTGTTGGTAGACAGATGGCAAACTAGATATTCAAGAACAAAGAAATAAAATAGCTCATTAGTCACTCCACTGAAAGTTGACTATGGGGAACCCATTAGCTGCAGCTGTGTGTCACTTGACACAGATGTTGACAAAATGTACCACCACAGAATTTTTCTCCAATTGACGTTTTTGCATTCCTTGTCGCCAAGTACTGGTAATCACCTGCTAATCCACTATCTTAATTTAAATGATCACTCAAGGCAGGCATTACAAAAACTTTTGTGTCCACCCCTACAATTTCTTAAAATTTTGGTGTTAGGCGATATAATTGCTTGCATTACATATAAGTCACAAGGAACCATGTCTGGAGAGTAGGGAGGCTGCCAAACAGCTGTAACTCCATGTTTGGCCAAGAAATTTTGGATCAAGTGGGATGAATATGTGGGGGCACTGATGTGATGCAGTTTCCAGTTTTTCACCATCTGCATGTCTGGTCTTTTGTGCCGAACTGTGTCATGAAATCGCCAGAGAACACCTTGATAGTACACCTATGTCACTGATTGTCCTTCTGATGTGTATTCATGATGCACAATTCCATGGACATCAAAGAAGACAATCAGGCATCACCTTGATTTTGCTTCGCACCTGCCGCCCTTTCTTCAACCATGGAGACTTGGGATGCTTCCATTGTGATGACTGTCTTTTTTTTCTGAGTCATACCCATACATGCAAGACTCATCTTGAGTTATCGTGGTGTTCAGAAACCGAGGATCAGTGTTGGTGGTGTCCGGAAGATCCTGTGAAACGTCAAAATGGAGGTATTTTTTTCCAGCAATAACAACTTGGGCACGAATTTCGCAGCCACTCGGTGCATGTTCAGATCATCATGAAAAATTGCATGTGCAGAATATTTACTCACTCCAATCTCTTGGACAATCTCCCGCATGATCAAATGATGATCTGCCATCACCAAATTTTGCACCCTCTCAACAACAGCTGCACTCTGTGCAGTTTGTGGCGTGCCAGAAAGCTCGTCACTCACTGCTGATGTGCGGCCATTTTTGAATTGGTTGAACCACTCCTTAATTTGTGTTACACCCATTGCATCTTCTCCAAACACTGCTGAATGTTACAAACTGTTTCACTTTGAGAATCACCAAGCTTTTGACAAAAATCAATGCAGTATCTTTGCTCAGCAAATTCAATCATCTTGAGAGAATCGGTAATCCGACGTACACATTGTGTAGCATCTCACTCAGTGACCGACAGGCAGCAACTGACATGCTGTAAGGCGGAGACAAAATTCACACATGTGCATAAAGGTCTCTTCCTTTACTATGTACAGTGGTGACGCGCTATCGTCTCTATTTAACGTGGGAAAATCAAAGGTCGGATACTTTGTAGCCAGGCCTCATATTATGACCACCATCTCTCCTACTTTATGGAGCAGATGAGCATTCAGACCCCATGCTCTGTTAAGAGTTGTTGATGTCCAGCCACTTATCACCTAGTGGTAGTTTCACTGTTCTTCTACCTCTTTCTGTAGATGCTCACAACAGTAGCATGTGAACATTTGACCAGCTTCATTGTTTTTGAGATACTCGTTCACAGGCTCTGTGTAATAACAATCTGTGGTTTGTCAAAGTCACTTATCTCAATAGATTTCCTCATTTGCAGCTCATTTCTTGGCTATGATGATGCCCTGTGCATGTGTACTCTGCTTGTATACTTTTGTTACCACACCATGTGCCTGTTATGCCACCAGGCAGCATCCAACATCACACTGGACAGTGGTAATAATGTTTTGGCTCCTCAGTGTATAGATGTCATCTTATATTTAGAGAGGGAGCATTGGCTATTGAGGCCACAAGCAAATTTATTTTGAAGGATTTGGAAGGGGAAGGCTTTGTAAATCATACTCGAGTTCCAACAGGATTGAGATGTCCTGATAACCTGAAGTGCTTAATACAGTGTCAATGGTGCTCAATCAGTCACAGGACACTGACTTGCAAGGCAATAGCACATGATATACACAAGAAAATATGAAATAGTTACAACAGTTTATTGCTCTGATTAAAATTTGACAATTTTGTGAAACACAGGTGGAAGTAGTATCAAATTCTATCATCTTAAAAACTTTTGTTGTAGCTGAACATGTTTGCAATAAACATTCACTTATATGAATGGAAACCTTACACAAACATTAATGCTGATTTTTCTTACATAAATGAAACATTGGAAAAAGAAAATGTTGTCCTTCAAAAAACATTAGTTCATTCAGAACCCAGACCAATATTTTATTTGGCTATGAGAGACTGCAATGATTCACTAAGTGGATTGCGAGTGAGAAATTCAGCCACTGTTCGTGTATTAGAATACTGAATAGAAACTTTACCAGCTTTTATTCAGCTTTAGAACATGATGGTGACATTCAGTTGAAACTAGCAGGAAAATTAACCCAGAATGAGATGTCAAACAAAGGAAATAAATCATATTAAATTGACTGTAATTGTTATCATGAGGATAAATTACAGCAGCAAGGTTCATTGTGGAGATACACAACATTGCAGGACAAGCAAAAGTTCAAGAATAGGACTGAATCAGGATTGCAACCTTTTATTTGAATTGACGTTGTTAAATATGCCCAGTGCACTCACAGGTCCTTGCTATGGAAGGGTTGGAAGGGGATCAGTGACACCAGCTTGTTTGAGTGCTAAGATGATTATGCAGGGGGGAACAGTGAGTGAGCAACAAATTTCATCATGTCGCCAAACAAGGGGAACTATACCACATACTTTGGCTTTTTATGAACATCTACCACATTCAAGCTGCTGTTCACCTAAATCCATTTGTAGATGGAATTGAACTGACTTTAAAATTAGACAAATACTCAACAATACCATTCATTTCTACAGGGCCAAAAGTGTACTTAATGTGTTTCTTGGTGCAGTTTTGTTGACAGCTAGTTCTGCACAGCCAATAAGGGAGAGGTGGGCAGGCAGTATGTTTGGAAGGAAGAGAAATTATACTCTCACATCAGTTTCAAAGTGAAATGTGATATCTATACAGGGGGAAAAAAGACAGAGAGAGAGATAGAGAGAGAGAGGGGGGAAAAAAACAGCTGTGTTCTCAGGTCCCACCATAATGATAGACTCAAAAATAGCAACATATTCAGAAAAAACAGACCAATATATCTGACAAAGCACATATAAATTTCACATCTGTGCTATCATGATCATGAGGCTAATGATTAATAATCAGTAATACTATAGACTACAGGGTTAGGAAGCTAAAAATAGTACTAAAGAACAGCCTGAAAATCAATGTAAAATGTTTTTGTTTATTTTATTTCTGTTAGTATTATCAAAATGTAGACCATCAACAAATGGCATAAGTTCAGAATAAGTATTAGGTTACTTTTTTGGCAGGTACTTTATGTCAATAAAAGAATTTGTAATTTTAGTTAGTCAGAATAGCTTGAAAATGAATTTTTCTCAGGGAGTTTCTCAAAAAAAGATGTATTGTCTTACATTCAGTGTCGTCTTACACTTGGGTGAATACAGTACTTGGTCTGATGTGTTAGATAACTGTGGGATTGAAGAGGAAGGACAGTGGTGAGGTTTTTCATCTTTCTTTCTTTCTTTCTTTCTTTCTTTCAAAGCAGTTCTTTCACTCGTAATCATCTAGAAATAATTTCTGTTTTTGTAGATGTCGACAGATTGTATCTACTAATAATTTGTTGTTAGTATACTTTACAGAAATAGACTGCAGGATTGCTTCTGCTTGTTAATGTATTATGCGACTTGTTCCATGTCCCTGAAGATTCTCCTCTGTGATGGGCTCAGCAGAAAATTGTGGGAATGAATGGGTTAATGAATGAATGAACTGACAATGTTGATGGCTACAGGGAAGTGTCTGTGCTGGATAATAGTAAGGAAATGTAGAATAACTTAGACAGTGTTTTCAGTTGGTATATTGACTGGAAGCTTTCTTCAAATGATAGATAAATGTAGGATATGCTGATATACAAGAGAAAGTGTCTGATAGTATTTCACTGCAACATTAAAGGTGGACTTATGAGAACTGTTGCAGAATTTAAATACTTAATATTAATAAGGCAAAATGAAATGAAATGGAATAAAGACTTGAAATCAGTAGGAGGTAAGGAAAGTGAAAGGCTTAGATTTGTTAGGTTTTTTTTCAAGAGGTGAGCCCCTCCTCACTCACAAAGGCGTGATGACCAACACAAAAGGTCTACTGCCATCCCTGCATAAAGGTTAGTTTTCACTAAAGTGAGGTCATGCAGGATGTGGGTACTGTGATGTTTGTGTACATCTGGTTAAGGTTAACCATTAAAATGTGCTCATCTGAAGAAAGACTGGTTGAAAGTTGAATGAAGGGTAGCGGTTTGAAGGGCAAAGTGAAAAGAGTGCCAAGGCAATAGCCAAGGGAAATAAACCTCTGCAATAGTTGTGTCGGGTTGTACGAGCAGTAGTGATTTTCTTGTTGCCTGCAAAAGAACGTGCAAGGGTAGGATTTGTTAGTAGTGGATATCATGCAGGTCGATACCTTTGCCATAGTGTGGTGGTGTTACTCAGTGGCTGCCACTGGGTGCCGGTGTTGATTTCTCAGTCAGCATCAGCATACCTGTAACAGTTAGGTTCATCATCGTTTGGTGTCTGATAGTCATATATCAGATGCACAGTGCAGGGTAATGTTGGTAGTTTGTTTGTGCGTCATTCTGTGTGGTTTCCCTGCTGCAGACTGTTGTTCAGCTTTAATAGCAGTTGGCATATCCAGTGAATGCTGCTGATATGCCGGGTATTGCCAACTTTGTTGCTTGTGGGTATACTGTAGCTTGCCATAGGTGGTTAGGAGGCTACAAAGTATGTTTTGATCACCTTTGAAGGAAACCACACAAATGTCTAGTGCAAACTATTCTAAGATAGTGCTCCACATTTTGGGCCCTTTGTGAAGTTCGCCTGCTTTATATCTTCATTGATGGTCATTAGTGTCTATGTACTGTGTTGTTATACTGGCTGAAAAATAGGAGGGTGCAAGTTCAGCATTGAAATTTAAATGATGTAGCCGAAAGTTGCACAGTTTTGTTTCATAGTTCTTTACATCCACTGCTCACCCCCCCCCCCCCCCCCCACACACACACACTCTCTCCTAATAATACAAAGTTATATGGCCAGTTAACTATAGGCAAATTTTGCTAAGCCTCATTAATAGTTTGCAGGAATATGTCAGCATACTGCTACACTAGTTTACTGTTAAATCTCTATGAGCAGTAAATACTGAACCACACAGTTCACAGTTCTTGCAGAATAATACGGTATGTATTGATCAGACACTCATTGTTTTAGCACATGGCTTATTTGTGTTACACTTATTTCACAGTTAAGTTGATGCATTGTTGTTGAAATAACACCATACTTAGTCCGGACACTGCGAGAGGGCTGTACAAGCAAAGATCACACGCACGGCACAGCGGACACACCAGGAACTGCGGTGTTGGCCGTCGAATGGCGCTAGCTGCGCAGCATTTGTGCACCGCCACCGTCAGTGTCAGCCAGTTTGCCATGGCATACGGAGCTCCATCGCAGTCTTTAACACTGGTAGCATGCCGCGACAGCGTGGACGTGAACCGTATGTGCAATTGACGGACTTTGAGCGAGGGCGTATAGTGGGCATGCGGGAGGCCGGGTGGACGTACCGCCGAATTGCTCAACACGTGGGGCGTGAGGTCTCCACAGTACATCGATGTTGTCGCCAGTGGTCGGCGGACGGTGCACGTGCCCGTCGACCTGGGACCGGACCGCAGCGACGCACGGATGCACGCCAAGACCGTAGGATCCTACGCAGTGCCGTAGGGGACCGCACCGCCACTTCCCAGCAAATTAGGGACACTGTTGGTCCTGGGGTATGGGCGAGGACCATTTGCAACCGTCTCCATGAAGCTGGGCTACAGTCCTGCACACCGTTAGGCCGTCTTCCGCTCACACCCCAACATCATGCAGCCCGCCTCCAGTGGTGTCGTGACAGGCGTGAATGGAGGGATGAATGGAGACATGTCGTCTTCAGCGATGAGAGTCGCTTCTGCTTTGGTGCCAATGATGGTCGTATGCGTGTTTGGCGCCGTGCAGGTGAGCGCCACAATCAGGACTGCATGCGACCGAGGCACACAGGGCCAACACCCGGCATCATGGTGTGGGGAGCGATCTCCTACACTGGCCGTACACCTCTGGTGATCATCGAGGGGACACTGAATAGTGCACGGTACATCCAAACCGTCATCGAACCCATCGTTCTACAATTCCTAGACCGGCAAGGGAACTTGCTGTTCCAACAGGACAATGCACATCCGCATGCATCCCGTGCCACCCAACGTGCTCTAGAAGGTGTAAGTCAACTACCCTGGCCAGCAAGATCTCCGGATCTGTCCCCCATTGAGCATGTTTGGGACTGGATGAAGCGTCGTCTCACGCGGTCTGCACGTCCAGCACGAACGCTGGTCCAACTGAGGCGCCAGGTGGAAATGGCATGGCAAGCCGTTCCACAGGACTACATCCAGCATCTCTATGATCATCTCCATGGAAGAATAGCAGCATTGCTGCGAAAGGTGGATATACACTGTACTAGTGCCGACATTGTGCTTGCTCTGTTGCCTGTGTCTATGTGCCTGTGGTTCTGTCAGTGTGATCATGTGATGTATCTGACCCCAGGAATGTGTCAATAAAGTTTCCCCTTCCTGGGACAATGAATTCACGGTGTTCTTATTTCAATTTCCAGGAGTATATTATAAGCTGCCATAATTTGAAGACATTTACTTCATTGTCTTCTTCTCCTTTGCAGAGTATCTTTCTAAAGATGATACAGGTTCCACTCCTTCACAGGTAGATGCAATAGAAACCACTTAATTGTCCACCCATTTTGTGACAATAATAGCATCATCTTTGCAAAGTGAAGATTCCAAATAAACCCTTTCCTTTTTAACTAGCTCTTGCTTTGGAGAAATGAGATTAGATTTGGGAGCTCCATTTTCTCTAATAGTGCATGTTCCTTAATAACCTTCCCCTCTTAGGAAAGACAGAACAGCAAATCCTATAAGGAGGTTGTCAAAGAAGAACAGGAGCAGCAATTGCTTTACTTCCAGTGTTAATTTATCTGTCATCTTAATGAGTGTGGCAGTGACCTTATCAAACTCATCTTCATGTGCTCTGTTTGCATTTGGTGATTTTCCTTGATCTGTGCTTTATACCCAAATTGTGTTGGTTTTCCTTGATAAATTTGCTTGCAAGAGTGCCTTGCAAAATATTTTACCATTTAGACATCATAAGAAGAATGCTGCTGAGGAACAATTTCTTCTCATGGTGTTGGACACAACATGTATCTAAATTTGAACTCCTGTGTAGCTGCTGATTGGGAAGAGGGTTGTAACTATTTAGAACAAGGATGCCAAGGAAACATCTAATTTCTTCACAAGTTATGTTAGGGTTCGGGAAGTTCTTAAGAACGGAAATAGTTGTTTGACTCATAAACTAGAATTGTATGAGATCTACGTCAAAGAATAACTGAAAAATTTCCACAGCAGACTTAACATATATGAAAAGCTTGAACCAGTAAAAGGTTGCCAATTTCAAATTAATGCACTTTGAACCCAGATTTTCCTTTCATTTCTGTTTCTGTAAACTGAATTTCTGAAATCTATTTCTAATTGCATATTTACAATTTTATTTCAGCTTTAAAATGGAGTTGTCAAGGGTTAAGATTGTCTGGTATTCCACCAGTCGTTATCTGTGAGAACTGCTGGAGCGGAGGATGCTATGTAAATGCCATCAGCCTGAGGAGCATTTGTCTCCTTAAACAGGATGTCCAAGACAACTTGCAATAGTCAAACTTGGTTGTAAAGACTCTGTTATGGCTCATTATGAAATAAAAGAGAAAAATAAATGAAATCATTTTGACCCTGTAACAGCTTGACATGTCTATATGGACAAGACTGAAATACTCATTTCATGAAGAGGTGAACTGATGGATATCAGGTTTTGTCGAAAACAATTTCTTCTCATGGTGTTGGACACAACATGTATCCAAATTTGAACCCCTGTGTAGCTTCTTATTGAGAAGAGGGTTGTAACTATGTAGAATGAGGATGCCAAGGAAACATCTAATTTCTTCACAAGTTATGTTAGGGTTCGGGAAGTTCTTAAGAACAGAAATAGTTGTTTGACTCATAAACTAGAATTGTATGAGATCTACATCAAAGAATAACTGAAAAATTTCCACAGCAGACTTAACATATATGAAAAGCTTGAACCAGGAAAATGTTGCAGATTTCAAATTAATGCACTTTGAACCCAGATTTTCCTTTCATTTCTGTTTCTGTAAACTGAATTTCTGAAATCTATTTCTAATAGCATATTTACAATTTTATTTCAGCTTCAAAATGGAGTTGTTGATGGTTAAGATTGTCTGGTATTCCACCAATCATTATCTGTGAGAACTGCTGGAGCGGTGGATGCTATGTAAATGCCATCAGCCTGAGGAGCATTTGTCTCCTTAAACAGGATGTCCAAGACAACTTGCATAGTCAAACTAATTAAAGTGTGAAAGAGCTTCTGAAGAAGGTGAGATTAATTTAGCCGAAACCTGGTAAAGACCAGAAAATTTGTGAAACTGAGGCTGATTCCTCAAAATATTAGTGTATCACAGTTGCTGATGGGGCTGCAAGATGCTAAAAATTCTTCAAATGGGAATAGTAACAATGAAATTTTAAATCAAATAATATAGAATTCTAACCGTCTCTGACTGGAATACATGATTGCCAACACTAAAGATAATTGTAAGCTTACAATGAAGAAAGAACAAAGCTATTGTCTGGAGGAACATTGTATCAAACAACACAGACACTGTAAAATACAGACACTGTGCTAATGTATTTCTTGCTAAAGTGAAGGCAATCAGATGAGAAAACTAAATAAGTGTTTCCCAGTGCAGGAATGGCAATTTGTGTGACTACTATATGATGTAGACACTTGAACATATGGAGGTTTTGCTCAGTCCTGGAAGCATGTTCAGACAGCTGAAGTGATTAAGGCAACCTCTCACACCATGCAAGAAATCCAGGTTCGAGTCCTGATACAGTACAGATTTTCATATGTTCCTGGTGAAATGTATAACTCTTGTATAACATAATTCACAAACTGCAAATACATTTCACAATCTATGTGTAGCTTCATATCTGTTCCTCACAGTGTCAGTAGAGGCAAGACAGTTATTAGTATCCTCTTTAGTTTCCCAGTCAAGTATTCGAAATGCCAGGACAAGGCACATCTTCATCTACATGGATACTCTGCACCTCACACTTAAGTGCCTGGTGGAGGGCTCATTGAACCAGCTTCACACTAATTCTCTATTATTCCAATTTTGAACAGTATGCAGAAGAAAAAGAACACCTTTATCTTTCTGTGCAAAGCTCTGATTTCCCATATTTTATTATGATGATTGTTTCTCCCTGTGTAGGTCAGCCTGAACAAAATAATTTCACATGTGGAGGAGAAAGTTGATATCCAGACAATAGGAGAATCCCAAAAAACTGTAGGTTCAAAATTTGTGTAGCTTTTCACAAGAGAATGCTTGACATGTTCCTTTACAAATATGAGACATTATGTCATTGTCAAAAATCATCCTGAATAAACTGATTGACGTGGCATTGTTTTTCTGCAGTTTCTGGACAAATGTTGATGTTTGCTCTATTTAAATTCAAAGGTGCCATTGAATTAGCTTTCCGTGCAAGATTTTACTGCCAATTGAATTCATCTGTAAATGTTATGCTTTTACCTTTTATATTTCTATGACTGACTGATCTGTGCTTTGATGAACTTCGTGCTGAGTCATATACAGTATTTGCTCTTCTTGTTTGTATTTTATATACTTTTGTTACAAATGGTGGTGGTGATTAGTGTTTAATGTCCCGTCGACAACGAGGTCATTAGAGACGGAGCGCAAGCTCGGGTTAGGGAAGGATTGGGAAGGAAATTGGCCGTGCCCTTTCAAAGGAACCATCCCGGCATTTGCCTGAAAAGATTTAGGGAGATCACGGAAAACCTAAATCAGGATGGCAGGAGATGGGATTGAACCGCCGTCCTGCCGAATGCGAGTCCAGTGTGCTAACCACTGCGCCACCTCGCTCGGTTTTTGTTACAAATGTTCATGACATATTATTGGTAATTATGTCCTGACTTCAGCTTTTTAAGACAGCACTCCATAATCTAGTTTGGTGAAATATATTTCTTCATCACTGTTAGCATCATCTCTACTACTGTTTTGTCCGTCTGCTGGAGGAACCAGAAACACTTCAACTCCACTGCTGGACATCAATATCCTAACACATATCAGCATATTCTTCCTCCACCCCTTCTGGTAGCCACTTCAAAACATTTTCTGGACCATAACTATAAAATATAGTGAACTTCACAATACTGCCCACAGTATGATACATCATACATTACTGTTTTCTCAGTTTTAAAACAAATTAAAGTAAGTTATTAAAGAAATATTATTGTCAATCAATTAGGAATAAAACTGTGATTTATTTGTCTAAAATTTAAGAGTAATTAATTATTTTTATTACTTGCATCCATGTGATGATGGTAGGAATGTACAGATCCCAAAATAATTAGCTGTTTCTCACTTAAGAAACTAACACCAAATGAATCCCTTGTTGTCAACTAAGTTATGAAAGAACCAAGGACACTCAGAACAAGCAAGTTTGGAAATCTAAAAATTTTCATGATATATAATTTTTAAATTAGATTGAGCCTTCATATGACAAATCACACATTAGACATTAATGGGTATGGGTCTACTGTACTTACAGAGGTGTACAGATAGTATATGTTTCCTCAGAAAAATACGACAAGACAGAGAGAATGGTTAACTTGGTGCACAGTACCCTCTCTCAGGGAAAAAGAAACTACCTGATCTAGACACTAGGATGCACACATGGAATGCTGAGACAACAGCACAAAGTGGGACAATATACTTTGCCCTCGAAGAACTGAAGAGGATGAAATTTAAGATCATGGACATAAATTAGATGAAATGAAATGTTGTGTGGCTAGGGCCTGCCATCAGATAGGACAGCCGCCTGGTGCAAGTCTTTTGAGCTGACGCCACGTTGGCGACTTAATTGTCGATGGGGATGATATGATGATAAAGACAGTACAACAAGCCATGCAGGATTAGCCAAGTGGTCTAAGGTGCTGCAGTCATGGACTGAGTGGCTGGTCCTGGCAGAGGTTCGAGCCCTCCCTCGGGCATATGTGTGTGTGTGTGTGTGTGTGTGTGTGTGTGTGTGTGTGTGTTTGTTCTTAGCATAGTTTAGGTTAATTAGTGTGTAAGCTTAGGGACTGATGACCTTACCAGTTATTCCCATAAGATTTCACACACATTTGAACATTTTTGAACAGTACAGCACCCAGTCCCTGAGTGGAGAAAATCTCTGACCCAGTCAGGAATCAATTCCAGGCCCCTTTGCATAGCATTCGGCCACGTGGACCACTCAGCTATTGAGGCGGACATAAATTAGATGAGATAGCCCAGCTATAACTTTTGTGAACCTGCTGAACAGAGAGTATTCTACTCAAGAACACCTGATGGACTATCCCATCAGGGATGAAACATATCCTTCTATAATTCTTGTGATATTTTCATGCAAGATTTATTCGCGACTAAACAAATTAGAATGACTTGATTGAAATAGAGAGTTGTTGCATCCAAATGAAACATTCCATAAGCAAGGGAATAGAAAAATTATAATTTTTCATTTGGATATTTTTAAAATTATGGGATTTCCTTCAAATAAAGAATGTTTATTAAATATCTGCCACTATTACATTATTGCATCAGGCCATTGTTCAGTGTTGGCTGGTATCATCGCTTGGTAATGTCTACCATGACAGGAATGGAATGTAATCATTTCTAAGAAAGTTACACAGTCCCTTTGATGTAATGACATTATTATTGAATGGATAATGTACAGCCTATGAAACTTATGTATAATTAGACTATGGCCAGAAGAAGAATAACAAATGGATTCTAAAAGAGCAAAGTAAAGTGCATTCTCTTAAAACAGATAACCGACAGTATCTTTGGTTTCCAATTACAAACCAATCTCTTACTAATACAAACAAAAAAGGAAATATATCCTTCGTCATATAATAGTGTATAGGGCATTTTGGTAGTGAATAAATTGGTTGCACAATGAATTACTAATTTATATCAGTGCCAGAGAAGATAGTGTTACTTCAAATAAATTCTAAGCCAGCACAGTTAATATTGTACAAGTATATGTACCTAATACTACTCATAGTGAGGAAAAATTGAATTAATTTATCAGATTTCATATGTTGTACATAAACTACCGAAACAAGACACTGTGATAATATTGGGAGATTTTAATGACAAAGTAGGAAAAGTCCATCTGGGTAACAACATATGTCATCATAAGCTTGTTGAAAGAAATTAACATAGTAACAAAGTAATTTTGCTGCTGAAGATAAGCTTGCAATACAAACACATATTTCGAACTCCAACCAAGAATATAGTTCATCTGGGAATAGCTCTGATAACATAATCTGTACTCAGATTGGCTACATAATAATAAATAAAAGATATAGGAACAGTTTTACATGGGTCAAAACATGTCTTGGAATTGACATACAGTCAGTCCGCCCTCCTCAGCCTGGAGCTTTCAAGGGTAAATAACAACAAATAACATGGAAGTGACAGCAAAATATGCTCTAAGAGAACTGTAACAACCACTGGTAAAAAGTGAGGTGAAAGTCAAACTGAATGAAAATCTCAAAACAGCATCTGATGTTGTAATGATAGAAGAAATGATACTTATTTATGTGAAGGAGTAAAACAGTCAAAAAAGTAATGTTACAGCTTGAATCAAGAAAAAGGTGGTCATGGATTGACAAAATGTTACAACTAATGGACCACAAAGAAGATGCAAAGCAGAAACAAGTGAATACAGAAGAGTGAAAAAAAATTATCAAGGGGAAATCAGAGAAGCAAAGTAAGAAGAGTTGAAGCAAAACTGCTCCAAGATTTAAACTTTACGAAGTAAATATATCAACTTCAGTGTTCATAAAAAAGTAAAATAAATGACTGGGAATTTTTGTACAAGACTGTGACCTACATTAGTATGTAATAATCGTAAGCTGATAATGGTAAGCTGCTGGTAAACAAAAATGTAAGAACCGTGTGGAAGAACATTTTCGTGACGACGGGCCAGATTCACATGAAGCTGATGGAGAAACAGGACCAGAAATTATAGCAGAAGAAGTGAAAACAGCAGTAAGGGCAATGAAAAATGTGAAATCAGCAGAACCAGATGGGACATATTCCAAATTCCTCTAGTAGATCAGATGCAATTCAGTAAAATTCCTCAAAAATGTATCTGAGTTTGTAATCTTACAATTAATCTATACTGGACTCAATTTTTTACTGTGAGACTAGAAGATGAGAAATGTAACATGTTAAAGATATGCTGAGGAGTGAGACCATGCTTTATTTTGTTACCACTTATATTTAATCTTTATTTGGAATATATCTTCAGAGATGCCCTGGAAAATGTGTAAGAAGAAATCATGTCAAAAGGAGAGAAGCTGAAAAATTTCTCCTATGTTGATGATATTGCAATATTTCCTGACAGCTTGAACAGGCTTCAACATCTTACATGCTGAATCAATGGGAGTAGTAATGTTAAGGCCTAGAAATGAATTTCAGGAAAACAAAATTGATTGTCAGCAGCAATAAAGACATACCAGATCATTATGTAATTTTTAATCGTGAACTTATTGAACAAATGAGCAATACTGTGAAAAGGAAAGGTGCCTCGCTATATAGTGGAGATGCTGAGTCACAGATAGGCGCAACAGAAATACTTTCACAAATATAGCTTTTGGCCAGTAAGGCTTTCATCAAAATTAGATGACAAACACACACATACACACTCATGCAAACACAACACACACACACACACACACACACACACACACACACACACACGACTGCAGTCTCAGGCAATTGAGACAGTCTTTTTGTTGTGCCTATCTGCAACTCAGCATCTCTGCTGCATGGTGAGTGGCAACTTTCCTTTTCACAATATTGTTTGAGTCCATCCTGTAGTTTCCATTGTTTGAACAAATAAACAAATACACATATCTGGTAACTAACATTAACTACAAATAGGATAACCTTCAAGAAATTAATGTTTGTTCTGAGACAGTCAGAGCAACATTTTGCAAAATGACTAATGTGCTCAAGTGCCATCACCTCTCAATAAAAAAAAAATAAGATTTCTACATTGATACATATTTCTTATTCTTTTATATGGAGTTGAGGATTGGAGCTTTACCGAGACAACAGGAAAACTGCTTGTGGCATCTGAGCTGTGGCTGTACGGGAGAATGCTAAGAGTGCCATGGACATGTAACATTACTGACAATGTCATTCTCCACAAAATAAAGATAGAAAAATAAGTCCTAAATACAGTAACATACAGAAAACTACAATCTATTGGCCTGATGGAAACAGGTATAAACTCCTCCAACATTATTCAAGAAAAGATACCTGTTTAAAGAACCTGAGAAAGAAGAAGTACATCTTGGCTCGGAACATTAAGGACATGGACTTAACACCCTACCAAGGGACTTTTCGAACAAATGATAGTGATGTAGAGATGATGGTCACCAAACCTTGTTAGTGGCTTGTAGAGAAAATACATAAATACATATTTCTTCATCATCATGCATTAAAAACTGTCTCTTATCACCTGTAGCATTTGATTGCAAAGGTTGCAGTTGATTGCACTGAGCACATTTTGCAGTATGGATGTTCTGGTTTTGTCTCTTAATTTTCATCCCATACTGCTATTTACTCACCACAATGATCATATACCACCCATGACATGCATAAAACATTGTTTAATAATAATATACCTGATTTCTTTAACACCTAATTCTCCTTTCTGTACTATGTGGTTCTTCTCAGATGAATGACCAATCTACGCTAATCTCTATAACTCTCATGGTTCTGCAAAAATTTGTTTTTGGACCAAATTCATGGCCACCAATAGATCCTAAACTTTGACATTTGTCACCCAGAAAGAAACTTGATAAATATGAACACTGCACTAACAAAAGTGAGCAGGTGTGCCTGAATATGCAGATAACCTTGCCACAGTTTTTTGAGTGGTGGCTCATGCAAAATTTTACCAATGTATTACAATGTGTTGGCCTATACCCTTTTTGACTTACAAGAGCTGTAATCACAACTAAACTGAATATATTAATTTGACAAATATAAATTTAACTGTTGAAATATATTTAAATTTTATAATTAATCATTTAACATTGTGAAGAAAAAGAAATTATTATTAGTATGGCAGCATCGGGAATCAAACCCGAGCCAACAAGTTGCCAAACACTGTGCTTAACCACTGCACTACCACTCTGTTATTTGAACTGCTGCTCATAAATATCTCATACTTTGTGCATAAATCTTTGAGGAGTGTTCTACCTTTACTTATGAATCATTCAGGCAAAATATTCTATGAACTTGAAAGGCATGTCAACCTCTTCTACTCACATAGTTTTATATTACCTATGGCTTCTGACAACTGAATAAATGGCCTTTTGGAAATCAACAAATATCTTTTGAATTCATTAATCTGTGACAAATTATTTGACTGCAGATTATGTACTTGTTAAGAAAAAGATGTGCCCATCCTAGAACCACCTTGATATTGAACTAAATTACTCTCCAGTATTGTTTCTACTCTGTTTAGAATAATCTTAGCAGATCATTCACAGATTATCTACAGAAAACACTTTCACACCAAATTTCCTCATACACTTGCTTTTTTTACCACCATCCGGCCTAGCATTTGGTTTACAAGGGTAGTAATCATAATTAAACAGCAGGAACTGATCCAAAACTGATGAACTGCCAGTCACTACACTAGACCATTTGGCGATTCCAATGTTATGGCAAGGGCTCCTCAAAAATTCCCCTTACTCTATGCTTGCACAGTAGTGTACACACAGTTTCAAAAGAAAATACTGATCTGGTGCTGTGAACAATATAGCATTCTTAGTGTTGGAAGGGATGATGTCACATCATAGCATGCACAACTGTAAACAGACAGCTGCTTCCCTTCTCTGAGTTGATTGTAACACAGTTGACCATCATTTGAGCACTCAATACTGGTTTCATGTTATTGCGGAGAGTGCCCTACAAAACTTGTTTTTGTCCAATTTACTTGCATACCACCACTCATTCGAAGAGAAATGGCATAATTTTAGTGCAATTTATCATTTGTATTCAGAGAGGAATAATGTAATTTTAGTGCGATTTATGGCTCACATTCAAAGAGAAATGGCATAATTTTAGTGTCATATTTACAGTGTGATGTAGCACATTAGCACATGATAACTGGCTGCCACTGTTTTATCGACAAACAATATCCTGCAAAAATAGGACTTATACGTAATTACCATACCATTTATTCCTGTCTCTACAACAAATCTTGTCACTTAAGTAAACTAGTCATCATCCACTGCTTCTGTTGTCACACAATATCATGCAGGTCTTGAGAAACTAAATAAATACTTGACTGTGACTACTTATTGTTGTGCCCTGAAACGAGGGAAACCCCACCCACAATCCTACACTCACCTAGTAAATGATACTCTACACTCAACCAACCTGTAAGTCATTTCATGTAATTTCAACTAAAAAGTGTCACTGACTTTGATTGAACCTGACTTCTTTGCTCTTGAGAGAAAACAACCATATCAAAGTTTATTTTACGGTATTTTGAAGTTTGGAAGTTCTGGTGTTTTTAACACTACAATGGTGCAAAATGACACTTGTGTCACTTATCATCCAATGCATTTGTTATTTGAAGATTATATACTCTGAAGTCTAAGGATTGTAAACAAAGCCACTTAACCCTATCTAGCAAGCTTACCAGGGAAGGAAAAAATATATACTTAAATATTTTTTGTTTTTGCTTTTGTAGAAAACATGGTATAGCATTATTAAAAATAAAGTAAATGGAATGAGATAATGACCAAAATACTTTTACCAAATCTCCAAACCCCAAAGCATTCCTCTAGGGTGTTCTTCCTGCTAAAATGGAAAGTTCAGTTCAATTTTTTTTTTCAATTGGTAACATCATAAAATATTCTGTTGTAAAAATAATTATTTAGAGCTACGTGTTTTCAGTATCATCAACCTTTTTTAGGTAATATTTTGTTTTGATACCAAGGGGAAAAAAGCCAATATTTGCTGGTTGGCAGCCATGTTTTCTGATTTACAAACTCTTTAAATAACACTTTCACAGAAACAGGAGATTGCATGCATTTAATGAGGACTGTAACATTTAAACTTCAAAACTCAGAGAGAAAAAAATTAAAAGTTTCATTAGGTGGTGAAGTGCAATGGAATGATACTATATTACACAATACTGTAGGTGTCAATACAGATTTCCCATGCGACCACATAAGAAAGAGTTACAAATGTGAAACAAGTTCATTTGTGACTATCCCAGCATCATTGAAATGGCCTCGGCAAAATTTAAAAATTTTTTGTGAAGTTCCTGATTACTCAGACTGGTATAGCAAGCACAAATCTTTTTAAAGAATAATGTTACATTACAGAATCTAGCCTGAAAAGTGGGGCAAAAAACTTGAAGTAATTGATTTAGTATGGAATTTTTATCCAGGTCATGAACAGACAGAATTTTAATAAACATGGGAGATGTGATATGCAACATGAGAAAGAAATGAAATTAAATGGCCAAATTTATGCAATTTATCTTAAGCGTATTCAAGTTTTAAAAATGAATATACTGAAACTAAAGTATGTTCTTCTACAGCCTATTTGCTCTACCCAAAATCAAGCATTTTAACAGATGCAAATAGTATTTGCAAAGTATGTGTCTGCATCATCAATCAGAACATAATTTTAGTGTAATTAATGCAGAGCCATTTGAAGAAAACTATAAACATACAATAAATGATGAAGTCAAGGTCAGTTGTGTGTATGCTAGGACACTATAAAGAATGTTCTCCAAAAGAAACACTGATATAACTTTATTACTAGATCTGCATCATTTTCAAGTCATTGCTGCAGCAATTGGTTCAAAGTTACATTATTTACCATTAATAAGTTGTTTGCAATTTCTCAGATAACATACAAAGAAAATTGTTCACAACATATATATATATAGAAAAACAATATATTTTGTTGTATCACTTCTGTCATTAAGAACATTGCTCTTCTTGAGGTAGTGTGTCGACATTTTTAGGGCAATAACAGGAAAATTAATTTGTGTTCCAGACAGTTGGCAGTTAACAGTCTCTTCAGGAGGTATATCAGATGGGAGCACTTGGAAATCAGGCACACACTGATAGCTCACTGACAGTAATGAAGCCCTGCAGTTTTGGAGGATGGAGCAAGCTTTGATGTTTTCAAAGAGCACATCTGTTGCTAGTGGAGTTTGTGCAGCAGTTTCTCCTAGGCAACAAGTGCGGTTTCATCAGTGAACTGTAACATGTGGTTGTAACTATCTATATCATTGACGTAAAAAGGAAACAGGGAGGGTCTATGACACATCCTGGCATACACCAAGCTTCCGGTTTTGTTCTTCGGAGATTCATTCATGTACTGACACTACCAACCTTTTGGTTTTAAGATACAGCAGGTCGAAGTTTCTTCCTGACAGCCAAATGTATTTAAGAGTTGAAGCTCTGAAGGCAATTCAGAAACCAGGAATATATAGTGAATGGGATGCCGTGAAAGACTTTTACTGCAGATGTAGGGATTGCATGCAGACAGGACGTTCAGTTTCGAAAAAGAGATATAACATTGATAAAGATTTATTGCCATTGCTTGCAATTTTGACGCCGAAAAGGCCTTTCTCAAACAACGAAAGAGAAGAAACTCCCTCCCTTATACCTCTTATGTCAAAATTACGAAGAAGTCTCTCTAAATGGTGATAAACATCTGCAGCAAATCGATGACGACAGGACGAAACTTCCTGTTGTAAAATTAGAGGAAAATATTGAGAACTGTGCAGAAGCTGACATATTCTGGATGAACAAACCTGACAAAAAACTTTATTTGGCGAGAGAGAATTCCCAGACCTATCAGAGCTCACATTGTCATGTTAATCCCTTCCACATTCAAATGCTGGCTGCGTAAGAGTTTTTAGTGAGAGGAATCTAATGAAAATGAAAAATATGGATAGGCTCATTACGTCCACAGGCAAGAATGTTTGCTTGCCAGCCAGTGTGTGAGAGGCAGCTGTTAATGCGAAAACTCTGTTCCTACTGAAAATATGCTCAGTAGCATTAAGAAATCGCAGTAATATTCGTGGTCATCCTCTTGCAGTTCTCCTGCTCCTGACTCTCCAGACGAGGAAGTTGATGAGATGCGCAATTTTTTTGTATAATTTTATCAACCATATTTAACTTTTAAAATTGTTTCCTGATAAAAAATTAAAAATCAGTAGCATTAAAATGTGGAGAAGTTAACGTGAAGTAATTGGATACACCTATTTTTACATGGTACGAGTGTAAAGCCCCGGGCGCGGGACGAGCATGAGTTTTCCCAATGCCTGAAACAACCATAATAGCGCTCTAATTCCGTTATTCTTGACGATAAGCAAGTAAGTGAGAAAAAGTTAAGAAAAGGATTAAAATTATACTTAAAGTTTGTTAGCAGTAGCTTAGTGTCTTCGTTATGAAACATTGGACTATTATAGGATAGGTAATTTGGTTCCATTTTAAGCAGAAGCGCGTTTTTGAGCGTCTCATTATTTCTGACGTCATATCTCCTGAACTGTTAACAGTGCAGTGACATTATGTTGCAGACGCATTCCGTGATATATGTAGATACTATAAGCAAAATGCGTAGTGACTGGCATTAACAGTAAAGAAGTGATAAATTAAAACATCATGTCTGATGTTGAAGTTTTACTGCATGTCAATTAACAGTAAAGAAGTGATAAATTAAAACATCATGTCTGATGTTGAAGTTTTACTGCATGTCAATATAAGCAGAAGCTTAAGAAGAACATTCTGTTGGCACTCATCTACATGGGAAGAAATGATCATCACGATAAAATAAGAGAAATTAGGGCTCGCAAAGAAAAATTTAAGTTCTCGTTTATCCTGCGTGCCGTTCAAGAGCGGAACGGTAGAGAGACAGCTTGAAGGTGGTTCATTGAACCCTCTGCCAGGCACTTTATTGTGAATAGCAGAGTAAACACGTAGATGTAGATGTTTGACACGCGGAAGTGCCCATCGCGTCATAACCCTCCCCCCCCCCCCCCCCCTTCGAACTCTTTGCCGTACAGTGACATAATTTTGCAGGTGCACTCAAGTGATATATGTAGATACTATCTGCAAAGTGTGTTACGAATAGCATTAGTAGCAAAGAAGTAAAAAATTATAAATTCATGGCTGTTGCTGAACTTTGACCACATGAACAGCGGAAATGCAGTTAGCGCTAAACCTTATCCTTTCATGATTTTGCGGGGGGCTGTCAGCGAGAAAAACTTCTGTAAAGGTTGGAAATTGTATGTGAGGTTTGTTGGAAGCCGTTAAGTGTTATTTTCGAGTAATGGATAATCGAAGTTGGAATATTTGAGCGCATCACCTGCAAGACAAATATTTAGTTTGTGATTGTAATGATTAACGTGTTAACTTACTCTTAGTGAGTGGATTATATAGCATGTTAAGTTCTTAAATTCGACCAGTAATTAGGCGAAATATTGAAAACGAACTTTTTGTTGCCCCTGGAAGCCGTTAGATAGGCCACTGCAGCAAAAAGTCCAGGATAGACACCCAAAACCGGATTTTATACTGTAGATTGTAGATCTGTAGGGTACCTTAACGACGTGTACAATTTCGATGCGATTGTGTGATCCAGTAACGCTGAAACGTTGGCAACGCTGGATTGCTCTTACAGCGAGCACGAAGGAAATATAAGGGAATACTCTCTGCTATGGACTTAACAGTGGTTTGGAGAGTACGGATGTAGATATAAACGTAGATTTCACTTCACTTTTTTATAGCAATTCCTTGAATTTTTCCCTGTTTCGAAAAGTAATAGTTCAGTTATTTATCGTGCCTTTATTAGCGTTAAAATATTAAATAAGGTAAATGTGTCTACTTCTTGTATGAACACGCAGTTAGGACACGTGCTTTTACGGCTTGGATCGCATTAAGTATTCGAATAACCGCAGCTGGGGGCTTATTGTGCGCCTACTCCGGTCCGTGAAAATGTATTTTCTCCTTTTACCGCCGTTAAGCACAATAACTGGGACGTAAAATTATATGTTGCAACTATACTTCAGCTTTCGCTTAGAATTATCGTTTCCGTTGAGCTCGGTGCCCGGAGCTATGTGGCAATTTATGGCTCTTGAAAGACGATAACTGTGCGAAGTGTTGGCGCTCGATTTTATGGAAACATGAGTGTTGGACGGTTGGACGGGAGGGGGGGGGGGGGGGGGGGAGGGGGCAAATACTGGGCCTTTCCCGTTACCCGTACTTGTTTGCTAATAGAGAATGTGTTCGAAGGTGTAGGCGTTGATTTTCTACGAATTGTTAAAATGTTTTCACTCCATACTATTGCTATTACTGTGGTTTTGTTTTTTCCGGCTGCACATTGCTGTCTAGAGAGAGAGGACTGCGGATTTACCTTGTCTGTCAAGGCCTCGGTGATTTCTGAAATTCATAAACGACTCTCTAGCGGCTGTGTCTTCGTTGTATATTCGCCTGAGTTTCTCACGAATGGTAAGATTCAGTATTAAGATATACAGATTACTTATCGTTTCCTGGAGATAGTCACTTGTCCACTTTTCGAAACTACCATTGTTGAATAACACAAAGTATTCGGAGGTGTAGACACCGAATTTCCAGGAATAGTTAAAATGTATTTGTTGGAACTGTTTTAGTTTTGTTCTTTCCATTCATTAATTGCTTAGAGATTACGACAAAGCGTTTCTTACAGCTCTTGCTACGTGTCCAATGAACGCATGCCGTTAGACCTGTTATCATTGTCGACCAGTTGCTGGCAAACATGGTTACCAGCAACCGAAAGTAGGCACAACCAGATGGAAAGTTGGGAGCAAAAAATCTGGGCTCTCACTTTCAATGTGCAGTGAGATGAACGCAGAAGTGGCGGTCGTAGTCTTTATTGCGGCTGGTAAGGAAAAAAAGCCAAATAAAAGAGAAAGGAGAAGTAAGATTATATTCAAAGCTTTATGTGAAGATCTGGGAATACATGCCACCTGAGAAAGTCAGTAAGGGAAATTTTTTTCTGAATGGGGCTAGACTAGAATGACAGCAGACTGTTACGTAAAGTAATTAATTTTGTTACAGTGTGTTCAATTTTTAACTTTAGTTTATATAGTTAGAAGTGTATGGTTCAGCTGTTGTTAGTTGTAATATGTATTTTCTAACACCGTGGTAAAGAAGTGAAACAAATTAAGATTATTTCAAAGAAACAGCACAAAAATATTAATAATTATTTTAGGTAAAAACTATATGTTAAGTTGAGGTATGGGGAAAATGTAACCTACATATGACAACTGAATAAAAATTTCTTCTAATTTAAAATCATTGGTTGCCTATTATGCACGGTGAGTCAACAGGAACTTTAATACTTTGAAATGATATAGAAATTTATTGAAATAACTTACAGAATCGGTAGATGTTTCATTTTGTAGCAAACACTCTCGTGTTTAATTCACATAGTGCATCAGTACCCCATTCCGCCACCAGTAGCGCCAGCATAGTGCACAGTTGAAATTTAGGGATGGGTCACAGACATGTCTGTGGGATGGGCTAAACAGCGATTTTCCGATATCAGTGATTTCTGTGAATGCTACTTTTCGGTAACTGTGATTCTTAACTGCGACTTGTCGCAATTAGCGAATTCACAACTTATGTCCCTCCACACGTCACCAATGCTAAATTTCTACGATTGTTTGCTGCTTCTGCGACTTTCGCGATTTCGGCACTTTACGCGATTTATCACTGTAGATATTACACTGTCACTAATAGCATGTAAGAAGTTAACTGTGTCAATACAAACAAGAAATATATGCTCGCCTGTATAGGCGTTTACTTGTCTGAGCCCAAGGTTAATGTTTCGGTTACTCACTTGTCAAAAGTTACCCGAAATGGCTTTATTAATATTTCTAACGATTCTTCCTTGGTTTTTACATGATATATGAAAGACACGCTTGCCCAGAGAGAAAACTTCATCTCAACAAAGCAGTCAGTAGTATGTTTCACTTATGTGCTTCGTTTGGCCTTAATTTTGTATTAAAGGAACAAATGAGAAAATATTAAAAGTGTGATGTTGAGAATCATAACACAAATTACCACACACTACCGTAAGAGTTCATGATCAGAAAACAGATTCTAATCACATTGTTACGTTCACGGGTATCTGAACCACATTTTCAGTCACTCGATATAGGGATAATTAAAAAAAAAATATAATTGGTAGCAGAAGTGGAGGAGTTTCCACAGCATCTTTACACCGTCTTCGTCAGAAGCAAGTTAGTTTCGAAGTTTGTGAATGAACTTAGGGACACCGTTTATGTAGAATGCGAAACCACGTTCACTTTACTTGCTACCATTACCAGAAATATTAGCAGTTGTATAACGTGAATTATGTTGCTAGTAATCAATGGCAGCACAAAAGTTTAATAATCTTCGTGATTTTCCAGACGCAGTTCTCATATCAATTACTGGTGCTCCATATACAGGTGAAATAATCGTGAAAATTCAAGACGACTCTTGAAGAACTCACACTTTAAAAGGTCCACAATTGATGGCATAAGTGTGCAGAATAAGTACTAGAACAATGTGGGATTGAAGTCATTATGTGATTTGCAAGGGGCAAATGTAAACTACACTGTGAATGAATAATGAAAATTCCATTCTCACCTTGCTTAAGTCAACCCATACCCCAAAATTTTCTGCCTCGTAGTTAACGGTAAAGACATGGTAGAGTGTGATATTGAACCGTCCATCCCTCCCACCTTGAAATGTTGGTTGTGATGAGAACAGTTCTAGGCTTATGAAGGTTGCGTGTTTTAAGGTTGATGATGTGCAAGTGAAAGCACTGCAAAGTACTGATCTTACAGATAAAAGCTGACATCGTGAATAGTGTTAATGCAATATTGAAAAATACACACAAAATTTAACTGCGTATTGTACTGCCCGAAAAAGATATGTCTTGCGTATACAGTTGTTTAACATTTGGTACAAGTTACATAGCAGACACCAGATTGCATTTTTGGTAGTTTATGTACGATATACTCGTATGTGTGTAATACCGGTACATATCAAAATACGTTTCGGACCCTTGTCCATTATCTAATATGTTGTGTGAAATTACCCTGCAGTTTTAGCTTTTAGAATGCAAAGTGTAACTATGTCACGATAATTCCGGGCTGTCGTATAGGTCTATCTAAATACTAAAGAAACTCCATCCGAACAAGCCACGAAGGCCCAACGGCACAACTTTTGGCTCGGCATTCACATTCGTCGGCTGCACCAATTCTCAACCGAGTATAAAATTTCTGCCTTTATCAGAGCAAATTAGCTTCTTGGTTCATTTCTTCGACGAGAAGTACAGGGTGTTTATAAACGAATATCGGGGTTTTAACGCTTTATAATATTTATTACATTAAACTTGAAGTTATAAATGACATGTCAAATGAAAGAGCAACTCAGTTTTACGAAGAACCTTATAAATGTTCAATGTGAGCACCATTTGTCACACAGCACACATCAAGTCTATAGCCAAGCGCTGGATACGCCGCAAAGGGTCCAATGACAGGGCTTACTTTTCATGGCCTCCACGTTCACCGACCGAACACCATGTGATTTTTACCTTTGGGGCTTCATCAAGGATTGTGTGTACGTGCCTCCGCTACCAGCAGACCTCACTGAATTAAGAATCCGGATTGAAGCAGCTGTTGCTACAATCACTGAAGACACACTTATCAACGTTTGGGAAGAACTCGGCTATAGACTTGATGTGTTCAAAATGGCTCTGAGCACTATGGGACTTGACATCTGAGGTCGACTTGATGTGTGCCGTGTGACAAATGGTGCTCACATTGAACATTTATAAGGTCATTGGTAAAACCGTTTGAGTTGCTCTTTCATTTGACATATCATTCATAACTGTAAGTTTAATATAATAAATATTATAAAGCGTTAATACCACGATGTTCATTTATAAACACCCTGTATATAGTACGTCTTAGAATGAAGTACAGTACGGACACTGGTCAGCAGATGGCACACGGCATCTAACGTTAACTGTGTACTCTTTAGTTGCTACTTGCGACTCCAATAAAAATAAACTTGTCACGGAAATCTGTTATCCCCAAAGAAAACAATAGTACGGACTTCTGCCATCAGATTGCACACGGCGTTGCATGTTAATTGCGCTTGCGACTTGTCAACCAGTGAGCCGCTGTTATATACATTCGGTAGCATAACAAAGGATTGCAGAAAGAAGTAGAAGTACGCAATTCGCCCAACAGATGGCACACAGCGTTGAATTTTAAATGCTACTTGCAACTCCACAGTTGTGACTGAAATCGTAGCCTGATTCTGTAAAGTTTTTATTGAGATATCTGTGACTTCACAATCACTGTAATTCGTAACAGATACGTGATTTCTTGCTCGTCATTTTTAAAATGACTACTGTCATTGGTGTTGTGTCTTTTGGTTTCATGAAAAGAACAGAATATGCTTGAAAACTTTTTAATTCCACAGATCGACGAAGATGACCGAAATAGGGTGGTTTACTACCAGCAAGACGGTGCACCACCTCGTTTCCTCACAGAAGTTCGAGATTTCCTCAATAATCGCTTGCCAGGTCGGTGGACTGGCCGTGAGGGGCCAATAGCATGGCTACCTCTCTCCCCAGACTTGACTCCACTGGATTTTTTTCACTGGGTTTCCTTAAAGGCAGTGTGTTTGTTACTCCCCTACCAAATAATTTAGCCGACCTGGAAAACAGAATCTACGTTGTCGTTGCACAAGTTACGCCCGATTTGCTGTAGTGAGTATGGGACGAAATTGATTACCTGTGGGATATTTGCCGCATCATAAATAATAGTCAAATCGAATAAAAATTACACTTGCCACTTTTATCTGAAACTTGAGGTTGATTACTACAAAAAGACACATCCGCCGATTCTGTAAGTTGTCTCAATAAATTTCTGTATCATTTCAAATTGTCAATTGGAGTGGCCGAGCTGTTCTAGGCGCTTCAATCTGGAACTGCGCGACCGCTACGGTCGCTGGTTCGAATCCTGCCTCGGGCATGGTTGTGTGTGATGTCCTAAGGTTAGTTAGGTTGAAGTAGATCTAAGTTCTAGGGGACTTATGACCTCAGATGTTAATTCCCATAGTGTTCAGAGCCATTTGAACCATTTCTTAATTTGTAAAGGCCTTTTTGACTCATCCTGTAGTATGTACCTCAAAAGAAAGTTAGTCACTGCGTGCTAGTGTTTCAGAGTATCTATTCAGGGGCGCTCATACGACAGTTTGTGAGGGAAGTATGATGGAGTATTTTTAAAATTTTGGGGATGAATAGCAACCTGTAAGAATACCAACTTTTTCATCACGTTCTTGAAAGGAAAACATCTGACGACTATATTTTTCCCTTTCGCTGTTAGATTGGAGCGGGGCGTCCCCCACTTTACCCACTGGTATGGCCGCCCTTGTAGCTATTGTTTGTAGGCAGCAGGCAAAAGGCGCAGGCAGAACGTTCTTTTACCACTGCCAACGGCCAGTTGTTACAGGGCTTCCTGCTGTTGAATGATAGGTATTATTCGCTCTGATACGGGACTCGGATAGGATAGCTTGTGTTTGATCTTTACCTGAAGGGGCGTTGTTATCGGCACATCATTTTGTGAAATTGGATTAAATAAAATGACATGCAGGGAGAGTTGTTCATGGAAGGTTTTATCACCTCAAGAAAGTGTTATACATGTTAAGTGAACTATTTAATACGTGTAGAGTGGTTATAATATGGCAACCTTATGGTGAAGCTCACTAGAGCCTGATATCTTCAGATCAATTATTTCAGTTCACAACCTACGAGGAAAATTAAACAACTTTGTCATTCGTCAGATCAATAGACTTGTATAGGCACTGCAGACCTCGGGATGCATCGCCAACCACTCAGAAGGAATTAAAGAATATAGCACATATGTCTTATAAAATTGAGTCGAGAAAAATAAATTCAAATAATCCATACTTCCATACTAATATTATAAATGTGAAAGTAGCTCTGTCTGTTTCACGACTAAACTGCTGAACAGATTTTGATAAAATTTGATGTGGAGATCAGCTTGAACGCTGGGAAAAAACATAGGCTACTGTAGAAAGTGTGTAGCACAATATATTTCTGATTTGACTTTGGAACTTCATCATATTTATGAAGACGCTGTTGTTGTTTGGTATGTTCTACATAACATGGTTGAACATAGTTAATGAATTCTTATATAATCCTCTATGAGTCTAATCGATACATCCCTGCTAATATCAGTCGCAAGCCTGCCACATTTTGGCCGCTGTGGCGTTATTCTTCCCTCATAATTTCAATGTTGTAGTCAAATCTCTGTGAACTACTTCTGGTGATGCGGTTAGCACTGCTGTTTCACAATGACAGGTGCCTTGGTTCGATTCCCGCTACGTCTTTTTTTTATTTATTTTTTCTCTTAGCGTCTGAATGTGTGCGTTGTTCTCAGCATTACTTTACCACCATCAATATGCAAGTCATCGAAGTGGCGTCAAATGAGAAGACTTGCACCAAGCTCCCGGACATCCCAACCGGAGTTTCCTGGCCATTTTACTTTTGCACAAGTGCAGCCGTGGATAACAGTTAGAATACAATGTTTATGCAATCCTCAACATGTTTAACATTCATTTTACATACTTACATAACTGTTTTACAAACACACATATTGAAACAACAAAAAAGAAGATATATATAACAGTATAATCATAAGAATATGATGTCATAATACATTAATACAAATAAGTACTATGTATCCATTTTTCTTGCATTTGATGAAGTAAAATTATCAATTATTGCATCAAAGAATTCATTTCAAACTCTTCTCTTTCCTATATACTTAAAAATGCTAGGTCACATATGCAATCTTGTCCCATTAAGGAGTATTTGAAGTGCGACTCTTCATACGACATTATAAACGTAAGAAGCTACAATGGAGTTTTAGGTTCAATGTCTACTGCAGAGTAACATCTTTTCGTCACATATTTCGATATAGAGCTGTTTTCCATTAAAATCTGTTTTATAAAATTCACCCAAATATTTACAGTTCTTTTCAGGCCGTCATCATTATTAGCCTTGTTTGATAAATTTTCACGTTCCAGTAAATATCCAAACGTGGAATTAATATCACATAGTTGTTTAAATTGTGTACTTATTACTTTCTGCAGAAGATCAAGAAAGCTTTTCATAACGCGAGAAATATCACTTTCTGCGGGAAGGCCAACATCAAGCGCCAATCCTCCTGAAATTTTCCGGTGTCTTATAACACGGATTGTTGTATCAATATTCCATTTTTCACAGAGAGACTTAGCCTTTTCTATTGCGTCTTCACAAACCTCGTCTCGAATTTCTGCAAGTTCAGTCGTTAATGATTCAAGATCATAAAAGGTTTCTCTAAAATTAGTTTTAGGATCTTGTAATCTGAGCTGCATGCGATCAGTTCTCCTCAAGATTTCATTCCAGAATTGGACTAAAGTTATGAAATTGAAATTCAGTGTATTTTGCGATAAAACTTTAGCTTTATTTCTAGTGTTATTTGTGGTACTGCCGTCCTTCGCTAATTTTTATAATAGTCCAGCCCGTCGACAACAACACTAACCGTTTGTGCCCTGGCGCTCCATCGAGTTTCGGATTCACATTTAATAATTTTATTTAAAGCGTTTGTTAATAATTCCCATCGTAATGTTGAACGTGAGGAAAAGAGGTGTATGGTATAAATTACTCCAAAACATGTTTCAACGACTGGATCTTGCTTAGCTGCAGTAACTTCTGCTAAATTTAAGAAGTGGTTATCACGATTTACAAACAATGCTCCATTATTTTTTTCCATAATTCTTTGGTTAACGCCAGATATGTGACCTGGCATCACGGCATAACATTGTGATCTACAGTTTCTTAATGAAATATGATGTGAATGTAATTTTTCTAAAATTGTACTGTCATTTGAGGATGCATCTTTTCAATAAATCCCAAAAATGATTCTTCGTCAGAATCTGCTTTTCGAGCTTGTTTTCTTGCTTCGGTTTTCATATTCCACTTTGGCAATCGCACAGTCTAAATAAAAAACCCGAATTTTTGTTATATTAATTAAAATATTACTTTTGAGCAACACAACAACAATAAATAAAATATATAAAGGAAAGAATTACTGCATTGCCAACTGCAGACAATATAGATATAATATTTGGATAATGGCTTTCCCTTCAGTATTTTATTGAACGCTGTTGTAACATCTGATTTCATCCACTGTTCACTGAATAACGGGTTCGTCGAATTGATGTTTAAAAAAATGCAATATACGAGTATAGGGAGCGTCTGCATGCAGCATTTTTGACTGCGTGCGCTTCTAGTGGTACGAGCGGAAAAACTGATGAGCGAATGCCGAAAGGGCAGCAAGTACAAGTAAACCCCCTTTCCTGTAAAGAATCGAATAGCAATGTATAAAACATATTAAACAATATAAAACGTGTAAGACAATGTGTTAAATTTTTGGCATTAAGCATGTAAACGAGGAAAGGCTTAGAAAAGTTTTGGAATTATGCTTAAAGTTCGTGGAAGTCAGAGGGATAAATACAGTCTGAGTAATTTGCGCTCCACTCGAAGGAAGCAGGTTTTTACGTATCCTACAATTATACGTTTGTGACGTCATTTCACATGATCTACATGTCGTACAACGATATAGGCTTGCAGTACATTCAGTGGTGAATTACAGTACTGCCTGCTAAGTGTGTTACGAACAGAGTTACCAGTAAAGAAGTAATAATTTGAAAAGTCATTTCTGATGGTGAAGTTTGATGGTATGAACAGCGAAAATGTAGCAAGCTATAAAGTTTTCTCCTTTTATCGTTTGTGGGAATTTCAGCGAGAAAAAATTTGGTGAAGGTTTGACACTATGTGTGATGCTTGCTGGCAGCTGCTAAGTGCTGTCATTTTCAAGTAAGTCCGCAGCTCGTGGTCTAGTGGCTAGCGTTGCTGCCTCTGGATCACGGAGTCCCGGGTTCGATTCCCAGCCGAGTTGGAGATTATCTCTCCCCGGGGACTGGTTGTTTGTGTTGTCCTTATCATTTCATCACCATCATTCGTGACAGTGGCTAGATTGGATTACGTAAAAATTGGACTGTGTAAAAACTGGGACTTTGTACTGGCGCTGGTGACCGCGCAGTTGAGCGCCCCACAAACCAATCATCATCATCTTCAAATAATGAACGAACCAAGTTCGATTACTTGAGCGCCGACAGTTACATAGCTTGAGATGACTCAGTCATATTTCTTTAAAATATTTCAAGCAATTAATGCCAAAGTATAATTAAATATAACCAATGTTTTATTCAATCTTAGCATCTTTGTGAGAAAACAGGGGAAAGAGCAGTCGATTTTTTCTTGTTGCCTACAGCTACTCTCTTCTGATCTGTCATGCGAGTTAGGCAATGATGAGCGCTTTAAGTGAATAATAATTACTTAAATTAATTCGTGCATTCTGGGTTTTTCTGCAAAGTCATTACATTCTATCCTTTTATCAGAAATGAACGGGAGAAGAAACGACTGAGTCAGTTGTGCCAGAATTGAGTAAAAGCAATCGAATGGGAGAAGAAACGACTGAGTCAGTTGTGCCAGAATTGAGTGAAAGCAATCGAATGGAAGAAACGACTGAGTCAGTTGTGCCAGAATTGAGTGAAAGCAATCGAATGGAAGAAACGACTGAGTCAGTTGTGCCAGAATTGAGTGAAAGCAATCGAATGGCCATCGCAATAACGTGGAAAAACTAAAAATGAAATTAAGCTAATTAATTAATAGAGTCTGCAAACTGATCAGGGTCGAAGTCTGACTATACGCTCAGCAGAACTGCAGGAGCGAATATTTACACCGCCTCAGCCATAAGTAAAAAAGAAGAAAATTTTTCATCCCCGCCAGTTAAGTCGTAATAGGAACTTCCTCTGGTCTACCCAAGCGAGAAAAAATTGCTTCAATGAGAAACATATAAACAAGATCAAAAGACGTAAATTCTCTAATTCCCGCAGATGTAACAGCTTTTGTGTGATCTGAAATAACAATTCGTAATAGAACCAGTCCAACTTCGGATATTTGTTTTTAAGCAAGCACAACTGCTTACATTATTTGTTTTCTCACAGACCACACAAATGTAGCGTTACAAACCGCAAGACAAACACACAGTTTCTAATTGCAGTACATGTTTTATCGTGTTAAATTTGACGTAAGATTTTTCATCTTAATGAGTAGATTATGAGATCATTTATAATTTTTAAATTCGGCTATTAATTACGTGAAATATTTGAAAAAAAAAAAAATGTTGATTCTCTAAGTCTGCGACTGGAACGGGAACGGCTAGAACGAACTGGGTGTCGCCGTAGTCGTTTAGTAATATAGATCAGTGGTACCTATCACCGTAATATTTTGGAACATAACCTATAAATCCTGATGGTGTGATAGCAACAAGAAACTCTACTGTTTAAGTGTTCTGGTAGTGAAAGAAACAACTTTCTGTGTACTGAGATATTCGAATGTTTACTGCAAATATCATTTATAATATATTTTAGTACACTTATCAAGAAATGAAATAACTTTGTTGTAATGATTATTAATTGAGAATATATTTCCCAGAAATTGAACAAAGTAACAACTGAAATAGTCAGGAAAATCTTGTTTGTCTTGGAGACATTTGGTGCCCCTCTGCAAGTGGCGCCTGGAGCGTTATACACCCCTGCACCCATCCTTCGTTACGCCACTGCGTGAGGCTCACAAAAAGTGTGAAACTGCCGAGTACGAATTGGTAAAGCGAAACTGTAGATCTGTATAAGCATGCATAACTAAGGACGGAAGGAAAGAAGGACGATAAGTGTTTAAAGTCCTGCCGACAACGAGGTCATTTGAGATGGAGCACAAACTCGGATTACGGGCCGGCCACTGTGACCGAGCGGTTCTAGGAGCTTCAGACTAGAACCGCGCTGCTGCTACGGTCGCAGGTTCGAATCCTGCCTCGGGCATGAATGTGTATGATGTCCTTAGGTTAGTTAGGTTTAAGTAGTTCTAAGTATAGGGGACTGATGACTTCAGATGTTAAGTCCCATAGTGCTAAGAGCCATTTCAACCATTTTTTTCGGGTTAAGGAAGGGTGGGGAATGAAACCTGCCTTGCTGTTTCAAAGGAACCACCACAGAATTTGCCTTAAGAGATTTAGGAAAATCACAGAAAACCTAAATCTGGATCCCTAATGCGAATTCAGTCTGCTAACCAGTGCGCCATCTCGCTCGGTGCCAAACCAAGGGAAAGATACACGTCGCCTCCAGGAAAATTAGAGAGGCCTTTGGAGAAAAGAAAAGCAGTTGTATGAACGTCAAGACCCCAGATGGCAAACCAGTAATAAGAAGGAAAGGCAAGGTTGAAGGAATGAAAAACATACAGAATGTTCGGAAATTACCATTACAGACTACTATGACTTGTTGAAGGGAGTGAGTAGATAATATTTTGAGTTGGAACCCATGCCAGAAAATTTGCTGTTTCGATGCTACAGCCATCTGAAGAAATATTGGTAATTGATTAGGTGTGTCGCAGTACATCACTTGTTTTACAGTAACACTCATTAACGGCCAAAGATACTGCTCGCGGGGGGTTCTCTTCATTGAGTTGCAGTACAGCCTCATCCAGTTCGGATGCGTGGTGTATCCTTGGAGCACCGCAGTCACGTCTGCTGACGGTGGGGGTACTCTTTCTCGAAGCCGTTACGTAACTGTGGCAAAAAGGGTATGCGATGGAGTTGGACATTGCGGAAATAGATCTCGATAAAGGCAGTGAGCAGCTCTTCCACTATCATGAACTATGCCACTCTGAAGTATCATGTCGATGTATTCTACAAACGTATACTTAACCATGTTATTTTAACGCTCACAGACACGTGAATGATGCTCGAACCAGTTGAGAGGGGTAGGATGAACGTCAAATGATATCAGCCGAACCGACGTAACCACCGCCCACAGTGACTACCCTGTTGCATACCTACCTTGCAAATATGTTTTCAAACGGATGCAGCACGGAAACTGATATGGTTGAGAGCAGGATACAGGGGCTGCCAGAGTGGAAGGCTAAGCAACAAATTGAGGATAGAATATAAAATTTAATTTATTACAAGATTCATGCAAGGTACTGGTAACAACATATTGACATATAACCTGTTCAATTTAAATGTACAACAGCTGATTTAATATGAATCATCAACAAGTTATCTAACATCAAACAATCTGAAAATATGAGATTTAAACCTTTCCCAAAATTTTAATTCTTGTAAAACGTTATTACGAAACACAGAAAATTACCAAACTGGTCACTATAGTTAAGCCTTACATTACCTATTGTGCACAATGGTTTATAGGAAATAATAGCACATACGTATAGCAATATCGGCCCACGACAGCACTGTCTTACGTGACATGACGTCAAAAGCGTTTCCAGAACAGTTTAACACTCAACAGCAGTGAGTAAGAGAAAAGGACAAAAACAAACACACACGGCACTTACAATTAGCCTTGAATTAATCCTAGCTGTGGTTAAGATTGAATTAATTTTAATCCAACAGGTAAACAGTGGTCTCACAGTTGACATAAACTTTACTTGACTAGCGTGACAATTTGGGCGTCCCTTAACTGACATAAGTTCAGTAACAAACTAAAATGCAATTTAAAGACACTCAAGTAAGCATATTGTGAAACACTTCTTTAACAATTTAAGCAAACACGCCCACTTAGGCACTACAGTTCATACGTAAATCAACCGGGGCACAAGTCAGTACTTCGACACGCAGCGTGGGAACACTCACTGGTCAGCAGCGCAAGCCAGAATACGGCAGAAAGAAGTCTCGCAGTAAGTCCACCAGATGAAGATGCACCAAACTAACAGCTCACCTTTAACAATATTAATTCAAATGCTGCTAATAAGGTAATAGCCAGAATAACACCAGCCCGTAGCCACAGCGTGAGGAAGGTTGATCTCGTAAACAGAACGAACGACAGCGAGTCACTGCAGCACCTCCAATTGGGCTGCTCGGCCGGCCCCAGTGCAACTGCCACACACACACACACCACTTGCCGACGCGACTTCCGCTATCTTCTGGCGTCGCTGCACCCAGGCCCGCTCGTCTCTCGCTCTCCCGAGACTCCCATTTCGGTTCCCCGCACGGTATCTCAGAGGGTGCACCAACCCGCGCACTGCAAAGCAAATCGAGAAAGATCGAACACACAACACAGGAACAATCAAATCGCAGGAGCACACGGCACAGAAACTGTACGTTTCCCGGCTTGGGTTCCCATTCAAAATATTAGGTACTCACTTCCCCCTGGAAGGGAATTTCCGAGCAGCCCGTATAGAGTGTCACCATAAGGCAAACAAACTTGAGGGCAGAAAGAGAAGAGGTAGGTGACGATGAGGTGGAAGATACGATCCTGCGAGAAGAAAGAGCAGTCGAAGATCGAAGTGGAAACGGGGCTCCTGGAGTCGACTAAATTGCCTCAGAATTACTGAGATTCTTGGAAGATCCAGCCATGACGTCTGGTGTGCAAGATATGTGAGGCAGGTGAAATACCTTCAGACTTCAGGAAGATTGTCATTATTCCAACTCCTAAGAAAGCAGGCGCTGACAGGTGTGAATAACACCAAACCGTCAGTTTAATAAGTCATGGCGGCATGGTGACACGAACTGTTTACAGGAAAATGGAAAAAGTGGCAGAAGCCGACCTTGGGGAAAATCAGATTGCGTTCCGGAGATATATAATAACACGCTAGGCAGTACTGATCGCGGACAACGGCCTTGCCGCAGTGGAAACACCGGTTCCCGTCAGATCACTGAAGTTAAGCGCTATCGGGCTGGGCTAGCACTTGGATGGGTGACCATCCGGTCTGACGAGCGCTGTTGGCAAGTGGGGTGCACTCAGCGCTGAGGTGTCAGGTCAGACGGGTGTTCTGAACACAATTTCGACACAAAGCAGCTCAATAGGCTGTGGAGTGGAAGGGGTAGGCTAGCAATAGAACAGTGCATCACCATTGACTAGACACTCATTTATTGAACACAGTCAGGTATTACCCAAAAGGAACAATCAGTACAAATTATAAAGTAAGATTTCTTTTCCTTTAAGTCACTCAAACATTTAAACAGGTAAATAGCAATCATTTAACTGCAAGCCTTTTAAGGAAGCAAGACCAGAAAATTTGAATGACGAGTTAAAATCATATTTAAATAGGCTCTGACTGAGCACATATTTTAAAACGAAATACTTCCTTCAAGGAACCAGCGATCAAAATTAATTAGATAATCCTCAACAACCATACTACATCCTAAACTTTTAAGATTAAACAGTAATATATAACATCAGAAAGCTGCAGTCACAAGTTTTAAGCAACACGTTTCAGATGGACTGCACTGCAACAGTACAATACAAGTCCCTCCCCACACAGGAAGTTATTGCCGCAATCGACAAAATATCAACATCATTCCATGTACAGACCTAAAACAAACTAAAAGCTCTCTTAAGTTTGGAACAGTTAATTCCCTTTCAACATAACATACATCACGAGTCTAGCCCTCGGACGGCACCGGCACCCCGCAATTTAGCAAGCGAAAAGCTACAGCGATGCACTCGCCACGTAACCTTACAAAATCCAAGAACAGAGAGCCGGCTCCCCAATAGCGGAACATTTAACCACGCGCAGCGTGTGGGTTTGCGGGATGCTGATCTCTCCCTTAACCTCAACACCAGTTCAAATACTAGTCAGCTTGAACCACCATACACATTCCTTCGGTTACTGCATAGAAAGCCAATGTGATAGGCAAACAGACCAGCATATGATAAAAGCTTAAGCAATTTCCTTACTAGACAACCCTTATGAGTAGTAGCCGTATTTTTTTTATTACGTGAGCGCACCCACAATCAAAAGACAAACAACGCCAATCATAAGGACAGTAGCACATAAGCAAGTAACAATAGGAACTTCTGCTCCGATTGGCTACAAATCAGCGCGTGATTTAACACACCAGAGAACAGTCTTTACAACATAACCATCAACACAATAGCAAATTACTCACACGTGTACTCCCCCACGATTTCGATTCGCAAAGCCATAGACAAAACGTGGAGAACGTATCACTTAGACCGACATAATGTGCTCCCTCAGTTACCCCAAAGAACTGACTCCCTTAGTTGCACAGCAAAGAACCAGACACAGTTTTCGCCTCTAAATTGTCACAGTACAAGTGAGACTCAATCACAAATGTAATTTTACATCACCAGTTCCCGTATAGTCAATACAAGCGCCTGATTTTCACCCGTTTATAACGGCAGGCAGCAACGTCGTACGAAATAGAGCGTAGACACAAGCTCTTACCAATTGTCTTCTACGAAAGCAGCCACCGCATCTCTCGGGAACCACTGGGACACCCAATGCAAAAGTCGTTGCTTCTTGACACAAATTAGAGGACGCCCGCTTCCCGCTGCTAGCTACGGCGCCTTCCGTTCAGAGCCAAGTTGTATATTTCCATGCGATAGGTCCGATCCCACACTCGCTGCGTCAATCCGACAACCCTCTTCCACCACGTCCCGGAGCACCCCCTCCCCCCCCCCCCCCCCCCCAGGACCTCGCCTCGTTACTCCTCGCGTAGGTCCCAGAGGGCGCTGCTTACCGCCCTGACCGTGGCAGGAAAGATAAACCACCAGAGTGGCACTATCGATATGAGCCGAAACGGCTCAAGCCCTTGGAAGGCAAACAGTGGAGCTACTTGATTGAGAAGTAGCGGCTCCGATCTCGGAAACTGATACACGGCCGGGAAGGCGGTGTGCTGACCACATGCCTCTCTGTATCCGCATCCTGTGACGCCTGTCGGCCGAGGATGACACGGCGGCCGGTCGGTACCGTTGGGCCTGCATGGCCTGTTTGGTATGAGTTCAGTTTATTTTTAATACTGATCGCACGACATACCCTAGAAGTGAAACGTTTGTCTCATCCGTCCGTCGGGGATTCCCTAGAGTTGCAACAGGACACACGTCTTGAGGCCATGGTCAGAATCTACGTAGTCTTGGCTCTGTGCGGCACGCGAAACAATTACGCGACGTATCGCTCCAAGGATTTACTTGCGTACGTTTATTGGCAGTTCCTGATTAATTATCTGCGCCGCTTCACAACCAAATTAATAAGTTTCGCCAGCATCCCATTGACTCGCGAGACGAAATTCTCACTACACAGACGTCAATATCAAAGCTCAGTAGCAATCCAACTACTTAAAAAAAATTCCGAGATCTAAGCACTGGCCTGGACTACGTATACTGTGAACAGTTCATACACCACCCCAACGGACCACTACCTACTCCCGCTGATAATCAGCACTACAACGAGACTGAATTACTGTTCCAAGTCAGCGGGGAAAGAATCACACAAAACATCACTTTCAGTTTTCCTTACTGCAAGAAATAAAATTTAGTGACATGAATTAACGTTATCCAACTCCCTTACGTTTATCCCATTCCACCAAGCAGCTAGCTAAGGGCTGAACGTTCCACTCTGACGTCTCTCTCTTTACCGAACAAGTCCACGCACACTAATTCGCAACATTCGCCGAGAAACAAAGGAAAGGCTGAGTAGAATTCCACGCCCACACCCGGGAACCCACTTCGGTTTCTCTCAGTTTTCCGTACTGCACTGAGCAACTAGGTCGATCCAAAGGATCAGCTACTAACTACTTCAGTACACACAGTCAAAACACTTCTTCCACTCCGGAGGCTCATACTTTCTCCACTCCACATGGGATATCGACCAACACCTCGATTTCTCGAACTTCAAACTCCTTCACGAACATTTAGCCAGCGAGGTTCATGAGCAGAATATAGGAATGTTCTTTGGCCATTAAATGCTGCAAGGGATCTGCTTGCTTTCTGACAGAACTTTCTGCAATGAGTGCTGGAAATACCAGCCCTACTGGCGAAACTACTCGCCCTTAAAACCCGCCTAGCCGAGCCCTCTCACCAGCCATATAGGAGGATTGGGGAAAAACCGGCCAATCATTTTCCGGCCAAACAAAAACCCCTGCTCCCTGCAGCCGGAAACTGACTGAGGCGCAAACAAAATCAAACAGGCCTAGCAAACGTGGGCAGCCAGGAGCTAATACGTTACAGAGGATAGGTTGAACAAATGCAAAATACATTTGTGTCATTTGTGAATTTAGAAAAAAGGGTTTGTGAGTATTAAATAGATTATACTCTTCAAAATTCTGAAGGTAGTAGGGGTAAAATAGATGGAGTGAAATGTGATTTACAATTTGTAACGAAATAAGACTATAAAATCGGTTCAAGGTGAATAAATGAAAAGTTTATGGATTGCCGATGACATTACAATTCTGTCAGAGGCAGTAAAGGTCGTGGAACAGCAGTGGAACGGAATGGATAGTGTAGTCAGGAGAAAATGTAAGATGAGTTTCATCAAGAGTAAAACAAGAATAGTGGAATGTAGTCGAACTGAATCAGCCTGTGCTGAGGGAATTAGGTTAGGAAACGAGGCTTCGAAAGTTGTAGATAAGTTTAACAATTTGGACAGCAAAATTACTGATGTAGAGAGGATATTAAATGCTGATCGGCAATAATAAGAAAAACAGTTCTGAAAAAGAAGTACCAGCTAAAATCGAATACTGTTTTAAGTGATAAATACGCTTTTCTGAAGGCATTTTTCTGGAGCGTAGCCTTGTATGGAAGTGAAACATTAGCGCTAAGAAGTTCAAAGAAGAAGTAAGTAGAAGCTTCTGAAATGTGACGCTATAGATATAGAAGAAAGGTGAAATTAGATGTGCATTAGCGCTAAGAAGTCCAAAGAAGAAGTAAGTAGAAGCTTCTGAAATGTGACGCTATAGATATAGAAGAAAGGTGAAATTAGATGTGTAGGTCAAATAACAAATGAGGAAATAAGCAATCGAATTGGGGAAGACAGAAAATTATGACAGAACTGTCAATTCTTCTGTGATGTGTTTGTGACACGACTGCACTTTCTGTTTGTTTACCTGCAGTCCTGAGCACACAAATGGTGCAATGGATAATTTGTATGTTCTTTTTTATCTGTTTGACAAACCAGCGTGATGTCGTTTCCTATGAATGGAAACTGCTCTCATCGTATTGTTGGCATGTATGCACGTTAATAAGAAATTCCAATGATACTATGATGACACCAAGTTTCTGCCAAAACTGTCGTTGTGAAATAAAATAAAAACACCAAGCAATCTTGGGTGCATAAGATTTCGTATTCATTAATACTTTAGCCCCTATGTTTTCTATATCGTCTACAGTTTCTTCTTCTATTGCATCAGCCAATTTCTCTCCCTTACAGAGGCTTCATTCAGTGTACTCGTTTTCACTTGTCCGCATTCTCTGCGCTTGACTGTGGAACGCCCACTGCACTTTTAATGTTGTCACCCTGGCTGTTCTGACTTCTCTAAATGATGAGTCAGTCCTGACGATCATTTAGTTTTCGATTTCTTCACATTTTTTCTGCAGTTATTTCGCCTTGGCTGCCCTGCATTTCCTATTTATTTCACTCCTAAGTGCCTTATTTTACAGTATTCCACTATTTCTCTGAACGTTTCAATACTTACTTCTTTCGTCTATCAGTTGAAGTATTTCATGTGTTACCCAAGGTTTCATCTCATTTGCCTTCCTTGCATCTATGTTTGTCTGTCCAGTATATGTGTTATTCTTTTTAGATATGTCCATTCCGCTTCAACTGAACAACCTACTGTGGTATTCCCTATCGGAGTACGCACACCTTCAACGAGTTTCAAACGTATCTAATCATTCAGCAGTACTGCAGTAACCACTTACTGCCACAAAATTCAGATATTTCTTTTTTTAAATACATTTCATTCTCCCCTCAAAAGGACAGAATTCGGCAGTCAAACACACCGCTTCATCTGCAGCCTCTTACTAGCTGCCTTCCATTGCTTAAACAAAACAAACACGTTGCAAACCTAGGTACCTCACAGGAAATACGCTCTGGCTATCGCTGCCGTTATTGTAGACATTTGCTGATTCATCAACTGAACATATTGTAGATTCTGCTGCTTCTTTAAATGAACATAGGTGCAAGAGCACATATACAGGGAGGACAGTAAGTTGCTTCTTCTTTTAAATACGTTTCATTCTCGATCCAAAAGGGCAAAGTTGTCTGTTCGAGATTCTATTCTAGAGCGCATTTCTTTTAATCTAAATTCAGGGGATGAGTTACTAGTTAGACAGAGAGGAACTCATCTGCGAATATATGGGAGAGGACGTTCAGTTCCGGAATTCACCTGAAAACCAAGCAAACCTCTGAGTAACGTTGGTCGGGTCTGTGGGATTGCAACTATTTTAATTTACGCTGCCTGACAAAAAAGTTAAGCAGCCAGAATTGGAGGAGGAAACGAAAAGAAAGTACATGTATTGAGATGGTATGCGATGTTATTCCAGTGATTACAAAATCGAGCAAATTTACAAGAACTTGGCAGTTCGAGCTCACTTGTCAGCATGACGATGCATCCCGTATGGGCTGGACGAATGCGTTGACTAGGTTAGCAAGGGTATCATGAGGACATTGTATTCTCTCTTAAGGAAAACTGGTCTTTTATGTCCTGGATACTGGCATAAGGACGGAGTTTAGGTACTAGTTGGTTTCACACATGTTTCGTCACGGGAAGATCTGGGAATTTTGCTGGCCATAGGAGTAACTCATCATCACACAGACGGTTCATAGGGAATGTGCCATGCGAGGACGAACATTGGACTGTTAAAGAGTGACGCCACGATACTGCCGCGTGAGAGCTAAGGCATGAGGACGGATGGTGGCCATGATGTACTGTTGTGCCGTCAATCACTACCAACCGTGACCTGAAATCATGGCCGGTGGATCTCCAGACCGCTGTGTCTCTCAAGACATTGGAGGGATGGCGTCTGTCTCCCCCTAGGTTGTCACCATACTCGACGGCGATGGACATCCAGGATAGTGGTAAACCACGATTCATCGCTGAACGCAATGCGGCCTCATCAGAAGTCTATGACTACCAGTCACAACACCAGTCCAAATGCAGCCGTTTGTGTTTTGATCCACACATGGGACAGTAATTCCCTATTCTGGTTGCTTTAACCAATGTCGTGGGGTGACACAGAATATTGCACGGAGTCCATTACTTGTTCCCGGATGGCAGGCACAGATGCGAAGAGCCTCCCTTGTGGTGGTCAGACGACATCGACTGCAGCCTTGACGAAGAGTTCCCTCAAGTGAGCTTGCCCTCACGTTTCCATGCCGTTCAACATCAGGTTACCGTCACATACAAATGCCCCCACAAACATTATAGTGCAAGATTCGACTATACAGACAAATGCAAACCCCAGTGAGGTCCATTTCGAGCTTTGTCAGGTGCTGATAACGCTGCCTCACACGATTGTGCGGCATATTAGTTCATTATCAGTGGCTCTGTTTACTCCCTTGTATACCGTACCAAGCCTGGTGACAACACTAAACACGAAGAACACTAATCAATTTTGATGGCCACTCTGCCCATCACAGAGATTTGCAGCTTTAGTTATTTATATGCGCCTGTACATGTACGATGTTAAAATGACAACTGAGCAAGTCTCTCAAGTGCTTCAGTTTTTTTGTCAGACGGTGTATTTCTGGGACACTGCTATTCATCGTCCCCAACAAAGATTAAAATTGAGCGTGTATAATACCGTGTGTATATGTATGTATGGGAGCTGGACAAAAATATGGAAACACCAAAAAAAAGTTATAACCATGATTAATATGGTGTAGGAACGCCTTTGGCATTCAAATCAACTTTCCGTCCCCTGAGAATGAATTAATAGAAGTCCTTGGTGGTTTTCGAGGGTATCTTATTCTATACTTCATGCAAAATATTGTCAAGTTGAGGCAACAATGCTGCAGGTGGGCAGCGATCACAGGACCTTCTCTCCAAAGGAGATCACCGAGGCTCAGTAATATTGTGATCTTGTGAGTGTGGTGGCCAGGGGAGATGCGAAAACCCATCCTCAAAGTGACAAAAGCAGACCTGGACAATGCGAGTTGTGTGAAAGGGGCTCTGTCGTCTTGGAAGACGGCATCACCATTGGGGAACAAACATTGTACCATGGGATGGAACTGATCAGACAAAAATGGTTACCTAGTCCTTGGCAGTAGTGCGACCTTGCACACTAACCATAGGGTCCACGGTATATCATGATATGGTGCCCAAATCACCACCGAACTCCCGCCACGTTTCACTCTTGGGACGTACATTTGGTCAGTATTTGGAGACAGTGCCCAACAAAGCTCGTACGACCAAATGAGCTTCTTCCATTGCAGCATAGTTTATGTTTTATGGCGGTCATTTGCATCACTGATGAGTGGATTGGAAATTACAGCTGACCATGCAGTCCCTTGTTTCTGGAGCACCCTTCGTGTTATTTTGATGCTGACAGCGTTCTACAATGCAACAATCGCTTCTGCAGTGACTTTTGCAGCTATAGTTCTCTTATTTTTCATCACAATCCTCTTCAATGACCGTCTGTCACTATCACTTACCACAGTGAAAAAATGGTTCAAATGGCTCTAAGCACTATGGGACTTAACATATTAGGTCATCAGTCCCCTAGACTTAGAACTAATTAAACCTAACTAACCTAAGGACATCACACACATCCATGCTCGAGGCAGGATTCGAACCTGCGACAGTAGCAGTGGTGTGTTTCCGGACTGAAGCGCCTAGAACTGCTCGGCCACAGCGGCCGGCTTGTCTGTCTTTCATTCACGTTGTGACTTAGCGGATGACATTTTTCGGCTTTCCCTGTATATGATGTAAATATTCGATACGATGCCTCTTAAAACACCAAACACTTCTGCCACCTTGGTGACAGGAGCACACACCATTCGAGCACCAATAGTTTGCCGAGTTTCTTACTGACTTAGCTCCAACGTAATGCGCTCACAAATACATAGAACACTTTTCTGAACACGGCTGACCTTTGTAAGGTATTGAGAACATTTCGGAAATGCCGTTCGTGGTAAAATACAACAGCACATTCTGGAGACTTGACTAGCATATGCACTTAGGTGGAAGTATGAATTTGTCGAGGCGTTTCCGTGTTTTTGTCCAACCCCTGTATGTGTATATGCATACAGGGTGCAAAAAAATGCCGCACTTGGAGATCGACGTGAGATTCTCCATCCAGATTCAAAACAAAAGTGTATACAGCAAAATCAGATAGGATGCATTTTGAAAACACACATATGAAAACGAGGAGCTGGCAACAATATCACACAGTACGGCGCATCAGAATGTATAGAGGAACGTGTATCACTCCGATGCTGGGGCATCAAACCCCCATCCACCGTGGAGCTATGTGCTTCGATTGCTTGTCCTTTTTTTCTTTTAGACGTCTGTTCCCTAGTTATTGTGGTTTATTACCAGGACATCATATTGTCACATGTCACATGACAATGGAATCCATTAAAATGTATGCATGTGACTACTAACCGCATACTGTAAAACCATAACCTGTTCCGTCAAGTTCACGTAGGGCGACTTCCCGATGGAGCACACAAACGATGAACACATCGACGTGATTTTGGTGCCGAGTGCATCCGAGAATCAAGCTGGTGCTGCTGCCCGTGCGTATGCCTTTTGGAAACCGGAAATTTTCGACCACAAGTAATAGGCAGAGGTCGTCCAAGGTCTAGGTGCACTCCACGGAGGACACTATTCTCGAAGCCGGCCGCTGTGGCCGAGCAGTTCTAGGCGCTTCAGACCGGAACCACGCGTCTGCTACGGTTGCAGGTTTGAATCCTGCCTCGGGCATGGATGTGTGTGATGTCCTTAGGTTAGGTAGGTTTACTTAGTTCTAAGTCTAGGGGCTGATGACCTCAGATGTCAAGTCCCATAGTGTTCAGAGCCATTTGAAAGAAATTGGGTGAAGCGAATATCAAGGCGAGACTGTCAGAGGAGAAGAGCAGCGCCAGCTTGATTAGGGGATGCACTCAGCACCAAAAGCACGTCGACATATTCATCGTTTGTGTGCTCTATCGGGAAGCCGCCCTACATGAACTTGACAGAATAAGCTACGGTTTTGCAGTGCGCGGATAGTAGTCACATGCATGCAGTTTAATGGATTCCACTGTCGTGTGAGGGGCTACTGACACGTGCAAAATGATGTCCTGGTAATAAACCACAGGAACTAGGAAACACATGTCTAAAAAAAAAAAAAGGAAAAAGAAAAGGAACATGAAACATGACAACCAATCGAAGCACATAGCTCCACGGTGTGTGTGTGTGTGTGTGTGTGTGTGTGTGTGTGTGTGTGTGTGTGTGTGTGTGTTGCGTACAGTTATGACTTTTGCACCAAGTCGAACATGCCGAATGTTTTATAAATGACATGATACGGACTGTCGAATCTAGTTTCACTCGTGAAGGTATTTTCAACTTCCACAACAGCCATTATTGCTCGAAACACAGTCCAATGTTACCCGTGAACGAGGCTTTCAGGCACGCTCTGGTATACATCTTTGGGCTCGAATCGTTGGAGGAGTGCTTTTGGGCCCTTACGTAGTTCTGTACAAGTTGAATGCGCCGCTGTATCTTTGAGATACTTTGCCTGACGCATTAGAAAACGTTCCACAGGGTGTTCACCGGCAGCCATGGTTTCAGCATGATCGTGCATCACACTCTGCAACGAATGTGCGTAACTATTTGAATGAAGCTTTTCGATGAAAATAGATTGGTCGTGGAGATCTAATGTTGTGGTCACTATGTTTTGCGGACCTTGATCCAGTAGGTTCTTGTTTGTAAGGACGTTTAAAGGAACAAGTTTATAGTACGCCACTCATGGATGTACACGACTTAATAGCAGCTTCGGCAGTGGTTGAAGCACGTGTGTTGTGTAGGATCCAGCAAAGTTTGATCCAGCGAGTGGTTAAGTGTTTTCATATGCAAGTTGGTGGCTTTGAACATCTTTTCTAAGCTGAACGTAGCTTGTACATGTACGCTTTGTAGAGATAAGCCTGGACGTCAAACATGTTGTTGTTGTGGACTTCAGTCCTGAGACTGGTTTGATGCAGCTCTCCATGCTGCTCTATCCTGTGCAAGCTTCTTCATCTCCCGGTACATCCTTCTGAATCTGTTTTCTGTATTTATCTCTTCGTCTCCCTCTACGATTTTTACTCTCCACGCTGCCCTCCAGTACTAAATTGGTGATCCCTTGATGCCTCAGAACATGTCCTACCAACCGATCCCTTATTCTAGCCAAGTTGTGCCACGAATTCCTCCTGTCCCCAATTCTATTCAACACCTCCTCATTAGTTATGTGATCTACCCATCTAATCTTCAGCATTCTTCTGTAGCACCACATTTCGAAAGCTTCTATTCTCTTCTTGTCCAAACTAGTTATCGCTCATGTTTCACTTCCATACATGGCTACACTCCATACAAATACTTTCAAAAACAACTTCCTAACACTTAAATCTATACTCTTTGTTAACAAATTTATCTTCTTCAGAAACGCTTTCTTTGCCATTGCCAGTCTACATTTTATATCCTCTCTACTTCGACCATCATCAGTTATTTTGCTCCCCGAATAGCAAAACTCCTTTCCTACTTTAAGTGTCTCACTTCCTAATCTAATTCCCTCAGCATCATCCGACTTTACTCGACTACATTCCATTATCCTCGTTTTGCTTTTGTTGATGTTCATCTTATATCCTCCTTTCAAGACACTTTCCATTCCGTTCAACTGCTGTTCCAAGTCCTTTCTGTCTCTGGCAGAATTACAATGTTATCGGGAAACTCAGAGTTTTTATTTCTTCTCCATGGATTTTAATACCTACCCCGAACTTTTCTTTTGTTTCCTTTACTGCTTGCTCAATAAACAGATTGAATAACATCGGGGAGAGGCTACAACCCTGTCTCACTCCCTTCCCAACCACTGCTTCCCTTTCATGCCCCTCGACTCTTATAACTGCCATCTGGTTTCTGCACAAATTGTAAATAGCCTTTCGCTCCCTGTATTTTACCCCTGCCACCTTTAGAATTTGAAAGAGTACGGAATGGAATTATCTTGCGCAGCATAATTTAGTCTAGTGTAGTCTACCGACTGTGTTTTTTATACCTCGTGGGATACAGATAATGCTATTGTATCCACTATTATTTTCTGTTTGCTTTATTCGTTTCATGGACGAAACAAAGTGGTCGTTTACGTCTTTAAGATGTTCATATTACCTCTTAATGTTTAAATGAAGGTAAGGGCAACAGAAAGATTTACGCAAGATACCGTATTGTGGAGGTGTAAATTAGATACAATGCGATGTTTTAACTGAAAAAAGTTTGGTGTGATAGCAACTTGAACATCAGCGAGTCTATATGTCCGTTTCCTACGGCATTGCCTCGTTTCGCTGAGGTAATGTCATTGCGCCGGCACAGTGCAGAATTCATCCTACCTGTTCTTGACCACGCTCCGTGCAGTTACAGCGTTGTCAGAGACTCTTTTATTAAACTGCGTTTCGTAAAGCAGCAGCTATACGTGGCACGGATTCAGCAAGTGGTTGTAAGTCCTCTGCAGAAATACTGACCACGTTCCCTTTATAGCCGTCCACAGTTGCGAAAGTGTTGCTGGTGCAAGAATCTGTGCACGAATTATCCTCTTGATTGTCTCCGATAAATGTTTGGTGGGATTCATTTTGGGTGATCTTGGTGGCAAAATCATTTGCTCAAACAGCCCAGAATGTTCTTCACACAAATCGCGAACAGTTGCGGTCCGATAATACGGAGCATTGTCATTCATGAAAATTCCATCGTTGTTTGGTAACATGAAGCCCATTAATGGCCACAAATGGTTTCCTAGCAGCCAAACATAACCATTTCCAGTCAATGATCCATGTAAACAGCCCACAGGATTGTGGAGGCATCACTATCCTGCACAGTGCCTTCTTGACAACTTTGTTCCATGGCTTTGTGGGCCCTGCGCCACACTCGAACCCTACCATCAGCTCTTACCAACTGAAATCAGTACTCATGTGACGAGGCCAAGGTTTTCCAGTCTTCTGGAAGTCTAACTGATATGGTCACGAACCCAGGACAGGCGCTGTAGGCGATGTCGCACTATTAGCAAAGGCACTAGCGTCGGTCGTCTACTGCCATAGTCCATTAACGCCAAATTTCAGCACTCTCCCATAAAGGATATATTTATCCTACGTCCCACATTAATTTCTGCTGTTAATTCTTTCAGTGTTGCTTGTCTGTTAGCACTGACACCTCTACACAATCGCCGCTGCTTCTCGGTCGTTAAGTGTTGGCCGTCGGCCACTGCATTGTCTGCGGTTAGATGCAATGTCGGAAATGTGGTATTCTTGACAGACACTGTGGAACAAGGAGTATTGAATTCCCCGACGATTTCTGAAATGGAATGTCCAATGCGTTAGCTCCAGCTACCATTCCCTGTTTCAAGTCCGTTACTCCCGTAGTGCGGCCATTATCACGTTTTTTATTATTTACACGTCAAGTTCCGAAGGACAAATTGAGGAGCAAATCTCCAAGGTCATGAAACGTGTCAGTATGCGAAATTACAACATAAAAGTAATAATAGATAAAAATAAATGTTCATGAACCTGAAAAAAGTCAGTCCATAAGTTTAAGTAAACTTTATCAGCAATACAACAAGAATCAGCTTAATTTTTCGAGGAACTACTCGACAGAATAGAAGGAGTGACCCATGAGGAAACTTTTCAGTTTCAGTCTGAAAGCGCGTGGATTACTGCTAAGATTTTTTAATTCGAGTGGCAGCTTATTGAAAATGGATGCAGCAATATACTGCAGACCTTTTTGCACAAGAGTTAAGGAAGTCCGATCCAAATGCAGGTTTGATTTCTGCCGAGTATTAACCGAGTGAAAGCTGCTTATTCTTGGGAATAAACTAATATTGGTAACAAGAAACGACAATAAGGAATATACATATTGAGAGGCCAATGTCAAGATACACAGACTCGTGAAGAGAGGTCCACAAGAGGTTCGTGAACTCACACCACTTATTGCCCGAACCGCCCGTTTCGGAGCCAAGAATATCCTCGTAGAATAGGAAGAGTTACCCCAAAATACAATACCATACGACATACGCGAATGAAAATAAACAAAGTAGACTAATTTTCGTGTCTTAGTATCACCCACATGTGATACCGTTCGAATAGTAAAAATGGCAATATTAAGTCTTTGAACAAGATCCTGAAGGTGGGCTTTCAACGACTGCTTACTATCTATCAGAACACCTAGAAATTTGAACTGTTCCGTTTCACTTATCGTATGCCCGTTCTGTGAAATTAAAACGTCACGTTTTGTTGAATGGTGTGTTAGAAACTGTAAAACTGGGTCTTACTGTGATTTAATGTTAGTTTATTTTCTGCAAGCCGTGATCTGAGGTCATGTACTGCACTGTTTAAAACCGAGCCAATGTTGCACACAACATCGTTTACTACCAAGCTAGTGTCATCAGCAAACAGAAATATTTTAAAGTTACCCGTAATACTAGAGGGCATATCATTTATATAAATAAGGAAAAGGAGTGGCCCCAAAACGATCCCTGGGGCACTCCCCACTTGACAGTACCCCACTCATACCCCACATCACAGCCGTCACCAACATCATGAATAATGACCTTTTACTGCTTGTTGCTAAAGTAAGAGGTGAACCAATTGTGAGCTACTCCCCGTACCCGGCCGTTGTGGCCGAGTGGTTCTAGGCGCTTGAGTCTGGAAAAGCGCGACCGCTCCGGGCGCAGGTTCGAATCCTGCCTCGGGCATGGATGTGTGTGTTGTCCTTAGGTTAGTTAGGTCTAAGTAGTTCTAAGTTCTAGGGGACTTAATGACGTCAGCAAAATAATCAAATGGCTCTGAGCACTATGGGACTTAACATCTATGGTGATCAGTCCCTTAGAACTACTTAAACCTAACTAACCTAAAGACATCACACAACACCCAGCCATCACGAGACAGAGAAAATCCCTGACCCCGCCGGGAATCGAACCCGGGAACCCGGGAGTGGGAAGCGAGAACGCTACCGCACGACCACGAGATGCGGACTATGACCTCAGCAGCTGAGTCCCTTAGTGCAACTGAACCATTTGAACCATACTCCCCGTATTCCGTAATGGTCCAAATTCTGGAGCAATATTTTGTGATCAACAGAAGCAAATGCCTCAGTTAAATGAACAAATACGCCAAGTGTTCGAAACTTCTTGTTTAGCCCATCCAGTAGAACACAGATAAAAGAGAATATAGCATTTTCAGTTGTTAAACGACTTCTAAAGTCGAACTGTACATTTGATAGCAAATCGTATTATATAAAACGATCAATAATCTTTACACGTACCACGTCGTACACTTTTTACGTGAATCACATGAGTAAAAACTACAGCACTTCCAATGCACTGCCGTTTTATACCTTGTGTACACGGCACTAACGCCATCTGTAAATGTGCGTATCACTATCGCATGCCTGCTGTCACCGCAGCGTATGCGCGTGTGTGTTTGAGGCAGTGTCGCAGACTTGTAGCATAAAATGCCACAGTTGTGTTATGTAGGTTATTTTCAGTGGACCAGGAGGACTAATTAGCGGTACGCAGCTGGTGACTTGGTGTTTGTGGCGCAGGGCGGCTGGACGCGTGGCAGAGGCTGGTGAGGCAGCTGCGGGCGCTTCACGGGCGCCTGGTGCAGGTGGGCTCGGCGCCTCTGGGGACGAGGAGCACTCCCTGCTCTGCTGGAAGGCCCGTGGCGGTCGCTCACCACCTCAACCTCACAGAAGTACACCGAGTAAGCCGCCGGACCTCAACGCTGAATCTTTTGCGATTAACTTGAACTGCTGTGCCCACCCTGATAGTCGCATGCGTTAGCACATCGCATATGTGGTTTTTGGAAGGAGCGCCGGCCCCAGTTCGAATTCCCCAAGTGGCATGTCTTTGGACATTCATTCAATTCAGCGTTCATCCATACTTAGGACATGTGGTTACAGGCACAAAACGCGCTGAATATCAAATGTAATTCGGTTTCCAGCGTGATCTCCCTACCTGGCGAAAACGGGAACGCGTAGGCCGTAAAAAACATTGCAGAACATGGTATCTTAGTTCCTCCGGGCATAATTTCTTTTGTCACGGGTATTTTGACTGCTTTTATGCGGCCCAGCACAAATTATCCTTCCGTACCAACCCCATGAACCATGGACCTTGCCGTTGGTGGGTAGACTTGCGTGCTTCAGCGATACAGATGGACGTACCGTAGGTGCAACCACAACGGAGGGGTATCTGTTGAGAGGCCAGACAAACGGGTGGTTCCTGAAGAGGGGCAGCAGCCTTTTTAGTAGTTGCAGGGGCAACAGTCTGGATGATTGACTGATCTGGCCTTGTGACACTAACCAAAACGGCCTTGCTGTGCTGGTACTGCGAACGGCTGAAAGCAAGGGGAAACTACGACCGTAATTTCTCCGGAGGGCATGCAGCTTTACTGTATGGTTAAATAATGATGGCGTCCTCATGGGTAAAATATTCCGGAAGTAAAATAGTCCGCCATTCGGATCTCCGGGCGGGGACTACTCAAAAGGACGTCGTTATCAAGAGAAAGAAAACTGGCATTCTACGGATCGGAGCGTGGAATGTCAGATCCCTTAATTGGGCAGGTAGGTTAGAAAATTTTAAAAGGGAAATGGATAGGTTAAAGTTAGATATAGTGGGAATTAGTGAAGTTCGGTGGCAGGAGGAACAAGACTTTTGGTCAGGTGAATACAGGGTTATAAATACAAAATCAAATAGGGGTAATGCAGGAGGAGGTCTAATAACGAATAAAAAATAGGAGTGCATGTAAGCTACTACAAACAGCATAGTGAACACATTATTGTGGCCAAGACAGAAACGAAGCTCACGTCTACTACAGTAGTACAAGTTTATATGCCAACTAGCTCAGCAGATGATGAAGAAATTGATAGAACGTATGATGAGATAAAAGAAATTATTCAGGTAGTGAAGGGAGACGAAAATTTAATAGTCACGGGTGACTGGAATTCGAGAGTAGGAAAAGGGAGAAAAGGAAACGTAGTAGATGAATATGGATTGGGGGTAAGAAATGAAAGAGGAAGCCGTCTGGTAGAATTTTCCCAGAGAGCATAACTTAATCATAGCTAACACTTGGTTCAAGAATCATAAAAGAAGGTTGTATACATGGAAGAATCCTGGAGATACTAAAAGGCATCAGATAGATTATATAATGGTAAGACAGAGATTTAGAAACCAGGTTTTAAATTGTAAGACATTTCCAGGGGCAAATGTTGTCTCTGACCACAACCTATTAGTTATGAACAGTAGATTAAGACTGAAGAAACTGCAAAAAGGTGGGAATTTAAGGAGATCGGACCTGGATAAACTGACTAAACCAGAGGTTTTGCAGAGTTTCAGGGAGAGCATACAGCAACAATCGACAGGAATGGAGGAAAGAAGTACAGTAGAAGAAGAATGGGTAGCTCTGAGGGATGAAGTAGTGAAGGCAGCAGAGGATCAAGTAGGTAAAAAGACGAGGGCTAGTAGAAATCCTTGGGTAACAGAAGAAATATTGAATTTAATTGATGAAAGGAGAAAATATAAAAATGCAGTAAATGAAGCAGGCAAAAAGGAATACAAACGTCTCAAAAATGAGATCGACAGGAAGGACAAAATGGCTAAGCAGGGATGGCTAGAGGACAAATGTAAGGATGTAGAGACTTATCTCACTAGGGGGAAGATAGATACTGCCGACAGGAGAATTAAGGAGATATTTGGAGAGAAGAGAACCACTTCTATGTATATCAAGAGCTCAGATGGAAACCCAGTTCTAAGCAAAGAAGGGAAAGCAGAAAAGTGGAAGGAGTCTATACAAGGGCGATGTACTTGAGGACAATATTAAGGAAATGGAAGAGGATTAGATGTACATGAAATGGGAGATAAGATACTGCGTGAAGAGACCTGAGTCGAAACAAGGCCCCTGTAGTAGACAACATTCCATTAGGACTACTGACGGCCCCGGAAGAGCCAGTCCTGACAAAACTCTACCAGCTGGTGAGCAAGATGTATGAGAAAATTGAAATACCCTCAGACTTCGAGAAGAATATAATAATTCCAGTCCCAAAGAAAGCAGGTGTTGACAGATGTGAAAATTACCGAACAATCAATTTAATAAGCCACAGCTGCAAAATACTAACGCGAATTCTTTGCAGACGAATGGAAAAATTAGTAGAAGCCGACCTCGGGGAAGATCAGTTTGGAATCCATAGCAATATTGGAACACGTGAGGCAATACTGACCTTACGACTTATCTTAGAAAAACGATTAAAGAAAGGCAAACCAACGTTTCTAGCATTTGTAGACTTGGAACAGCAGTTGAACGGAATGGACAGTGTCTTGAAAGGAGGATATAAGATGAACATCAACAAAAGCAAAACGAGGATAATGGAATGTAGTCGAGTAAAGTCGGGTGATGCTGAGGGAATTAGATTTGGAAGTGAGACACTTAAAGTAGTAAAGGAGTTTTGCTATTTGGGGAGCAAAATAACTGATGATGGTCGAAGTAGAGAGGATATAAAATGTAGACTGGCAATGGCAAAGAAACCGTTTCTGAAGAAGATAAATTTGTTAACAAAGAGTATAGATTTAAGTGTTAGGAAGTTGTTTTTGAAAGTATTTGTATGGAGTGTAACCATGTATGGAAGTGAAACATGGACGATAACTAGTTTGGACAAGAAGAGAATAGAAGCTTTCGAAATGTGTTGCTACAGAAGAATGCTGAAGATTAGATGGGTAGGTCACATAACTAATGAGGAGATATTGAATAGAATTGGGGAGAAGAGGAGTTTGTGGCACAACTTGACCAGAAGAAGGGATCGGTTGGTTGGACATGTTCTGAGGCATCAAGGGATCACAAATTTATCATTGGAGGTCAGCGTGGAGGGTAAAAAACTTTGAGGTTCACCGATGACATTGTAATTCTGTCAGAGACAGCAAAGGACCTGGAAGAGCAGTTTAACGGAATGTACAGTGTCTTGAAAGGACGATATAAGATGAATATCAACAATGGCAAAACGAGGATAATGGAATGCAGTCGAATTAAGTTGGGTGATGCTGAGGGAATTAGATTTGGTAATGAGACACTTAAAGTAGTAAACGAGTTTTGCTATTTGGGGAGAAAAATTACTGATGATGGTCAAAGTAGAGAGGATATAAAATGTAGACTGGCAATGGCAACGAAAGCGTTTCTGAAGAAGAGAAATTTGTTAACATCCAGTATAGATTTAAGTGTCAGAAAGTCGTTTCTGAAAGTACTTGTATGGCGTGTAGCCATGTATGGAAGTGAAACAAAGACGATAAACAGTTTGGACAAGAAGATAATAGAAGCTTTCGAAATGTGGTGCTGCAGAAGGTTGCTGAAGATTAGATGGGTAGATCACATAACTAATGAGGAGCTACTGAATAGAATTGGGGAGAAAAGGAGCTGGTGGCAGAACTTGACTAGAAGTAGGGATCGGTTGGTAGGACATGTTCTGAGGCATCAAGGGATCACCAATTTAGTACTGGAGGGCAACGTGGAGGGTAAAAATCGTAGAGGGAGACCAAGAGATGAATACACTAATCCGATTCAGAAGGATGTAGATTGTAGTAGGTACTGGGAGATGAAGAAGCTTGCACAGGATAGAGTTGCATGGAGAGCTGCATCAAACCAGTCCCAGGACTGAAGACGACAACAACAACAACGGTAGGCCACGAGCTGCAGTACTCACACTTTCGGAAATGTTGCTTTAAAAGTTTCGTCTGAGAATCCTCCGAATAGCCCTGATTTAATAGCTAGTGATTTTCGCTTGTTTCCAGAGATGATACAATACCTTGCTCACAACGGTTTGTAGATGGCTATGAGTTAGAGGATAGTGTTAACGGATATTTTAGTCACACGCGACAAAATTGTACAACGAGGTTAGTGAAAATCTCGCTGTTCAATATGAAAAGTGCCTTAATGTTGGAGGCAATTAGATGGAACAAAAGCTATCAGTTTTACGTTTAAGTTGTACATAATAAAAAAGCCTTTAATGGCGTTTAATAAATTAACGAAATTTACTGAAGATATTTTAATAGCGAAGCGTCGAGATCAGTGATGGTCCAATGAGGTGGTTAACTCGTGCGGTGGTTAGGGTGTAGCCCAGGCTGGAGGCGATGTTGGTCGGAGAGACAAGGGCCACTTCCCTAGGATGTTTTTAATGATTTTCTGTATTTTAAAGTGTATATACGTGTTTATGTCATAAAACACGTTTCGTTTTATTGAAAGAAAACATCATCAATGGTTTGTGATGAAAGATGTTTACAATTAGGTTTTTTTTTGCTGGGTCGAAATCAAGTTCGCTCAAAAAGCTGTTGATTTTACCTACGGTATTTTATTTCCGGATTTCACTCACATTACCTCTGCTTGCACATTTTTGAAATAATTCTTCGTCTGACAGTGTTGTTTCTGGCCTAATACCGCATAACGTTGCAGAACTATGCAGTTTTGATGAGGAACAGGTCACAATGTAGCACCTTTATTAATTGTATGTTTCTTACTGGCTAAAAATATCTCGCGTTTTTTGTACAGCATTATTAACTTGGCCACTAGTTCTTTCTTTGACATAAAATTGTTCTCTTCCTCTGCGATAAGTAATATGTTTGTTGTTTCTGTTGTGGTCTTCACTCCAGAGACTGGTTTGATGCATCTGCCCATGCTACTCTATCCTGTGCAAGCTTCTTCATCTCCCAGTAACTACTGGAACCTACACCCCTCTGAATCTGCTTAGTGTATTCATCTCTTGGTCTTTCTCTGCGGTTTTTACTCTCCACGCTGCCCTCAAGTACTAAACTGGTGATCTCTTGATGCCTCAGAACATGTCCTACCAACCGATCCCTTATTATATCCAAGGTGCACCACAAATTCCTACTCTCCCCAATTTTATTCAGTACCTTTTCATTAGTTACGTGATCTTCCCATCTAATCTTCAGCATTGTTCTGCAGCACCATATTTCGAAAGCTTCTATTCTCTTCTTGTCTAAACTACTTACCGACCATGTTTCACTTCCATACATGGCTACAATCCGCACGAAAACTTTCAGGAAGACTTCCTGAGACTTAAATCTATTATCGATGTTAACAAATTTCTCTACCTCAGAAACGTTGCCAGCCTACATTTTACATCCTCTCTACTTCGACCATCATAGTTATTTTGCTCCCCAAATAGCAAAACTCATCTACTACTTTAAGTGCCTTGTAGTTGCCAAGGTGGAACTGAAGCATCTTCAATAATTATAAAGTAACAATCAGACCCGAAGGACGTTGTCCTGTTTGATATTTGAAGCGATACACTTAATGTTCACTGAAATGCGACACCTGAAATAACAAAACAGACGTTGTCCTGCATGATATTTCAAGCGTTTATGATATTTACACAAAGTATGAAATGAAAGACAAATAATATAATAATTTCATTATTCTTTATTTTGAAATAACATTAATGTTTCTAAAAACAATTCGTTACAATCAATAATGCTTGTTTAATTTTATCTTAATGCGAGTTGATGAACAATATTTTTAGTCAAAAAATGGTTCAAATGCTTCTGAGCACTATGGGACTTAACTTCTGAGGTCATCAGTCCCCTAGAACTTAGAATTACTTAAACCTAACTAACCTAAGGACATCACACACATCCATGCCCGAGGCAGGATTCGAACCTGCGACTGTAGTGGTCGTGCGATTCCAGACTGTAGCGCCTAGAACCGCTCGGCCACCCAGCCCGGCTTTTAGTCAATTCCTGAGGAGTATAAATGAATAAACATGACGGTTTTCCAACGCGAGAATCCGCTACATATAATTGGCCATGTGAAAAGACCGGATTTTGTAGATCCAATCCACAAATCGACACTGTATGACCTTGCGACTTATTAATAGTCATGGCAAATGCCAAGCGAATTGGAAATTGCAGACGTCTGAATGGAATGGGTGAGTCTGAAGGGATCACTGGGATTCGTGGCAGGAGAACAACTCCACACTGAAATTTGCCGTTCAAAATTGTAGCGTCAAGAACATTGCCCATAATTTTTCTATGGCTAATCTTATACCGTTGCATAGCTTAGGTGCTTTTAAATTCCGAAGCAAAATCATAGGTGAGCCAGTTTTTAATCGCAAGTTATGTGGTGACATCCCTGGTAAATCTAGCGAATTCAAAAATTCAACAGGGTAGTTGACTGCTTCTTCAGGATCGGTAGCAGTGCCAATCTATTTGAACAGTATGTCATTACCGGGCAATGACTGTTGTCTTTTGAAGTTAATAGCGTCAACATCTTTTTTTTAGGCTAAAATAGCTCGTTCACGAAGCATGATTAATATAATTAGCTTGGAAATCTGGAAATATGCTTTCAACCAAAGTATCTTTCGTACTTACCATGATGCAGAAATTGTCTGGCAATTTGATTAATTGTGTGTCTCCATGCAATGGTCTTGTTCCATTTCCAATGTTGAGCAATTGCTCGGAGAATGATAGTGCCAATGGATCGTTTTGCAGTTGAACACGTATATTTGTGTTAAGACGTAATGTACTGACATTCCGTGATAGATAACATTGTTTCATATATGCGTTAATTTCATCCGCATACGAAGCGCATGGAATGACAGGCAATGTCTGTCAAAATCACCGGACAGCAGCAGTAAGGCACAAACGAAAAGCCTGGTGTTATTATTTAGATCTTTCATCATTCTATCGAGAGCTTCAAGTGGATGCTTGTGGGCCATAGTGCTTTCATCCCAGACTGTGATTTTGCTTTTTTGCAAAACTGTAGCCATACTGGAATGCTTTTTTTGTGTTGCACATTTGTATGAATGTTCAACGGCAACTTCAGTGCTGAATGTGCCGTCCGTCCGCAAACATGTGAAGTGGCATCAATACCTGATGAAGCAATTGCTAACGCAATATGATTTTGTGATCGAATGCGGGCAAGTAATAGTGAGATGACAAAAGTTTCTATCCAGTGCCACCTGGTGCATCCAAAAATAAGAATCCACCTAGTTTTGCTGCAATTGACAAATTAATTCGATCGTATACAATCTTTTGTTCATCAGTGAGTTCATCAACGAAAGTAATTAGAGACCGAATTGAAATGTTGTTCGCCCTGAATCTCGCTATTAATGATGTCTGTTCCTGGGCGGTCAGGTGAGGGCATACCAGAATGAATGAGTGCCATATTCGAAATCAGAATGCAAATATCTTCAATCTTTATTAGCGCCTCGATATATATTTCCGGCGAAAACATCGATATTGGGATCTTGATGAGCGATCCGAATGCGATGCAGAATGTCGTCGCTCATGGAATCTTTATACACTCCTGGAAATGGAAAAAAGAACACATAGACACCGGTGTGTCAGACCCACCATACTTGCTCCGGACACTGCGAGAGGGCTGTACAAGCAATGATCACACGCACGGCACAGCGGACACACCAGGAACCGCGGTGTTGGCCGTCGAATGGCGCTAGCTGCGCAGCATTTGTGCACCGCCGCCGTCAGTGTCAGCCAGTTTGCCGTGGCATACGGAGCTCCATCGCAGTCTTTAACACTGGTAGCATGCCGCGGCAGCGTGGACGTGAACCGTATGTGCAGTTGACGGACTCTGAGCGAGGGTGTATAGTGGGCATGCGGGAGGCCGGGTGAACGTACCGCCGAATTGCTCAACACGTGGGGCGTGAGGTCTCCACAGTACATCGATGTTGTCGCCAGTGGTCGGCGGAAGGTGCACGTGCCCGTCGACCTGGGACCGGACCGCAGCGACGCAAGGATGCACGTCAAGACCGTAGGATCCTATGCAGTGCCGTAGGGGACCGCACCGCCACTTCCCAGCGAATTAGGGACACTGTTGCTCCTGGGGTATCGGCGAGGACCATTCGCAACCGTCTCCATGAAGCTGGGCTACGGTCCCGCACACCGTTAGGCCGTCTTCCGCTCACGCCCCAACATCGTGCAGCCCGCTCCAGTGGTGTCGCGACAGGCGTGAATGGAGGGACGAATGGAGACGTGTCGTCTTCAGCGATGAGAGTCGCTTCTGCCTTGGTGCCAATGATGGTCGTATGCATGTTTGGCGCCGTGCAGGTGAGCGCCACAATCAGGACTGCATGCGACCGAGGCACACAGGGCCAACACCCGGCATCATGGTGTGGGGAGCGGTCTCCTACACTTGCCGTACACCTCTGGTGATCGTCGAGGGGACACTGAATAGTGCACGGTACATCCAAACCGTCATCGAACCCATCGTTCTACCATTCCTAGACTGGCAAGGGAACTTGCTGTTCCAACAGGACAATGCACGTCCGCATGTATCCCGTGCCACCCAACGTGCTCTAGAAGGTGTAAGTCAACTACCCTGGCCAGCAAGATCTCCGGATCTGTCCCCCATTGAGCATGTTTGGGACTGGATGAAGCGTCGTCTCACGCGGTCTGCACGCCCAGCACGAGCGCCGGTCCAACTGAGGCGCCAGGTGGAAATGGCATGGCAAGCCGTTCCAGAGGACTACATCCAGCATCTCTACGATCGTCTCCATGGGAGAATAGCAGCCTGCATTGCTGCGAAAGGTGGATATACACTGTACTAGTGCCGACATTGTGCATTCTCTGTTGCCTGTGTCTATGTACCTGTGGTTCTGTCAGTGTGATCATGTGATGTATCTGACCCCAGGAATGTGTCAATAAAGTTTCCCCTTCCTGGGGCAATGAATTCACGGTGTTCTTATTTCAATTTCCAGGAGTGTATTTGTCCCAGAGGACAGAAGCTTGAGATGGAAAACATGTCGTCAATAATGTGGCGATAAAATGGCGAATCTGATGAGGAGAGGAACTCAGTGCTGCATCTGGAAGTGTAATATCCCAATTGTTGTCATTTTCCAGCAACAGCCGGCCGCGGTGGTCTCGCGGTTCTAGGCGCGCAGTCCGGAACCGTGCGACTGCTACGGTCGCAGGTTCGAATCCTGCCTCGGGCATGGATGTGTGTGATGTCCTTTGGTTAGTTATCTTTAAGTAGTTCTAAGTTCTAGGGGACTGAAGACCACAGCAGTTGAGTCCCATAGTGCTCAGAGCCATTTGAACCATTTTTTTTCCAGCAACATAATTCGTGACACGCATCATGATATGTGTCGTACAAAATGTCGTTGACTGTTCGCAGGTATTGGAAGGACGTCGGTCCAGGAACATTAACCAACAACAAACGCAAGAAGAAACATTCGCGTTGCTTTCGATGGACTGTGTATAATCGGCCTAATGTATTTTCCATAAATATGCCGTTGTATCCTTCAACTGGAACATCTCGCTTTCGTGGTTCCCACTTTCTTGACTGGTTGTTCCATGTTAAATATCGCGGCACATCAGTGTACATTAATGTCTTTGCGTATTGACCTGGAATGCCTTGGTGGTTGATTAGTTCGAAAAACTCAGTTAATGTGGTTTTTGGAGTAATTGATACTAGTTGTAGAATAGTCTCTTCCGTGAAATAAACACGCTGTCCATTTTCAAGGTGCACGGCCAAATGTATAACAGCAGGTATAACACATCCGTCTTCTGCTGCTGTACCATAACCTTAAAGAAGGTTGTGACATAAAACAATCTTATTGAAGCAATTATGGTATAACGCAACAGAGCAGTGTTACCCTCTGAGAGGAATTTTGTTGTGTTGACCGTGTTGTACCTAACGGAGATGGCTTATCGGAAGTGAAAGTCAGAATTACGGAAATATTTGAACAGTAACAAACAAAATTTTGCCTACCTGTACTGTTTAACGGGTAAAGAAAACGGTCGCCAGCCTAACTAGGCAAGAGAATGATTAACATTCTCGTTCAAGAAAATAGTTATTAGTAACTTTAATGGATAAACACAACCTATACTTTGTCACACGCGAGTGCAGTGAACTCTTGACACATACGTATGTTTTAAGATTGAAGCTAACAACTGGAGCAACACAAACTATTTGCAAATTTATAACAGATACCGAAACACACTATTACTTTAAGGGCTTACACAAACTGGATGGTCTTTATAACGTTATTATTACTATTCACTGCAGAATCATTAATTGGGTATAGGTTAAGTCTCTCTCAGTTAAATACTTTACTATTTAAAATGAAAGTTAATTGGAATCCAATAACAGGTTGCTTCTCACTATCATTTCAATAAAGAAATTATGGTTTTCATAATTAATGGTCTTTCCGTTACTTGTTACCGAGCATTAACACAATAGACAGACTGTGCATCCTGGTATACTATTCATATGCACTTCTAATGCACAAGAGAGACAAACACTTAGCAAACATGAGTATATAACGTTTCATACTGCAGTTTTCCATCCTTACTACATTGAGAGACAAAATTAACATATATGTAAGATACTGACTCACCTTCTGTGATTTACAACAGGCAGTAATGAGATCATTTACGAAGCAAAACTTTATAAGCCTCAGTCTTACGAACTCTTAATTTGAAGTTGGCTACAATACATTAATAAGCAGTTTTATTAGGTAAATTACTTTCATTAACTTTCTTTTTTATGTTCAAGAGGCATTAATTAGCAAAAACACTAGTTTTTAATGTTCTTTCAGTAGGGACACTCGGAAATCACTTTAGTTCAAACGGAGAGGAACTTGAGAGGTGTTATGATAAGGAGAAAAATCAAGGTTGGTACATAAATGCAGTTATAAATTACCTTATATTTGAGCACACTAACACATCCATTAAGCTGATGCTTCACTGTACATTGCAATAGTGCTCCATTACAGTGATTGCGCAATGTGGTGGCGATTGCAGGTCGATAGGTGGAATTGCAGGTAGAATTGCTGGACTCTGTCATTTCTTGGTGGCGATGATAGATACAGATTCCAGAATAGTTCCAGCTATTTATCCATCCAACCGAGGCATTGGAAAGTAGCAGAAGAAACCTCTCTCGGAACCAGCACAATATGCAACTATCACATGGCAGTGCACAGTTTGGTAGCTCGCCCCCGACTGGTCGCTCGTCCCCGACTGACTCTCAGTTCCACCTTTTCTACATGGGCCAACCACAAATTGCGCACTCTACACAGTTCGGTCCCCGAGGGGAACCACTACAACCTTTACATACAGAATAACAAAGAACCCTAAGTGAGGATCAGCAGTTTACATAACAGTACAGAAATGCATTAAATAAAACAGAGCATTTGCACATATTGACATTTCTACAAAAAAATTATTCACACAGAAATTACAATTATATACAGTAACTTTTGTTCCCTCTAAATGGGGCAAAGTATTTAAATGACAGATACACTACATTGCGGAGAATCATATCATGACATCGAAGTTCTTACAAAGAAATGAGTATACAATTTTATGTTATCGATTCAAACAAACACATTTACAGAAGCTCAGTGATGTAACATTAAATGAAACAAAAACCAAAATAAATCATTGGAGTATTAGAGCTATGGTGTTACACAGGGTCTCTTTCGTGTATCGGAAAACCCATAATACGCCAAACTGCTTCATTGCTGCTGATGTATCGGCCCATTTGATACCGTGTTATTTCATCGTTTTCGTTAACATTGTGAACAGCAAATACAGCCATATCACTGCCCTTATGGATATATTTGCATATATATTTTATGGACTTCACCGAACTGCAGAATTCAATGTTTATGTGCGCTTTGTAGATTTTACACAGCAATGGTGAATACGGAACCACTCAGTGATTGTCAGTGTCAACTTTCGTACCGTTTGATGTGCGTAATTGATGTGATTGACCACCATGGTCAGTGTTTCTACGACGATCAGATGGATCACCATTGATATCAGCGATTGTATCATTTATACCATTTTACTGAAAACGTTTCGTAGATTTTCCATTGTCGATGCATTGTGCCGTTATGTTTATAGCACCGCATGGACCATGTTTCATTTTAGCTGTAATAATCTCATACAATTCTTGATCGATATTCCGATGCGGAATTTCTGCTGAGATAATTTTATCAACTTCTTCAGACAGTACTTTGTCGACCAACCAAATCAAAATACGCGCGTGTGGCAAACCTCGTTTTTGCCATTCAACAGAATACAGCCAGCAATGTGAGGAATGTGTAATCAAGTTCATCAACGATTTTAACTTTTGTTTGAAGACACGTACAGTGATATCGTGCCGATCTATTGCAGTTTGACCTGGCAATAACGCAATTTTAATTTCATCCCGTTTTGGATTACACGTAAATGTAATGAACAAATCTGGTCGTCTGTACGCGTGCAAAAAAGTCATGGCGTCTTGAATACATTCTTGCATATGTCGTGGGCTACCAATATATGATGATGGAAGAATATATGAAGTACCGACGTCGTTGATATTGGTTATTCCTTCTACGTTACCAACAATAGCATCACGCAGATGAATGTATTTCTCAGCTTGATTATACCTGATGTATCGTAATCGCTCGCTTTCAGTTTTCGCATACACGTCAACGATATATTGATGAAACAGCTAGCGGCATCGGAGAATATTACTGTCTTCATTGTCACGAATCATCAACCGATAGCGTAGAAGTTCATCGCACTCACTTTCTTGCTGGTTTCTGCACCTGCGACGTAATAATTAAGACAAAAACAAATTAATCGTGCATAAAAATAAAATATTAGGTAATCACATGTGTAGATTATACCTGTTGCTGGATTTCTTTGTTTGATATTTAAATGATATCCATCTTCTCCTTCCCAAAATATCAGTGGGTATTGCAAAGCGTCGTAAGAGCGATGACTGTCTTTAATCGTATGCACTGTGCTATTTCTACGTTGGGTTCGTAGATCTTGACGCTCAAATGAGTCGCCAGCCGTAACAACTGCAACTTCTTTAGTAGTCGGTGCATTATATCGGCCCGCGTGCTGCCCAGGTGGTACTTTGTCTGCTTTGATGACGATCATATAGTTGTCGTTTTGCAGTCTGTTTGAAACGATATTGAACAACTGGACCACCTGGTTGTGGTTCTGCAAAAACGGTACAAAAATACCCACTATTTCTCGCTCCTCAATCTGCTCGATATGGTTGTACTGGCAGCGTGCGTTTATTTGCTGCTCCTCATCACCCATGAAGTAGATTCGCAGAAATTTTGAATTGGTATCAGGCATTGGCATTAAAGAACCAATTTGATGATACACTTGGCCATGAATCTTAAAAGTTGATTGAAAATTTCGACCATCCGAATTCTGAACGATTTATGTTGCTCCAAATGATGTTATTTGAAAGCACGAATTTTACGCAAAAGCAATTTAGATTCAGATGTAGCTCCAGCCAATAATGTTTTCAATGGTTCTGGCGACGAATTCAATGGTGGCAATACAACTTTTCCAGACGCGCAGCAGAAACCGGCCGATTCACCTTTGTGTTTGAGTGCATGACAGTGTTGGCAATGTTTGTTCATAGCATCGATTACAATTTATGAATGTGACAAATAGTCGATGTCCGACTCATGTTCAAGTGCAAGGCGAAGAAGTGATGCACGTGTCAATGCGCGGTACACTTGGCAAGGCAGCCTGGTTTCTTAAATTTTCATTGTCCGTCAATTGATCTTCTGCCGATCTGTTTAATCGACGGTTCTGGACTAATTGTGAATTCCGATTCCGTCGACCAATATTTCCTCCTCGTCCACGAAGACGTGGCATTGTTTCATGTACGTAACTTATATGTGAATATAATACACTTAATATTGACTGAAGTGCGACACCTGAAATACCAAAAGACACCGTACAAAAAAATTAAAATCTCAAAATAATGAAACACAGTTAATATAACACACTCAAATTAAAATGTCGAAAAATAAACGAAATCCTAAGCACATAACTTGTATCTGAATATAATACGCTCAACATTGCACACAAAAATGCAATGCCATCTACCGTGCTGATTTAAGAATGTATATTTTCCAGGCCCCCACTTGAATGCATACACAAAAATTCATTCAAGCCGATCCAGCCATTTAGTTGCAGAATAGATAAATAACATAGATACCGACTGAAGCGCCACCTGCCGAGCTGATTTGTGAATCTAAACCATCCAGGGCGCCACCCAAACGCATACAAAAAAATTCATTCAAATCGGTCCAGCCGTTTAGGAGGAGTTCAGTGACATACACACGTACAGTAGAATTATACATATAAAGATAGAGGACAATATGACCATACAAATTAAACATTTAACGGAACTTACTTTTCGAATAGGATTCGTATTTAATATTCCATCAGAATAATTGTTTTACGAGTTTCTATTTTTAGCTGCTGAAACGCTGCAACGTGGACCTCTCAGGTACATGTCATTGTGACAGGTGGGCTGTTACAGCAAGTAACATACGTGAACAAGTCGTCTGGTTATTCGCGTGCCATTTTCTTGTGTGTGGCGTTATATTTATGGAGAGCACTTCGTCTTACATACGATTTTCTCTATCCGTTTAACAGGTCGCGTGTAGCGCATAGGTTTCCCAGTTCCTTTCCCACGCTCGGCCAGTACCGCTGTTGAAGCTACTAGAGAGTTGTATATATACTGAAGCGGCAGGGACCAAAACAAGAGCACCGATGACAACTCCCATCCTCCCTGGAACATTTTCTGCTGTCCGCTTCTCGTAGCAGATCTTGTTTCCGACGGTTGTTACGCTGTAAAACATTGCTTGACAGGTGCTGTTGCGTTGGACTCGCAAATGGAAAGAACGAGCCATGTTTTTCTGCGTAAAAACCCGATCAACTTGCATCGACCGCAACGACAGAGAAAAATCCTTCCCGGTTGACTTACCAAACAGAGTGTGCGGTCTGTAAGCCTGCACGCTTGCGATCAATTAGAAAGTTAAGTAAAGTACTTGTCAATGAATCAAGCCGCTGGTTGTTTTTTTTGCGTCGCACTGGACTGTTTACGCAGCGCAAGAGGTGGCACAGTAGCTGGGAGGTTCAGATGGTCTATTGGACATTCTGATTTCTGTTTTTCGTTGTTTCCTTGGGCAAGTACTGGGGTAGCCTCCTACGAAAAAGACTTCCTGGAGTCTGTTTGCGGCTATTAGTACATTTCGGTGGAAGACAGCAAATTAGTGCACGTGTCACGGTTAGGCAAAGACTTCTGAAGGTTCGTACAGTACTGAGAGAATATTTGGGCATAAATTAGTTTTGCCACAGATCTTCTGTATAGTATCCTAGCTCAGATATAAGTACCTAGAAACGTGGGTTTATATTTGGAATACTGAGAAAGCAATCACCGGATATCAATATCCAAAAGGCAACTGACAGTTTTTCAGTGCATCAAACCGTTACAATTTATTTGCCGGAATATTTTGCTCGTTGGACGCCGGGATCCGACCATACGCCCGATTATCTAAGAGTGTCTGCCTGCTCTGTGGGGGACCTGGATAGAATTAAGAGTTGCGTTAAGGACTTTATAGTTGGGTAGACTAGTTCAGTGGTATTCTTCTGACCTGATGAGGAAGACGCAGGAGCTGCTGGAAGGAGAAGTGGCAGCTGCGGTTTCAAAAGCCGCTACTACTCTTAGGCAGAGCGATATATTGTCTACAAACACTTCAATAATAACGTCTAATAATCTCTTAAGCGGGCGGTTAAGTGGTGTTGGTGGTGGATATGGTGTTATGGGCGCTCAGCAGTGTAGTCTTTAGCGCCCGAACGGAAACAACAACGGACGAGTGTCACTAAAATGCAGCAAGTGCAAAAATAGGACTAAAATTAAAGGTGAAAGGCTACATAGGCAGTTTGCATGTCGACAGTTGCAAAGTGGAAAGCAGCACATAAAGAGGATAACTGCAAGAGAACGTAGGGGAAAGGGTTAAAATGAAACACGCCACATCTTTGGAACAAGGCCTATTACAAGAATAAAAAGGAGTGGTAAGCCACTCGGCAACACACTAAAAATTCCAACCTAAAATTTTAGGCTGAAGCCCAGTACCTTAAAACTTCCTTGACACTCGCCTCGTCATCGGCTAAAATCAAGGGCAGATCCCCACTAATATTAACTTCCGCCCTGACAGAACGATATAAATCACACTCAACTAAAATGTGGCGGACAGTGATTCGTACGCCACACGGGCGGTTAAGCGAAGCGTCAATAAATGACCAGAAGTGAATAGGCTAGCCAAGTTATGATACAGAGGGAACTGGTAATTTTGATTACTACTTCAAGTGCTGTTCCCGCGTGATCATAGCCTAGTAATTCGGCAGCTTACGTGGCTAATTCCAGTATTTTCCACTGATAAAGATTTTTCGTACGCTCTGTAAGCGCGGCGTAAACAAGCGGAGAGTGGTACTGAACGCTAAATGTCTCCTAACACTCGTATTGTAGCAAATTAAAATAGGATGGGACGGCAAAGTTTTTGCTGCCAAATGTAACTGAGGAAGAGATTGCATACCGAAATTTGGCAGTGGATGGATCTACACTCCTGGAAATGGAAAAAAGAACACATTGACACCGGTGTGTCAGACCCACCATACTTGCTCCGGACACTGCGAGAGGGCTGTACAAGCAATGATCACACGCACGGCACAGCGGACACACCAGGAACCGCGGTGTTGGACGTCGAATGGCGCTAGCTGCGCAGCATTTGTGCACCGCCGCCGTCAGTGTCAGCCGGTTTGCCGTGGCATACGGAGCTCCATCGCAGTCTTTAACACTGGTAGCATGCCGCGACAGCGTGGACGTGAACCGTATGTGCAGTTGACGGACTTTGAGCGAGGGCATATAGTGGGCATGCGGGAGGCCGGGTGGACGTACCGCCGAATTGCTCAACACGTGGGGCGTGAGGTCTCCACAGTACATCGATGTTGTCGCCAGTGGTCGGCGGAAGGTGCACGTGCCCGTCGACCTGGGACCGGACCGCAGCGACGCACGGATGCACGCCAAGACCGTAGGATCCGACGCAGTGCCGTAGGGGATCGCACCGCCACTTCCCAGCAAATTAGGGACACTGTTGCTCCTGGGGTATCGGCGAGGACCATTCGCAACCGTCTCCATGAAGCTGGGCTACGGTCCCGCACACCGTTAGGCCGTCTTCCGCTCACGCACCAACATCGTGCAGCCCGCCTCCAGTGGTGTCGCGACAGGCGTGAATGGAGGGACGAATGGAGACGTGTCGTCTTCAGCGATGAGAGTCGCTTCTGCCTTGGTGCCAATGATGGTCGTATGCGTGTTTGGCGCCGTGCAGGTGAGCGCCACAATCAGGACTGCATACGACCGAGGCACACAAGGCCAACACTCGGCATCATGGTGTGGGGAGCGATCTCCTACACTGGCCTTACACCTCTGGTGATCGTCGAGGGGACACTGAATAGTGCACGGTACATCCAAACCGTCATCGAACCCATCGTTCTACCACTCCTACACCGGCAAGGGAACTTGCTGTTCCAACAGGACAATGCACGTCCGCATGTATCCCGTGCCACCCAACGTGCTTTAGAAGGTGTAAGTCAACTACCCTGGCCAGCAAGATCTCCGGATCTGTCCTCCATTGAGCATGTTTGGGACTGGATGAAGCGTCGTCTCACGCGGTCTGCACGTCCATCATGAACGCTGGTCCAACTGAGGCCCCAGGTGGAAATGGCATGGCAAGCCGTTCCACAGGACTACATCCAGCATCTCTACGATCGTCTCCATTGGAGAATAGCAGCCTGCATTGCTGCGAAAGGTGGATATACACTGTACTAGTGCCGACATTGTGCATGCTCTGTTGCCTGTGTCTATGTGCCTGTGGTTCTGTCAGTGTGATCATGTGATGTATCTGACCCCAGGAATGTGTCAATAAAGTTTCCCCTTCCTGGGACAATGAATTCACGGTGTTCGTATTTCAATTTCCAGGAGTGTATATTTGTGAAACCGGTAATGAAATGGAACATTCTATTAAAATGTGACTGTGGGGCTGTGGTAGACATTTTTAAGGAAGTTTTCCACATGGTAACAGCCGCCATGGCAAATGCATTAAGTGCTACTCCAACGATAGTGTCGTCTGGAATAATATGGAGTGGTTTGAAATTTAATCCACCACATTGACGTAGCTGCTGAACGAATAATTTACATCACCACTTTACATCAACGTTGCTTTAATTTACATCACCACTTTTACATAACAGTTGCTTGTCAAATACTGGCAATGAAATGTCTTGCACCATCACAGTTCGAAATAATTACCAGCATGTCGAGACCACCTACACAAGCCCCACTACAGGATTCGGCTACAATGTTGAATAAAAGTTCAAATGAATTTAAAATTCAGCGCTAAATAAATAATTTGGATAGAATTATAATGATAAGCTCCTGGTTTTCCAGCCGGCTATTATACGATTGACATTCCCACCATTTTCTGACGAAACCCGAGATCCGAGAGCTTTTAATCAGCAATTATTATTCTTATAGTCTTTAGACCGAGGACTGATCTGATTTAGCTCTACACATTAGCCTACACTGAGGTAACAAAAATCTTGGTATACCTTCTGATATAGAGTCGGACCTCCTTTTTCCCTCCATAGTGCAGCATCCCGACGTGGCATGGACTCATCAAGTCGTTGAAAGTCCTCTGCAAAAATATTGAGCCATGCTGTCTCTACAGCCGTCCATAATTGCAATAGTGTTGCCGCTGCAGGATTTTGTGCACTAACTAACCTCTCGATTATGTCTTTAACGTCGGGCGATCTGGGTGGCAAAGTCATTCGTTCGAATTGTCCAGAATGTACTTCAAACCAATCGCAAACAACTGTGGCACGGCGACATAGCTCATTGCCATCCATAAAAGTTCCATCGTTATTTAACATGAAGTCCGTGAATTGATGCATATGCTCTCTAAGTAGCTGAATATAACCATTTCCAATTAATGATCGATTCATTTGGACCAGACAATCCAGTACATTCCATGTAAATATGGCCCACACCAGTATGGATCCACCACCAGCTTGCACGGTGTCTTGTTGACAAATTGGCTCCATGACTTCGTGGAGTCTACGCCACATTCGAACCTTATCATTAGCTCTTACCAACGGGAATGGGGACCGATCTGACCGGGCCACGGTTTTTCAGTTGTCTAGGGTGCAAACGACATGGCCGCGAACCAAGGAGAGGCGCTGCAGGCAATCTTGCGCTGTTAGCAAAGGCATTCGTCTCGGTCATCTGCCGCCATAATCCATTAACCCCAAATTTCGCCACACTGTCCTAGATGATACGTTTGTCGTACATCCCGCAGTTATTTCAGTTTTGCTTGTCTGTTACAACTATACGCAAACGCCTTTTATCTCGGTCGTTCAACAAAGGCCGTCGGCTACTGCATTGTCCGTGGTGAGAAGTAATGCCTCAAATTTGGTATTCTGAGCACACACTTGACACTTTGGATCCCGGAAAACTGAATTCCCCGACGATTTCCGAAATGCAATGTCCCATTTGTCTAGGTCTAGCTGCCCTTCCGCGCTATCGTCTGTTAATTCCAGTCGTGTGGCCATGATCACGTCAGATATCTTTTCACGTGAATCATCTGAATATAAAAGACAGCTCCGTCAATGTACTGCCTCTTTATACCTTACGTACGCGATACTACCGGCATCTATATAAATTTGTATCTCTGTCTCATGACTTGTCACCTCAGTCTGTACTCTGCAATACTCTTCATCAGGTCATACCGTTGGAGCTTCTGTCCGTTTGAACCTGAGTGATATATTAGTAGCCAAATAAATATGAAATCTTAAGTACAGCTAGAGGAGTTTCATTTTTAATAAAAAGTATACCAGCTTATTTCCCACCATCATCCAATTTAAATATGGATGTACGGAGATTGATATATTTAAGGCTTCGTGTCCCTTAATACGCCTTACCTCTATTACCAAATTATTATTCTTGTTGCCTCCTTTTGGGTCAGACCAACCTATTCCTTCGTCTAGTCAAGCTATGACCAAAGCTCTCTTCATCCGATTCGATTCAGTACCTCTTGACTGATTATCCAATCCACCCAAGAAATCATTCGTCACATCACATTTGAAAAACTCATCTTATTACCTGTAATGCTTATCCTCTACGTTTCGCTTCCACATAATGTTATAATCCAGATAAAAAATTTCACAAACGACTAAAATTTATGTTAGATCCTGCCGTGATTTTCTCTTTCAGAATAGCTTCCTATGCTATATACAAACTGCATTCTGAGTCCTCTTTGGCGCGCCCGCATAGCCGCCAGCATTAGCACGCCGCTCCCTAACTTCAAAGAGGCGCGCCGGTCCCGGCGGATTAAAGACGAGAGCATGTGTTCTGGCAGCCAGTCTGGATATGGCTTTTAAGAGGTTTCCCATATCCAGCTTGCTGAATACGGGCTGGTTAAGACTCTTATAACGTGAGATGAACTGTCCGCCACGTTTTCCCCAGAGTGAAGGATATTCACACTTGTTTACATATGAGTCACGATGTGAGTGAAGATTTGTGATTAAATGCATTGAATATTCAGATGGTTCAAATGGCTCTGAACACTATGGGACTTGACATCTGAGGTCATCAGTCCCCTAGAACTTAGAACTACTTAAACCTAAGTAACCTAAGGACATCACACACATCAATGCCCGAGGCAGGATTCGAACCTGCGACCCTAGCGGTAGCGCGGTTCCAGTCTGTATTGAAGGATTCATCGTAAACATAGGTGGCTGCTGGGCTGTAAACTGCACTAACCTTTTGAAAAATGGTTTTCACTTGTATAGGCATCCATGTTATTCCGAACGAACAAAGATATGGACCATAAATTGCGGCAGAGGTATCTGGGAACCAGGACCTGGTATTCAATTGTGTATTGGAAGTATATGTTAATAAACGTAGTTGTAAACATGAAATCAATTCTATACAACTACGTTTCTCCTCCAGTCTAAAACTACACTGAAACAGTTCATCTCGAAATGTTTCTATTTTTGAGATCTTTTTGCAATTGGGAAAGTGGAGACGAATATTTATTGTAATTTATTTATACGTCGTTATCGTACACATAAACAAACTGAGTAATGCGTAATCCTATTTCCTATATAGGTACAGTAGGACGAGTGACAATTAAGATATTTTTGTAGCAGACTGATCATTCTGAGGGAACCTACACAAGCAACATAAACTTCACAGAATAATTCTTGAGTTTCTCCCGGCGTATTTGATAATCAAAATCTGAGAACTGTATTTTGAAAAAAGGGTACTCAGAGTGGCAGATTCAACGTGCTCTCCGCCCAAACACTACAGCAGAACCTGTGGAGATGGATGAAATCACGAGGGAGGAGGTAGGCAGTGCGTTTATTCAATATACAGGCGCACTCTCGGGGAAAATCGCCCGCTTTTTGAAGAAACACCCTGTCGGTACTGTGTTTTGTCCTCCGAATAAAACTCGTGCACTGGTGGAGAGCGCCAAAGATGACCTCGGTTTGAGGAAGGCCGGCGTGTAAAAGATTCCATGTCAATGTGACATGTCGTATATTGGTCAGACGATGCTTACCGTCGAGGACCGATGCCGTGAACACCAGAGGCACACTCGACTGATGTATCCGAGCAAGTTGTCGGTCGCTGAACATTATTTGTCGGAAAATCACGCTATGGAGTATGAAGGCACGAGGATTCTGGTACAGGCGTCGAGATACGGGACAGCGTTGTTAGAGAGGCCATCGAAATTCGCACCAATGACGACCTCATAAACCGTGACTTTGGCTATAATCTTAGCATGGCTTGGGAACCAGGATTGGGTTAATCAAGAGAAATGGAGCAAACGTATAGTTGTGACGACCACGGCGGACAGAGCCATCACACCGACGTCATCTCAGACATAGTAGCAATCTGTTCCACCGCGCTACCGTGGCGCGGGGCGCGGACGGCGGAGGGAGCGCGCCGCGGGCGGAGGGCATTTAAAGCAGCCCCCGCAGCGACCGAACCCAGTTCTGCCTGAGTAGCCATAGCGTACGGATCTCCGTACCGGCACGTTCACAGGAGCTCAGTCCGTCAGTTCACCTGATGATGGCGACATGTATGATGGCCGAAATATTGTGCCCGTTGGACACTGTAGACCGGCAGTACACCCGTGGATATTTTGATTCACAGAATAAAGTTTTGACCACAACTCAACAAGCAACAAATTTCTGTCTTTTGTCTTTTTTGTATTAATGATCAAGATATTTAATAACACTGCGAATATCAGAGACACAAATTTGTTTGTGTGTGGTGAGATTTTTTTTGGGGTGGGGGGGGGGGGTGGGGGGGGGGGGGTGGGGGGGTGGGGGCGGTGGGGACGCAGGCAAGAACTAATTTAATCTAATGAGCAAAAAATAACATGTTAATTTTGGGTAATAGGCCTATATGAACATCTTTATAGAGTTGAATGCATGATTGGTACAACTACCCCTCTGTACAATAAAACTGTCACACTTCTTAAATTACTTACTTATGATTAAAAAATAAACACTACTTGTGAAGTTTCCTATATACAAGCAGAAACTAATATGTAGGCACAGGTTGTTACTGCATAGCGCCAATTAAAGACATTGGTACGGAGTTCCTAGCTCATTACATTTAATGTTTACAAACTATCACGCAAGTTCCGAGCCTAGATTTCTATAGCCGTGTAATATTACATTTCAGTTTTTCTGTTTTACGAAAAGGGCGGCCTCTGTGCACCTTAATTACTGTTAGGTACACTTCTTAAATGCAATATCATTTTTAAAAGAAATGTTGTAAAACGTTGCTTGAATAGGTTAACCAACCACAAGGTAAACGTTGCCGAATACTCAGAATTGACGAAAGCATGGAGCACTATTCAAGCTGGTATAGGAGCTCTGGGGCTGGTACATACGCCATGCGTCAGGGTCTGAAACGCTTCGAAGACGTTCGCACATTTTGCACGTGGGATAAAACAAAACGCACACACAGTTGGGTACACAGATTCCGTTCCGGGAGAATGGGTTGGCTACACCACCGTCTACTGCTGACATTGGCAAATGGAGCGATTAATATGATAAACCCGTGAAGATAAAGGGCTGGAAAAAGAAGATTTTATATCCTGTCTGCTTCTGCTATCGTCAGTTACGAGGGCTGGATAAATGTGAGTGGCAGCACTGTCGTAGCATGAGGGATGTGCGTCTCAGTTGAAGTAGTGTAATGAGTCACGAAAAAATCAAATGGCTGGAAGCACTATGGGACTTGAGGTCATCAGCCCCTTAGAGTTAGAACTACTTAAACCTAACTAACCTAAGGACATCGCACACGTCCATGCCCAAGGCAGGATTCGAACCTGCGACCGCAGCAGCAGCGCGGTTCCAGACTGAAGCGCCTAGAACCACTCGGCCACAGCGGCCGGATAGTGAGTGACGGATGTGTGAATCAGTTGCAGGTTCCACTGTCTGAAAGTGCGGGAGGCCAATTCAAACTCCCTAACGCTATTTTCAGAAAAATTGGACAACGTGCGTGGATCTCGATTGAAATGATACGTGGTCAGGGCGCACAACAAAGGCTTTTGGGACTGCCTGGAGCGTGTGGTGATGCAGCATTGCTGCGGTGTTTCGGGATGGCAAGGATGTCATTCAAGAGCGGCCCCGTTCGGAACGACCCCTACGGATGACATGAAAATTGGGCCCCTCGCCCCTCTGCTGGATGGGGATCGCCGATGGACTGCGCGTGAGGTAGCTGCATAGGTAGACGTATACCACAAAACAGTGCTCTACATTTTGCAAGATATTCTTTAGTGTAGCAAAACTGCAACAAATTGAGTGCAGCATGCATCCGCCCGTTGCGTCATGTGGTTAGTAGCTAGTGGGAATGATGAATTATCGGTCAGTCGTTGAAACTGCGGTATTAGTCGACCTAGGTCCTCCATACGACAGCTCTCTTCAGAAATTCAGGTATTATGGGTTAATTATAAAGTTTACCGCTAAAGCGCAGACCGACAGTATGTGTCCTGTGAAGCACACACAAGGCGCGCCTTTCTCGTCTTTCTTTACCGCGGCGTTATCGAGTGATTTTTTCTAATGACGGAAATAAGTCGTGTAACAGATACGGAGATAGAGCAGCCGCTTTTAGAAATTCACGATAATTTCAGTGACAGTTCTGAAAGTTTTCAAGATATGGATGTTGAGGCTAGTGAAATAAGGACTTCGATTCAGAAACAATTGAGGACGAGACAGTACTGTAGCGGATGGTACCTAGTGCATTCGTTCGTGCTAGTTCAGTTCGAGATTAAAATTTGTTCAGTGACTGTAGTGGTACGGTTGTGCCTCTAAAACAATATGATGTGATGAGTTGTGGTATGTATTTTGTGACTGATGCTCTGTGCAAAATAATAGCTCAACAGACGAACTTATATGGATAGCATTTCGTACCTTCTCATCACAATTTAGCAGTACGCTCCAGCGTTCGCAGTGGGCAGAATACTACAAGGGATGAGGTAAAAACACTTACTGGAAAGCCAGTACTTCAAGGAATTCTTCACAGACCAGAATACAAGATGTACGTTTGAAAGAGAGAATCCGGTGACACACCTTTCTTCATCTTTTGTTGAAGTTGCTCCAGTTTGCTGACAACACCTCGTGTGACCCACTAGTCACTATCCGTAGAAAAGTATTCAAAATGCACTCGATTATGGAGCATCTGTGGCGTAAATTCAGATCAGTAGACCTGCCAGAAAGGAACATCACCGTTTGGGAATCGTTGTTACTCTGGAAACGACAGCTTGGATGAGGCTATTTATTCCATCACAGCGCAGCAGATTCGGCGTCAAATTTTAGGAACTCTGTGAAAGCTGCTCCTGGTATGTACGTGACTGTATTTCTTGCACTGGAAAGGACATTAAATATGGTAGCCACTATGCCCAAGAATGAATGACCACTGCAATTGTTTTGGAGCTTGCGCATGTTCTACTAGATAAAGGTCACTGAATTTATCTCGACAACCGGTACACCAGTCCAGAAGTGGTGGACAAACTAACCAGCAATAACACCGACGTTGTTGGCACTATGCAGAGGATTTTCTGACTTCATAAAAAAGGAAACAAAAACTGAAAAAAGAAAGTACATAACAGGGTACAGGTGGTAATTAAAGGGAAGAGCACAACTGATGTTATGATAAGCACTTTGCATAATGATACATTTTTAAATGTATACTCGATAAAGGGAATCGTTCAAAAGCCACATGTTGTCTTAGATTAGAACGAGAATATAGAAGGCGTGGATAGGTGCGATTTTCAGTTGCACAGCTACCAAATGGCCAGGATCATGCGGAAAAAATATTATCAACAGATTTTCCGCCACTTGTTGGACATTGAAAGCTTCAGTGCATACGTTCTGCGCAAGAAGCATGGTGGCGAATAAAGTAGAATGACTTTCAGTTTTGGCGATCAGTTGGCCATATCTTCACCACAACAATGGACGTCATCAGGACGCCTACCTAGAGCCCCGAAAGCAACACGCCTTAGAGGCAGGCATTTTCCAGACCTTCTGCCGCCCAGAACGAAGGAAAAACCAAGAAAGTGTGTGGTGTGCACGAGAAAATGCCTCCGCAAAGAGACTTCATACGCAATAAATGAATGTGACAATGGCCGCGGAAGCCTACGTTTATAGACTTCATACTATTGCGCAGGATGTGGAGTTTCTTTGTGTGCAGCACCTTGCTTTAAAATGATTCACACTGAAAGCGACTTGTAATGTCGTGAAAATACATTTTCGTTAACTTCTGCAACTTATTTTATTCACTCCCACACAATATCAATTTAAATTAAAAAATGATAACATCAAGAAAAACTTCTGTGAGTGAAGAAAGTTCAAAGTACCACCGTGGCAGGGCCTACTGGCGCATCATTATCCACTAAGGACCCCAACTACATACTTAGCAGGTTAAATGGGACAATACAATTAATCAAATCGCCCTGGTTCTCCTCACCCATAGAACCAGTTGGTACCAAAGTGATGGTTATTGCGGCTTGTGTTACTGCGGTCTACTAATGCAATTCTTGCGACATCACCTACTTCCCGCACCGAGAAGAAAGCGACGGTACTTTCTGGCACTGCATCCCATCATCATTAATGACAGGGTACGATATTACACGGCGAATTCCGCGCAGGAACTCCTAACTCCTGTGTATGCGGGAGTGGGACATACTGGAACAACCATCACTCCACCGAAATGAGTACGTGCGATTACAACCTGTTCGCCAATATGAAGGAACCTCTTCGTGTCACGTGCTACAACACGAGACATCATCCATGCCATTGAGCGGACCTTACGAAACATCGACGGAGATGGACGCGCTGACGGTGTTCGACGCCTTCCATCTCTGTGGAGGATGGTGATGGACATATGTGGTGACAATATTGAGGATGAAATTTCCTGGTAGATTAAAACTATGTGCCAGACCGAGACTCAAACTCGGGACCTTTTTGCTTTTCGCGGGCAAGTAAGTGCTCTACCATCTGAGCTACCCAAGTACGACTTACGCCCCGTCCTCACAGCTTTACTTCTGCCAGTACCTCGTCTCCTACCTCCCAAACTTTACAGAAGCTCTCCTGCGAACCTGGAAGTTCCCACGCCCAGGTTTCCGGGTTCGATTCCCGGCGGAGTCGGGGATTTTCTCTGCCTCGTGATGAGTGGGTGTTGTGTGATGTCCTTAGGTTGGATAGGTTTAAGTAGTTCTAAGTTCTAGGGGACTGATGACCATAGATATAAAGTCCCATAGTGCTCAGAGTCATTTTTTTGAACCTTGCAGGACGAGCACTCCTGAAAGAAACGATATTGCGGAGACATGGCTTAGCTACAGTCTAGGGCATGTTTCCAGAATGAGATTTTCACTCTGCAGTGGAGTGTGCGCTGATATGAAACTTCCTGGCAGATTAAAACTGTGTACCGGACCGAGACTCGAACTCGGGACCTTTGCCTTTCACGGGCAAATGCTCTACCATCTGAGCTACCCAAGCACGATTCACATCCTGTCCTCACAGCTTTACGTCTGCCAGTACCTCGTCTCCTTCCTCTGTAAAGCTTGGAAGGTAGGAGACGAGGTACTGGCAGAAGTATAGCTGTGAGGAGGGGGTGTGAGTCGTGCTTGGGTAGCTCAGTTGGTAGAGCACATGCCCGTGAAGGGCAAATGTTCCGAGTTCGCGTCTGGGTCCTGCACACAGTTTTAATCTGCCAGGAAGTTTCATATCAGCGTACACTCCGCTGCAGAGTGAAAATTTCATTCTGGTAATATTGAGTATATGTGATACGGTGAACAACTGTCAATGAAGTATGGTATGAATTATAAGAGTGTTGTGACTGATTTTTATCCAATCCATTATTTTGCTGTCCATGTAACAAAGCTCGTTTATTTTTATTTATTAATATTTTTGATTTGCGTCTCAGTTCCTAACGTAATTTCCTGGTACCTCCTAATGATGCGGCTCCTACCACCCCACCGATTTACTTCTATTGATTTCATCTTATAACGTCTTTTTTTGACACTAGCCATTTCGTTCAGTTGATCTTCCAAGTCCTTTGCTGTCTCTGACTGAACTTTAATTCCTTTACCAAATATCTCCTGGATATCTTGCAGTGCCCTCTATGTACAGATTGATGAACACGGAATATAGGCAACATATCCGTTTCAGTTCCTGCTCTATTAGAACCAACAACTATGTCCTTCATTTCCCGGTAGGGTAAGTCTACATCACACAACAGGAAAAAATCCGTTTTAAATGCAGCGCAGCAGTATGATTTCAGAAACAATAGCGACAATCTCCCTCTCATGAATGAACAGGTTGAAATCGACCTAAGCTTTTACTCAGTAATTGTAAAATTGTGTGTGTGTCAAAGCTTTTAGCCTTCAATGTGAAAGCAAGTCCTTATAATTTCCGATTGTTGCAGTGTTTGATGTACAACCGTCTTTGCTACCCTCCTTTTAAACGCGAACATAACTGTGCAATATAATTTTGATGAATGTGATATCAATATTAATCTGAACTGCATCTGAATATCTGTAAATAAGATTGAATATAAAAAATGGTTATCAAGAATACTCAGAATGGCTTTCAAATGAAACAGTCACACACAATGACTAACCGTTACATCTACATCTACTTGATTACTCTGCTATTCACAATAAAGTGCCTGGCAGAGGGTTCAATGAACCACCTTCAAGCTCTCTCTCTACCGTTCCACTCTCGAACGTCGCACGGGAAAAACGAGCACTTAATTTTTTTTGTGCGAGCCCTGATTTCTCTTATTTTATCGTGATGGTCATTTCTCCCTATGTAGGTGGGTGCCAACAGAATGTTTTCGCAACACGAGGAAAGAATTGGAAATTGAAATTTTATGAGAAAGTATCGTCGCAACGAAAAACACCTTTGTTTTAATGACAGTCACTCCCGAATGAGATTTTCACTCTGCAGCGGAGTGTGCGCTGATATGATCACAGTCACTCCTATTCACGCATCATGTGTGTGGCACTATCTCCCACATTCCCCGATAATACAAAACGAGCCGCCCTTCTTTGAACTTTTTCGATGTCATCCGTCAGTCCCACCTGACGCGAATCTTCCAGAATAGGACGAAGAAGCGTGGTGCAGGCAGTCTATTTAGCAGACCTGTTGCACATTGTATGTGTTCGGCCAAAGAATCGCAGTCTTTGGTTCGCTTTACCCACAACGTTATCTACGTGATAATTTCAACTTAGGTTATTAGTAATTCTAAACCCTAAGTATTTAGTTGCATTTACAGCCTTCAGATTTGTGTGACTTATCGCGTAATCGAAGTTTAGCAGAGTTGGTACTCATGTCAATAACTTCACACTTTTATTTATTCAGGGTCAACTGCCACTTTTCGCACCATAAAAATATCTTATCTAAATAGTTTTGCAATTCGTTTTGGTCATCCGATGACTTTACAAGACTGTAAATGACAGCATCATCTGCAAACAGTCTAATAGGGCTACTCAGATTATCTCCTATGTCGTTAATAATGATCAGGAAATCAGGAACAATAGAGGGCCTATAACACTTCCTTTGGGAATGCCGGATATTACTTCTGTTTTACTCCATGACTTTCTGTCTATTACTACGAACTGTGCTACCTTTCCGACAGGAAATCACGAATCCAGTCGCACAACTAAGGCGATACTCGGTAGGCACGCACTTTGGTTAGAAGACACTTGCGAGAAACGGTGTCGAAAGCCCGCTGGAAATCTAATAATATGGAATCAATTTTACATCCGCTGTCGATATCACTCATTACTTCATGAGTACAAAGGGTGAGTTGTGTTCCACAACAACGACGTTTTCTGAGTCCGTGTTGACTGTTTGTCAGTAAATCGTTTTCTTCAAGGTAACTCATAATGTTAGAACACAGTATATGTTCCAAAACCCTTACTGCAAATAGACGTTAGTGATATGGTCCTGTAATTCAGCAGATTACTCCCATTTCCTTTTTTGGGCATTGGTGTGACTTGAGCAATTTTCCAGTCTTTAGGTACTGATCTTTCTATGAACGGGCGGTTGTATACATTTGCTAAATATGGAGCTATTGTATCAGCATACTCTGAAGGGAACATGACAGATTTACGTAATGTGAATGTACCCCGCTATAAAAAACCCCGCTGTTGAATTGGCATGCAATTTCGTTAATGAATGCTGGTATTAACATTCTTTTAAAAAATTCGTTTAGGTTTGTGTGTGTGTGTGTGTGTGTGTGTGTGTGTGTGTGTGTGTGTGTGTGTGTGTCTACTACTGAAACTAACTTATGCTAAGATCAACATACACATCCATCCCATACCCGAGGGAGGACTCGAACCTCCGGGGGGGGGGGGGGGGGGGAGGGGTAGGGGTCGCTTAGGTCCTACAATTGTTCTTACCTTGCAATGGATAACTCGGTTCTGCACTGCAAGAATGATGAGGTGAACGATGAACTGTAATAAATGATTACGCGGCAGTTCGCCATCTTATACTGTTAATGAAGCTGCTAAAACAAATGACTTTTTTGTCCTCTTTCAAAAATGATAATCATTGTTCAAGCAATGGTGCAAAGCGTGACAGAGCAAACTTTTGCCAAAAACTCCTCATTTAAACAGGGTAGATGAACTACAGTGGAATGTTTTATAAACAATAATATTAAATCGTTTTAAAGACCCAAAAATGTCTGTAACTATTGTAAATTATGTCCTTTTCTTAGCTTGTCGCACATCGTAAAATTTACTTTTGTACACGATCTTCAATCTACAGCAGTTTCACTCTTTGTCTTTTGGTGAAATACTTTAACTAACAGTTGAGAGAGGAAGCTAATTAAAATACTGAACACATGACTGATAATTCACTGCGGATACCAACATGTAAATACACACATCAGAAAAAGTTTTGCATCACCCCGGTTTCCAGAACTCCTGAAGATAGACTTTGACTGTGGATACTGTATCACAGACACAGTCCCTTTGACTGTTCAGAGATGCCACTAAACCCGTCCAAAAATTTAAACCACCATGCATGAGCAGCTCCTATTAGACGGACGAGTATCGACAGCCGATCAGTTCCAGTCATTCCACAAGGAAGCAGGTACATGGCTCGTTTTGTTTGTAGTTGAACAATGTCTACACGGTCAATACCGCGGTTCGATCGCGTCCACATTGTTACTTTGTGCCAGGAAGGGCTCTCAACAAGGGAAGTGACAAGGCGTCTCGGAGTCAACCAAAACGATGTTGTTCGGACTTGGACAAGGTACAGAGAGACAGAAACTGTCGATGACATGCTTCACCCAAGGGCTACTACTGCAGTAGTGGATGACCGCTACCTACGGATTATAAGTCGGAGGAACCCTGACATCAACACCACCATGTTGAATAATGCTTTTGGTGCAGCCACAGGACGTCGTTTACGACTCAAACTGTGCACAATAGGCTGCATGATGCGCGACTTCACTCCAGACGTCCATGGCGAGGTCCATCTTTGCAACCACGACACCATGCAGCGCGGTACAGATGGGCCCAACAACATGCGGAATGGACCGCTCAGGATTGGCATCACCTTCTCTTCACCGATGAGTGTCGCATATGCCTTCAACCAGACAATGGTTGGAGACGTGTTTGGAGGCAACCCTGTCAGGCGGAACGCCTTAGACACACTGTCCAATGAGTGCAGGAAGATGGAGGTTCCCTGCTGGTTTGGAGTGGCAGTATGTGGGGCCGACGTACGCCGCTGGTGGTCATGGAAGGCGGCATAACGACTGTACGATATGTGAATGCCATCCTCCGACTGATAGCGCAGCCATATCAGCAGCATATTGGCGAGGCATTCGTCTTCATGGACGACAATTCGTTCCCACATCGTGCACATCTTGTGAATGCCTTCCTACAGGATAACGACATCGCTCGACTAGAGGGGCCAGCATGTTCTCCCGACATGAACCCTACCGAACATTCCGGGGTAGATTGAAAAGGGGTGTTTATGGATGACATGACCCACCAACCATTCTGAGGGGTCTATGACGAATCGCCGTTGAGGACTGGGACAATTTGGACGAATAGTGCCTTGATGAACTTGTGGGTAGTATGCCACGACAAATACAGGCATACGTCAATGCAAGAGGAAGTGCTGCTGGGTATTAGAGGTACCGGTGTGTACAGCAATCTGGACCACCACCTCTGAAGGTCTCGCTGTATGGCGGTACAACATGGAATGCGTGGTTTTCTGAAAAGAGCGGAAATGATGTTTATGTCGATCTCTATTCGAATTTCCTGTACAGGTTCCGTATCTGTCTGAATTGACGTGATGCAAAACATTTTTTGAAGTGTGTATTATCGAACATAATGTAAACTTTACATCACAATTTACCCTTTGTTTTCCTAATAAACTATTTTTAGCTAATAGTAGGGGGGGGGGGGGCGGGTAAGATAATTAGAATACTGAACACATGACTGGTAATTCACTCTGGATACCAACACGTAGATGTGAAATACCTGAAATTTTCGCATTTCCTTCTTCGTGGCAATTTACAGACACACTCTCCATAATGCTCCTGCAGCATTTTCGATGTGAAGTGTTTGAACTGTTACAATGCAGCGCTGACTTGGTTCCCTCTGAGTTTCAGCTCTGCGCACAATAACCGTTGACAGTAAAGACAATATTTTAGTTCAGATAATGAGCTGTAGACAAGTGTAGAGAATTGGCGGAAAGCACAGGCGGCTGCCCTTTGTGACGAAAATATTGGAAAGTTAGCACAACGCTACAACAAATGTCTAAATCTGATCGGCGACTCGACTATGTAGAGAAGTAGCTGGAAGATGTAGCTAGTTGTTTCAAATAAGACATTTTTTATTTTCACAGTGGTTCCCATTTCGCGACCGATCGAACCTTACTTTCCGAGTAGCCATCGTACAACCTCTGGTAGCTGAAGAATACATATCACTCATGTGTTCAGCCATTCAGACATGCTTATAGTGCCAGACATACCGCATAAGCTGTCAAATGTGCCAAATAAACTGTCAAATAAACTTACATTTCTCCTAATATGTACACCTTTCAAGGTCACAGGTGTGAGATGGATCGTCTTCGCTGGAGCGGAGACAGCGGCCGACTATTCTTTGGAGAGTGCCCCTTCAGACACCGACATGTTCCTAGTCCAGGCCACCGCTGGCACTACTGTGGATGTCTGGCGGTCTCGTGGAAACTGGAGCAGGGCGCTTTTTGGGCAGTGGTCCAGTGGAAAGTGGCACGCCCACCACGCTACATCCATGGCCTACGACCTAGCAGGCATGCACCTCGTCCTCGCCGTTCTCGCGGTTAGTAGCCTCGCTTTAGTCAGTATGCTAATAATATACTGATATAATATACTGATGAGTGACAAACTTCATACTTTCGCATATACTGTCTGATTAAAAGTATGTGGACACCTATAACTGGACACTGAAATGGATTGTGTCCACACTTCATCTTTATGAAGGCATGTCCTCCACTGGGAACACATTCAGTGCCTTGTCTGAATGCCTGTGGGGGGAATGACAGCCCATCCTCCCTCAAGAGCCGAAAACAGAGATTACCTGCGATCTGGAGGGAAGTCACCGTTCTACCTCACCTCAAACGTATTCCGTTGGATTCAGGTTAGGACTCTGAGAGGCCAGTCCATTTCAGGAATATTATTATCCACACACCGCTGTCTCACAGATGCTGCTCTATGATCGGGTCAATTGCATTTCGGTACAATCATCTCTGAGCTGGTTCTCTACTGGACGCAGTACAAAATGCCGTAAAATATGTTCATATATTCCGCAAGTGTTTTCTGTAGTACAATAAGGGGATCACAACCCAACCACGAGAGACATACCCAAACCATAACACTACCTCCTCTGCACTTCACTATAGGCACTACACTATATATACAGGGTGTTACAAAAAGGTACGGCCAAACTTTCAGGAAACATTCCTCACACACAAATAAAGAAAAGATGTTATGTGGACATGTGTCCGGAAACGCTTAATTTCCATGTTAGAGCTCATTTTAGTTTCGTCCACCTACGCTCAATGGAGCACGTTATCATGATTTCATACAGGATACTCTATCTGTACTGCTAGAACATGTGCCTTTACAAATACGACACAACATGTGGTTCATGCACGATGGAGCTCCTGCATATTTCAGTCGAAGTGTTCGTACGCTTCTCAACAACAAATTCGGTGACCGATGGATTGGTAGAGGTGGACCAATTCCATGGCCTCCACGCTCTCCTGACCTCAACCCTCTTGACTTTCATTTATGGGGGCATTTGAAAGCTCTTGTCTACGTAACCCCGGTACCAAATGTAGAGGCTTCGTGCTCGTATTGTGGACAGCTGTGATGCAATACGCCATTCTCCAGGGCTGCATCAGGGATTCCATGCGACGGAGGGTGGATGCATGTATCCTCGCTAACGGAGGACATTTTGAAAATTTCCTGTAACAAAGTGTCTGAAGTCATGCTGGTACGTTCTGTTGCTGTGTGTTTCCATTCCATGATTAATGTCATAAGTAATAAAATGATCTCTAACATGGAAAGTAAGCGTTTCCTGACACATGTCCACTTAACATATTTTCTTTCTTTGTGTGTGGGGAATGTTTCCTGAAAGTTTGGCCGTACCTTTTTGTAACACCCTGTATGTCTATCACTTGAGCCTTGTCCTGCAGTTACGCAGGGTCAGCCATCGTTAATCGGATTTGGCATGTTAATGATTAAGGGGTGGCCGGATGCTCTTCCTGCCGCCACCCCGTACCCTCCGGGACGGAATTAGTGTACCCCAACTGTCTGCGTCGAGTGTAGTCCATGGAATAGTGCGAAAGTGTTCAGATGTCTGCGATCCGTGTAACTGAGGCGGAACGTGGGGACCAGCCCGGTATTCATCTAGCGGGATGTGAAAAACCGCCTAAAAACCACATCCAGGCTGGCTGGTACATCGGCCCTCGTCTTTAATCCGCCGTGCGGATCCAATCCGGGGCCGGCGCACCTACCCGAATCCAGGAAGCAGCGCGTTAGCGCTCTCGACTACTCTGGTGGGTTTCTATAGGCACTACACATGATGGCATATATCGTTCTCCAGGGACCCGCCAAAGCCAAACCATTCCTTCTGGTTGCTGCAGGGTATAGCGTGATTCTTCACTCCGTATCACTCCTTTCCAGTCGTCCACTGATCAGTGGCGACTCCCTTTACACCACCTCAAGCGTCCCTTGGCACTGACTACACAAATGTATGGGTTGTGAGGAACTGCTCGAACATTTACCTCATTATTTTAAATTCCTTACATAAAATCATTTGCTGATGGGCCTCCTGGAAACAATTTTGAATTCACGCGTGATACCTCCCTCCGATTTCATGCGATTTTTTACAACCACCCTCTCTGATCCTCGGCAGTTTCCGTTCGTCATTACTTGAGGTGTGACTGGTCTTGGCGTAGCTATGATTGCTCCTTCGCGCTTCAGCTTCATGATGACATCACCAACAGTCGAAATAGGCTGCTTTAGAAAGACTTAAACATACTGACAGATTTGTTACTCGGCTGACTAACCCACGTTCGAAGTCACTGAGTTCTCCCGAGCGACTCATTCAGCTCGTCCAGCTTTTCACTGACAACACAGCACACTCTGTTTTCTTTTATACTGGCTGGTGCGCCTCTCGTAACATGTGGTGATTAATTAGGCTTTACGTAGGGATGTCCAGAAACGATTGAGCAGAAAGCGTAGGTCCTTTGCTTAGCGGTACCGCCTTTCAACAAACCCTTGCTTGGACAATTTGTATATCACACGAAATGAAGAAAATGCTGATAGTTTACTACGAATGTCGTAAGTAATGTAACTAATCTGTTCGATCTGTGGTTTCTAAACATATAAAAATTTTATTTTAATACTGTGTTAACACAAAAAATAATGATGATCTTGTCCTTTTCTTTCTTATTTGTAATGTATGCATTTGCTATTTAGGCATGAAATTAATTTTTAAATGAACTTTTAAAGCCAATGTAAGTTCAAAAATCAGGTAACAAAAGAGATAAACAATATTGAAGAAAATGTCCAAAATAACATGATCATTGACATATGGAACAATTGTGTCTACTGCCGGATTTTTGTGTCGCTCTGGCACACTATTTCGGCCACGTAAGTCGTTGCCTTCTTCAGGTGCTACCTGAGACTGCCGTATTGGAGGATCTTGTCCAGTATTTATGTCCCGAGGGCGCTGGGCGCTCTGTTTGCCGTCCAAGCCCACCTGGCGCTGCTTGTAAGGTGTTGTCTCTTCCGCTAGGTGGGCGCTGACGACAAAGAGAGCACCCAGCGCCCTCTGGGCATAAATACTGGACAAGATCCTCTAATACGGCAGTCTCAGGTAGCACCTGAAGAAGACAACGAGTTACGTAGCCGAAATATTGTGCCAGAGCGACACAAACATCTGGCGGTAGACCCGATTATTTCACATGTCTAGATCTCGCTGGGAAAGCCTGATGAGTTACATGAGCGTAATCATTGCTTCGAATTTATGATACATATTTTGCGTTGCTGTTTGCTACTTTCAATAGTCCTGTAGTCCTGCAGTGTCTACCCCCCTCCCCACCCCACCCTCCCCCCGCCCTCCTCTTTTTCAGAAAATTCACCATCACTTTCAGAAAAGTTTACTATTATTTGACGTACGCTTTTCACAAAGGCCATGGACATCCGATTTCTTTCCTCTGACCACTGGTTCTTCATCCTCTTTGAAGATTCTTTAAGCAAATGAGTTACTGGCAGGAACTGAATATATGTATGATGTAAGCCTAAGCAAGTTGGAACGAGAGATATCAATTGTAGTCTACTGTTTAATGAAATCTACCCAGGTGTGGTCTCCTGCTCTACTTTTAGCAAATCCAGCATATGCATTCAAGAAATCACAGAGTTCATTGGGCAACTGATGGCGATCCATGTTGTCATTAAATTTGTTGGGTACTTTTAAAACATACTGCCACTGCACACGACAATATTCTTCTTCTTAAACTGAAAAACTTGTGAGCAAATTGAACACATTGTTCATAGAGAAGTCATAGTTTTGTGATAAATAATCAGTGCAACGCGACAAAAAAGATTCTCCATCATTTTCAAAAAACAGCCTCCATGATTCGGTGTTTTTTCCAGAACTTCATGAAGTTTCTTTCCTAAGAATTTATCTTATTACCGGCTCTCTAGTTCGCTCCTCAAGTTCCTTATTATTCCGTCCAACTTGACAAAAATAACTGAGCTGTTTTCCACGTTCTTAACAGCAGCTTCAAACACGAGGAAAGTATGTTGCAGAAAATGTAGAACGTATTCAAGAAGTGAATGTTCAGTACTTGAGAATAGTGCACCCCATTTGATGTCATAAAATACCAAATCAGTCTTGAAAAATCTTTCTCGTCCTTTCAAATAAAATATGCCTTGAAGGCAGGCCAGAAGTATACAGTTCTGTCAACTGCAGGAATTAGCAAGAGCCACCTTGTATGGACGTGTTGTAACATGTAACGTTACACGTATTTAGGTGAGCCCTTCAACCCTCTTGGTTTGGTACTGAGGAAAGGTGAATTTGGTTTCTCGGCAGGGTGTGAGTCAGCGGGGCAAAGAGGATGCGCCACTACTCCAGAAGAGCTCAGGCGTCGAGGCTGTCAGAGTATGGCTGGACATGGAGTGCAAAAGATGCACCATAAATGGAGAATTTAAGGCAGTCTGAAATATGGGGAGCTCTTACAGCTCTTATAAATTCAACAGTAATTTGCAGTTTCATAATAAAGCAAATCTGGGTACATTTGTGAGTTCAGAAAAATGAGGTGCATCAACTAACGCAATAATATTTTCAATATCTTTAAAACTACTAAAGTTAATAATTTACGTTTCTTTGCGTGACCATCTTCCGCAGCAGATGTTAACATCTGTTACTGTGGGTTATCTGTCTTTAGCTGACTGCACTCTAATTATAAAGAATTACACCGAACACGTTTCGCTTTTATTTACAAAGCATCTTCCACAGTTATTATGTAAAAAAAACCTGCGAAATTTGATTTGTAAATAAAAGCGAAACCGCGGAAGATGCTTTGTAAATAAAGCGAAATGCGTATGGTGTAATTCTTTATAATTAGATTGCATTGAGCTAAAGAAGGATAACATATATTAACAGATGTTAACAGCTGGTGTGGAAGATGGCCACGCAAACAAACATATTATGGACGCCTTGTCAGGCATTTCCAAGTGGCCTCTCCATCAAGTTTAGAAGGATACATCTCAACCCGCACATATGTATCCAATTTACAGACTAACCACGGAAGATGCTTTGTACATGAAAACGAAACGCGTCTGTTGTAATTCTTCATAATTAGATTGCAGTGAGCTAAAGTCGGATAACCTATAGTAACAGATGTTAGTAACTTATAGTGACTAAATATTGTCACAGTGTATCTTAGAAGTAACAACTTTTAAATGATTCACACTATTTCAACTAATGATATCTCAGATGATAGCATTGCACTATAACTATTATCCTCGAAAGCCACATGTCTGTAACTATTTTATTTATTGGTTTATTACGTTTCATACCCTTTTTCATTATGCAAATGTTTGTCATGAAATCCCAGCCTTCACAATAACACAGCAACTGAATACAAAATGAATACCTCTTATCTTGTCATACTTGTGTAGTTATTTAAGGAGAATGTTAGTATTTTGCCAACAACTTCATTTAAATATAATTACAGCTGGTAATACAAAACATGGTAATTTAAGGACTGGTAAATCAAATGTGTTAGGTCAGATCACTATTGAAAAGAGTGCCAAAAGATGCTGCTGCCAAGCTGGCATGAAGAATTCTTTAAACAACATTTTGTTGTGATTTAATTAGAGCGCACTAGCACGAGAATGCTGGATTATTTATTTATGAACAGACCTTTATTTGTATTTATTGTGAATCGACTGAGTGTGACCAAATGTTTATGACACTTCTGTCTTTAAATGTGGTTGTAATATGTTTGTTTAGCGCAGAAAGTGGTCAAGTTGAGTCAAAACCTTATCTGCAGAACGTAAACACGTTACTTTTGTTCGGTATAGGCATCAGACAAGAGAGTCAGACAGTGGTGGAACACTGCTAAAGCCAAGTTCAGACACTTTTCGAGTGGTGCGCGTAAGGGAGCGAGGCGCTTTAGGTCGCGTTCGTGAAGAAGGCAGACCTGCCTGAGGTAACATGTGTTATTCGATTATTTGAGTGATAGATTCTAGGCAGTGAGCAGGTTCTAACATACTTTAACTTTCGGTGGGTGTTTAACTATCGCGAGCTCTGAATGTGCTACTGTCAGTGCCTCAACTTTTCCGTTTGCAGTTCGGAACTGAGAATAGGACAGCGCATCGTGTACTGACTTAGTTTTCAAAGGTCTTCGATGACTATTTTGCTCGGAGATTCTGCTACCATTCTCGTATAGTTCTCAATGCAATTTTATGACATTTTATAAGGGTGTCTTCCCGTCTGTGTTACGTCTGGTTATCGTAGGACCACATTTCGTCTGAGATGCGCTTTCTTGAATAATCATTATTATAATTCTGTTTCGTTTACATCAATTACTAATGTTGGTATTGAACCCTTTTTATTAATTATTCCTTTATCCTTTATTTAATGTGCCTCTTTATTGTGCTAATTCATAACTCTAGCCAATTCATAGGCTATCAGACTGCGCGATCACAGCAGCAGGTTATTATTTGGAGCGACGTAACTGCTGGTCATGAAAGCAGACTTGTCAGCTATTCTTTTTAAACAGACCCGTGCATGGCCCAATTACCTAAGGTACGAGCAACATCAAGTTTGCTCGTATGGGATTCTGATTAGAGAAGCTTCTTGGTAGGATGTCAGTTAGGTAACATCACAAACTCTGTCTCGACAAGCTCTGAAGGTTCTCCCAGTGACAGAGCATTTGATGTAAAGGAACCAAGTTCACTTATTATTTTGAGAACTGATGCCTCTATATCGTAATGAAATGTTTTACAGTATTATTTATGATATGTCAGTTGCAGTTAGCTCTAAAAATGGAATGAATTTTCGTTTTTCAGTGATACAAAAACCACATTGTTTTTGCCGTAGTTCACTGAAGCATCGTCAGCATTACATGCACTTACTTGATTTAGAAGAAAGGCGTTAGATCCTGTAACATTCTTTATTGCATGGAAAATATCTTTGGAGTCTTCATAAAAATCTAGCAAGCTCTGACGTGCCTTGGTTAACAGCAAAGTACTTAAGTGTATAAGAAAAAGTTTTTATATTTCATTGGTTTGACACATCTGAAGACACAGAAAAATGAAGGCTTTTTGAAGCTCGCATGTGACTACAGCTTGTCTTGGGTACGTCGTAATTTAATTTATTATTTACTACAGAAATTGATTGGTAATGGTGATTGTTGCCGACTTACGTAGTGGTCCTTAGTCAAAATGATATTCCATTCAGTTCTGGTCTACAATTAAATGCTTTTGTGAACTTGTCTCTTTTTTTAACAATATTAATCTTCAATAGTGATTACTTCTTACGATAATGACATAAGACTCGCTGGATCTTAAAACATGAGTATATAAGTTGAACAATGGAATAAACCTTTAATTTTAATTTCCTCGGCTAGTCAGTTCAATTTGAAGCAAAAAATCTTTAGTTATTAATTACAATTACTGCCCACACACGCACTAAAGTATTTTTTCTTACCTCCGTTAACCATTGCATTGTAGTTGGAGTCCTGGTTCTGGCTCTCGGGTGTTGTACTGAAAATAAGAATCTTAAAGCTACGTATCTTCTTCAACATCGGGTGGCTGTGGAGAAAGATGTATCCTTCAGTAATAACGGGCGAGTTTTTCGCTTCCGGTAATTTTTTTTAAGTTAATATCGCCACGTAACGGCGTCGTTGGCTGCATCGGCCGCTGCGATTGTTGCACGAATGAAGGTTAATTCAAGGAAGGCGGATATAAAATCGGTATCACCTCTTACAAATTAAAAGTGAACAATAAAATTAAATCAATATATTGTCTGCTTAAATGGTACAAATATCCTTACATTTGCCAGCACTCACAAGATGTCCGTCTACATGCAACCAAGACAGGAGAAGAAGTGAAGAAGACTAAAAAATTAACAAAAAACGCATCTTGCCATCTTTTTAGATCATTTTGTCTCAAGTGCATCTTTATATTTCTTTGCTTTCGAAACTTACACACAGAAATTAGTATAACACGGATACATGAGAAAAATACATGTTCGCCTGAGCGGCTAGTGTCCACTTATCGTTCAATTTTTAAATGTCTCTTGTTTATAAATACTGTTTTTAAGTCTTAGTATTTCACTGGGGTCGGTATATTTGGCTGTTTTGGCAAGAACTTTTTCACTGCTAGCCGTTGACTTGGTTCTTTCACGCAAAATGTTAGTTGCAATATTACAGTTTGGAAACAAGGAATGGTGAAATTTCATTCACCAATCCAATGACTTGTAACTAATGCCGTGTTTTACACTGTGATAAACAGATGAGACTAGAGCACGTATCGCGGCATCTTCTTCAGACTTACGTTTCATCACAAAGAACGTAAGAAATGTTTTATTTTTACGACACTGCTGTTGAATGGCTCTGGGCACTATGGGACTAAACATCTGTGGTCATCAGTCCCCTAGAACTTAGAGCTACTTAAACCTAAGCAACCTAAGGACATCACACACATCCATGCCCGAGGCAGGATTAGAACCTGTGATCGTAGCGGTCGCGCGGTTCCAGACTGAAGTGCCTGGAACCGCTCGGCCACAACGGCTGGCGACACTGCTGTTGTGCCAACTTTTCATCCTTCAAATTTTATCGAAAACGTGGCGGGATAAATCACATACTTTACTATGATGTTGTTTTCTTTCGTTAATCGTGAGAGAAAAACTGTTTTTCCTAATCAGTCTTCGTTGAAAGCCGTATATTTTTCAATTTCCTTCTTCGAAACAGGGGAACTTCACAAACTGTTTACATAATTAGAGGCAGGAATCTTACAGAACGCCAATCCTTTCTAATTCTAAAATGTTCAAATTGGACGTAAAACGTGCTGGCAGCTTAACTACCCACTAATGCCTAATTTACTAGGCAAAAGTGCATTTTGATTCATGTATAGTGATTGGAAAGGAAATTCACATATAAATCTTTTTCTTCGCCCACATGATTCGCATATTCGTCACAAGGTGGAATAAAAATCTGTCCCGAGTCCCTTTACGAGACTGTTAAGCTAGTCTTATCCTTCAAGGTGTGTCTCCGAATGTCTGTGATTCGTTCCTGACATAGCTGTCGTTGGTGTATCCTGTTTTAGAAAGGAAGGTGGCAGGGGGTGTAATCAACACCATCAAAGAAAAGTTTTCTGCTGTACTGCAGGAATGGTTGTAGTTGTGAAATTTCTATTGATGATAAATATTCTCTTTCTATTGTACACTCCTGGAAATTGAAATAAGAGCACCGTGAATTCATTGTCCCAGGAAGGGGAAACTTTATTGACACATTCCTGGGGTCAGATACATCACATGATCACACTGACAGAACCACAGGCACATAGACACAGGCAACAGAGCATGCGCAATGTCGGCACTAGTACAGTGTATATCCACCTTTCGCAGCAATGCAGGCTGCTATTCTCCCATGGAGACGATCGTAGAGATGCTGGATGTAGTCCTGTGGAACGGCTTGCCATGCCATTTCCACCTGGCGCCTCAGTTGGACCACCGTTCGTGCTGGACGTGCAGACCGCGTGAGACGACGCTTCATCCAGTCCCAAACATGCTCAATGGGGGACAGATCCGGAGATCTTGCTGGCCAGGGTAGTTGACTTACACCTTCTAGAGCACGTTGGGTGGCACGGGATACATGCGGACGTGCATTGTCCTGTTGGAACAGCAAGCTCCCTTGCCGGTCTAGGAATGGTAGAACGATGGGTTCGATGACGGTTTGGATGTACCGCGCACTATTCAGTGTCCCCTCGACGATCACCAGAGGTGTACGGCCAGTGTAGGAGATCGCTCCCCACACCATGATTTCGGGTGTTGGCCCTGTGTGCCTCGATCGTATGCATTCCTGATTGTGGCGCTCGCCTGCACGGTGCCAAAAAAGCATACGACCATCATTGGCACCAAGGCAGAAGCGACTCTCATCGCTGAAGACGACACGTCTCCATTCGTCCCTCCATTCACGCCTGTCGCGACACCACTGGAGGTGGGCTGCACGATGTTGGGGCGTGAGCGGAAGACGGCCTAACGGTGTGCGGGACCGTAGCCCAGCTTCATGGAGACGGTTGCGAATGGTCCTCGCCGATACCCCAGGAGCAACAATGTCCCTAATTTGCTGGGAAGTGGCGGTGCAGTCCCCTACAGCACTGCGTAGTATCCTACGGTCTTGGCGTGCATCCGTGCGTCGCTGCGGTCCGGTGCCAGGTCGACGGGCACGTGCACCTTCCGCCGACCACTGGCGACAACATCGATGTACTGTGGAGACCTCACGCCCCACGTGTTGAGTAATTCGGCTGTACGTCCACCCGGCCTCCCGCATGCCCACTATACGCCCTCGCTCAAAGTCCGTCAACTGCACATACGGTTCTCGTCCACGCTGTCGCGGCATGCTAACAGTGTTAAAGACTGCTATGGAGCTCCGTATGCCACGGCAAACTGGCTGACACTGACGGCGGCGGTGCACACATGCTGCGTAGCTAGCGCCATTCGACGGCCAACACCGCGGTTCCTGGTGTGTCCGCTGTGCCGTGCGTGTGATCATTGCTTGTACAGCCCTCTCGCAGTGTCCGGAGCAAGTATGGTGGGTCTGACACACCGGTGTCAATGTGTTCTTTTTTCCATTTCCAGGAGTGTATTTGCTGGGGTTACGACGTTGAATTCAACCCACGAAAAGTCCACAAAAACCGGTGACTGCGAGCTGTACTTAAGTTGGAGGGCGGACGGGCGGGGCGCGTATGGGGCTATGGAATCGATCTGTTGTAGAATTTTAGAACACGTTTTTTGCTCGTGTATCATGTCATTTCTGGAAACCCAGAATCTGCTCTGTAGGAATCAACATGGATTCCGGAAACAGCGATCGTGTGAGACCCAACTCGCTTTATTGGTTCATGAGACCCAGAAAATATTAAATTGAGGCTGCCAAGTAGAGGCCGTTTTCCTTGACTTCGGGAAGGCGTTCGATACAGTTCCGCACTGTCGCCTGATAAACAAAGTAAGAGCCTACGGATTATCAGACCAGCTGTGTGGCTGGATTGAAGAGTTTTAGCAAACAGAACACAGCATGTTGTTCTCAATGGAGAGACGTCTACAGACGTTAAAGTAACCTCTGGCGTGCCACGGTTGAGTGTTATGGGACCATTGCTTTTCACAATATATATAAATGACCTAGTAGATAGTGTCGGAAGTTCCATGCGGCTTTTCACGGATGATGCTGTAGTATACAGAGAAGTTGCAGCATTAGAAAATTGCAGCGAAATGCAGGAAGATCTGCACCGGATAGACACTCGCTGCAGGGAGTGGCAACTGACCCTTAACATAGACAAATGCAATGTATTGCGCATACATAGAAAGAAATATACTTTATTGTACGATTATATGATAGCGGAACAAACACGGGTAGCACTTACTTCTGTAAAATATCTGAGAGTATGTGTACGGAACGATTTGAAGTGGAATGATCATATAAAATTAATTGCTGGTTAGACGGGTGCCAGGATGAGATTCATTGGGAGAGTCCTTGGAAAGTGTAGTCCATCAACAAAGGAGGTAGCTTACTAAACACTCGTTCGACCTATACTTGAGTATTGCTCATCAGTGTGGGATCCGTACCAGGTCGGGTTAACAGAGAAGATCCAAAGAAGAGCGGCGCGTTTCGTCACAGGGTTATTTGGTAAGCGTGATAGCGTTAAGGAGATGTTTAGCAAACTCAAGTGGCAGACTCTGCAAGAGAGGCGCTCTACATCGCGGGGTAGCTTGCTGTCCAGGTCTCGAGAGGGTGCGTTTCTGGTTGAGATATGGAATATATTGCTTCCCTCTAATTATACCTCCAGAGGAGATCACTAACGTAAAATTAGAGAGATTCGAGCGCGCACGGAGGATTTCCGGCAGTCCTTCTTCCCGCGAACCATACGCGACTGGAACAGGAAAGGGAGGTAATGCAGTGGAACGTAAACTGCCCGCCGCCACACACCGTTGGGTGGCTGGCGGAGTATAAATGTAGATGTAGAATTCTTCTGATTGGTCTGATGCCGCCAGTCACCTTTTACTGTCCTGTGCCACCCTTTTCGTTTTAAGGTGGTGCTCAGTATTTGTTGTATGATGCGTTCGTATGACTTAACAACGCTCTGCCGAGACCAGGTGAATCAGTTCTGTACGGTGCATTCACCACTGTTGGTCCGGTATATTGATCAACCTAAGTGCGGTTTTTTAGGCGACTTCCTAAGTTTGTTTAAGGAAATGCTGCGCTATTCTCACACCTCCGCCTCAGAAAATGTAGTACACGAACATCTACATTACAATAACACATAGAACAGATGATGCACACGGCTTTCCTTCTTTACGTTAACTGACTGCTGTAGTGATAGGAAGGGCATCCACGCACTATGTTAAAATAAAAATCAGTTTGCCGAAACATGAAAATAGCAGATCCCATATGACGGTATAAATGCTGGGAAAGAGGGGCTGAATTATGCAAATGTGAGTTTTTGCGCTCCGGCACTACAACACGAACAAACTGCGGGTTGATGTGCTTAGGAATCTGAGAAAATTTTATTGCAGAGAATGAATTACACCTCCTGACAAATAGTAGTGGAGTACCTGGAACGAAGCGAAATGAAACTTTTGAGAGGTGATGATATTTATTTGTATGTCGATCTTTGGCAGAAGATGTAGGTTGGGGCCGGCCGTGGTGGCCATGCGGTTCTAGGCGCTCAGTCAGGAACCGCGCGACTGCTACGGTCGCAGGTTCGAATCCTGCCTCAGGCACGGATGTGTGTGATGTCCTTAGATTAGTTAGGTTTAAGTAGTTCTAAGTTCTAGGGGACTGATGACCACAGATGTTAAGTCCCATAGTGCTCAGAGGCATTTTTTTGTAGGTTGGGAAGTCGGTTGGTTAGTTAGAAGAAATGGAATGATCATATAAAGTTGATCGTCGGTAAAGCAGATGCCAGACTGAGATTCATTGGAGGAATCCTAAGGAAATGCAAGCCGACAACAGAGGAAGTAGGTTACAGTACGCTTGTTCGCCCACTGCTTGAATACTGCTCAGCAGTGTGGGATCCGTACCAGATAGGGTTGATAGAAGAGATAGAGAAGATCCAACAGAGAGCAGCGCACTTCGTTACAGGATTATTTAGTAATGGCGAAAGCGTTACGGAGATGATAGGTAAACTCCAGTGGAAGACTGCAGGAGTGACGCTCAGTAGCTCGGAACGGGCTTTTGTTAAAGTTTCGAGAACATACCTTCACCGAAGAGTGATGCAGTATATTGCTCCCTCCTACGTATATCTCACGAAGAGACCATGAGGATAAAATCAGAGAGATTAGAGCCCACACAGAAGCATACCGACAATCCTTCTTTCCACGTACAATACGAGACTGGAACAGAAGGGAGAACCGATAGAGGTACTCAGGGTACCCTCCGCCACACACCGTCAGGTGGCTTGCGGAGTATGGATGTAGATGTAGATGTAGATGTAGAAGAAAACATCAGTACACCATCTGGCGAAATTTTGAACCTCAGGTTTCGATGTTACATTGCATCGTCATCAAGCCCCTGTATAAACAACAATACAGTCAACACAATAATCAACAATAATGAAGAGGACAATGATCGGATGAACGGACAATAGTTTTGGTCAAGTAAACGTTGCCAACAGGTCATATTAAAAGTATATGAGAATCAATTAATAGGGAATATAACAGAAAATAATTGCCAAAACTGAATTAAGCAAGGTGCAGCATCAACGTAGATGTAATAATCAGTAATGTTAAACTGGAATACATAAAAAATACACTTGTGTCCAAAATTAAAGCAAAAAACGAAAATTTTGCAAGGTTGCGTTCATTTTGCCACAAAACAGTATAAACAGATGATAGTAAAATAGAAACAATGTGTAGAATACATAACGTAATCAACTGCAACAACGGTATAAAGGTAGACAAAAATGTTTATTTTCAACTAAAAGGATTTGCACACACATTCTGACAACTGGCAAACGTGCTCAGTATGGTGTGTGTTCATCTCTGGCACCAGTACAGGCCTGATAACAACGGAACATGCTGTGAATGATTTTATCAATCTCACGTTGAGGCAATAACGTCCATTCTTTCTGTAGAGCTGCTCACAAGTCTTGGAGAATGGTTGGTGGATGCTAATGTGTGCAACCCGTCTCCCTAGTTCATCCCAGTCATGCTCTATGAGATTCGAATCGGGAGAGCGAGTAGGCCACGCCATGCAATGTCTTCCGTTTCTAAAAAAACATCAACCATCTAAGAGCTGTTCACGGTAGCTGACAGTAGTTAAACCTTGCTGATTCACCCTTACTATAGCGTGAAGAGATATTCGAGTGGGCAACATAATCACCGCCCACACCGTTAGGGATCCACCTCGATATCGGTCTCTTTCCAATTTTTGGAATGCTTACAACAGACATGGTTGCACGCGCACGACAGATTCGCCGTAGCGAAAATAGCACTGCACCGCGAATGTGCAATGTTGTTTCGGCTGGTGCGTCATGATTGCTGACCTGTATCTGGAATGAAACTTGACACTCCACATTACTAACAGACGATGCCACCGTTGCTGTATCTTGTTTCTAGCGAGTGTTATCCAAATCTGATATCGTCAAAACATTGTGAAACACCCTGTAGTTTAGACAATGCGAGTAGAAACTGCTCTGTGACACTTCCTTGAAGTACGCCACACACCATATCCAGTTTTAACGGTATAAACGACTTCCTGGGTTTAGTCTGTTAAAAAGTTCAGACCAATATCACAAATATTGCAGGCCGCTGTGGCCGAGAGGTTCTAGGAGCTTCAGCCCGGAACTGCGCTGCTGCTACGGTCGCTGGTTCGAATCCTGCTTCAGGCATGAATGTGTGTGACGTCCTTAGGTTAGTCTAGGGGACTGATGACCTCACATGTTAAGTCCCATAGTGCTTAGAGACCTTTGGAAATCATTAATATTCCGATATGCTGCAGATAAGTGTTTTGCGTACTAGGTAACAGTGCGGAACTATTTCGAAGGTTTTCCGTAAGAAACATGGCATCAGTCTATCTCTATTATCCATTTTCTCGATTTTTTGTGCGAAATGAGCGTACAGATTCCAGAACGAATCTTTCCTTCTACAGTTAAGTGTGCGCTAGTTTTAAAACCTCATCTTCTTTCTCCCAAGAGAGTCTTGTGAAGTATGGAAGAAAAATTTTGCGAAATTTGGAAGGTAGTGTGGTCCAGGTCGCCTACGGTGGACTGGGGGGCGAGCGGTGACCTCTCCAGTTGACAGGATGTTAGGAAATGACTGTGGACGCGTCAGAAACACCAAGGAAACATTATTAATTCATGACGCCTTTATTCCTGCCGAGTACAATGTGGCCCGCACAACACAGCCTGGCCGAGCTTGGTGATATCAACGACCTTCCCCGAGTGCTCGCTGACTCGGAGCGATGACACTAGCTCCGGGCCGCACCAGTCTTGCTAGCGCAGCACCGTGTGCTGTGACGTAGTGATGGAATGCCCTTACTTCAGCCGCGTGTGGGTGCCGGCGCCCGGCTGGCGAGCCAGTTCGGCGACAGATAGTAGGCCGCTGCGCACAGGAGGCTCTGGGTTGGAGTCCCGCCGCTGTCAGCATGAGAAGCGTTCTCATAGTGCGGAGTGTAATCTATCCTACCCCGTCTTCTTCCCTGCTCCTACTGGTGGCTCGTCCGTGGTGGACTGGCGGAACAGGCTGCAGTCCCCCAGAGTAGTCGGCTCACCCGTTTGTGACGGCAGATGCACAGGGCCTAGACCCCGCACGATCTCGACGACGGCTCACTGATGAGGTCAGCATTGGCGGCGAGCGAGTCTGCCATGATGTCTGCTAATCCTTGGTTGATGATTGACAGCGGCAGCAGAGAGGACCGGACCTGGTTCTGTCCCCTCACGTCTGCTGCTGGACGGACCACCTTTACTGCAACGTCTCCTAAATAAAGATTAACATGTCGGTCACCGAGCTGAGCACTACGCAGCGACCCAGTACACGTCTAACTGCAAGTCTAACTGCGAGTGCCTTGTTGCTGTCAAAGCTGGCGCATTTAAAGGAAGCACGAGCGACGTCCTGACGTCATGCTCGTTTGTAATGAAAACATTTGTTCCACTTATACTGCTGTCTTACACTCTACGAAAGTTTCCGTCTAACACAAACCCACGTGCTAAGCAATTCTCTCTCACCTGTTGTGTGTAAACAGGCCATTCCCGCTGCGTGACGACACATTCCGATACATGTGCAATACTCTTACCTATTGGCTAACCTATTGCCTCTGGCTCTCGGCATAGGCAACGAAACTTTGACAATATTCCACGTTTCCAACTCTTTACTATTCCGTAACACTACAGTAGGAAAGGATTATTGGTAAAAGTGAAATGGTTAGTTGTGTTTCGATGGCTTGCTAGTTAAGGCCGTTACCAGTTTCATGGTTCAAGACAGACGATATAATTTTCATCTGCCAGGAGGCTGCGTAGCATTCTGAGCGTCATCTCATTATACAGCATCACATATCTGTTGGCGTCAGCAGTTCTGCCTGCCTGTCCTGTGAGCCTTATTCTATCTTGGACCTACTTGCGCCTTACCCAGTCACGTGTGTAATAAGGTACTTTCAACATCTCAGTTACCGTTATACTTGTCTTATGTCATCTGACCTGAGCTGTCGCCTCATACAATATTTTACATAACTAGCAAGAGAAAACGATTACTAGTTAAGCACATCTTGTGTTTTGTGCGAAATTATCAGAAGCTAATCCATTGGTGTGCTTTCACAGAACTGTAACTGACCTCGCTATCTCGACAATGAAAGGACTGAAGCGTTGGTTATACGAGCATATGAAGTACAGTTTGGTGCAAATTCTTCATAACATTTTTCGGCGTTATAAGGGCTATTTTCTGTTCTCGATTTCAAACAGTGAACAGATATAGCATTACCGTGTTATGTGTCACCTGTACATTTAGTTCACCAGTAAGATATATAATGAAGCAGAATTTATAACTATGTTGCAGATTCCTGCGAATACTACGGAATATATCATCGAACATCCGCCAGGGTATGACTTCTGGAAACTACTGGCCGACATCTCGAATATTACGTAAGTACATTGTATGTACGTAGATTATCCGTGGCTCTCACGAACCATGGAGTTTGCCATGGTGGGTTGGCTTGCGTGCCTCAGCGATATAGACAGCCATACCAAAGGTACAGCCACATTATAGGGGTATCTGAGGGGATGTCATCATTGTACGGCTCCTGAAGAAGTTCAGTAGCCTTATTGGTAACTGCAGTCTGGATGATTTATATGACACTGTAACAATAGCTAGCAAGGCCTCGCTAGCTTCTGCCAAAACAAACTTCAAGAATCATGAAATAAGGTTGTATACGTGAAAGAGAATGCTGAAAGCAAGGAGAAACTACAGCCGTAATTTTTCCCGAGGGCATGCAGCTTTACTGTATGGTTAAATGATGATGGCGTCTTCTTCTGTAAAATATTCCGGAGGTAAAATAGTCCCCCATTCGGATCTCCGGGCGGGGACTACTCAAGAGGACGTCGTTATCAGGAGAAAGAAAACTGGCGTTCTACGGATCGGAGCGTGGAATGTCAGATCCCTTAATCGGGCACGAAGATAACAAAATTTAAAAAGGGAAATGGATAGGTTAAAGTTAGATATAGTGGGAATTAGTGAAGTTCGGTGGCAGGAGGAACAAGACTTTTGGTTAGGTGAATACAGGGTTATAAATACAAAATCAAATAGGGGTAATGCAGGAGTAGGTTTAATAATGAATAGGAAAATAGGAGTGCGGGTAAGCTACTACAAACAGAATAGTGGACGCATTATTGTGGCCAAGATAGACACGAAGCCCACGCCTACTACAGTAGTACAAGTTTATATGCAAACTAGCTCTGCAGATGATGAAGAAATTGACGAGATAAGAGAAATTATTCAAGTAGTGAAGGGAGGCGAAAATTTAATAGTGATGGGTGACTGGAATTCGACAGTAGGAAACGGAAGAGAAGGAAATGTAGTAGGTAAATATGGATTGGGACTAAGAAATGAAAGAGGTAGCCGCCTGGTAGAATTTTGCACAGAGCATAACTTAATGATAGATAACATTTGGTTCAAGAATCATGAAAGAAGGTTGTATACATGGAAGAACCCTGGAGATACTAAAAGGTTTCAGATAGATTATATAATGGTAAGACAGAGATTTAGGAACCAGGTTTTAAATTGTAAGACATTTCCAGGGGCAGATGTGGACTCTGACCACAATCTATTGGTTATGACCTGTAGATTAAAACTGAAGAAACTGCAAAAAAGTGGGAATTTAAGGAGATGGGACATGGATAAACTAAAAGAACCAGAGGTTGGACAGAGTTTTAGGGAGAGCATAATGGAGCAATTGACAGGAATGGGGGAAAGAAATACAGTAGAAGTGGAATGGTTAGCTTTGAGGGATGAAGTAGTGAAGGCAGCAGAGGATCAAGTAGGTAAAAAGACGAGGGCTAGTAGAAATCCTTGGGTAACAGAAGATATATAGCATTTAATCGATGAAAGGAGAAAATATATAAATGCAGTAAATGAAGCAGGCAAAAAGGAATACAGACGTCTCAAAAATGAGATCGACAGGAAGTGCAAAATGGCTAAGCAGAGATGGCTAGAGGACAAATGTAAGGATGTAGAGGCTTATCTCACTAGGGGTAAGATAGATACTGCCTACAGGAAAATTAAAGAGACCTTTGGAAATAAGAGAACCACTTGTATGAACATCAAGAGCTCAGATGGAAACCCAGTTCTAAGCAAAGAAGGGAAAGGAGAAAGGTGGAAGGAGTATATAGAAGGTCTATACAGGGGTGGTATTCCTGAGGACAATATTATGGAAATGGAAGAGGATGTAGATGAAGATGAAATGGGAGATATGATACTGCGTGAAGAGTTTGACAGTGCACTGAAGGACCTAACTTGAAACAAGGCCCTGGGAGTAGACAACATTCCATTAGGACTACAGACGGCCTCGGGAGAGCCAGTCCTGACAAAACTCTACCAGGTGGTGAGCAAGATGTATGAGACAGGTGAAATACCCTCAGACTTCAAGAAGAATATAATAATTCCAATCACAAAGAAAGCAGGTGTTGACAGACGTGAAAATTACCGAACAATCAGTATAATAAGCCACAGCTGCAAAATACTAACGCGAATTCTTTACAGACGAATGGAAAAACTGATAGAATCCGACCTCGGGGAAGATCGGTTTGGATTCCGTAGAAATGTTGGAACACGTGAGGCAATACTGACCCTACGATTTATCGTAAAATAAAGATTAAGGAAAGGCAAACCAATGTTTCTAGCATTTGTAGACTTAGAGAAAGCTTTTGACAGTGTTGACTGGAATACTCTCTTTCAAATTCTGAAAGTGGCAGGGGTAAAATACAGAGAGCGAAAGGCTATTTACAATTTGTACAGAATCCAGATGGCAGTTATAAGAGTCGAGGGACATGAAAGGGAAGCAGTGGTTGGGAAGGGAGTGAGACAGGGTTGCAGCCTCTCCCCGACGCTATTCAATCTGTATATTAAGCAAGCTGTGAAGGAAACAAAAGAAAAATTCGGAGTAGGTATTAAAATCCATGGAGAAGAAATAAAAACTTTGAGGTTTGCCGATGATATTGTAATTCTGTCAGAGACAACAAAGGACTTGGGGAAGAGCAGTTGAACGGAACGCACAGTGTCTTGAAAAGAAGATATAAGATGAACATCAACAAAAGCAAAACGAGGGTAATGGAATGTAGTCGAGTTAACTCAGGTGACGCTGAGGGAATTCAATTAGGAAATGAGACACTTAAAGTAGTAAAGGAGTTTTGCTATTTGGGGAGCAAAATAACTGATGATGGTCGAAGTAGAGAGGATATAAAATGTAGACTGGCAATGGCAAGGAAAGCGTTTCCGATGAAGAGAAATTTGTTAACATCTAATATTGATTTAAGTGTCAGGAAGTCGTTTCTGAAAGTATTTGTATGGAGTGTAGCCATGTATGGAAGTGAAACATGGACGATAAATAGTTTGGACAAGAAGAGAATAGAAGCTTTATAAATAAGGTGCTACAGAAGAATGCTGAAGATTAGATGGGTAGATCACATAACTAATGAGGAGGTATTAAATGGAATTAGGGAGAAGAGGAGTTTGTGGCAGAACTTGACTAGAAGAAGGGATCGGTTGGTAGGACATGTGTTGAGGCATCAAGGGATCACCAATTTGGTACTGGAGGGCAGTGTGGAGGGTAAAAATCGTAGAGGGAGACCAAGAGATGAATCCATTAAGCAGATTCAGAAGGATGTAGGCTGCAGTAGGTACTGGGAGATGAAGCTTGCACAGGATAGAGTAGCATGGAGAGCTGCATCAAACCAGTCTCAGGACTGAAGACCACAACAGCAACAACAACGTGAAAGAGACCTGGACAGACAGGAATATTTGAGGTAAATCACATAAGTACAAAATCAATGAAGCTGAAGACAATTATCAAGAATCTCAATACCGACCCATGTGTGCTCTAGCAAAATGTGCGCAGGATACAAAGTTAAAGCTCAACCCATCCAAAATCCAAACACTTGTTGTTCATTATAGGGTCATTAATCCGAATTATGGGGAATCCCTAACGTCTTTAACCCTAAATGGGGCCAATGCCAATTTCTCTCCTTGAGCAAAGAGTTCAAGAGTCATAATAGACGATAATCTGATTTGGTCTGAGCGTTTACCAGCAATGTGCGAGAATGCATCAGCGTCTCTCCATGCCCTAGAAAAATATAAGAAGCTTTTTCCTCTTTAGCCGAAAAAGAAACTTGTATAAACACTCATACTTACAGTTATTGATTACTGCCTTGTTATCCTGCAAGGCATTTCACTGGAACTAGTTATGAATGCCTGTATTCGTTACATCTGTGTTATTCGACTTTTTGATCATATTTCACCATCATATGCATTGATATCCTGATTGCATGCAGACAAAATCTGAGATTTACATGCTCTCCTCTCTACCTACCATCTTCATACCCTCTTTCTATTGTCTTACCAACGTACACTGTCCCCCCATATCTGTCCTCAACATTAATGCTCTTGTCCCAAAAATATAAAAGCAACATCTGTTCCCATCAGAGCAAAATCCTTTTTTGTACCACTCCATCGTTCAACCACTTTCTCGAAGTCCTTTTCAGTAACAGGAACCCGACTCTGGAGAAACCTCGCGGATTATACAGGGTGTCCCACTCAAACCTCCCTGATTTCAAAGACCCAGGAAAAGAAAGGTAGATACGACAGTGAAAAATGCATCACATTGTAGAGCATCTCAAAGAATTTATTTATTTATCGTCAATACACCTCTACATATTAACCATTTGTAGCACAAAGAATATCGAGTCTATATTTAATTTCTTGCCAGGTTCTTTGTTACATTTCCTCTGTTATTGCTGCAATCGCATTAGTGATACGATGTCGCAACACAGGAATATCGTCCACTTTGGTCGCACACACGCGGTCCTTCACGAATCCTCACATGAAGAAATCAAATGGCGTAATGTCGGGTGAACGTGGTGGCCAGGTAATGGGTCCTCTGCATCTGATTCAACGATTGGGAAATTTCCTATCCAGGAACTTGCCAACAGCCGATGACCAATGCGGCGGAGCTCCATCTTGTTGAAAAATGTTGGGTTGGAAGTCTTGTATTTGAGGGTACACAAACTGCTCCTACATGTCCATATACACTGACCCATTCACTGTTTGTTCCGCAAAAAAGAACGGTCCAACAATCCTGACGTGCATTAGGCCGCACCAGTTGTTTAGTTTAGGACCATCACGAACATGTCCAGTCACAACGTGCGGATTTTACGAATACCAAATCCGAAATTATGCCTGTTAACCCTTCCCGATAGATGAAAGGTTGTCTTATCTGAGAATAAACATCTTTCCAGGAAGCTGTCATCCATATCAATAAGCTGCAGCATATCTGCAGCAAATTGTTGTCATCATGGTTTGTTGTTCAGCGTCAGATGTTGCAGACTTCTGCACTTTGAAAGCACACATGCGAAAACGCTGGTGAACTACATGATGCAATGTTGATCTAGGTACATCAGGTTGCCTATATCGTTGACGAACTGACTTACGTGGGCTTCTGATAAACGTTTGTCTGATGTCCTTCGTTGTCTCTTCTTAAATTCCATAACGTGTACCGCCAGAACGTTTGAGAACACTTCCTGTTGCCAGAAACTACCTATACCATTCCTTAATTTCTTACACATCAATGGATCACAGTCATACACACGACGATAATTTCTTAGCATATTAATCGGCGATTTTGTTTCTGCAAATCACACTACTGCTTGCACGTGCTGCTGTGGAGTCACCATTTTCACTTCATGTGACCATGCTGCACTCTGGCGACGACACTTGGCACTTTTGACACGGGAATATAAACTCTTTGAGATTCTCTACAATGTGGTGCATTTTTCGTTGCCGTATCTACTGTAGTTTTTCTCTCCTGGGTACTTGAAATCAAGGAGGTTTGAGTGGGACACCTTGTATTAGGGAAGTGAATGACATCTCCACCTTCAGAAGACAGTTAACGACGTATTTACAAGAGCAACAATAATTATTACCACTGTCCCTGTACGCACTCGTTACCATAGTACATCCTTCTTTCCAACCAGATCTTCCTCATTACCCAGTATTCCTAGCTGGTCTAGTCTTTAAAATTCCTTTCCCCAGAATTCGCTATAAAAGAAACATCTATTTTATACATCTATAAATCCTTTTTATATCTGCCACTATCATTTTTATTATTTTGTTTATTAATACTATTACTATTATTATAGCCATTATTGACAACAGCAATAGTAGTAGAAATACTGCCTCTATTTAGTTTGTTAGTTCATAGTCAGTATGTTACTCACATTTTCACTATAAACACCTAAATCATTTTAATACGGCTTCTCATTGTAAAATTGTTATTTCTAAGGTAACTGTGATGCAAAAAAGATACTGTATGTGTGAAACCCAGGTCCAATATTAAAAATGTCATGATGCCCCTAATCAAATCAGGTTAATTATATAAATAAAATATAAAAAAATAACAGTAAGACGAAGATATCGAAACAAGATTTTAAACTGCAAAACGTTTTCATCAGAGAGTTTGGTGATCGTTTAAGGAGAGCGGTACGTATTAGTGTAAGATCGCCCTTACGTCTTGGTCTACTTCTCGTCTCAGCCCACTGATACTTGTGCCTCGTTGATCAGTTTCTCTTTCTTCATTTCTGATGAAGTATACTGGTAGAAATTTGTGGTCTTCGTTGGGTAGTGATAGTATCTATAGTGATATATTTGTTCTTGGATGAAAAAAAAAAACATAATCGATTTCATCTCTGTTAGTGCTGATCTAAGTGACCACGAAAGAAGTCATTTGGAAGCAGGATTTGTGAGCTTTTACATTTTGAATAAAGTGTTTTGATTCTGCAGTTTCCCCAGTCATGTAATGTAAAAATTCCTGTGAAGGCGCTTGCAGTGGGGTAACTGAACTTTTTCGCGTTTCAGAACTGGCAGATGTTAATAATTTTTCCTATTACGATAGGTTTGCGTTTGTTATATTTTTCCGTCGGTTCGTATTGGAATACTTCATTTGTCAGGTTGCACTGTTTACTTGTCCTCCACCGTGAATCTCGTGGGGTGAAATTTTCAGGGCTGGCTTGAGTTTGCAATCTTTTATTATAAGATTGTGTCACAATTCTTGATTCTTCAATAAGTTCACTTCATTGTTCTTCGATTTCTCTGCTTCTCAAGGTGCTGATCATCGTTCGTTGGGAACTTAAACGTGCTTTGCGCTGTTGTTTTCGTTTTCTCCGTTTTGCTTCAGAAATGGCAAGATCTCCACTTTTACATTTGGGCATTGTCTAAAATGTAAATAAAATCGACTTTTTATTAACAAATACACAAAGTACACTTTACACACTTTTCACACTTCATTTTAGATTTATATTTAGTCACTGTTTTACTTTGACTACTCACACTTCACTGTTTGTTTTTGTTCACTCACTACATTACTTCTTCTGTTGCCAACTTCGCTAATGATTAGAAACTGACGTTAGAACCCACGACAGGTCTTCATCAGTACGTAGCCCAATTCCAGAACGTACCAAAAAAGCTTTGAATGGCCATAATGTTTCAGAACATTAAACAACATCGGAGAGGCTTCTGGAATGTTCCACAATTATCTGAGATGATCCAGACTATTTGCGAACATTCCAGAACATTCCGGATCTTTGTGGAACATTCGGAACATTCTGAAATGTCGTGGAATGCTTTCGAATGTTCTGGAACGTTCTCAAATACTATCGAATGTTCTGGAATGTTCTAGAAATTTCTAGAGGATGAAGGTTCCCAGGCCTTATATGTTCGAAATCACGCCCTTCAGGTAAAAGAAGGAAACCTGCTTCATGGGGGGATAGAGAGCTACTGCACTACATAACTCCCTTGAACGTACAGGGACTCGTTTCTGAGTTTTAGCGGCACGATACATTGTACACTTACGCTTGTAGTATGTATTGGATGTTGATTACAGGGTGTGAGCTAGTGCCGTTGTGCAGAGAGAGTGAGTACGATTTTATCTGACAGGAAGAGCTCCCCAGTAGTCCGACCGAGTTTTCGAAACCATCATTTACCCAGTGATCTAGACGATCCCAGCCGTCAGACCCTGCAGTTATTCACCCTGCTGGGCCCTCGTCTGTGAGTGATTGACGAAAAAAGAATTTGTGAATTTTGCTAAATGCTTAGTAGTGTTTAAATGCAGTGACATGTTGACGCTTCTTTCTTTATAAATTTTTATCGAAGTTTCTTTGATCTTTAACTTTATTCAGTTGATAGGTTTAACTGTACTTTTTAACTTCTATTTCCTTGTCACATCCTAGTAATCGTCATACCAACTTCTTCATTAGCTGTCATTTTTATTTCTATCATTCTTCTTCCGAGTGAAATCTTTGTTCGTGATTTTAATTAATGTTATTATTAATTGCGATTTAATTTGTTTAGTTTTATCACCCAGGTTTTCGTCCATGTTACAACATTCATAATTTTTATTTCTCATTTTGCTTGAATTTTGTTTTACTTATATCTCCTTCTTTAATTTAAATCATCTGCATTATTCTGTCCACAGTGTAATAGTATTTTAGGCTATATTTTAAATGATGTGTGACGGTTAGAATTAAAAAAAAAACACATGTCTTGTAACGAATTACATTTCTGACACCATTAGATAGTCAATGTAAATATATTATTTCTTTTTCTGTTTATACGAGGTAGATCGGCATTTCCAAATATTTGAACATTGTAGTAAATAAATATAATTATATTCACATTCACAAATGTTTTCAGTGGAAAAAGAATTATGTAAAAATGAGAAGAAACGAAAAAAATCATGCGATGGTTGGAAAGAGGTGACAAAGGAATGAAAACAAAGAATTTCATTTAAAGCAGTTAACTGATGAAAACTTGTGGTGAAAGCCATTTCGATAAAGATTAAAAAGTTAAAAAATAGAGCACGTGACGAGATTTGAACCCACAGCCTTCAACAGATGGAAGTCCTACCCTGTCCATTACACCATACAACCAGTTTCCGAAATTGTCTTCTTTTTTAGCGTCACGTAAAATTCCGGATTTTTTCGTCGATTACTTGCAAACGAGGACCTGACAGAGTGAATGGGGTGCAGGGTGTGCTTCCCAGCATCTTAACATACATCAAAAACTCGGACCCACCACTGGGCATCTCTCCTTGTCAGACTGCATTTTATTTTCTTTATCACATTCTCTGCGTTTTAACCACATTCGTTTCTAGTAATCTTCTTATGGGCGCTCATAACCTCGACTCTGAGAGCCCCTAAACCGAAATACAAGCACACCGAAGACCCACCCACCCAACCACCCAAGCACCCACCCACACAAACACAGACACACCACACATGCACGCACACACCCACACACACATGCACCCACACATGCACCCACACACCCACACACCCACACACGCACCCACACATGCACCCACACACGCACCTACACATGCACCCTCTCATGCACTGACACACACACACCCACAAGTCCACACACCACACACCCACACACCCACCCACCTATGCACACACATACAGATCACACCCACCCACACCCACCCACCCACTCACACCCACATCCACACCCACCCACCCATCCACACACACACACACACACACACACACACACGCACACACACACACACACACACACACATCCTCACCCACACCCACACACACTCACAGACAGACAGAGGTAGAGATAGAGAGTGAGAGAGAGAGAAACTGCAACTGTCTCCGGCATGCCCCGGCATTGTCAGCACTGTGTAGCCTAGTGTCTGCCAGCTTGTGTGAGGTGGATGCTGTGGCGTTGCAGGTACGAGTTGCGGGTGCCGGCTGACGGGGGCTTCGGGCGCGAGGTGGGCGGCAGGTGGGGCGGCCTGGTGGGCCTGCTGCAGACGGGCGACGCCGACCTGGCCGTGGAGCTGCTCACCTTCATGGTGCAGCGGTCGCGTGCCATGCACTACACCATGCCGCTCTACGCCGACAGGTAGCTTGTTGTACTGCGAACAGTGTATTGTGTATTACCAACAACAATGTATTAGCAAAATTTTGTGCCAGAATTAACGATTTACACTACTGGCCATTAAAACTGCTACACCAAGAAGAAATGCAGATGATAAATGCGTATTCATTGGAAAATCTACTAGAAGTGGCATGTGATTACATTTTCACGCAATTCCTGTGCATAGATCCTGAGAAATCAGTACCCAGAACAACTACCTCTGGCCTTAGTAATGCCCTTGGTACTCCTGGGCATTGAGTCAAACAGAGCTTGGATGGCGTGTACAGGTACATCTGCCCACGGAGCTTCAAGACGATACCACAGTTCATCAAGAGTAGTGACTGGCGTATTGTGACGACCCACTTGCTCGGCTACCATTGACCAGACGTTTTCAATTGGTGAGAGTTCTGGCGAATGTGCTGGGTAGAGCAGCAGTCGAACATTTTCTGTATCCAGAAAGGCTCGTACAGGAACTGCAACATGAGGTCGTGCATTATCCTGCTGAAATGTAGAGTTTCGCAGGGATCGAATGAAGGGTAGAGCCACTGGTCGTAACACATCTGAAATGTAACGTCCACTGTTCAAAGTGCAGTCAATGTGAACAAGAGGTGACCGAAACGTGTAACCAATGGCACCCCATACCATTACGCCGGGTGATATGCCAGTATGGCGATGACGAATACACGCTTCCAATGTGCGTTCACCGCGATGTCGCCAAACACGGATGCGACCATCATAGTGCTGTACACAGAACCTGGATTCATCCGAAAAAATGACGTTTTTTGCCATTCGTGCACCCATGTTCGTCGTTGAGTATACCATCGCAGGCGTTCCTGTCTGTGATGCGACGTCAAAGGGTAACCGCATCCATGGTCTCCTAGCTGATAGTCCATGCTGCTGCAAATGTCGTCGAACTATTCGTGCAGATGGTTGTTGTCTTACAAACGTCCCCACCTCTTGACTCGAGACGTGGTTGCACGATCCGCTACAGCCATGCGGATAAGATGCCTGTCATCTCGACTGCTAGTGATACGAGGCCGTTGGGATCCAGCACGGCGTTTCGTATTACCCTCCTGAACAAACCGATTCCATATTCTGCTAACAGTCATTGGATCTCGACCAACGCGGGCAGCAATCTCGCGAAACGATAAACCGCACTCGCGATACGCTACAATCCGCCCTTTATCGAAGTCGGAAACTTGATGGTACGCATTTCTCCTCCTTACACGAGGCATCACAACAACGTTTCACCAGGTAAAGCCGGTCAACTGCTGTTTGTATATGAGAAATCGGTTGGAAACTTTCCTCATGTCAGCACGTTGTAGGTGTCGCCACCGGCGCCAGCCTTGTGTGAATGCTCTGAAAAGCTAATCATTTGCATATCACAGCATCTTATTCCTGTCGGTTAAATTTCGCGTCTGTAGCACGTCATCTTCGTGGTGTAGCAATTTCAATGGACAGTAGTGTATTAAGATTAAGCTCATCCAACACGGATATTTTAGAACCCGTGACTGTTAACTGAATGTAAATACATAAAAGTGCGACCAGTCACTTTTTGAATAGCTTTTATTATTCCGTGAACCGATTTTCGAAACGTTTCAGATTAATCTGCAGACAGCTTTCCGGAACTTATTTATCTATTTCTAGCATAATACTGGGTGCTGGCCCTGTAACAAGAAGATGGAACATCTTTACTGTATTGAATCTCATCAAGCAGTCCTACGACTAGGTGACATTTGCGTAATCCGTGATCTGTTGTGGTCCTTTCGCCATAGTCTCTTGCCAATCTCCTTTCCGGAGAGATGGTCCATTTTGGAAGAGTTAAACGTTTTTTTCCCATGCTGGAACCAAAATGATCAAGACCGTAGCGGGTAAACCTTTTTGCTGAACATCACGGGATGGTTATGAATGAATCAGTCCAATCCTGGCCGTCGCACAGTTCATTTCCTGACTGGTCGCGGTTCCTCTCCCGCACATTTACAGCGCATCTCACTCCCTGCAGTCGATAACTGCCAATGCGGTGAACATAGGTCTCATCGTGCTGTACTGTGGGCGATACTCACACACACACACACACACACACACACACACACACATGACGAAACATGACAGGATCACGACAGAAACGGTACAACACACTCACGAGGTGGGGACATGCAAATGAACTAGGAGACCACATCTGCAAGACAAAACACACCATCTATAAATGAATGGTGTAAGGTTCGTGCCTGATCAACAACAACTGTGTAAGCTGTAAATAACTTTGGTTTAATGTTGCAAACTTAACACAGAAATACACACATTTACACAGTTTACAATGTGACAGTGTTACGACAATTGTCAAACAAACGCATCTCGTCCTCAGAAAGTGAAATAATCCTAAACATAACAATGATAAACCTTAACTAGAAGTTTCTTCACAAAATTATTCGTACGACTACTTCATCATATTGGCCAGTTCTATGATAAATATGGTTGAAAGTTAGGTACTATTTAGAATGACAATCAAGTCTACGGTGGTTGGTTAGTTTCATAACAAATTGAGTAAGAGATTAGCCAAGGTCGCTCGAGTTTACAGTGAACCAACAAGTTAACGCTTCTGTGCGTGGTATTTACCTTAGCTGCGATGAGCTGTCGTCTGCATGGCTGCTCTCGCCCACTGAAATTGCTATAAAATCTAATTAAGACTTTGCCGATTTTTTCAGCAGAAATCCCCCCTGTGTTTCTAGAGATGCGAGACAACATGCACTCATCCCTAGTCTTGGAATATGGCGATATGCACTTACATGACTGAAGCAGGGTGCATATTAAAATGCCCTTTCAGTCCTTGCAAGGACAATTAACTAACTGGCTGGTTCGTTTCTCCACAGTGGGAGCTCAACGATGCTACAGCTAATATCTAGCTGAATGTGAGCCACAGTGAAAGCAGTGTTCACTCAAATTTCTCCTCTGTGTCGTACAGAGCGTTATGCGGTCTGTTCTGCACTTGACGCCAGTTCACAGAAGAGTCCAAGAAAACTTCACTCTCGTCTTTCTCGTAGCCTTACTCTCTCCCGAGCTGGATTCTTTCGTTCTCCACATAACGGTTTTTTTCGACCGATAGGAGCATTCCTCTTATTTTGTGGAAACTATCTACCAATTGCAAGGGCCCTACCATTGAACAGCGCCAAAATATTTTCTAGTTCAGTATTGGTTGAAAACAGACTTGGTTGCAATTTTAGTTTTTTTTAATCTTCAACGACGCATTTCTCCTTATTTAGGCATTTTCAGGGTACCTTATCTAGATGAACGCTGGAGGCACCAAGATCTGCATAACGCGTTCCCGTTCACAGGAGCGAGTGGTTACTCGCTTCTGTGAACGGGAACGCGTCCATCTAGAAAACATAACCTGAAAATGCCTAAATAAGGCGAAACGCCTTAAAACTGATATTGCAACCAAGACTGTTTTTAATCAATACTGTTACGCACTGGTTTGCTGTATCCTACATAAGGATTGGAAGAATTTCCTTTCTAGTTCGTTTCTGCCAATCGAACATTTCATGTCGGCTCAGATGTGTCCATTCACTGTTCACAGAATCAACTGTATCACTGGTTTTGTTCATATCCATGTCGAATTCCGAAACTCAGTTTTCTGTCCTACTTCTGGTGGCCCATTACTCACCCTGCAGTATGCGTCACCTGTCCGGCCGCTGGCCCCTGCCGCGGGGCGCCCCCGTAAGAGCTTTCTGTAGTGCCTCCTGGGGTGCGGCCTCTGCATCTGCCCGCGCTCGTTTCCACACAAAACGTTTCCTCTCGCTGCTTCTTTCATCTTTTGTTCATTGACATACGTTATATAAGAGTGTTATGTTAATACCATCGATTGAGTGTCATCTCTTTTGCATTACATACTTATAGGCAAATCTGCCGAAGTAAGTTAGGTGTCATATTCACGTTCCTGTTACGATGTATAAAACTCTTATGTAAGGAGCGAAACTGACCTTCATTCATTCTGCCACCTTACAATGAGACATACAGACATAGCATCAGTCGTCAAAGAGACGACTGGTTTAGTTCAGATAAGGACAGCAATACAACAGTCCTCTCTAACATCGAGGAGACAGCAAACAGAGAAGAACACGTAAAAAAATCCAAATATTGGAACAATCATAAAACGAACCAAAGAGACTATGGTATAATATGGTAGTACCCAGTTTCTCTTTCTGGCACCAACTTAAACCACTAACTGTAATGACAGATTATTAGCTCAGAGCATAAGTTAGAATAACATATGATAAAATACACGATGAGGTGCAAGAACATACACAACATGCATCAAGACTAATCCTGTATCACATAGTATACAGATACCACTTAGAATCAAGTATTAAGAAGATTAGCAAATGAACATACCTTAGCAAGTAATGCCTAAAGGTCGGGCTCCAGGGCACATTTCGGGACGTCCGCGCCCTGGGCAGCGCAAGTGGAGGGACATCAGCTACTCAGTCTATAGTGTTGTCTTTTATCGCTCTTCTCAAATCATCATTTTTTTCTTTTCAAATTCCCTATTTTCAGTATAATGTATAACAGTTCTATTAGTATAATACAGCTGCCATTTAAAACCACTAGGTTCTGCCTGGGCATCGGGGCCCGCATGCTTAGCTGCATAGCATGAGAGCTGCGCCATGGGGGTCGTTGGTTCCAGCTAAATGGACTGGCAAGGGGATAGTGTCCACCCACCGTCATCTATTTCATCCAAAAGCATTATATACGCAAGGCGTGGCCAGAAAGTGACAGACGTGGTAGCTCCAAGCGTTTAGGAAAAAAAAAAAAAAAACATTTTTGGTGCTGGTCAGGTTAGGCACGAGGCATTTGTGAGAGCGCAAATTGTATGTAGCGGCCAGGACAGCGGAAAAAGTACAGACGGGTAATTTGGAGATCGTGAGAGGAAGATTTTTTCTTTTCAGTTTTTACTTTGCTTGTACCCCAAATATCCGAAATAATAATCAATATACACTAAAGGCCATTAAAATTGCTACACCACCAAGGTGACGTGCTACAGACGCGAAATTTAACCGACAGGAATAAGATGCTGTGATATGCAAATGATTAGCTTTTCAGAGCATTCACACAAGGCTGGCACCGGTGGCGACACCTACAACGTGCTGACATGAGGAATGTTTCCAACCGATTTCTCATATACAAACAGCAGTTGACCGGCTTTACCTGGTGAAACGTTGTTGTGATGCCTCGTGTAAGGAGGAGAAATGCGTACCATCAAGTTTCCGACTTCGATAAAGGGCGGATTGTAGCCTATCGCGAGTTCGGTTTATCGTTTCGCGAGATTGCTGCCCGCGTTGGTCGAGATCCAATGACTGTTAGCAGAATATGGAATCGGTCTGTTCAGGAGGGTTATACGGAACGCCGCGCTCGATCCCAACGGCCTCGTATCACTAGCACTCGAGATGACAGGCATCTTATCCTCATGGCTGTAACGGATCGTGCAGCCCGGTCTCGATCCCTGAGTCAACAGATGGGGACGCCCGCAAGACAACAACCATCTACACCAACAGTTCGACGACGTTTGCAGCAGCATGGACTATCAGCTCGGAGACCATGGCTGCGGTCACCCTTGACGCTGCATCACAGGCAGGAGCGCCTGCGATGGTATACTCAACGACGAACCTGGGTGCACGAATGGCAAAAAACGTCATTTTTTCGGATGAATCCAGGTTCTGTGTACAGCAGCATGATGGTCGCATCCGTGTTTGGCGACATCGCGGTGAACGCACATTGGAAGCGTGTATTCGTCATCGCCATACTGAAATATCACCCGGCGTAATGGTATAGGGTGCCATTGGTTACACGTCTCGGTCACCTCTTGTTCACATTGACTGCACTTTGAACAGTGGACGTTACATTTCAGACGTGTTACGACCCGTGGCTCTACCCTTCATTCGATCCCTGCGAAACCATACATTTCAGCAGGATAATGCACGACCGGGTGTTGCAGGTCCTGTACGGGCCTTCCTGGATACACAAAATGTTCGACTGATGCCCTGACCAGCACATTCTCCAGATCTCTCACCAATTAAAAACGTCTGGTCAATGGTGGCAGAGCAAGTGGCTCGTCACAATACGCCAGTCACTACTCTTGATGAACTGTGGTATCGTTTTGAAGCTGCATGGGCAGCTGTACCTGTACATGCCATCCAAGCTGTGTTTGATTCAATGCCCAGGCGTGTCAAGGCCGTTATTACGGCCGGAGGTGGTTGTTCTGGGTACTGATTTCTCAGGATCTATGCACACGAACTGCGTGAAAATGTAAATCACATGTCAGTTCTAGTATAATATATTTGTTCAATGAATAGCAGTTTATCATCTGCATTTCTTCTTGGTTTAGCGATTTTAATGGCCAGTAGCGTATTCTACTTTCAAGATGAAGGTAAAATGTCATCGTACAGTATTACAGTGATTCCCTCCTAAACGCCCTCCGCTAGTACGATCATGCGATGTCTATTTCTTTTCCCAGGGAAATGATTTGGTGAAAAACCTTCAAAACTACTTCTATCACGCCGAGAGAGAAAAAGAAATCACGTCCTGAGATGACTTCATCAAAATACATTCATTTGCAGCAGTTGTACATTCTGTTGGGCGAAGTGTGCGATGTGAGAGAATCTAATGAATGTAAAGCAAGTCTGTCTTCCTACAGTAACCTTAAAACAACCACGTTGGTTGGTTGGTTTGCGGGTGGCAACCAAACAGCGAGATCATCGGTCCCATCGGATTAGGGGAGGATGGGGAAGGAAGTCGGCCGTGCCCTTTCAAAGGAACCATTTCGCTATTTGCCTGAATATTTAGGGAAATCACGGAAAACCTAAATCAGGATGGCCCGACGGGGGTCTGTCGCGTCGTCGTCCGGAATGCGAGTCCAGTGTGCTAAGCACTGAGCCAACAAGCTCGGTAAAATAACAACGTGAATATAAATATGTGGTGATTATAACGTGTGCAAGGTGCCGAGAAAATCACTGCTTGCCATGTTTTACGACGGATAATCAACTGTAAATAATAAAAGTATATGAAAGTATTTAATTTTACATACACTACTGGCCATTAAAATTGCTACAGCGAGAAGAAATGCAGATGATAAACGAGCATTCATTGGACAAATATATTATACTAGAACTGACATGTGATTACATTTTTACGCAATTTGAGTGCATAGATCGTGAGAAATCAGTACCCAGAACCACCTCTGGCCTTAATCACGAACTTGATACTCCCGGATATTGAGTCAAACAGAGCATGGGTGGCTTGTACAGGTACATCTGCCCATGGAGCTTCAACACGATACCACAGTTCATCAAGAGTAGTGACTGGCGTATTGTGACGAGCCACTTGCTCGGCCACCATTGACCAGATGTTTTCAGTTGGTGAGAAATCTGGAGAATGTGCTGGCCAGGGCAGCCATGCGGATAAGATGCCTGTCATCTCGACTGCTAGTGATATAAGGCCGTTGGGATCCATCATGGCGTTCCGTATTACCCTCCTGAGCCCACCGATTCCATATTCTGCTAACAGTAATTGGATCTCGATCAACGCGAGCAGCAATGTCGAGATACGATAAAGCTGAATCGCGATAGGCTACAATCCGACACTTATCAAAGTCGGAAACGTGATGGTACGCATTTCTCTTCCTTACACGAGTCATCACAACAACGTTTCACCAGGTAACTCCGGTCAACTGCTGTTTGTGTATGAGAAATCGGCTGGAAACTTTCCTCATGTCAGCACGTTGTAGGCGTCGCCACCGGCGCCAACCTTGTATGAATGCCCTGAAAAGGTAATCATATGCATATTACAGCATCTGCTTCCTGTCTATTAAATTTCGCGTCTGTAGCACGTCATCTTGGTGGGGTAGCAATTTTAATGGGTGGTAGTGTATGAAGCACTCGAGCACGCCTTACAATTCCTTTATAGAAATTTATTTCAATTCCATATCTTGCTTTGCCTTTTCCTTTCAGGCTTTTTACGAAAATATAAATGAATACAGCGCATTGAGCATTCTTTCGATTTATCTGTAGTGAAAGTACTGAAAAAATGTCCACTTACGGACACGATTCCACATTTCTGCGTGTACAGTTATTTAATCTTTAGGCTGCGCCAACCGCTGTCTGGAAGCTAGGCCATCACGGATGGCTCACGCCTCTCCCGACCTGCGCCAAAAGCGCTGTTTTTAATCAAACACCTAGCCATCTGAAACTCTCCCTTCTCTCACTTTAATTTCGGGCTAAGCGCTGCACATATCATAAATCTGGATGAAATTGGTGATGACGAGTAAACGTGATCTCCTTGTGAGTGGAGGACTATGGCCCACACAATACTTTTTAAATTGTGGGTGAGGAGCTATGATAGTCCAAATATAGCGCGGAAAAAAAGTGAACAAAAAATGTATCACTTGTATTCAGCTGACTTCAACAACAAAGACGAATAAGGAAGAAACATATTATCGAGGTGTGACCACGGCGTGACGCAGGCAGACGCTGTTCGTGCGCCGCGAGCAGGTGTCTCGAGGGCCCGAGTGGCGGGTGTTCGTGCAGCCGCTGTCTGGCCGGCTGTGGGCGGCGCTGGCTGGCGCGCTGCTGCTCTCCGCTGTCTCTCTGGCAGCCGCTCTCGCCTTCAGGGCACGGCGCGCCGCCTCTGTCCCCAGCGACGCCTTCCTCTATTCCGCCTGCGTCTTCACCGTGGAAGGTGAGTTCAACACCCTTCCAAAACACTCCGTGTCGTCTTCTCCAGTAAACCAAGTAATACTCGCACATGGAAATTGGTATACGTATTCGTAGCAACCATGTAGTCTACTTACACTCACGACAGCAACTCTCGTATCTTTTATACCACTGCTGGCGTTCTCCAGGGCTCCGTCCTTTCCCCTCTCCTCTATCTTCTGTACACCGCTGATATGTCCAAGCCACTCTCTCCTGTCCACCTTCTCCAATATGCTGATGACACCGCCTTCCTGGCTCTCTGTCCTACCCTTCAACGGTCCTAACGCACCCTCCAAACCCACCTTGAATAGTTGATCACTTGGTGTAACCAGTGGTTCCTTCGTATCAACCCCTCCAAAGCCCAGGCAATCATCATAGGCAGCAACACCCGCTCCTTCCGTCTCCACGATTTTTACCTCACCATTTATGGTCATCCAATCCAGCTCACCCCCACCCTGAGGTACCTAGGCCTCACCCTCAACTGTCACTGGACCCCTCATCTCCTGACCATCCAGCAGAAAGCCCGTTCCTGCCTCTGCCTCCTGAAACTCCTGTCTGGCTGGACATGGGGATTGCATCCTTTCACTATATTCCGCACCTACAAATCCCTCATTGTCCTATCCTCTGTTATGCCAGCGTTGCCTGCATCTCCTCCCCCCCCCTTTTATAAGGCCCTCCAAATCCTAGAACGCCATGCACTCTGCCTTGCCTTCCGTATCCACCTTCCTTTCCCCACATGACTCCTGTGTGATCTCATCCCCTTCCTCTACCTCCTCCTTTTCCTCTAACATCTTCGCATCCTTTACCTTGTCCACAGACTTGATCCACACCGTCCCCTGGTTGCCTCCTCCCTCTCCACCTCCTGCCCACTGCCAGGCCTCTATCACTGTATCCCGCCCTCTCTCCGCCTCCACACCCTCCATCTCCTTCATCAGGGCAATTTCCAACACCTACCCCTCCCAGATGTTGAACGCTGCCGTGACATCTCCCCTTCCTTGCAGCTGTAACCTGGCCTTGTTCCCCCCGCCCAGCGTCTCCCTTTTCCTCTCTCCTCATTCTCCCAGTGCGGATTTTTCTCCTTCCCTTCCCCTGCATCCCTGCACCCCCTCCTCGACTATTTCCTTTCCACGTCCTTCTCTCCTCCCCAGCCCTTTTCGGTTCACCCCCCACCTGTCTCCCACCTCTCCTCCCATCCCTCCCTTCATCCCTTCTCCCTCGTCTCCATACCCCTGGGAGATTCTCTGTTTGCTCATCGCCATCAGTTTGCTACATCAGTGCTGTGTTTGGAGTTGTTCTCTGTGCATCAAGAGCTGTGATTTTAATTGTATGAAGTATGCAGGACTTGTACATAGTATTATTGTCAGTGATTGTTACGTGCTACACCGACTGTAGATCCTTTTATGATCCGGTCATACTTCGCCTTGTGTTCTTTAATAGTCCCAATGTGTGGTTTTTTTGTGCATACTTTTTACGGTTTTTATCTCCATTATGCAGTCGCCCCCTTTTTGTCTTTTCTCTTCCGTACTGTTCCCCCTTTCTATATCTGTGTACACCTTATTTTCTCCTTTCTGCTATTTTAAATGACTTCTTTTGTACAATTACTGTTTTTCGTCTGAAGAACAACGCATATGCTGCTGCCAACCAGTCCCAGATGGGGCATTGAAATACAATAAAGAAAAAAAAATACTTACACTCCTTGTGACAGCTCATTTAGTAAGGTCCAACCTGGTCACTAAACAGTTATAGGAGAAGGTGGGAAACCTACTCCCTTGGCCGCAAGGGGAATACACTGACAAACCAAAACTTTATGACCACCTGCTTAATAGCTTCCAGAATGAGATTTTGACTCTGCAGCGGAGTGTGCCCTAATATGAAACTTCTTGGCAGATTAAAACTGTGTGCCGGACCTTTGCCTTTCGTGGGCAAGTGCTCTACCAACTGAGCTACCCATGCACGACTCACGCCCCGTCCTCACAGCTTTACTCCTGCCAGTACCTCGTCTCCTACCTTCCAAACTTCACAGAAGCTCTCCTGAGAACCTTGCAGAACTAGCACTCCTGAAAGAAAGCAAGGTTGGCAGGAGAGCTTCTGTAAAGTGTGGAAGGTAAGAGACGTGGTACTGGCAGAAGTAAAGCTGTGAGGATGAGGCGTAAGTCGTGCATAGGTATTAGTTGGTATTAGTAGGCATTAGTTGGTAGAGCACTTGCCCGCGAAAGGCAAAGATCCTGAGTTCGAGTCTCGGTCCGGCATACAGTTTTAATCTGCCAAAAAGTTTCTTGCTTAATAGCTTGTTTGTCAGTCTTTGGAGCGAGGTAAATCGTTAATTCTGCTTATCAGAGATCCGACAGTTTTTCTGTAGGTTTGTGGAGCTGTTCTAAACATTTATGGTGGTGTCTGTTTGTTTTGTATCGTGTCTCCATACCACTTTCGCGCAACGACGCTCTGAGCGTGTTTTTTAGGGAATTAACTAGTTTGAACCTGGGACGTGTTGCTGGCAAGGAGATGCCAGACCACACATGACATGTAGAATTCAGAAGAGTTGAGTGATACTAGCGATGATATAACCAAATACTTAATGATCTCAGCGTCAGCTCCACTGCACTCCCTGTAAAAGAATCTTAATAGTAACTAAATTTAGTGGAAGGGGTTCAAGGCTTTCCTATTTTTAGTTAGCTGGTAAAATAACGTCGAAAAAGCAGTTAAGTTTACCATTGGAAATTTTATTCTACTGACAAAACATTGTTTATAAATTGCACTATTGATAAAAGGAAGTGTTTTAATACAGGATGGTAAAAACCAACTGCGTTCAACAAAAATGTGAACGAATATTCCCTGAATGGGTTTCTAAGTTCTACAATGGTGCGAAGAATGACCTATGCCATATCACATCTATAATCTAGGTTTAAATTAAGTTTCACAAAAGAGAAAAAATATCAAAATGGTTTACAGTGACCCTCAATTATCGTTAATAACTTATCTAACTTGTCGTAAATTACAGTGGCTGATTTGGCTTCTCAATAACTATATAACAGAAAAATCATTGCGTTTCAGATTTTTACTTCAAGTGGCAAATGTGAACACCGTGAGCTTCAATTGACGATCGACACTAGTATTACGCAAAAACGGGGTGTAACAGATGAGACTTCTGCAGTTCTGAGTGAAGCCTTATGCGCTCAAAAATGCGGCATCGCGTGCGTCAGGGCAGCGGCGGGCAGCACAGCTCCGCTCACCTCGACATCTCGCAAGCAACTCCTTCTCCTTACAACAATTTACCGAAGTTGGTTTAAAAAAAAAAAAAACTATCTGTCAGTCCAATGAGAAACGTTATACTTTTCGTGGTGGGGCAATGTTTTTAAAGTTTGCAACGCAACAGAGACGCGAAAAAGTCTCACGCTAAAACCTGCAGCTGGTGTGGTCCTTTTAGCGTTATCGTAAGATCTATACTGTTCTTCTGGAGGGCTCTAGCTTTTAACATGGGCTGGGGGGTGGTCCTTGACGTAACAGAGACGCGAAACAGTCTCACGCTAAAACGTGCGGGTTGTGTGGCCCTAGTGGTTAGCTGGCGACGTGGGTGTCCAATCCGGCCCTTATCGTAGTGTCTTCTAGCTTAACACGGTTCTGCTCTCCGCTTCTGTTCTCGTTTCTCCCCTCGGAACTGCGTCTGCCGCACGGTGGGAAGGTATGACATGCATTTAGGCATTCTTGTGTTAGTCTGTGGTATTCCATTTGCTCACTCGTTACTCGTATTACTTGGTTATTTTAATGTCACGATTTATTCCGAGCTATGTGACATACTACTGGATTTGCTTATCATGTCAGGGTTTTCATGGAAGGTGTTGGATTTGCCTGACACCTTACACTCTATACCGTTAGATATCTACGCACAGGACATGTGACTTGCGTAAATAACGAGCCGCTCATTTGCGTACGCGGTGATGGCGCAAGATAGCGACCCAGATGGGTTCCATAACATTTACATTAGGCGAATTTGGTCGCCGAGACATCAACGTGAGTTCACTATAAGCCTGAATCCACTGTAGCACGGTTCTGGCTCCAAGACACAGACAATTATCCTGCTGAAAGATGACATCGGGATCAGGGAAGACATCAAGCATGAAGGGATGCTGATGGTTCACAGCTGTCAGCGTGTTTTCAACTACTACCGCCACTTACCAGCAAATTAGGGACACTGTTGCTCCTGGGGTATCGGCGAGGACCATTCGCAACCGTCTCCATGAAGCTGGGCTACGGTCCCGCACACCGTTAGGCCGTCTTCCGCTCAGGCCCCAACATCGTGCAGCCCGCCTCCAGTGGTGTTGCGACAGGCGTGAATGGAGGGACGAATGGAGACGTGTCGTCTTCAGCGATGAGAGTCGCTTCTGCCTTGGTGCCAATGATGGTCGTATGCGTGTTTGGCGCCGTGCAGGTGAGCGCTACAATCAGGACTGCATACGACCGAGGCACACAGGGCCAACACCCGGCACCATGGTGTGGGGAGCGATCTCCTACACTGGCCGTATACCTCTGGTGATCGTCGAGGGGACACTGAATAGTGCACGGTACATCCAAACCGTCATCGAACCCATCGTTCTACGATTCCTAGACCGGCAAGGGAACTTGCTGTTCCAACAGGACAATGCACGTCCGCATGTATCCCGTGCCACCCAACGTGCTCTAGAAGGTGTAAGTCAACTACCCTGGCCAGCAAGATCTCCGGATCTGTCCCCCATTGAGCATGTTTGGGACTGGATGAAGCGTCGTGTCACGCGGTCTGCACGTCCAGCCCCAACGCTGGTCCAACTGAGGCGCCAGGTGGAAATGGCATGGCAAGCCGTTCCACAGGACTACATCCAGCATCCCTGCGATCGTCTCCATGGGAGAATAGCAGCCTGCATTGCTGCGAAAGGTGGATATACACTGTACTAGTGCCGACATTGTGCATGCTCTGTTGCCTGTGTCTATGTGCCTGTGGTTCTGTCAGTGTGATCATGTGATGTATCTGACCCCAGGAATGTGTCAATAAAGTTTCCCCTTCCTGGTACAATGAATTCACGGTGTTCTTATTTCAATTTCCAGGAGTGTACTAATCAATCCCATGTCAGAGTCGCATTTGCAGCCCATATTTTCGCTAGGATGATCCCACTTCTGCGTGTTGTAGTCTTACATAATTTCGTTACAGTATCACGCACCCGCAACATCACCAGGCGGCATCCTACGTTTCGGTAGGTTGTGGTCATAGTGTTACGGCTCATCAGTGTACCTCCTTGGAAAACGGTCTCAAGCGAAATAGTGGGAAGAGTGGATATTGTGCCAAGTCCCTGGCAAGCCAGAAGGCCAGGCTGACTTAACATTTCAATACAAGTGCCCTGAGAACGTCGAAGACAACAACGTTAGCTCTTTGTCGACGGAGTTCGCAAGGAAGCCTACACGACACTTGGGGATCTTATGGAACAATATTACCTTTCGTTACTCGGAGGCTATTTGCAAACATCGAGCGAAAGTGGATCAGCAGCTGCAAAGTGTTACCCTCCCGTTTAAGGTAATAGTTGTGATTTCCAGAAGACAGCTACACCGGGAAATTTTACATCTACGTACATACTCCGCAAGCCATGGCATGACGCGCAGTGAGTGGTACCATGTACCGCTACTAATCATTCCCTTTCCTTTTACTCGTTCGACCTACACTTGAGTATTGCTCATCAGTGTGGGATCCGTACCAGGTCGGGTTGACAGAGGAGATAAAGAAGATCCAAAGAAGAGCGGCGCGTTTCGTCACAGGGTTATTTGGTAAGCGTGATAGCGTTACGGAGATGTTTAACAAACTCAAGTGACAGACTCTGCAAGAGAGGCGCTCTGCATCGCGGTGTAGCTTGCTGTCCAGGTTTCGAGAGGGTGCGTTTCTGGTTGAGGTATCGAATACATTGCTTCCCCCTACTTATACCTCCCGAGGAGATCACGAATGTAAAAATAAAGAGAGATTCGAGCGCGCACGGAGGCTTTCCGGCAGTTGTTCTTCCAGCGAACCATACGCGACTGGAACAGGAAAGGGAGGTAATGACAGTGGCACGTAAGTGCCCTCCGCTACACACCTTTGGTGGCTTGCGGAGTATAAATGTAGATGTAGATGTTACACTCTCAGATACAGCGATGGGAAAACGACTGTCTACGAGTATATTCCTCCACACAAGTCCTAATTTCTCTTCTCTTTGTGCCCTTGCGCGAAATCTACTTTGTCTGCGGTAGAATCTTTCTGCTGTCAGCTTGAAATGTCATTTCTCTGATTTTTCTCGATAGTGCCCGTGGAAAAGAACTTCATATTCCCTCCAGGGATTTCCGCTTGAGTTCGCGAAGAAATCTCGGTAATACTCGTCTGTTGAATGGATGTACCGGTAACAAATGTAGTTTTGCATGTGCTTTGACGTTGTGCCTTAACCCAAGTTGGTGGGGATCATAAATACTCTAGCAGTACTCGAGAATATGTAGCACTAGCGTCCTATACGTTGTCTCCTTTACAGATAAACCACACTTTCTTAAAAATATTCCCGTAAACTGAAGTCAACCATTCGCCTTCCCTACTATCGTCCTTACGTGCTCAGATTTCACATCACTTCGCAACGTTACGCCCAGATATTTTATCGACGTTACTGTGTCAAGTATTAGAATGCTAATGCTGTATTCCAGAGTCACGGAATTGTTTTTCCTACTCATCCCCATTAACACACATTTTCCTACATTTACACCAACTATGACTATGTCATGTTTTATCCTCCTACAGTGACTAAACTGCAACACCTTCTCGTCCACCACAGCGTCATCAGCAAACAACCCCAGATTGCAGCTCAACCTGTTCGTCAACGAGGACAACATACTGGTCTCTTTTAGAGAAAAAGTCTTCTAGCCACAAACATATCTGGAAACCTATTCTGTATCTTCTTACCTTCGTCAACAGCCTGCAGTGGGGCACCGCGTCAAATGCTTTTCGGAAATCTAGGAATAAGGGAGCTGCCTGTTGCCCTTCATCCATAGTTCGTAGGATATCATGTGAGAACAGAACAATCTGAGTTTCGCGCGAGCGATCCAATCTAAATAAGCTCTAATTTCTGGAAAGAAGCTCTTCCGTCACAATTTATTATATTCGAATTGAGAATACGTTCAAGAATTGTGCGGCAAACCGATGTAATGGATGTTGGCCTGCAATTTTGCGGATCCGTTCTTTTACCCTTCTGATATACAGGAGTCACCTGCTCTGTTACCCGGTCGCTTGAGACCTTGCGCTGGGAAAAAGATTCGCTATAAGTACAAGCTAGGGGCCAATGCCGTAGCGTACTTTCTATAAAATTGAATTGGGATTCCATCCAGATCTGGTGACTTATTTGTTTTCAGCTGTTTCAGTTTTTTCTCTACGCCAAAGGTGTCTATAACTGTGTTCTCCATATGGAAGTCTGTACGCTGATCAAATGACGGTATGTTTGCAAGATCCCCCTTGCGTGAATGATGTCTTAAACGCTTGATTTAAAAGTTTGACTGGTTAACAGGTAGTCGTTTAGCGATTTTGTGTAGGACTTGAATATGATCTGGTTCTCAGCAAGATCTTTTGCTAAGGTATGACTGTTGTGGTTGTTATTCATCTCGGAGGAATAAGCAAGGCGGCGGGGTAGTGGAGAGGCCGCGCGTGATTAGCCGAGCGGTCTAAGGCGCTGTAGTCATGGACTGTGCGGCTGGTCCCGGCGGAGGTTCGAGTCCTCCCTCGGGCACGGGTGTGTGTTTGTCCTTAGGATAATTTAGGTTAAGTAGTGTGTAAGCTTAAGGAATGATGACCTTAGCAGTTAAGTCCCATAAGATTTCACACACATTTAAACATTTGAACATTTGGTAGTGGAGAACCCAGTAACCAACGTGAGCTCGCCTCTATGGCTGTTTACGAGATAACCAATCAAAAGACGGAAGAAACCAAGAATTTGTATCGGGGCATGGGAGCTGAACAGCAGCGACGTTAGTTGGTCTTACGCTGGTGTTGGCCGTCCAAGGAGAGAGGGCGTGGAGTGCGATGAAAGACATTAAGACAGCATTGGATACGCTGCAAGAAGAAAGACGCCGGGGGTCCTAAGTGGAGTGCCGGAACATGGTGAGGCGCTGTCGTAACTCTAGGTACTGTTCTGAAGGGAACTTGTAGTTTCATGGCTGAGGAAGGAACTTTCAAATGGCTCTAAGCACTATGAGATTTAACATCTGACGCCATCAGTCCCCTAGACTTAGAACTACTTAAACCCAACCAATCTAAGAACATCACACACATCAATGCCCGAGGCAGAATTCGAACCTGCGACCGGAGCACCAGCGCGGTTCCGGACTGAAGCGCCTAGAACCGCTCGGTCACATCGACCGGCAGGAAGGAACTCTTTTCTGTAAAGGACTGGCGGACCCGTAGTTTTTATGTTAAAATGAATAGCTTCCAAGCAGCACCTACTAGTGACAAAGGGAGTTATGCGACTTAGTAAAGTCTTAGCAACTACGTAAATTAAGAACCGAAGCTTGGAATTGCTGGGGATTACTCTAATAGTGTACACTGGATTTAAACTTCATAAGAGCTCTTCACCCTTATTTAATATCGACGTGTCCGTATTAGTGGCTAGTCTTTCCTATTTTAAAGTATTTCTACGTATTTTTTGTTAAAACTGCGTTGCAATGTGTTCAGTTATATTTGTGTGTGGGTGATGTAAGTGAACGGAAGAGTCGTTCATTTAATTCGATTGACTGTCGACCGTTTCCAGCATAGGTACCCCTACAGTTCGCCGATTCTTTGAACGGATGTTGGTTCCTTGAGAGATGAGCTGTCAGAAGAACCTGATGTTTTACAGTTCGTGAATTACCTGTGTCTCACGGGGCATGCGTATGGTGTTCCACTGTTCCACTGTTGTGTCAGAGTCGAAGAGATCGCAGATCTGTCCTGCAGCGCCATTCAAACGGTGTGTCGATCTTCTTGGGGTGCGAAGTATGATATTTACTCGGCAGAATGGCTGAGAGCCGCGCCTACTCAACTTGAATAATTATCCGACTGAATTTTTCTAAGTACGGTCGAGGCTGCCGCGTGGGAAATGTAATGGAGTGACGTGAATGAAGTATGTTCTTTCTAATGGAGGAAAGATGGGGCACGCCTACGCTGTAGCACACAATACCGTGAGCTTTGACGACTGCTGCCTGCATCGTTCGCCGCTGAAAAGACAGCAAAACTATCTCTTTCTACTTGGATTGACCTTCGCCAATCGAACTCTCACTACGCCTTGATGAAGTCAAGGACTCCTATCTGCCCCTAGTCTATTGGCTCTATTGGCGTGGTACACCACTCAGATAATCAGTCCACCGATATGCCATTCAATGTTCGCTTGCAGGCACTAAGTAATACTCTTGTGTTCACACCGCACATTGTCGCGGCCAACACAGTAAACAAATGCTTAATCGCGAGCGACTCAATATTGAGTATCACTCCGATTTGCTAGTGACAGAGGTGCTCTCTCAGTGCAGTTCTGAGAAGAGACTTTGTTCCTCGCTCTCTGTGAACACACATGAGCGCACTCGCTCCTGCTACATGTTCCCACGTCAAGAGAGTTACCAGAACGACTCCTCTCCATGCAAAAACCGAAAAAGGTGTATCATCCGCTGTCTTTCCCTCACTCCTCCAGCTCATTGCTTCAGAAATAGTCCGCCAATCAGCATCACTCTTACAAACGGGAGAATGGCGCTCCGTTTGAGCCAACCGATCTGGAAATATATAGCATCTGCGTTAGGCGTTTACTGTCCACCTGAGAACTCTGAAACTGTGCACTGGGTCCTTCAAAAATTGCGAATGCTGGGGCTCCCCCAAACAATACAGCGGGTTTTGCTTTTTAAGGTGAACACATGGGCCACTATCCCTTTCCTCTAGTAAAAATTGTTTTGGTCCCTGGGTGGTTGGCAGGCTGCCACAGCTGCTTGCTAACTCACCCTCCTACGGACTTTCCAGCGGGCTGGTTGCCTCTGCTAAACAAAAATCCCTGTGACCATCATGTCTGGAATGTTTGTATATGCCATCCTCGACTTTTTAATATCGATGTGCACTTTCGATTTATTTATTAGATTTGCATATCGATTAAATGGAAATATGTAAAACTAACTCTACCCTATCGAGTTTGAGCTCGAATGAAACATCTTGATACGCAGAATACGATGGTCAGGTCGGAATATTTAAGAAATGAAGGTCAGGAGACCATGCCACCTCACAACTGCTCACACATTCAGCTTGAAATTCTGGCGATATATGCAACAAATGCAAAGTCGGGTCCAGCCTTAGTGAAATGGAGCACACAATTAGGTTAAGGCCACTCAGACATGGCTGATAGATAAGTTCAGATATTGCACGATCCGATTTCCATGTTATCGGCATTCGGGAGTACGACAGTTCAATCCTGCGTCCGGCCATCCTGATTTAGGTTTTCCGTGATTTCCCTATATCGCTCCATGTAAATGCCGGGATGGTTCGTTTGAGAGGGCACGGCCGATTTCCTTCCCCGCACTTCCCTAACCCGATGAGACCGATGACCTCGCTGTTTGGTCTCCTTCCCAAAACAACCCCCAACAACTCCAATTACCGGCAAGCTGAAACAATATCTTTGAGGAAAAGTTTTCCAAAACGAGGACCTTCACACAGCGGTTTTCGAATGGCTCCGAGACAAAGGAGCAGAATCCTATCGTCGAGGAATTGAACGACTGGTGGAACATTTCAGCCGGTGCCTTCAGAGACTTGCCGAATATGTTGTGTATGCGTCACTTTGAAGTGTAATGCAGCATTAAATAAAAGTTACTTGGGCTGCCACAATAATGTGTAACTTTAAAAGCAGTGCAATGCCCATTAAAAGGATTTAGGAATGGCAAGACCTCCCCTTTCGCCACATAAAGTGTATTTTGCTCACAACTACCCTATCAGTGTGACTTTCTCTTACCTAGAAGGGAGGACTGGGGTTGAATGTCATACAGATAACCACATACAAAAGAAGACAGGTGATTCAGAGGTCGTAATGCTGCGCAGAAAATGGATATAACTTTTCGGATGAACACAAGGAAGGTCACAATTAATCAATCTCACCGAGAAAACCCGAGAGATCATCGTCACTTTTCACTCGCCCTGCACTTTGTAATATTTCTGGCTTAGTCAGCCATCATATTATGCTCCAAGAAGCTGTTCCCAGAGCAGTGGAGATGCAAGAAGTATATAGATGACGAAATGTCGTGTGAGGTACCTGTGACAGATTCGGCGCCATTCCCGTGAGAAAGAACGCCTGCATAATGCTACTGCTCTGCGATTGTCTATTGAGTTCGAAGCAAGGGCGCCAAAACGTTAAAGTATAGTTATTATTATTAGTTAAATTACTCATTGGAGTGGCTTCACTTTTTATTATAAATATCTCTGAACAGCTGATTATCAGTCAGTCATTTTAGAATTATTAAAAACAATTAAAATAAAAAACATTAGACTGACGAAACTGCAGACGAAGCACTTCGGAAGCGTTCGGGTCACGCCTTTTCTAGTATGGCGCGCGAAGTGTTTCGGGCTGTTAGTCACTCTGGATTAGGCAGTCGAGAAGAACAGACATGTTGTCTGTCGTAGGATGTGTTTCCAATTTTTATTTAAGTTCCTGTTCGTCACTCTGGATTAGGCAGTGGAGATGTACGGTCATGTTGTCTGTGGCAGGATGTGTTTGCCAGTATTCGGTATTAAAAGATTCACTCCGGTAGTCATGAGGCACAGACACGTGCCACAAATAGTGTAAAGATACATTTTCGTAAACATTGTGTTTGATCATGTACTTTGCTGTGTCAGAAGGTGTTGTATGAAGATCATGTAGTCTTCTCGTGTGCCTGTATTAAAATAGGCGAGTGGCATCCCAAGAAAGTGATACATTATTTCAGAACAGAACCTCGCTAAAAGTCAGTTTCAGCTCCAAGATACAGAACCTACGACCTTAAAGACAGGAGGTTAGTGAACTGTAACAGAACCTTCGTATTCCACACAGTGCAGTGGAAACAACGAGGCGCCTCACGTGTACTGCGTGCACAGAACAAATGTGCTCAGTGACAGGTCATCTGCAGTAATACAGAGGAGGTAAAGGAGGATGCTCGTTATTAACACCAACAGTTCGTCACTGTCTCCTGATAAACAAAGTAAGAGCCTATGGAATATCAGACCATCTGTGTGGCTGGATTGAAGAGTTTTTAGAAAACAGAACGCATCATATTGTTATCAATGGAGAGACGTCTACAGACGCTAAAGTAACCTCTGGCGTGCCACAGGGGAGTGTTATGGGACCATTGCTTTTCACAATATATATAAATGACCTAGTAGATAGTGTCGGAAGTTCCATGCGGCTTTTCGCGGATGATGCTGTAGTATACAGAGAAGTTGCAGCATTAGAAAATTGTAGCGAAATGCAGGAAGATCTGCAGCGGATAGGCACTTGGTGCAGGGAGTGGCAGCTGACCCTAAACATAGACAAATGTAATATATTGCGAATACATAGAAAGAAGTATCCTTTATTGTATGATTGTATGATAGCGGAACAAACACTGGTAGCACTTACTTCTGTAAAATATCTGGGAGTATGCGTGCGGAACGATTTGAAGTGGAATGATCATATAAAAGTAATTGTTGGTAAGGCTGGTACCAGGTTGAGATTCATTGGGAGAGTCATTAGAAAATGTAGTTCATCAACAAAGGAGGTGACTTACAAAACACTTTTTCGACCTATACTTGAGTATTGCTCATCAGTGTGGGATCCGTACCAGATCGGGTTGACGGAGGAGATAGAGAAGATCCAAAGAAGAGCGGCGCGTTTCGTGACAGGGTTATTTGGTAACCGTGATAGTGTTACGGAAATGTTTAGCAAACTCAAGTGGCAGACTCTCTAAGAGAGGCGCTCTGCATCGCGGTGTAGCTTGCTCGCCAGGTTTCGAGAGGGTGCGTTTCTGGATGAGGTATCGAATATATTGCTTCCCCCTACTTATACCTTCAGAGGAGATCACGAATGTAAAAACAGAGAGATTCGAGCGCGCACGGAGGCTTTCAGACAGTCGTTATTCCAGCGAATCATACGCGACTGGTACAGAAAAGAGAGGTAATGACAGTGGCACGTAAAGTGCCCTCCGCCACACACCGTTGGGTGGCTTGCTGAGTATAAATGTAGATGTAGATGTAGAACAGTCAATTCATTCTTCCTTTCTTGCGGTAGCTTGCACGCCGCAGCCCGAGTGGGCAGTGGAGCCACGCGCCTGCAGTATAGCAGTTGCTTCCGGCCATCCTGTTTTAGGTTTTCCGTGATTTCCCTAAATCACTCCAGGCAAATGCGGGGATGGTTCCTCTGAAAGGGCACGGCCGACCTCCTTCCCCATCCTTCCCTAATCCGATGAGACCGATGACCACGCTGTCTGGTCTCCTTCACCAAGCAACCAGCCAACCTGTATAGCAGTGACCACTGGCTGCGCAGGCTCCCCGCTGGTGGAGAGCGGCCGCCTGTCGCTGCGGCTGTGGCAGGTGAGCGCGACCCTGGCGGCCGTCGTGGTGCACGCAGCCTTCTGCGGGGCGCTGGTCGCCACCGTGGCAGCCCCCAGCCACGAGCCGCCCTTCAGCGGCCTCCACGGGCTGCTCCACAGCGACGACTTCAACCTCGTCGTAGAGGCCAACACTTCCATACACTTTTACTTCCAGGTCAGCTACTGCAATTATAGTCGAACTATGTAATGCACTCTAGCGCACTGGATCCCGTCTCGGAGTACCCAGTCATACCGTCCGGTCACATTAATGTGACCAAAGGTCAAAAGCTTGAATAATCAACTTTCAGCTGCTCGATTCGGTGGAAGACACGCAGTAAGGTAACCAGCGAGGCCTTGGAAGGTACAGACAGCGATAAAGCGGTGTGTAGCCATGCCTCTGTTACGGGTCAGTGGCTCGAACAGCACGATCGAGGTGGTCACACAGATTCTAAGCTAGGTTTAAATCCGGAAAGTCTGGTAGTCAGGGGAATGTGGGAAAATCATCCTGGGGCTCCCAGAATCACGCAGGTACACTAGAAGCTGTGTGACACATAACATTGTCCTGCTGATACACTACTGGCCATTGAAATTGCTACACCACGAAGATTAGGTGCTACAGACGCGAAATATCACCGACAGGAAGAAGATGCTGTGATATGCAAACGATTAGCTTTTCACAGCATTCACACAAGGTTGGCGCCAGTGGCGACGCCTACAACGTGCTGACTTGAGGAAAGTTTCCAACTGATTTGTCATACACAGACAGCAGTTGACCTCCGTTGCCGTTGTTGTGATGCCTCGTGTAAGCAGGAGAAATGCGTACCATCACGTTTCCGACTTTGATAGAGGTCGGATTGTAGGCTATCGCGATTGCGGTTTACCATGTCGCAACATTGCTGATCGCGATGTTCGAGATCCAATGACTTTTAACAGAATATGCAATCGGTGGTTTCAGGAGGGTAATACGGAAGTCCGCGCTGGATCCCTTCGGCCTCGTATAGCTAGCAGTCGAGATGTCAGTTATCATATCCGCATGGCTATAACGGATCGTGTAGGCACGTCTCGATCCCTGAGTCATCAGATGGGGACGTTTGCAAGACAACAACCATCTGTACGAACAGTTCGACGATGGTTGTAGCAGCATGGACTATCAGCTCGGAGACCGTGGCTGCGGTTACCCTCGACGCTGCATCACAGACAGGAGCGCCTGCGATGGTGAACTCAACGACGAACATGTGTGCACGAATGGCAAAACGTCATTTCTGCGGGTGAATTCAGGCTCTGTTTACAGCATCATGATCGTCGCATCCGTGTTTGGCAACATCGCGGTGAGCGCACATTGGAAGCGTGTATTCGTCATCGCCATAATGGCGTATTACCCGGCCTGATGGTATGGGGTGCCATTGGTTACACGTCTCGGTCACCTCTTGTTCGCATTGACGGCACTTTGAACAGTGGACGTTACATTTCACTACCAGTGGCTCTACCCTTCATTCTATCCCTACGAAGCCCTACATTTAAGCAGGATAATGCACGACCGCATGTTGCAGTTCCTGTATGGGCCTTCCTGGTTACAGAAAATGTTCGACTGCTGCCCTGTCCAGCACATTCTCCAGATCTCTCACCAATTGAAAACGTCTGGTCGATGGTGGCCGAGCAACTGGCTCGTCACAATATGCCAGTCACTACTCTTGATGAACTGTGGTATCGTAATGAAGCTGCATGGGCAGCTGTACTTGTACACGCTATCCAAGCTCTGTTTGACTACCATCTCCGAGGGTAGCTCTATACTTGTGTTGGTCCATTGTGCCTTGCAGAATGACGAAAGCATTCCCCAGACAATTACACTCTCTCATCTGAGCTGAACCCTTCCGAAGATCCGACTTTTCTGCCCCATGGAGCATAAAAAGTGATCCATCTGAATAGGCCCTCTGTCACCACTAAGCTGACGTCCAGTTGCAGTACTGGGGTGTAGATTCCGGCCTTTGTCACAGATGAACAGCAGTCAGCATTGGTACATGAACCAGGTGCCTTATGCGTATTGCAACTACCGTTGCATGCTGTGTGGTTCTTTAATGTCTACTGAAGTAAGGAGTAGATGCTGTTCCTGAACAGAGGATTCAGATACTAATCCATTCTACAATAATGTCAAACAGACAAAATATTGGATAACTATGTTGCTGTAATTGCAGCGTCAGTTGCTAACAGAAGATCCTTAGATAAAATATGTACAGTGAAACGTCCCCTTAGAAAAATTAATGAATGACTGTGCTGAGAAACCTCTTACATTATTTGTTTTTCAAACAGCTTAGCAAAACTGAACGTACTCAGACATTACTCTCTTTACTGATTCTGATCAACACTGAACTGACACACACTGCCAGTGTGCTCCCTGCCGCCGTTGGATAAGCAGCTGCCAGCAGAAAGTCGTGTAATCCTAGCTCACTCATTTGTTACGTAGTTTAATTCTTAATTTCTTTGCGTGTTTTTGGTAATTACAGTGTTTAATTCATAAATTTCAGGCGTATTATAGTATTTGAGAGTTGTAGTATCGCGTTTTTAGTACCTGCATAGTGTAAATTCGCGTAGTCGTCTGTCTTCTGTTTTTGTTTTGAACGGCCAGTGGTGGTTGGTCACAGCCAGTGTGCTCCCTGCCGCCGTTGGATAAGCAGCTGCCAGCAGAAAGTCGTATACTCCTAGCTCACTCATTTGTTACATAGTTTAATTCTTAATTTCTTTGCGTGCTTTTGGTACTTGCATTGTTTAATTCATAAATTTCGTGCGTATTATAGTATTTGAGAGTTGTAGCATCGCGATTTTGTAACTGAATAGTGTAAAATCTCCTTCCGCCGCAAAGCATTGTGTCAGCAGTGCGCAAGTAGCAGCATTACTGCATTTACTAGGCAATCTTGTATTTTAATAACCGTTTAAATTTTCTGTCGATTTGTTTGTGCTCTCTGTAGATTAATTCAGACGTTTTTTGCACACCAGTTTTTAGCATGGATAGGGGCTGCAACTGCTGTGTTCGGATGCAGGCTGAGTTGGGATCCCTTCGCTCCCAGCTTCAGGCAGTGTTGGCTTCGGTCACACAGCTGGAGGCTGTTGCCAATGGGCATCACTGTGGGGGTCCGGATGGGGGTTTGTCGGGGACGGCCAGCTCGTCCCACGCATCCCCCGATCGGACTACGACTGTGGCTGCCTGGGATACTGCCCACATTGAGGCTGATCCCTCACCTGTGGTAGAGTGGGAGGTCGTCTCGAGGTGTGGCAGGGGGCGAAAGACATTCCGGAGGGCTGAACGAAAGGCCTCTCCAGTTTGTCTGACGAAGCGGTCAGGCTCTGTCTCCGGCTGATACTGATGTTCGCCGGAGATATCTGCTTCTCCTGTTCCAGAGGTTGCCCCTCAGTCTGCAAGATCCGGGCAGTCGCAGAGGGTGGGCTTACTGGTAGTTGGGAGCTCCAACGTCAGGCGCGTAATGGGGCCCCTTAGGGATATGGCAGCAAGAGAGGGGAAGAAAACCAATGTGCACTCCGTGTGCATACCGTGGCGGGGGGGGAGTCATTCCAGATGTAGAAAGGGTCCTTCCGGATGCCATGAAGGGTACAAGGGAGCAACCATCTGCAGGTGGTCGCTCATATCGGCACCAATGATGTGTGTCGCTATGGATCGGAGGAAATCCTCTCTGGCTTCCAGCGGCTATCTGATTTGGTGAAGAATGCCAGTCTCGCTAGCGGGATGAAAGCAGAGCTCACCATCTGCAGCATCGTCGACAGGACTGACTGCTGACCTTTGGTACAGAGCCGAGTGGAGGGTCTGAATCAGAGGCTGAGACGGTTCTGCGACCGTGTGGGCTGCAGATTCCTCGACTTGCGCCATAGGGTGGTGGGGTTTCGGGTTCGGCTGGATAGGTCAGGAGTCCACTACACGCAGCAAGCGGCTACACGGGTAGCAGGGGTAGTGTGGACTGGGCGGTTTTTTAGTTTAGATGGCCTCGGGCAAGTACAGAAAGGGCAACAGCCTGAAAGGGTGCGGGGCAAAGTCAGGACATGCGGGGACCATGCAGCAATCGGCATTGTAATTGTAAACAATGTCGAAGCTGCATTGGTAAAGTACCAGAACTTTAAGCGCTGATAGAAAGCACCGAAGCTGAAATCGTTATACGCACAGAAAGCGGCTGAAGGCAGAGATAAATTCAGCCGAAATTTTTGCACAGGCACAGGTGGTGTTTAGAAAGGATAGATTGCATGTAGACGGTGGTGGCGTGTTTGTCGCTGTTAGTAGTGTTTTATCCTGTAGTGAAGTTGAAGTGGATAGTTCCTGTGAAATATTATGGGTGGAGGTTACACTCAGCAACCAAGCTAGGTTAATAATTGGCTCCTTTTACCGACCTCCCGACTCAGCAGCATTAGTGGCAGAAAAACTGAGAGAAAATTTGGAATACATTTCACATAAATTTTCTCAGCATGTTATAGTCTTAGGTGGAGTTTTCAATTTACCAGATATAGACTGGGACACTCAGATGTTTAGGACGAGGGTGGTAGGGACAGGGCATCTAGTGACATTATACTGAGTGCACTATCCGAAAATTACCTCGAGCAATTAAACAGAGAACCGACTCGTGGAGATAACATCTTGGACCTACTGATAACAAACACACCCGAGCTTTTCGACTCTGTAAGTGCAGAACAGGGAATCAGTGATCATAAGACCGTTACAGCATCACTGAATATGGAAGTTAATAGGAATATAAAAAAAGGGAGGAAGGTTTATCTGTTTATCAAGAGTAATAGAAGACAGATTTCAGACTACCTAACACATCAAAACGAAAATTTCTGTTCCGACACTGACAATGTTGAGTGTTTATGGAAAAAATTTAAGGCAATTGTAAAATGCGTTTTAGACAGGTACGTGCCGAGTAAAACTGTGAGGGGCGGGAAAAACCCACCGTGGTTCAACAACAAAGTTAGGAAACTACTGCGAAAGCAAAGAGAGCTTCACTGCAAGTTTAAACGCAGCCAAAACCTCTCAGACAAACAGAAGCTAAACGATGTCAAAGTTAGCGTAAGGAGGGCTATGCGTGAAGCGTTGAGGGAATTCGAAAGTATAATTCTATGTACCGACTTGACAGAAAATCCTAGGAAGTTCTGGTCTTACGTTAAATCAGTAAGTGGCTCGAAACAGCATATACAGACACTCCGGGATGATGATGGCATTGAAACAGAGGATGACACGCGTAAAGCTGAAATACTAAACACCTTTTTCCAAAGCTGTTTCACACAGGAAGACCGCACTGCAGTTCCTTCTCTAAATCCTCGCACGAACGAAAAAATGGCTGACATCGAAATAAGTACCCAAGGAATAGAAAAGCAATTGGAATCATTCAACAGAGGAAAGTCCACTGGACCTGACGGGATACCAATTCGTTTCTACACAGAGTACGCGAAAGAACTTGCCCCCGTTCTAACAGTCGTGTGCCGCAAGTCTCTAGAGGAACGGAAGGTTCCAAATGATTGGCAAAGAGCACAGGTAGTCCCAGTCTTCAAGAAGGATCGTCGAGCAGATGCGCAAAACTATGGACCTATATCTCTGACGTCGATCTGTTGTAGAATTTTAGAACATGTTTTTTGCTCGAGTATCATGTCGTTTTTGGAAACCCAGAATCTACTCTGTAGGAATCAACATGGATTCCGGAAACAGCGATCGTGTGAGACCCTACTCGCTTTATTGGTTCATGAGACCCAGAAAATATTAAATAGAGGCTGCCAGGTAGATGCCGTTTTCCTTGACTTCCGGAAGGCTTTCGATACAGTTCCGCACTGTCGCCTGATGAACAAAGTAAGAGCCTGCGGATTATCAGACCAGCTGTGTGGCTGGATTGAAGAGTTTTTAGCAAACAGACACAGCATGTTGTTATCAATGGAGAGACGTCTACAGACGTTAAAGTAACCTCTGACGTACCACAGGGGAGTATTATGGGATCATTGCTTTTCACAATATATATATATATATATAAATGACCTAGTAGATAGTGTCGGAAGTTCCATGCGGATTTTCGCGAATGATGCTGTAGTATACAGAGAAGTTGCAGCATTAGAAAATTGTAGCGAAATGCAGGAAGATCTGCAGCGGATAGGCACTTGGTGCAGGGAGTGGCAACTGACCCTAAACATAGACAAATGTAATGTATTGCGAGTACATAGAAAGAAGAATCCTTTATTGGATGATTATATGATAGCGGAACAAACACTGGTAGCAGTTACTTCTGTAAAATATCTGGGAGTATGCATGCGGAACGATTTGAAGCGAAATGATCATATAAAATTAATTGTTGGTAAGGCGGGTTCCAGGTTGAGATTCATTGGGAGAGTCATTAGAAAATGTAGTCCATCAACAAAGGAGGTGACTTACAAAACACTCGTTCGACCTATACTTGAGTATTGCTCATCAGTGTGGGATCCGTACCAGATCGGGTTGACGGAGGAGATAGAGAAGATCCAAAGAAGAGCGGCGCGTTTCGTGACAGGGTAACCATGATAGCGTTACGGAGATGTTTAGCAAACTCAAGTCGCAGACTTGCATCGCGGTGTAGCTTGCTCGCCAGGTTTCGAGAGGGTGTGTTTCTGGATGAGGTATCGAATATATTGATTCCCCCTACTTATACCTCCCGAGAAGATCACGAATGTAAAATTAGAGAGATTCGAGCGCGCACGGAGGCTTTCAGACAGTCGTTCTTTCCGCGAACCATACGCAACTGCAACAGAAAAGGGAGGTAATGGCATTGGCACGTAAAGTTCCCTCCGCCACACACCATTGGGTGGCTTGCGGAGTATAAATGTAGATATAGATGTAGAATATTTTTAGCGCAACGCATTCTGACTTTCAAAAATACCTACAGAAGAATGGCCCTGACTAACAATAACCTACCTTTCATGAATAACTTACCTCACAAAAATCTTCGTTACTCGAACTACTGCAATATAGCGAGAGCCACTACTGCCAGCTAAATAAAAGATTCCAACTATTGAAGGGACTAACTACTGATAGGCATAGTTAGCAAATGAAAGATTTTGATAAAGAACAAGCGATGTATTTACCTTAATAGTGATCAAAAGTTCATGACTTCCAGTCTTACAAATTTACTGTCTCTGATGGACACACGTCCAGATCATCCGCTCTCAAAATTCCGCCATCTCTCTCCCCACATCCACCACTGCCGGCGGCTCACCTCCAACTGCGCAACGCTACGCTCTGTTAACAGCCAACTGCCCAACACTACAATAGCATATACTCCAACAATGCAAACCAACCACAGCCTTCACACAGCACAGTCAGTGATTTTCATATAGAGGGCTACGTGGCGTTACGAACATAAAAACCTAAACAGCCTACTTATAAAAGATACAGATGATTTATAAATCTGTCACTCTTCATTACAATGTCCACTCTCAAGATGTCGAGCCCTGGTTGCAATGAAAGTCCATAGATGTTATTCAATTGGCAAACACTCAAAATGGGGACAGTATATGAATGTTCGAACTTAAGTACACCGGCCACTGGAGCTCTGGAGAGTGGATGGTTACACCTCTTTGGCAGCTGTGTAATGCTTCGTGGTAGCGCCCTCTTGCCACGGAAATGGCTATAGGAAACGCGGTGGCGCAACTATCGGCGTGCGTATTTGAAAGTACGGCCAAATGGACAGCGGCCGGTACTGCAATGCGGTGGCCCATACGCAACAACTTTCGCTGAACAGTTGTTGAAGAGACACTGTTGGTAGACCCTTGTTTCACCTGGCTGGTCAGGCTCAACAGTTGCATGCCTGTTCCCCCTACACATCCCAGCGACCGTCGTTCACCCCTGTTATCTACGACCGTTACACTACAATTGCTTTGGCGCCGGTTCTGAATCGCACCATTTTCCCGTACAGAATACAAGTTAAATACGGCAGCACGAAAACAGTGTACATACTTAGTCTGCCGGAAATGCTTCCACCCTCGGCCCAAAACCCAATGATCATGCCGTTTTGGATGCCAGATAAATCGCTTCGTTTCCACGTTACAGCAACGATTGCAAAATTTTTCTCCATCCGCTCATCTTTCCACCCCCCCCCCCCCCCTCCCCCGGACATGCTGTATACAGGGCTAACGGGCATAAGTGCAGATATTTTTTTCTCAAACTTTATAACCTGATGTTTCCTGCATGGCCATAACAGCACTAACCTGTCAGTATAGACTAAACACTTTACGTATACATGTCCGCATATAAACATCTGACCTGCTGTCGAGGGAAAAATAAGCCACATGTACTTGGAGGTACTACCCAACCTAAAATTCTACAACTCTTGTTGTTGTGGGCTTCAGTCCAAAGACTGGTTTGATATAGCTCTCCATGCTACTCTATCCTGTGCAAGCTTCTTCATCTCCCAGTACCTACTGCAACCTACATCCTTGTGAATCTGATTAGTGTATTCATCTCTTGGTCTCCCTCTACGATTTTTACCCTCCACGTTGCCCTCCAGTACTAAATTGGTGATCCCTTGATGCCTCAGAACATGTCCTACCAACCGATCACTACTTCTAGTCAAGTTCTGCCACCAGCTCCTTTTCTCCCCAATTCTATTCAGTAGCTCCTCATTAGTTATGTGATCTACCCATCTAATCTTCAGCAACCTTCTGCAGCACCACATTTCGAAAGCTTCTATTATCTTCTTGTCCAAACTGTTTATCGTCTTTGTTTCACTTCCATACATGGCTACACTCCATACAAGTACTTTCAGAAACGACTTTCTGACACTTAAATCTATACTGGATGTTAACAAATTTCTCTTCTTCAGAAACGCTTTCGTTGCCATTGCCAGTCTACATTTTATATCCTCTCTACTTTGACCATCATCAGTTATTTTTCTCCCCAAATAGCAAAACTCGTTTACTACTTTAAGTGTCTCATTACCAAATCTAATTCCCTCAGTATCACCCAACTTAATTCGACTGCATTCCATTATCCTCGTTTTGCCATTGTTGATATTCATCTTATATCGTCCTTTCAAGACACTGTCCATTCCGTTAAACTGCTCTTCCAGGTCCTTTGCTGTCTCTGACAGAATTACAATGTCATTGGTGAACCTCAAAGTTTTTATTTCTTCTCCATGGATTTTATTCCTATTTCGAATTTTTCTTTTGTTTCCTTTAGTGCTTGCCAGTGTAGAGACTGAATAACATCGAGAATAGGCTACAGCCTGTCTCACTACCTTCCCAACCATTGCTTCCCTTTCATGCCCCTCCGTTCTTATAACTACCATCTGTTTTCTGTACAAATTGTAAATAGCCTTTCGCCCCCTGTGTTTTACCCCTGCAACCTTCAGAATTTGAAAGCAAGTATTCCAGTCAACATTGTCAAAAACTTTCTCTAAGTGTACAAATGTTTGAAACATAGGTTTGCCTTTCATTAATCTTTCTTCTAAGATAAGTAGTAGGGTCAGTATTGCCTCACGTGTTCCAACATTTCTACGGAATCCAAACTTATCTTTCCTGAGGTCAGCTTTTACCATCTTTTCCATTCGCCTGTAAAGGGTTTGCCTTAATATTTTGCAGTGACTTATTAAAGTTATAGTTCGGTAATTTTTACATCTGTCAACACCTGCTTTCTTTGGAATTGGAATTATTATATTCTTCTTGAAGTCTGACGATATTCCTCCTGTCTCATACATCTTGCTCACTAGATGGTAGAGTTTTCTCAGGGCTGGCTCTCCCAAGGCTGTTACTACTTATAATGGAATGTTGTCTACTCCCAGGGCCTTGTTTCCACATAAGTCTTTCAGTGCTCTGTCGAAGTCTTCACGCAGTATCAGATCTCACATTTCTTCATCTACATCCTCTCTCATTTACATAATATTGTCCTCAATTACATCGCTGTTGTATACAGGGTGTTACAAAAATGTATGGCCAAACTTTCAGGAAACATTCCTCACACACAAATAAATAAAAGATGGTATGTGGACATGTGTCCGGAAACGCTTAATTTTCATGTTAGAGCTCATTTTAGTTTCGTCAGTATGTACTGTACTTCCTCGATTCACCGCCAGTTGGCCCAATTGAAGGAAGGTAATGTTGACTTCGGTGCTTGTGTTGACATGCGACTCATTGCTCTACAGTTCTAGCATAAAGCACATCAGTGCGTAGCATCAACAGGTTAGTGTTCATCACGAACGTGGTTTTGCAGTCAGTGCAATGTTTACAAATGCGGAGTTGGCACATGCCCATTTGATGTAGGGATTAGCACGGGGCAATAGCCGTGGCGCGGTATGTTTCTATGGAGACAGATTTCCAGAACGAAGGTTTCCCGACAGAAGACGTTCGAAGCAATTAATCGGCGTCTTAGGGAACACGGAACATTCCAGCCTATGACTCGCGACTGGGGAAGACCTAGAATGACGAGGACACCTGCAATGGACGAGGCAATTCTTCGTGCAGTTGACGATAACCCTAATGTCAGCGTCAGAGAAGTTGCTGCTGTGCAAGGTAACGTTGACTACGTCACTGTATGGAGAGTGCTGCGGGAGAACCAGTTGCTTCCGTACCATGTACAGCGTTAGCAGGCACTATCAGCAGCTGATTGGCCTCCACGGGTACACTTCTGCGAATTATTCATCCAACAATGTGTCAATCCTCATTTCAGTGCAAATGTTCTCTTTACGGATGAGGCTTCATTCCAACGTGATCAAATTGTACATTTTCACAGTCAACATGTGTGGGCTGACGAGAATCCGCAGGTAATTGTGCAATCACGTCATCAACACAGATTTTCTGTGAACGTTTGGACAGGCATTGTTGGTGATGTCTTGATTGGGCCCCATGTTCTTCCACCTACGTTCAATGGAGCACGTTATCATGATTTCATACGGGATACTCTACCTGTGCTGCTAGAACATGTGCCTTTACAAGTACGACAGAACATGTGGTTCATGCACGATGGAGCTCCTGCACATTTCGGTCGAAGTGTTCGTACGCTTCTCAACAACAGATTCGGTGACCGATGGATTGGTAGAGGCGGACCAATTCCATGGCCTCCACGCTCTTCTGACCTCAACCCTCTTGACTTTCATTTATGAGGGTATTTGAAAGCTCTTGTCTACGCAACCCCGGTACCAAATGTGGAGACTCTTCGTGCTCGTATTGTGGACGGCTGTGATACAATACGCCATTCTCCAGGGTTGCATCAACGCATCAGGGTTTCCATGCGACGGAGGATGGATGCATGTATCCTCGCTAACGGATGACATTTTGAACATTTCCTGTAACGCTGGTACGTTCTGTTGGTGTGTTTCCATTTCATGATTAATGTGATTTGAAGAGAAGTAATAAAATGAGCTATAACATGGAAAGTAAGGGTTTCCGGACACATGTCCACATAACATATTTTCTTTCTTTGTGTGTGAGAAATGTTTCCTGAAAGTTTGGCCGTACCATCTTTGTAACACCCTGTAGATCCTCTATATAGGGTGAAGCGAAATTCGCGCACTTGGTCTTCGCAGCGGGACTTCTCACGTGTCAGCGATAAAAAAAATATCTGTCACAAAATTTCGTCCGGCGAGTACATCCGGCAGAAACAGCACGTTAAAGAGTGGCAATCTGGCATGCAGTCGGCTCTCAGCCGTGGCAGCGTGCGGACGGCCCCGCGCGCCGGCCAGTGCTCCGCTGCAGGTTTGTTTACTTCCTCGTCGTAGCTTTAAGGCTTGTGTCCGTCCACCGTGAACAACATGTCGAGCGCTTATCGCCGTGCGACCCTTAAAGTTTCCTTCCCAGCTGAACATGCGCGACCTCGTGCACATGAAGTTGAAGCGTTCATATGTGAAGAAGTTCGTTTAGATCCTCACCACGTTATCGGAATCCATTTTTCGATAACGAGTAGTGTCATTTATATCAAAATGACAAACACTGAGGTGTGTGAAGATGTTATTTGCCGCCATGCCAATGGACTTAAGTTCAAATACTTTGATGGTCACGTCGGAGCTGTACCACTTGAACTCACAGAGTACGGTCAACGCACGATTAGGGTGTTTGAACTACCTTTTGAAGTGCCGAAGGACGTAGTTGTCTCTGAGTTACAACCCTACGGTAACGTCATCGGTTACGTAGAGGAACAATGGCAAACCTTCACGACCTACCATGTCCTTAATGGTGTGCGTCAGGTAAAAATTAAACTGAAAAAACATATACCATCATACCTGACAATTGGCAGTGTGTGAGCCATTGTCATGTACGACGGCCAACCCCGAATATGTGGCGGTTGTGGACAAGAAGGCCACGTCAGATCCGCCTGCATGCGACGCCGCCTGATCCAGACGCCGGTCGGCGAGGAAGTGTCCCCAGCGGCGATCACTTAGATCCCTGTCACATATGCCAAGGTTTCCAACGAAGGTAGCACCTCTACACAGGGTCCGTTGACGCCGTCTGATAAGGTAGATGCAACCGCTACTGAGATTCCTTCTGAGGTGCCACAGACGCCAGATCCTGACCTGCCGAATCTTCGCGGCACTGTGACTGAAACTGCTACTGAGATGGACGTTGATTCGAGAGTGGTACCTACTTCTGATTTCCTTCAGACTGGTCCGGAGTCAGACGAAAGCCACCCGCAACCAGACTCTGAACCACATGTTTGAAAACAAGGGTCGACACGAAAGAGAAAGAAACGTAGCCGTACACCCTCTGATGAATCCATTCTACGGATGGACATCAGGGATGGAGACCCGAAGATGGACGACAAACTGCTCTTTGACGACCAAACGTCTGATGCGAACGACCCGCCACTGGCGATCACTGGCGACGAACGCCCCTCCTTACTGGCACCGTCGCCCCCACGAGCCGACGTTGAAGAGAGTCTATATGCTGAGCCGAAAACTACATCTCCTCTCCACATGGATGATGTACACAGTCGGTACCCTAACGCAGTATCAGTCTCCTAGGCAGACGACGTGGAGATCGAAGCGACTGGAGTGGACGGTGCTGATGATGGGGCGCCCCCATCGGTTGCGCCCTCGCCCGCAAACTCTCCACAATAGCAACCTCTTCAGCGGACCGGCACGATCGACGACCTCTCGCTCCTGAAGAAGCAGCCCCACCTGTGCCTGTGGGACTCCAACACCAGCATTATCGTGTCGCAACGATTAACCTCGCGACCATTCGTGCGCCCCACAAACTAGCGCTGCTCCGCGATATGATTTATGATGCGGACATTGATATTGCGCTTTTTCAGGAAGTGCATGTCGCCGATTTTTCACCACCACATGGCTTCATGGCGCCTCTTTCTCCTGCTTCGGACATCGGTAGTGGTGTTGCCATCATCTTACGCGAAGGTCTTCCTGCCGAAGATGTCCTATACCTCCCCAACGGCAGAGGTATGGCCCTTACTCTCTTTGGTGTACGCATCGTCAACATTTATGCGCCGTCGGGCTCCAGCTACCGTCGTGAACGCAATGCTTTCTTCGCAGATGAAGTTACACCTCTTTTTGTGGGACCACATGATGACTGGGTCATGGGTGGAGGCTTCAACTGCACCCAGCGACCTCAGGATCAATTGCCGCGTCACTCACCATGTGCAGCTCTGGAAACAGTCGTGACGCGGCTACAATTTGTCGACACGTGGAGACATGTTCACGGTGATCTTTTGGGCTTTACGTACTACACTGCGCACTCCTCTAGCCGACTGGATCGCATCTACATCTCGCGATCCCTAATTCAACACACCCGACAGGCTGAAATCTGGCCTGTTGCTTTCTCAGATGTTGTTCTCCCAAGACAGGCAGTATGGCACGGACGTGGTTTATGGAAATTGAACACGGCACTTCTTAATTCACCTGACTGTCGACTTCTAATAGAAGACACTTGTATCACATATAACAGACGCCGCCCCACGTATCCGTCTACCATATCCTGGTGGATCACGTGTGCAAAACCTGCTCTTCGAAAAACATTGATCCTGTATGACAAAGATGTTGTAGCCTGGAAGAAGAGCAGTATGGACTTTTACTACAGGATCCTACGAAAAAGCTTCACGATGCCAGCCTCCCCTGAGCGCCATACAAGGATGAACCACGCTAAGGCCCAAATCTCCAATCTCATGCGGAGGCATTTGGAAGGAGCGATAGTACGATCTCGTACTGCTGATCGCATGCCTCATGAACATCCTTCGATGTACCATATCATCCAAGAACGCCAAAATCGACGCCGAAAATTGATTAACGCCCTAACAGACCAAGAAGGGCGTCGCTACGTAACCCAATCTGCAATAGGGAATGTGCTTCACGTCCACTACCAGCAGCTCTACGCCACAATTCCACATTCCACAGAGTTGATCGAGGAAGTCTCACAGCTCAACTTCAATGGTATCCCAGGAGATGCGGCGATTGACGTGTCAGAGGTGACTGATGATGACGTCCGAGATGCGATCCGGTCATTAACCATCAATCGCTCCCCAGGACCCGACGCTCTTCCCCTCGAATTTTATCGCACCTTCCGTGATTTGTTAGAGTCCACCTTCACCTCCATCTGTCGGGAACTGATGTCTCCAGAAGTACCTGTGCCGGACGCTTTCATGGAAGGAATTATTATTCCTGTACATAAACCGCATGGTGACAACAATATCAGTGATTATCGGCTCCTCACCCTCCTTAACAGTGATATGAAAATCTTCACTCGCCTTTTGGCGGCACGACTTCAAAACGTTGCCCAATATATTGTGTCGCCAGACCAAGCATCTTTGGGAGGGGATAATAATATCCGCACGGCTTTATGCCGCTACAGGGATATGATCGCCGTTACCCAGGCACAACTCCTGTCTGGGGCACTTGCGTCTTTGGACTTTAGTCAAGCTTTTGATAGGGTTGATCATTCGTTCCTTACAGCCGTTCTCCACCATATGGGTTTCCCAGTCGTCGTTATCACGATAGTGATGTGCCTTCTGCGTGGTGCCTCATCTAGGATTATGTACACTCCTGGAAATGGAAAAAAGAACACATTGACACCGGTGTGTCAGACCCACCATACTTGCTCCGGACACTGCGAGAGGGCTGTACAATCAATGATCACACGCACGGCACAGCGGACACACCAGGAACCGCGGTGTTGGCCGTCGAATGGCGCTAGCTACGCAGCATTTGTGCACCGCCGCCGTCAGTGTCAGCCAGTTTGCCGTGGCATACGGAGCTCCATCGCAGTCTTTAACACTGGTAGCATGCCGCGACAGCGTGGACGTGAACCGTATGTGCAGTTGACGGACTTTGAGCGAGGGCGTATAGTGGGCATGCGGGAGGCCGGGTGGACGTACCGCCGAATTGCTCAACACGTGGGGCGTGAGGTCTCCACAGTACATCGATGTTGTCGCCAGTGGTCGGCGGAAGGTGAACGTGCCCGTCGACCTGGAACCGGACCGCAGCGACGCACGGATGCACGCCAAGACCGTAGGATCCTACGAAGTGCCGTAGGGGACCGCACCGCCACTTCCCAGCAAATTAGGGACACTGTTGCTCCTGGGGTATCGGCGAGGACCATTCGCAACCGTCTCCATGAAGCTGTGCTACGGTCCCGCACACCGTTAGGCCGTCTTCCGCTCACGCCCCAACATCGTGCAGCCCGCCTCCAGTGGAGTCGCGACAGGCGTGAATGGAGGGACGAATGGAGACGTGTCGTCTTCAGCGATGAGAGTCGCTTCTGCCTTGGTGCCAGTGATGGTCGTATGCGTGTTTGGCGCCGTGCAGATGAGCGCCACAATCAGGACCGCATACGACCGAGGCACACAGGGCCAACACCCGGCATCATGGTGTGGGGAGCGATCTCCTACACTGGCCGTACACCTCTGGTGATCGTCGAGGGGACACTGAATAGTGCACGGTACATCCAAACCGTCATCGAACCCATCGTTCTACCATTCCTAGACCGGCAAGGGAACTTGCTGTTCCAACAGGACAAAGCACGTCCGCATGTATCCCGTGCCACCCAACGTGCTCTAGAAGGTGTAAGTCAACTACCCTGACCAGCAAGATCTCCGGATCTATCCCCCATTGAGCATGTTTGGGACTGGATGAAGCGTCGTCTCACGCGGTCTGCACGTCCAGCACGAACGCTGGTCCAACTGAGGCGCCAGGTGGAAATGGCATGACAAGCCGTTCCACAGGACTACATTCAGCATCTCTACGATCGTCTCCATGGGAGAATAGCAGCCTGCATTGCTGCGAAAGGTGGATGTACACTGTACTAGTGCCGACATTGTGCATGCTCTGTTGCCTGTGTCTATGTGCCTGTGGTTCTGTCAGTGTGATCATGTGATGTATCTGACCCCAGGAATGTGTCAATAAAGTTTCCCCTTCCTGGGACAATGAATTCACGGTGTTCTTATTTCAATTTCCAGGAGTGTACAATGGCAGACTCACTCCTCCAATAAAAATAGGTCGATTCGTACGTCAAGGTTTCCCTCTATCAGCGATTTTGTACGCCTTTTCCTTGGAATCCTTGCTATGTGGACCAAGACAACGTTTGGTAGATTTGTCCACAGATCGCTACCGATTCTGTTGCACGGCCTATGCTGACGATCTACTCATCTGTTTACGTAATGCCGACAAGGTTCGAGCTGTTTTGACGTTGGTAGCGACTTCTGGTGAGGTATCGGGTAGCTCTTTAAACGTACGTAAGTCACAAGTTATGTTCATTGGCACGGAACTTCCCGTGGAGTGCGTTACACCTCTCACCACCGTTGATACTATTCGCTGTTTGGGAATAGATTTTTCATCTGATCTCCGGCGTTCAGCCGCCATAAACTGACGACGCCTCCTTTTAATGATCAGAGCAGGTCTTATGGACCATCGCCTTCGATCCCTAGATATTCTCCAACGAGATCAATATATACAGGGTGATTCAGAAATGCATGTAAATATTTTAAGGGTGTATTTGTGAGGTAAATATAAGACAAAAATGTTCTATAAATGTTTTTCCATAAACGTTTAATTCCAGAGTTATCGTTAAAATACGAAAGTCATGTCCGTATCAAAACGACGTCAGTGCAAGCAGCAGGATGCCATATTCTGGTATGTAATGCACATACGTATCTCCCAACAGTTGATTCGAAACTGCATGAATAGTGTTTGTTTGTGTTTGCAATTGCTGTTTACTCCCACTGTACAGAAGATGGCGCTGATGTTGTTGGTAACGGAAACGTACTTCCTGTCGTTCATTCATCGTTGGAAGGCTACAGGTTTCGTGCACATGATGTACTCAAACAGTGAGTATGCTGATATGCACCTTGTGTATGGTGCAGCAGATGGAAACGCACTTGCAGCAAGACGAAGGTACAGTGAGCTGTTTCCAAGACGACGGTTAACAAGTCATCAGACGTTTGTATCTGTGGACAGACGTATGCGGGAGTATGGCATTCGTCCTGGGCCACATTCAGGTCGACCACTTGAGCATGCAGTGAACGTCGAGGAACATGTTTTGGGCCTGGTAGACCAAGATCCAGCCATCAGTACGAGACAAATTAGTGCAGCTGTACGAATTCCACAATCTACTGTATGGCGGCTGCTTCGGAGACAACAGTTGCATCCATTTCACCTGCACAAAGTGCACGAATTGACACCTGCAGACTATCCTCGCCGTCAGCAATTCTGCCAGTGGTTACAAGAGCGTCATTTGAATGATCCAATGTTCATTCGGTGGATATTATTCACAGATGAGGCCATGTTTACTCGTGCGGGTGTAATCAATTCGCATAATATGCACCAGTGGGCTGTCGAGAATCCTGGCGCGAGAATTGTGCGTGGATATCAACATCAATTCTCCATAAACATTTGGTGTGGTATTGTGGGGAATGACTTACTCGGACCTCATGTTCTACCTCCAAGGCTGACTGGGCACGCTTACCGCGAATTTTTGGAGGGGGAATTGCCTGGATTGTTACAGGATGTCCCTCTTGCAACACGAGCCACCTTGTGGTTTATGCACGATGGTGCTCCTGCCCATTACAGCCGCAACGTAAGGGCGTACCTCAATGATGCGTATCCACATCGATGGATAGGTCGCGGAGGACCAATTGCTTGGCCAGCCAGATCACCTGACCTGAACCCTTTAGACTTTTATTTATGGGGCCGACTAAAGACATTGGTGTATTCGTCTGCAGTACCGAACAGAGAAGTGCTACAACAAAGAATTGAAGGTGGTTGTGAAATTATTCGTGGAGAGTTGAACGGACTGTGTAATGTGCAGAGATCATTGCGGCGACGAGCACGGGTCTGTCTGCAAGTTCAGGGACAGCATTTTGAACATGCATTGCATTAAGATTTGTGCAAATACAGTACAGTACAGTCTGTAAATTCTTCACGTATTTTCCTTAGTTATTTTGCATTGATTTAGTTCAATCAACAGGAACTAAAGTATTACAGTATTCGCGAGGAATTGTTTCAGTTTGTTACGTCACGTTTATTTACCAGTTTGCGTTTTTAGTCCAAATGCACTGTAATTAAACTGTGAACTCTGGGAAGTAAATACTTTACGTTGTATTGAATGTATTATCATGTTTTGTTCATAACTCTGTAATAAGCCAAGTATAGCAAAAATTGTATATAACATTTTTGTCTTATATTTACCTCACAAATACACCCTTAAAATATTTACATGCATTTTTGAATCACCCTGTATATATATCGCATCCCGAGATTCCATGTAGCACAAGTTCTACCTTTTCCGCTTACTGTGGCACGTCGCTTGTTGGCAGCGATAGCATCTTTCGTCAGCTCTGGGCTGATGTTCAAAGTTAACTATGCAACCCTTCCTCTTCCCCGTGAACGAGGTGGGATAGGTCTGTTTCACGTGCCAGATAGAGCTCGCGCCCTATTTGTCAGCTCCCAGATGACGATATGGACACGTTGCCCAACGAGCCTATCTAGTCTCATCCTGTCGGAATATTCGCCGGTCTCACTGTCAGCTCCAGTGATGATCTCGGATGTTCCGGCCCAGTTTCATTATATACGATACTTCTTTCTTGAACTCAGTTATCTACGCCTCACCTTACCAAGACAACTTTTGCTCAAGACCAAGGCAGTATACAATGCCCTCCAATTGGGTCGTCCACCTAACCCGATTGAACAACAGTTCCCCCAGGTTGACTCGCGTCATGTATGGCGCGCGGTGTTCGCCTGTTACCTTGACACGAATGTTCAATCTGTCTGGTACCTAACTCTCAATGTTAAGCAAATCAACCAATTTCGCCTTCATCGTATCCACCTCGCCCAATCACCTCTGTGTTCCACGTGTGGAGTGCCAGACAATGATGAATATCGGTTTGTTTGCGGACCGGCGGTGGAGGTTTGGCACTTGGTTCGTCGTATTGTGGCTTTTCTAATGCAGGACATTGCGGATCGGATTACTCCCCTTTCATTATTATTTTCGGAACGTGACTATTTTCCTCGGACAAAGACCAATGCTGTGAATTGGATTCGCGGACATGCCATTCACTACCTATTTGGACAAACTGTAGACTCTGTACTCGATTTTTGGACATACCTCAATGACCGTCATTATGTCGTTGTCCGTCACCCAAAATACAGACAATTTTGCTCAAACTCCCTTGGGAGTGCTTTCCACGACCTGCCTTGCACCTGGAATGTGTTTGAACCAATGAACATTTCTGAACAATTTAACGGTACACATCAATTTCGAGACGCCTAGTGAGATAAGTCTCTACATCCTTACATTTGTCCTCTAGCCATCCCTGCTTAGCCATTTTGCACTTCCTGTCGATGTCATTTTTGAGACGTTTGTATTCCTTTTTGCCTGCTTCATTTACTGCATTTTTATATTTTCCCCTTTCATCAATTAAATTCAATATTTCTTCTGTTACCCAAGGATTTCTACTAGCCCTCGTCTTTTTACCTACTTGATCCTCTGCTGCCTTCACTACTTCATCCCTCAAAGCTACCCATTCTTCTTCTATTGTATTTCTTTGCCCCATTCCTGTCAATTGCTCCCTTATGCTCTCCTTGAAACTCCGTACAACCTCTGGTTCTTTTAGTTTATCCAGGTCCCATCTCCTTAAATTCCCACCTCTTTGCAGTTTCTTCAGTTTTAATCTACAGGTCATAGCCAACAGATTGTGGTCAGAGTCCACATCTGCCCCTGGTAATGTCTTACAATTTAGAACTTGGTTCCTAAATCTCTGTCGTACCATTATATAATCTATCTGAAACCTGTCAGTATCTCCAGGCTTCTTCCATGTATACAACCTTCTCTTATGATTCTTGAACCAAGTGTTACCTATGATTAAGTTGTGCTCTGTGCAAAATTCTACCAGGCGGCTTCCTCTTTCATTTCTTTGCCCCAGTCCATATTCACCTACTATGTTTCCTTCTCTCCCTTTTCCTACTACCGAATTCCAGTCACCCATGACTATTAAATTTTCGTCACCCTTCACTATCTGAGTAATTTCTTTTATTTGATCATACATTTCTTCAATTTCTTCGTCATCTGCAGAGCTAGTTGGCATATAAACTTGTACTACTGTAGTAGGTGTGGGCTTCGTATCTATCTTGGCCACAACAATGCGTTCACTATGCTGTTTGTAGTAGCTTACCCGCATTTCTATTTTCCTATTCATTATTAAACCTACTCCTGCATTACCCCTATTTGATTTTATGTTTAGAACCCTGTAGTCACCTGACCAGAAGTCTTGTCCCTCCTGCCACCGAACCTCACTAATTTCCACTGTATCTAACTTTAACCTATCCATTTCCCTTTTAAATTTTCTTACCTACCTGGCCGATTAAGGGATCTGACATTCCACGCTCCGACCCGTAGAACGCCAGTTTTCTTTCTCCTGATAACGACATCCTCTTGAGTAGTCCCCGCCCGGAAATCCGAATGGGGGACTATTTTACCTCCGGAATATTTTACCCAAGAGGATGCCATCATCATTTAATCATACAGTAAAGCTGCATGCCCTCGGGAAAAATTACGGCTGTAGTTTCCCCTTGCTTTCAGCCGTTCGCAGTACCAGCACAGCAAGGCTGTTTTGGTTATTGTTAGAAGACCAGATCAGTCAATCATCCAGACTGTTGCCCCTGCAACTACTGAAAAGGCTGCTGCCCCTCTTCAGGAACCACACGTTTGTTTGGCCTCTCAACAGATACCCCTCCGTTGTGGTTGCACCTACGGTACGGCTATCTGTATCGCTGAGGCACGCAAGCCTCCTCACCAACGGCGAGGTCCATGGTTCAGGGGGGGGGGGGGGGGGGGGGTGATGGTGATTCGATTTTTCTCAAAGCCCTCCTACTGGTAACGTAAGGGTCTAATGAAATGTAATGGATGTGAACGAGGCAAGAATAATAGTTGATACTAATCTATGGCACCGTTGGAGGAGGGTACAAAGAAAACAGGTTTCACGTCTAGTAGATGAAGTAGTGCAGATAAATTCACGCCCACTTCTTCCAAAGCTGACCAATCTTCCATTTCTACGATTGTAGTGTGTAAGTGTTTTCTAGGGGACCCGCTGCAATCGCTGTTGAGGATTAAGATGCTAGAAACTGTAACGCATCAAGTACACTTACCAAATAAAAAACATATGCCTCCACCCAGGATCAAACCATCGACCTAATTAACGCATGCTAATCCAAAACTCTGTCTGCTGCACCAACTGTACATCAAAAATTTCATGTACTGACAGAGGTATTTACCATACATGTGGTTACAGTGTTGCCAGATTGCCACTCTTTAACGTCCTTTTTCTGACGGATGTAATCGCCAGGCAAAATTTTCTAAGGCATTTTTTTATCGCTGGCATGTAAATAGTCGAGCAGCGAATCCCGAGTGCGCGAATTTCGCTTCACCTTGTATGCTCCTCCCACCTTTCTGCTTCCCCTTCTTTGCTTAGAACTGGGTTTCCATTTGAGCTCTTGATATTCATACAAGTGGTTCTGCAACTCGTTGCAGCTATAATTAAGAGTCTGAAAATGATGTAAATACTGATGTTGTTCTGTATACCGTTTTCAGCAATTTGCAGAAACCAGCACGGTTTTTGGAAACAGCGGTCATGCTAGACACAGCTGGCCCTCTTTGTGCATGTTATACGAGGCGTGTTTTTAAAGTAAATACCGTTTTCAAATTAAAAAAAAGTGCTTAGATACCTCAATATTTTTATTTTTACATGAAATCCTATACCTCAACCTACGCACTGATGCCATTACAGTCTGATTCTTCCTTGTTTACGTTGTGTACTGAGTGTTTAACATGCCTCCGATAATCGTGAGTCCCGCCGACTCTAAAGTACGGGCTGTTACAAGATTTCTTAATGCTAGAGGCCTAAAAGCGATCAATATTCATCGTGAGATCTGAGTGGTTTACTGAGAAAACATTATGAGTGATGGAATGGTAAGAAAGTGGGTGAGAGCATTTATAGATGGCCGCACAAATGTGCATGATGAACAACGGAGTGGGCGTCCTTCGGTCGTTAATGAAAGTTTGGTGCAGGAAGTGGACAATAAGGTGAGAGGAAACAGGCGCTTTACGATTTACTCCTTGCGGGATGACTGTCCTAATGTTTCTCGTAGTGTTTTGTATGGCATTGTGACCGAGCACTTGAATTACCGAAAATTGTGTGCACATTGGGTACCGAAAATGTTGACGGATATGCACATATTTTCGATGGGAAACTGTAGATCATCCTCCGTACAGCCCAGATCTTGCACCCAATGACTACCATCTGTTCCTGCACTTGAAGAAACACCTGGGCGGTCAGCGTCTTCAAGACGATGACAAAGTGAAAACAGTGGTGATGCAGTGGTTAACAAGTCAGGCGGCAGACTTCTATGAGGAGGGTATTCAAAAACTGGCACAACGTTATGACAAGTGCCTCGATATTGACCATGTAATAATAAAATTATTGAGATGTCTTAGAATGTATTTTTTAATTTCAAAACGATACTTACTTAAAAAATACACCTCGTACAACAGGCTCTACATACCGGCTACCAGGGTGATGCCATATTCCAGGGTGATGCCATGACTTTGGCGCGAATAGTGCCCTCCGCCACATACCGCTTGGTGGCTAGCGGAGTATATATGTAGATATGTAGATGTAGAAACCACTGAATACACAACAGAAATTGTTTTAAAACTTTTTTAGAAGTGTTTTTCGTAATTGATTTTAGTGCTCCGGTACAATTTTCTTGTGTGTCCTTATTTGTGTCGTAACTTTCCTTGCCAACTTCAATTTGGAGAACAACTAGAAGTCTACATCTATATGTACATCTAAACAGATACTGCACAAGCCACCATACGGTGCGTGGCGGATGTACACTGTACCACTATTCGGCTGGTGCCAAATCCAGCGATTACGCAGTGAACCAGGACTGCAATTCGTTTGCTGGTCAGACACTCAAGTACCATTTTCCCCTTGTGGGCTGGGTGTCGTCGTGGAGGTACGACCATACCTTTCGACATTCGGGCGTATCTGACGAATTGTGTCCCACGGACAGAAAACTTAAAACTTGAGGTTGCCTCGCTGCTCCACCGTCATTTTCTGCAGAGTGACAGGCATATAGTGTATTGAGACGCATTGTGTTTGTCACAAGACCTACTGTCAGGGCAGAATGAGGTGGAGGTTCCAGCGTGGCACTTGGCTGACGTGGCATGGGGTCACCCATATGGGAACAAAATCCTCGCTTGTTACTGGCCAAGCAAGGTTCCACTATATGCAGTAGCAGGAAGTTACCTTTGCTGTGATTGGCTAAAGCGCTCGAGGCAGATGCTGTTTTGAGTCAGCAGGAACTGGAAGGTCAGGGCTGGTAGCGTCAGTCATGTAGTGGAGGTTACAGTGGACAGTCTCTTCAGTTATGTTAATTATTGCGTTATAGTTGAGATTGAGAGCATGCGTCACGGTAGACGGTCGGATCAGTAGTGGCTTTTGTCAATTTTCTACTAAAATATGTTAATAAATGCATTAAAAGGATTTAATCGGTAGTTGATGAACAGTTCGGTCGCGTATGTGATCTAGAATGTAAGAGTGACTTCAGAATTGTAAGAACAAGCGATATTTTTGGGACACCGGAGTAATAAGTTTCAAGTGGACATCACAGCTTTTGTTTCGGCATGCTCTTTCCTCTGCCTCTTATATCTTCAACCAAGGGTGTTTTAAACAGGCTGACGACGTAGTCAAGGGCAAACCTGTCTCCCTTGATGACCATCCCTTTTATGGAGCATTTCGAGGCACGAGCACTTGCATCAGCTGCCCTTACACCTACTGTATTTTGAGCTATGTGGACGATACTTTCACCATGTGGCCTCACGGAGAAGATTAATTTATGGAGTTTCTATTGTACAAACATCAAACAATTTTTTGAATCACGTCGGTTCCGAGAGTACAGGAACATGTAAAAAAAAATGGAATAGAGATCATCATAAACATCATTTCCGCAATTTTTATTGCTCATGAAAACCACACATTGCATTTTGTACCACCGTACAGCGGAACCTTCAGAGGTGGTGGTCCACATTGCAGTACACACCGATACCTCTAACACCCAGTAGCATGTCAGCTTGCAGTGATGCATGCCTGTATCTGTCGTGGAATACTATCCAAAAGTTCATCAAGGCACTGTTGGTCCAGATTGTCCCACTCCTCAACGGCGATTCGGCGTAGATCCTTCAGTGTTGTTGGTGGGTCACGTCGTCCATAACAGTTCTTTCCAATCCATCCCAGGCATGTTCGATAGGGCTCATGCCTGGAGAACATGCTGGCGTCTCTAATCGAGCGATGTCATTAGCCCGTAGGAAGTCATTCACAGGATTTGCGCGATGTAGCCGCAAATTGTCGTCCATGAAGACGAATGCCTCGTCAGTATGCTGCCGATGTGGTTGCATTATCGGTCGAAGGATGGCATTCACGTAATCGTACAGCCATTACGGCGCCTTCCATGAGCACCAGTGGCGTACCTCGGCCCTACGTAATGCCACACCAAAACATCAGGGGACCTCCACCTTGCTGCACTCGCTGGACAGTGTGTCTGAGGCGTTTAACCAGACCGGGCTGCCCCCAAACACGTCTCCATCGATTGTCTGGTTGAAGGCATATGCGACACTCATCGTTGAAGAGAACGTGATGTCAATCCTGAGCATTTTTACCTGGGTGAGCTCCAAGCAGAGAGCTGTCATGGAATTTCTTCTGGCGGAAAACCAATCGCAGATATTCAAAGGTGCTTGCAGAGTGTCTACAGAGACCTGACAGCGAACCAAAGCACGGTGAGTCGAGGCATCTCTTATCTTCGCACAAGGTCGCGCAAAACTGTCCGATCTCCCGCGTTCCGGTTGGCAGCACACAGCTGTCACTCCTGCAGTGTGTTTGTTGCCACAAAAATACAAAAGAACTTCTTCTTCTCCACGACAACTAAAGGCCTCACACAGATCTTCGCACTCCAGAGTAGCTCATCAAACTTAATTGGACTGTTCTTCTTAATCCGCCCTTTGCTCCAGATCCTGCACCTTTCGACTTCCACCTGTTTGGCCTAATGAAGGTTGCACTTCGCAGGATACAGTGCCTGAATAATGCGAAGGTTATTGAAAGACGTTGGCTCAGACGTCGCCCAGTAGTGTGGTACCATGCGGGTATACAGGCCGTTCCAGTAAGTTGGCGTAAGGCCGTCGCATTGAATGGAGATTATGGGTTTTCTAGCTAAAATAGTTGGGAATAATATGTTGTACCAACATGCTTACAGCAAAAAAGGTTGCTTTACTGACAGAACGCCCCTCGTATTAAAATAAGTTTGCTAAAATTTTTCATAGTGCCCATCCTACATGGGGTAAATACGAACGAAAAGTAGGAGAAGAAGAAAAAGAAGTCTGTCAGATTCTCGAATGGTGTGCAGGTAGAAAGACTGTCTCTAAACTGCTGATTCTATTGCCCACTTTCATTTCCCGAGATACGTCCGGGATTTATAGGATGTCCCAGGTAAGATGTGGAAGGGATATTTATTTCGACAGAGAAACGTATTAAAGATTATTCTTTCTGTAGAGTTAGCAACTCAATTAATTTATTTTCCAGAGAGTACAGCAATGAGTTAAATTTAAAAAAAAATTAAAAATTTTTAAAAAAATAAAAAAATAATCCTTTTGTATAACGTAGCTGATATATTTAAACCAGCTATGTAGAAATAAATTAAACACAAATTATTGTCATTTTCTTTAGCGGATGGTTTAGGGGCAAATGCAACATGCTGTTCACAACTGCCTGCGATCGGATGTGTGTCATCTGGGTTGTGTGTTGGGCGAATCAAGCACGATTTTGTAGATACCCCCACAAAAAGAAATCTGCTGATGTTAGACCGGGCAAATCATTTCGGATGTTCAGGGCTTCTTAACCACCTTCCAGAAAATGCGTTGTAGAGTTCTCGTACAGCATCACGCGCGGTATGATCTCGGTTACTGTCGCGCTGCATCCAAATACTGCCTCTAATGTCTAAAGCAGTGGTTCCCAACGTTTCCTACCTGGTGCCCCCACTTGCAACCCTAGAATTCCTCATTCCTCTATGTTTACATTATTTTATTTATTTATTTATTTATTTCTTTGCTTCTTTCGAAAAACTGCACTTGATAACAATCTGCAATCCGGTCTTAAGTAAAAGAGAGTTATCAAATGCAGAGGAACACAAAACTATAGCGTTTCAAGTGATGGAAACTGAAGAAAGCTCCAAAAGTTACGATCGCTAAAAAGCATTTACTGGATGGCCTGTTTCAACAGATCTATGCTGTCATCATCCGATCTTACCCTTTTGAATTTTGACAACATATTATCCATCAGAATTACACGTTGCTTCATTTGCATATGTACACTCCACTAGTAGTACATATGTGTACACCTAACTAGTAGTGAACCTTACATATGTAGTGTGAATCGACTTGTAACACTGATGGGTAATATGCTATAAAAATTTGAAAGGATAAGATCCAATGACGATACCATAGCTCTGCCGAAACCGCGCATCCAATAAATTGCTTTTTAGCGATCTTGGCTTGTGAAGTTTTCTTCAGTTTCCATACCTGCAGATCGCCCCCAGACTGGCCATGCCAGGAAAACAGATTTCAAAGTAATTGATAGCCGAAATAGGAATGTCTTTATGTTTTACTTAAATACCCAAGGATATTGTTTTCACTTGAACAACACTTTTCACATCTAACATTTTTTATGTGATGGAAGTTACAAGAAAAATTCAGAACATCAATGAGCTGGTCGAAATTGTTTTTCTTTAAGGAGCTCCTTATCTAATTAAAGCACATGTAAGTTTACTCTCCACGTACTGGAGACAGCGGTGTTATGTTTTCATGACGGCTAATGTCGAGAATCCGGTTGTAACCTCCCCACAAAATAAAATAATATGAATAATATTCTCATTTAGTGTAACCTCAAAACAGAAAAATTCCTAAACCTCTCAACTGTAAAAAATATAATTATGTCGTTCACATTCAGTATAACCTACCAACAGGAAAATTGCGTAACGTATCAATAATAAAATGTGATTAATCTCTCAATAAAAAAATGTGGGTCACTTATAACGTTCAATAATTGACAGTCAATTTAACCTGGTAAATTTTGGACGTCAGCAATGCTGCGTCATGGCCCTGATGCATCATTCTGAATAAACTGAAAAATCTTACCTTAATTAGATCGCCGGATAACGCGTATATATCTGCTCCTATAAGAAATTTTCCTGGCGCAGCTAAGTGCAATGCTGGCCGATAGATTTGCTTATATAAAAAGAAGGAACTGATTTTTCTTTTCAATAATCGGGATAGCCAAGGATTGGAGAAATTAGTGAATTCTTTAAATTGAGATGAATGTCAGAAGTTACTTTTTATGAGAAAGATTGTTATTAACAGATTTTTTAAAACATTTACATGGGACTTGATGTAACAATACTACATATGCGCGAGGCTGCTTTTACCTTATCCTACAACGCTCAGGCTCCGCCATCGCTGCACACGACCGGTCCAGCCAAGACGATACACCAGACACGACTGCTGGCTAGTAACGACTTACTCCTACTAACACACAGTTCTTACTGCAGTCAATACTGCTCTTTGGTCTCAGTTTCTCTTCTAGCTTACATATCGCAGGCAGCGCGTGAGCAATACATCGAAATTACATCAGCTCGAGTGCGCTAGCAACAAATTCTTTAATTATGGACCTCTTACATAATCCTCCACTGGGGGGCAAAAATTTGGCAGCGATCGTGAGTCAATTGGACTTGCCATGAGCAACAAATTTTTCTACAATCTATTTAGTTTACTAAGGCTACAATCACAGAGTATATACATCATTGATAAGTGCAGAACATATTAAGAAATTAAATAAAGTGCACACGCACTGAGTACAAAACATATTCAGAAATGACAAAGTATATACGCAATGAGTACAAAATATATTAACAAATGACATAAAGTGCACACGTACTGCATAAGTGTTTAGCATTTTTACATGAACTGATCACATTAACAAAGGAAATAAAGTGCACACGCACTATAAAAGTTTTTATCATTTTACAAGAATTTAAATGCACTGTATAAGTCTTTACCATTTTTTACATGAATTGAAAACATTAAGAAATTAAATAAAGTGCACACGCACTGTATAAGTCTCTATCGTTTACAAAAATTTAAACGCACTGTATCAGTCTTCACCATTTTATAAAAACTAGGAAAGGAATGGGAAGGATTGCATCATGGTTGTAGCACAGTAGGTTGCACGTAGCTGCACTGAAAGTCCATATTTTTCTACAGAAGCACAACACCAAGTGAGACAATCTGAAGTTCTCTTCCCTGAAGTGTTTATCAGTGTAGCGAAGACACTGAAATGTTGTATTAATATTCAGTGTTATCATTTTGGTAGTACATTAGGTACACCAAACAGTAGGACCATGATAACATCTCCATCGTTCAAGGTGGCGGACAGCTTGATATGTCAACACCATATTCTTGTAGAATTCACACTTTTACAGCAACGTAGAATTAGTGCAAAAACCAATATAGTGCTCCATGATCATAGGATGGACAGGATAAACGGATATTGCAGTAATTGCTGGTAATTAGGTCAGAAGGTGAAGGACACATTAAGTCTTATGCTAGTCATCATAGAATTACCCTAGTGTATCAACCGATTTGAATAATTATTGGCACTCATTGGCTAGTTACTAAAGATGTAGTAAGTATTGAGTATTACAAAACACTATTCATAACTCATCTGATTGAATCAGTGGCATTCATTGGCCAGTTATTAAACATGTAGCAAGTATTGAGTATTACAAAACATTATTCATAACTCATCTGATTGAATCAGTGGCATTCATTGGCCAGTTACTAAACATGTAGCAAGTATTGAGTAGTACAAAACACTATTCATAACTCATCTGATTGAATCAGTGGCATTCATTGGCCAGTTACTAAACATGTAGCAAGTATTGAGTATTACAAAAAACTATTCATAACTCATCTGATTGAATCAGTGGCATTCATTGGCCGTTTACAAAGTATTCATATAGTGTTACAAAACATTATTCAGTGTTATTCACAAGTTATTGAGTGTAGCATCAAGTTAGTGGTGTTTATATACGATATCATGTAAGTGACATAAGACATACTTAAAATGTAAGACATTGGAACTATTACTCTAGGTCGATAGTCCAATAATACATAGACATAATGGAATCAATACACAGAAAAATTCAAATTTTATTTAAGACTAAAAATATATCTTAAACTGGTAGCATTATTTAGTTGTATACTGGTAATAGTTGGGACTCGTAACAATTATTTTTTTTTTAGCAATGCATTGCACTGGGATCGATAATTAATTGCTGGGGCATGAAAATCTTTGCTTTTGACTTATTGCTGGAAATAAGGATTATTAACGTCATTCGTCATGAGTCAGCTGTAGCAGGGTTATGAAATAAGTACAGTATATGTGATCGCATTCATAAATGATAGACACAACTGGGTAAAAAAAATGCAAGTACTAGAACAGGTTTAATAATTGACTACTTATAGCATATTATGTCACGAAAGGCTTCTCCTGGAAAAAATGCAAAATGGATTATTGAGCTGAAAGAAGAAATGCAGATTATGCAGAAAAATAGTGAACTTCGAATTAACGGGTAATGAAACGTGTACTTAATATGTATGTACTCTAGCTGTCTTTTCCAAACATTCAGTCATTATACTATGCAACATAAGACATACTGTCAAAAGGAACTGCAACAAATACTTAAATAACTACATAGCATTTCTTAACTAACAGTAAATATATAAACTTCATCATTATCATCATCTGCAAAGAAAAACTTCATTATTCATATTAGCATATTCTTCATACAACTATTCATCATCATTTATTATCATCTGCAAAAAATAGACACTTCATTATGCATATTCATATTACCATTTACTTCATACAACTATTCATTATTACTCATTACTTCATATAGGATAGAGTTTCTTACTTCTAGCATATTTCATCACTAAAATTAACATCTGTAGTTCTGTCTGACAGCCTGCATCAATCACCTCGTATTCTGAAAGAAAAATAATTAGTCAAGACTGCTATCATACGATGTGTACAGTATATTCTGGTTAATGCTTGTTAATTCTGATCCATTTACTCTTCGTGACAAGATACTGCATTTTCTTTCCTTCATTCTGATGGTAAAATTTCCATTTCATAGTTAACCACTGTGGTTATTTAATTCATTTCTTTTACACGGTATTGCTTTCTTATCCTACAACGCTCAGGCTCCGCCATCGCTGCACACGACCGGCCCAGCCAAGACGATACACCAGACACGACTGCTCGCTAGTAAACCCTTACTCCTATTAACACACAGTTCTTACTGCAGTCAATACTGCTCTTTGGTCTCAGATTCTCTTCTAGCTTACATATCGCAGGCAGCGCGTGAGCAATACACCGAAATTACATCAGCTCGAGTGCGCTAGCAACAAATTCTTTAATTATGGACCTCTTACTCGTCTCACATAAGTATGTAGATGAGAACTTTACGAGGAGTTTTTAAGCTTCCTTTGTCACTACTGGAAAAGTAGCAAGAAAAATGGTCCAAAATATTTTCTAATTTTTGAAACAGTTCTTTAGCAATCGAATCTAATTTTTGTTCAGGTGCATCATCTTGTCTTTCATCAGTAAATGCATGCACGTCAATCGTGAATGATGATATCGCTAATTTGCACTGTCAGTCTTCTGAAGACAAGTGAGGAAAATGAAGTTTGAACTCTTTTGGAAACATTTCCAGGCGTTCATTGATTATAATTTTCCATTCGTTGACATCACACTGTGCCAACACAGAAACTAATTCAGTCGAGGGAATGACGGGAAGTTAGTAAGGAAAATATCCAGACAATGCTGCCATGGTTGTGTCGTTTGTGAGAAGGCGCTTATGTTATCACTGGCATCCATTTTTGTCGCGTCTCTAATATGCAGTTTCAAATTCAGATTATTCAGGGTTTCAAGGAAGTCTGCAAGGTATGCTAAGGAAATGCCAATGAAAAAGGCATTACAGTTTTGTAAAAGAATATATGATCCTTTCCAAACATAGGACATCATCGTCAAATGTTACGATATTTCATAGCATCTGTGACACTCATATATTTATAACCTCCTTGTATGTATCAAAACATGTGGTGCGTGGTTGAAATGATCTCAGCGGCAGATCTAAAGTGTACAGTAAGAACTATTACGTGTGCAACAACGAGGATGCAGTGGGAATGCATTTACATCGATTGAATGAGCGTTATGAAAACAATCACTCGAAACCGACGTTTCACGTAAATCACATGCAACGAAAATCTGTAACGCAACCATCTGTGTGTGGCGTGTTTATAATTATGTTTCATTTATATTTTAGGACAATTAATCTATAAAAACACACCAAATGTAAGAAAGAAAGCATGATAACCGTCTGATGATGAATCACAACGATTCGAAGCTGGTAACGGTTTCCTTTGAATAAAGGAACTCAAAGTAAATTTGTGGCTGGTTGCTGTCCTAACACCATCAATATATTGTATGCTTGGCAAAATATAATGCCCTCACTAATGAATGAAGATGATCATCTTTCCTTGTCTCAAAAGAAATACTTCTCCCTCTGATTTCAATTCTAACATTCTGTTTGTGTATGAAAGATTGAAGATTGGTGTTCAGCACTGAGATCATTACATGGGGCTTGGAAGGAAACGAATATTCATAGCACTTTACTTAAACCGGGCCTGTCTGTGCATCATACAGTGAGAGAAAATACGATTATGATATTTTCTTCGGCGATACTCAGAAAGCCAGTACATGAACCTAGCGTGGCTGGTGTCCGCCAGTGCAAAATTCCTATAACTATGTCCCAAGACAAACTATTTTCAACCAAAATTTTACTAACGGCATAAAAAAATTCAGAGCCTTTTGATGTTGTTTCCAAGTTTTAAGAAAACAATTGTGCTTCCATTATTTTCTTTTCGTCCACAGATCGGCAGCATGGTATTAATTGACGCTATTGAGCTACACTATGAGATCAAAAATATTCGAAAACCTGGCTCAAAATGACTTACAAATTCGTGGCGCCTTCCATCCTTAATGCTGAAATTCAACATGGCGTTGGCCCACCCTTAGCCTTAATGACAGCTTCCACTCTCGCAGGCATACGTTCAATCAGGTGCTGGAAGGTTTCTTGGGGAATGGCAGCCCATTCTTCATGGAGTGCTGCACTGAGGAGAGGTATCGATGTTGGTCGGTGAGGCCTGGTACGGCGTTCCAAAACTTCCAAGAGGTGTTCTATAGGATTCAGGTCAGGACTCTGTGCAGACTAGTCCATCACAGGGATTTTATTGTCGTGTAACCACTCCGCCAAAAGACTGTGCATTATGAACAGGTGCTCGATCGTGTTAAAAGACGCAATCCCCATCCCCGAATTGCTCTTCAACAGTGAGAAGCAAGAAGGTCTTTAAAACATCAATTTAGGCTTGTGCTGTGATAGTGCCATGCAAAACAGCAAGGGGTGCAAGCCCTCTCCACGAGAAACACGACCACACCATAACACCAACGCCTCCCAGTTTTACTGTTGGCACTACACACGCTGGCAGTTGACGCTAACCGGGCATTCGCCATACCCACACCCTGCCGTCGGATCGCCACATTGTGTACCGTGATTCATCGCTCCACGCAACGTTATTCCACTATTTAATCGTCCAATGTTTACGCTCCTTACACGAAGCGAGGCGTAGTTTAGCATTTACCGGCGTGATGTTTGGCTTATGAGCAGCCGCTCGACCATGAAATCCAAGTTTTCTTCCCTCCCGCCTAACTCTCATAGTACTTGCAGTGGATCGTGATGCAGTCAGTAATTCCTGTGTGATGTTCTGTATAGATGTCTGCGTATTAGACATTACGAACCTCTTCAACAGTCGGCGGTCTCTGTCAGTCAAGAGACGATGTCGGCCTGTACGCTTTTGTGCTGTACGAGTCCCTTCACGTTTCCACTTCACTATCACATTGGAAACAGTGGACCTAGGGATGTTTAGGAGTGTGTAAATCTCGCGTACACCACAAACAACCAAAGAAGCAATTGCCAAAGTATCAAAAAGGCCGGACACGGCGGTCTTCTTAAGACCCCTGCCCGGACAGACAGTCAAGAAAGTTCAAGAATTATTTACCACCACCATAGACCCTGCTAAAGACAAAATCAAAATCAACAAAGTAAAGGCAACCAAAAATGTAGTAGTAGTGGACGTAGCAACTGAGGAAGACAGAGACAACATTTTGAATAATACCAAGTTAAACACAATAATCAAATGTGAACGACCAAAAATGCGGAACCCGCTGGTGATCCTTTATGACGTACCGCTTGCATTGACTGAAACCGACATATATGAAACATTATACAATCAGAACTTTGATGATATGGAGTGGGAAACTTTTAAAAACGAGTTTAAATTACGCTTCAGAACAGGTCCCCGGGAACGTGACGTTGTACATCACGTTGCCGAGGTCTCCGGAAAGATGTGGCGCAAAATCACCACTATGGGGAGAGTCTACATAGGTTTCCACGCAATGAACGTGCGAGATTACCTAGTAGTTCCCAGATGCAACAACTGTGGAGACTTAGATCACGTGCACAAGCATTGTGAGAGGTAGCCGGTCTGCTCCAGGTGTGGGGCAGAAGATCATATGAGGAAGAACTGCAGCAAAGCTGCAATTTGCATACCTGTATAAAGAGAGGGAAAAAGACATGCAACACAACTAGCAGAAACTGCCCTACCTACAGGATGCTTGAGCAGAGACTCATAGCAAGAATCGATTATGGCTGAGTCGCTAAATGGGAACAGGAAGCCCAAAAGAAAGTCTCCTAGCAAGAGGCTGAGGGATGCAATAAGGGCCAATAAATTCAAAGAGTTTATTCAGAGGATCACCAGGCCACAAAAACACATGATTACAATGAAAGATGTTTGCACCCAAACATATCCTTGTGATCTGAGTGAAGCACCCTCCCCTCTGACTCGGGGACAAATGTCGATTAAAGATCAAGTACGACCACTCGGGCATCCTGTGGTAGGGGAACCATGTGGGACAGAAGATATGAAAGAGCAAGTTCAAGTTAATACAATAAGCAGCACAAGTGTACCCACTGAACGAGGGCCAGGAACAGATCCTGCTAGGATCTACCCCAACCTGGAGCACGCCTTACAGCTGTCTAGGCTTGAAGAGCCGGCCACCCTCACAACAGCCTTAAGGCATGTGGTGCGTGTTGGTCATGAATATGGCAGAGACATCACCTTCCCAGTGATGGCGGCTGTAGACAGAATACAGCTTAAGACAATGAATCTCCCCACAGATTTCGGGGCCCTGCGAGACCTGGTTAAGAAAGTGTTTGAAAGGCGAAACGAAAAGTTCGACCTTAATGAATTATATAACCAATCTGTCATCACTAGCGGCAGAATAGCACACGACTGGTGCAAGAACTGGCCGGAATCTCACGTACATACATACTTTCCACGTGAGCCAATTAAGAGTGGGACAGATAAACATAACAGCAAGCTGGTCCTGCAGGAACTCCGGAAAGTGGTGGAGGAGATGAGCTTGGATGTACTCTGTATGCAGGAGCCATACTCCCAGGCTGGACGGATCCCATTCACCGCAGTTAATTGGCAACTAATCTACAGTGGAGCAGAACCTAGAGCTGCCGTCATAATCATAAACAAGGCACTGAGAGCCACAGTTCTATCACAATTCTCAGATGACCACTGCAACGTCGTGGAGCTTCATTCACCCACGGGATTACAATACGTGGTGAACATGTACTTCCAGTACGGAAGACAAATTGATGAATTCCTGGAAAAGCTTGTCCAGATAGCCACGGCGTTGCGGGGTCAAAGAATTCTTGTGACCGCGGACATCAATGCAAAATCCCCCCTATGGTTCAGTGGTACTCAGGACGACAGAGGAGAAAAAGTTGTCGACACAATCATGTCGTTACAACTAGTGGTCGCTAACAAACAGGGAAATCCGCCCACCTACACTGGTGGGGGAGTACATGGTACGAACATTGACGTTACACTGATAACGCCAAAGTTGGCCACAAAAATAACGGATTGGACTGTTTGGGATCCAATTACTACCAGCGACCATAACGTGATAACATTCACCATTGGCGACAGCGAGTGCCACTGGGACATGGGGTGGGAGAAGCAGCTCAACTACAATAAAACCGATTGGGACCGTCTGGCGAGGGAGTGTAACATACCTATGTTACCGGAGGGTGATGTCAATGTAGAAGAGTATGCAAGAGAGATCACAAACGCAATAACCAGGGCAGTGAAGGCAGCTGTACCAACCAGGAGGAGGGCCGTTGCGGCCACCCCCTCACCATGGTCAGCCGAACTGGGGCAACTGCGCCAGGCAGTCAGGAGGGCGAGGAGGTATTACCAGCGGTGCGTCGTCTGGCATAAAAAGCAGCGCTGGCTGCAGGCATACAGAGAAGCCAAAGAACAGTTCCAACAGGAACTTAAGGCTGTCAGGATGAGGAGCTGGGAGAACTACGTGCAAAGCCAATTGGCTACAGACCCATGGGGTTTACCTTACAAAATAGTACCGTCAGGGATGGGGACCGGATGACGGAAACCTGGCAGGAAATTGCGGAGGTCCTACTCCGTGCCCTGCTACCTGACGACAGAGAGGAAGAGGACTCTGATGAACCGAAGAGAACAAGAAGAGAAAACCAACGGGTCTATGAAAACAACAAAGTGGTCTACCCATTCTCCGAAGAAGAGGTAAGCTCCCAAATAAAAGCTCTTAAAAGAGGCAAAGCTCCTGGCCCAGACGGCATCACTGCGGAAGTGATACAGTACCTCGCCCCCCAGCTGGTGGCACCTCTCACTCAGCTGTACAACGAATGCCTACGGCTACAGACATTCCCCTCAATATGGAAGAAGGAGAATGTAGTGATTATCAAAAAAGGCCCAGACAAAGACCCCAAAGAAACCAAGTCATACAGACCAATATGTCTACTGGACTTGTTGGGCAAGCTCTTTGAGAGGTTGCTAGGTGACAGGCTGGCTGCACACCGCGTCCTGTGTGGGATGAATGACAGACAATTCGGCTTTCGGACAGGGCGGTCGGCGTCTGACGCAAACGCCCTGGCTGCGGATGTCTGTGACTCTGCCCCGCACAAGTATATAATCGGCATCATGGTGGACATCAGTAGCGCCTTTGATAACCTGTGGTGGCCTTCGCTCTTTTCCTGCTGGCGGGAAAAGGAATGCCCAGGGCCGTTATATGGTTGTTTCAGGAGCTATTGTGAAGGAAGGGAGGTCTGGCTATCGGCCCCTAGCGGGAAAGTTAGCAAGAAAATCACCAAGGGCTGTCCTCAAGGATCCGTCCTAGGGCCACTCGTTTGGGATATAAACATGGAACCACTCTTAGAAGAACTAAAGAGCAGCGAAGACGTGCTAGAGGTCATAGCCTACGCAGACGACCTTCTCCTGCTGGTCGGCGGCCGCAGCCGCGAAGAGTTGGAACCAAAAGTAGAGAGAGCAATTACAATACTAACCACATGGTGCCACAAAACAAAAATGACTGTCGCGCCAAATAAGTCAACTTACCTATTGCTCAAAGGCCAACTCATATGAAACCCAACCGTTAAAATAAATGGCCTACCAGTGCTCAGACGCAAGGAGGCCCCGTATCTTGGTGTCATTGTCGATGAGAGGTGGAACTATGCACCACACATTGAAATGATTACACATAGATCTCTCATAGTATTAAACAACTTAATAGGCATAGGACATAAGAGACTTCACCTCCCACCTGAATTAATCAAATTATATCACAACAGCATCCTTACATCAATAGTAGGCTACGGGTCTGCGGTCTGGGCACACAGGCTCACGAGGGTCATGCCTGCCGTGGCCGTAAGAAGAGTGCAGCGAAATGTGCTCCTGCGGTCACTTTTAGTACTCATGGGGGTATGTCCACTGGACATAAAAATTAGGGAACAGGCCACCTGGTACTGGATAAAAAAAGGACAGAAGAGCAAAAATTGTAGAAATCATGGGGGTACACGTTAGGGACAAAAAGGGTATTAGAACCAGAGGAATCGAATTGTGGCAGGAGCTCTGGTACAATGACGAGACTGGCCGCAGAACACACGAGCTGCTTCCAAATATAGAGGAACGCCTAAAACTTACATACTTCAATCCCACAAAAGGTATGCTGCACTTCCTTACAGGTCATGGAGCCTACCCAACATATCTGTGTCGGTTTGGGAAAAGGGCAACACCAGCGTGTGACTGTGGAGTGGTGCAGGGCACTCCAGACCATGTGGTGTACGAGTGTCCCCTCTTCGACGATGTTTGCACACCACTTACGCGAACAACTGCCAAATAACAACACGTACCACTTGCTCAGGCACGAAAATACTTTTAACATCGTAAATAATCTAGCGGACTTAATCTCAGGTAAAGTCCTCAAAGAATATTTACAAATTAATCAATAAATAATACCGGACCAGTCAAGTACACCCCCTCAGTTCCGCCGGGACTTGGATTTGGCCAGCTGCCTCACGGCTGGAACCCGCCAAGTTTTCGTAATAGGTGGGGGGGGGGGGGCAGTACATCAATACCCGAACAAGACTACGCACCGACTATGACAATAGATATAAGGTTAGTTATAGGTCAAACTAGGATACTGACATAGTATAGAACTGCAGCGATAAGTCACCGGCCATCCCAGTGCCAGGGGCACTCCCACTAGGATTAGCTTAGTGGGAAAGGTCAACAATTAGGTTCACATCAACCTGCCACACTTGTAACGCTGCAGGTAGTGTAGTCTAAGTAATATCAATAATAAATATCTAATAGTAGTATCATAATTAACAGCAGAAAGAGTTAGGGTAACACCAAAATAACAATGTAGTTAGCATAGTAGACTAACCCCATAGTGGTAAAGAATCATTGTAGATACCTGTAGTGTTTGATACAATAGCTGTAGTTAGAAATTGTAAAAGTTAAAAAATAGGACCTGCTAATGTATTAGGTGGTAGGTTAATTTGTATCATTTTAACAATTGGTCAATAAAGATTTTTTTTTAAAATATCTTGGTATGATTCAGATAATTAAGATAAAAGCAGTCTGTAATACCCTCATACGAAAAGACCCAGTACCACTCCGTAGCGCATGTTCTCTCAGTGACTCAATAATCTATGAAGTACTTTCCACCACACAGTGACTATTTTTAGTCTTGATACTGCAGTGTACGTCCCGCTCGTATACTGCAGAATGCGAGTGACTGGTGCTGTTCTCAATTCGGAAACCGTTAGTATCTTCGAGTGAAACGCGGTGTGGTGAATTGTCAACCTGAACTAGGGTGGCTAGATCGATTACTTAATCGATCAATTGATCCACTGCCACTGTACGAGTATCAATCACGCTTTCAGCAATCACTCCGCAGACTGTCGATTTACTAGCCGGCATCATGATCGATGTTACGTTCTAAACTGCACGAACGCGACCTGAGCATGATTTGCGGCCTATCTCCTTACATGATCGCTCTACTGTGCTCGTAAATCTGCTTTGCATACAAGACCGGTATTGCAGTTGCGTGTTTAAGGCTAGTTTTGCGCAGTCAGTATTCCGCTATCAACTAGTTGATTCTACACATGTTTCACTCAGAAAATAATCAATTTAAAGAGGTATTTCTGCACTTGCCCTTGGAAGTACATTCTGATTACATTAGCAGTGTGACTCACCCTTCCCAGTCACTGAACATAGAAGTGGGAATGCGAGCCGACATATTTAATCTGCGACAATATTTGGGAAATATTTGACCATTTTACAAAGGGTTACTTATTTATTCAGGCCATAACTGGTTCCAGGCATTTAGGTTCGTCTTCAGATTCGCATTTTAAGTGATGCATGTAGTTAGCACCTCATAGTCTACTGTTTCACTGCGTAAAATATAGTTATTTAGTCGTTATTGCCTCGTATATGTAATTCGGATTGATTTATGTCGTTAAAAATGCCAAATGTGTTCTCGTCTTGTACAATTGGTTCATACAGGCGGGACAAGTTAGCACTGAGTGACTGTTGAACTGTTAGCCCAGTAATCATGGTATTTACTTAATTGACGATTTACTTTCCTCACGAGACCGTGTTCGGAACAATGATAGAGGTTAGTCGGCACTCTGGATCGTGGAATACAAACTAATTTTCATCACTGCGTCTCAATTCATCGATGTTGTTTTTCCTTAACCAATATCGTTTATATGCAAATTGTTCCCATAAGGAGTACACTGAGGAGGGAAGTTAAAATATTTAAAGTTGACGTAAATTTTTGTTCACATTAGAAATAACTCGAGAACAGAAATGTAAAAAATTTAAATTTTACGTTACCTTCGGTGTTAGTAAAAATCAAAGCTACCACCTTCCTGTCTGTATCAGAAAGTCGGACTTCTTATTAGGCTTAGGATAAGTTATCTTTCTTTGTAGTAATCTTATGTCACTGAGAATAATTCAAATAATTTTACAGTTACATTAAATTTCAGAAAATAAACCCCTTCTGCAATATGTAAAGTTAAAATCAATAAACCAATGAATTTATTTCCACACGTTCATTGTGGTAAATATGGCTCTGAGCACTATGGGACTTAACATCTGAGGTCACCAGTCCCCTAGAACTTAGAACTTCTTAAACCTAACTAACATAAGGACATCACACACATCCATGCCAGAGGCAGGAATCGGACCTGCGACCGTAGCGGTCGCGTGGTTCCGGAGTGAAGCGGCTAGAACCGTGTGGACGCAAAGGTCGGCTCACTGTGGTAAGTGGAATTGCTTGACTGCTGTAATGTACTTTTACTTCACACATAATAAAAGCGGCATATGTGTCCTCTTGGATGCTAGCAAGAAAATTAAAAAAGCCTCCATCCGACATACAATACCTAACAATTAATAATAATACCTCATTTTTTGTCGTTACAATTACAAAGTTTACATAATTCATTACTTGTCATTTTAGCGCAATAAAAGCGGAGGTCTGCAACAGTGAACGGCGTTATTTTCTCACTAGCCGTGGTTGTTTGTGTTATTTACCTTATGCCGTTAGTGGACTCAGGGTATGTGGATGCTATTGTGAAGATACTGCCATCGTAAATGTTGCTTCGACCGTGTGCTCCACATGAAATAAAGAGAAATACGCATTCACTAAGTATGAGTTTAACATAAATAACGTGACTCAAAATTAAATTAATTATGTTCATAGCACAGCACTTTATTGTACTCCATGTGTTGTTACTTGTTCTTACCTGCGATCGCTGAGGCGAGACGTACAACAGCGCGCCCCTCTTAGTTAGTCTACACTACACTACACTACACTACAGTGCTTACTTATATTCCAGTTTTTTGCTTGTAAATTCTCTTTGAGTTGCACGATATTGAATGTTTAGAATTGCTCGGTCATCCGACTGCGTACAATAATTTGTTCTATATACACTGCTTGCGGCCCATACGAAAGACGCCGTAATAAATAGCTAAGCAGTTGATGGTTTGCCCAACGATAATACCCCTTGATATTTCATTGCTTATGTTCCAAAAATGGGCAAAACCAAACCTCTGTATTTTCCTGACGTGACCGTCTGTATCTTTTCCCTATTCTCGAAGCAGAAAACACTCTTGAAGGCATGTCGATCTGACAACAATGAAGAGAGAAAGGCAGAACCGTTGAATTTCATAAATACCATTACGAAACCGGCCTTGCATGAGTGCTTCGAAGTAAGGAAAAAGCATGGTTGTATATGCGAAAGAGACAGAGAGAGAGAGAGAGAGAGAGAGAGAGAGAGAGAGAGAGAGAGAGTCTAGTGGAAACGAGGCACCTGAGAAAAACTATTAGGTCTACAACTTTGCCTCCGCCGTTTTGCAATAGACGGCAGTAGTGGCAAGTGGAGGGGGGGGTTAGGGGGTTCAGGTGGTTGGTCATAGGTGCAACACAATAAGCTTAGTCATATGTAAACATAATGCCATAAAAAATATTAGTCGATTTGTGATTGCATCATAAGGTTATTCTCGATTAAGTACGTCAACTGACGTACCCATTTCTCGCCATTTGCGGGAAGTTTTAGTTTTCTGCTTTAACATGAAGAAATCTGCGGCTGTGGCTCTTAAAATACTGAGTAAGACCAATGATGTGGGAACTATTAGTGGAAGAAAGTGCAGAGAACGTTTAAACGCCTTAAGAACTGTGATTTTGATGTCGAAGACGGGCATGGCGGTGGAAGACAGAACGTTTTCGTAGGCACTGAAACAGACGAAGACAGTCGCAGGACATCATTATCGAAAGCAATTGATACGTTCGAGCCCAACACTGACACACAAACGGCCACAATACAGCGATAGACACGTAAAGGTAATGTTGCAGCAGGTCAGTGCTCAATCCCCTGTCGCAAAACTCGTCAAAACATACATGGAATCGTTGAAATGAGAAGTCCTATCCCGCCCGCCGTGTTCTCTATACGTTGCTGTCTCTGACTATCACCTTTTTCGATCAGTGCCATACAGTCTGGCTGACCAGCACTTCCGACCATATGAACAAGTGCAAAATTGAATCGATTCATGTATCCCTACAAAAGTCGCCCACTTGTTCCGCCACGGGATTCGTATTCTATCCGAAAGATGGAAGAATATAGTGGCCAGCCATGGGCAATACTATGAATCATATTTTTTTGTACGTTTTTCACAATAAAGCCCCGAACTTCGAGAAAAAAAGGCGGAAGCAAAGTTGTAGACATAGTAAGTAAATTGTTCATTATTTACAAACGTAGTCGCTATAACTCTTAACACATTTATCCCCCTGTGAGACGAGACGGTCATTGCCTTCGTTGAAAAATGTTTGTGATTGCATACGGAACCATGATTGTGCCCAGGTGTGTACCTCTTCACCCAAAGCAAATCGACGGGCACGAATGGACTCCAAAATATACGGAAATTGCGTGGGGAGATGTCGGGACTGTATAGAGGATGTGTTAGGGGTTCCCAGCGAAACCTCTCCTGCGCAGTCAAAACAACCTTTGCAACATGTGGGCGGGCGGGTATTACCCTGAAACAGAATGGTGCTGTCCAATGAGGTTCCTGGGTGTTTGGATCCGATGGTGCGCTTTACAATTTTTGCAAAGTGTCAGCGTACGAATGTGCGTTAATTTGGGGCATTGTTCGAGAAAAGTAATGAGCAGTGGGTCCTTGCAGTCAAAGGAAAATGTCATCAGGACTTTGAGCTGGCGTACTCGGCTTTGGATTTTTTTGGTGGGAATGAATGCATGTGCTTTCATTGATGACTCTAATGCTTGCTCTCCGGCTCAAAATGGTAACACCGTCATTCACCTCCCACGACATTACGGGGCGTGAAACGTATTTTTCATAGTGATCCAGTTCCAGGTGCTGCAGTGATGTTGACTCGTGCTCTCCTGTCAAATTGTGGGGAACCCACTGCGCACAGATTTTCCGAAACTTCAGGTGCTCTGTCATGATTAAGTAGTACCGTGACTGAAGCCCAGCATGAAATGCATCTCTTCTACCGCCCACCGCGGGTAATTTCTGTCGGAAGCATCCATCGCAGCAATCACAGAGGGGGTAGTGACACGATGTGTCTGTCCTGGAATGGCTGCTGTCTATCAGTGACACCCGACTTTCTCCACATCGTTTATTCTACACAAACACACGCGCACTGTTCTTGCCAAACGCAAAGGACATTCTAGCTTAATTTTCACTTCCTGACTCTCCTTGCACAGTCAAATACCACTCTACATCTCGCTGTTCCTTTTCCTGGGCCTCAATATTGAAGTCGGACACATACGCGACACTCTGAGCTTACGTCTAGAACGTCTGAAGGCCGGTGTGGCCCATCGGTTCTAGGCGCTTCGGTTTGGAACCACGCGACCGCTACGGCCGCAGGTTCGAATCCTGCCTAGGGCATGGATGTGTGTGATATCCTTAGGTTTAAGTAGTTCTATGTTCTAGGGGACTGATGACCTCAGAAGTAAAGTCCCATAGTGCTCAGAGCCATTTTGATCAGTGCACACGGTGTCAGAAGTGTAGGTGCGGATACTGCGACCGCTGAGACCGTTACATGTATCCACTTCAGTCTGTTAGTAGTTTTTGATGACAGTCTTCCGACAAGCACGAGGCATGTTTCGACCTGATGTTTTCTGCATGGTCGTAATTGCGCCACTAAGTGGAATTTGCCTCTCAGCACAGTTTTGCGTCCATGCATTCACACTTTAGTGTCTCACCTGCTGCAGGAGAAAAAATAAATATTAATATCATGCTCTTTCCACGCATTCTTGTGAGCTAATGACCTTACTCATAATAGCTGCATTATGTGATCAAAAGTATCCGGACACCTGGCTGAGAGTGACTTACAATTTTGTTGCGTCCTTCTTCGGTAATGCTCAAATTCAATATGGTGTTGGCCCACCCTTAGCCTTGATAACAGCTTGCAGCTTGATTACAGCCGTACGTTCAGTCAGGTGCTGGAAGGTTTCTTGGGGGAATATCAGTCCATTCTTCACGGAGTGCTGTACTGAGGAGAGGTATCGATGTCGGTCGGTGAGGTCTGGCACGAAGTCGGCATCGCAAAACAGCCCCCACAAGCCGTGCTCTATGAATAGGTGCTCGATCGTGTTGGTAGATGCAGTCGCCATCTCCGAATTGCTCTTCAACAGTGGGAAGCAAGAAGGTGCTTGAAACATCACTTTAGGCCTCTGCTGTGATAGTGCCACGCAAAACAACAAGTTCTCTCACCTCCCGCCTAACTGTCATAGTACTTGCAGTGGATCCTGACGCACTTCGGAATTTCTGTGTGATGGTGTCGATAGATGTCTTACTATTACACGTTACGACCCTCTTCCAGTGTCGGTGGTCACTGTCAGTTAACAGATGAGGTCGGCCTGTACGCTTTTGTGTTGTACGTGTCCCTTCACGTTTCCACTTCACTATCACATCGAAAACAGTGGACCTAGGGATGTTTAGGAATGTGAAAATCTCGCGTACAGACGTATGACACAATTGACGCCTAGTCACCTGACGACGTTCGAAGTCCGTGAGTTCCGCGGAGCGCCCAATTCTGCTCTCTCACGATGTCTAATGACTACTGAGGTCACTGATATGGAATACCTGGCAGTAGGTGGCAGCACAATGCACCTAATATGAAATAACCTATGTATTTTGCGGTCTCTGGATACTTTTGTTCGCATAGTGTACAATTATGAGTCTGCAAATGAGATAATTACTGACGTAATCTTGTTTAGTGCACTGTCCTCAGTCACTATTTCCACTTATATCCCTAACACCCTTGTGTTTCATCCTATACACACGGTGGGTCGAAAAAGTCTGAAAAACTTCTAAGAGTGTTGGAGGGTAGGATGACCTTAGAAATAACTGTTAAGAAAAAATTTTGAAACGTTGACCCACTTCCGCTTTCATTAGCATTGACGTTAGCTAATTAGATCATTGCTCGTGCAAATTCAAACAGCTTTCCAGATGCAATTCGTGTCAGTTGTCTGCATAACGTAAACGTTAGAGCACGATACTGTTCAGCCTTTGACTCGGGTTCGATCATTACTATCGCTCCACCTCCTGTTTTTCTATCTTTCTCTTCTTTGGTTTTAGGAAACCAAAGGAATAACGTTTGACAAACCGCTTCTGTCAGGCTGCTTGTATCTGTGCTAACTGCAATGCTAATTAAATCGGAAACGGTGCAACGCATCGAATTTTTTTCTTAACAAATATTTCTCAGCGTAACCTACCATGCAACGCCTTCTGCAACGGTCCATCTGACCACTCTTCTGACCACCCTGTATATTATTGGCCATTGCACATTTCTGTGCGCTGTATTCAGTGATTCGTTCATGGTATGGAAATTTCCACAAGCATCACCATCCAAACTTGATATAGCTAGGAAACATTTTTTTGCTGTATGTGGAACTTAGAACAAGCCTTACAAAAACGTATCCAATAATATGCTGCCCACTGCATTGTTAATCCATTTAACATATGTGCGTCAGGAGAAGGTTCGATGCCATTATTCTTCGTCGTTTAAAACACAAATACTGGCATAGTCTGAAAATAACAGATACTGTGGTTCATGGTTCCGTTGCTTAAAAGTTAGTAGATGAATCTAGCGGTTTGCGATTCTAACAAGAAAATTAAAGTTGGGATTCAAAATCTCGTCCTTTGGTTGCGATGAAGGGAAACCGAGGGTAACCCTGCTTTAGAATGGCCGCCTACAAACATACTCCTCCCCTTTCGGTCCCGCTCATCCGTCAGGTTCAAGAACTCGATGAAAGAGAGATGCTGAACAGAAAGAAATCTGTGGGATACTCACAAATGCCTAGTTGTAAATGTTTTAATCAATTTGTTTTCGTCTGGAATTGCGTTAGTCTATTTTTTTTATAACTGCAGTGATCGTTACAACAATAAGTGTTAAGTTTGTGACTTAATCTGTTTGCTTTCTCGGTTGATCTAGGCAGTAGCATTGGTTGCGAAAGAAGAGAAAAAGTAAAAGTTGTCTTACTACTGCCATACCGAACTCTCTCGTGTGTCACTTTACAGCTGCTAAATACCGAAGAAGCTGGGCAAGGGAACACCCTGTACGGAAACTGGATCAATGCCATCGGGTTCTCTTCATCTGTATGCCTGACGCCAGGTGATCGCCAGAAAGAAGTGCGGAGGCTACCAGGTGACAGTGTAGCCCCACTGTTGGTACAAAGCGATCGGTTGGTCATGATTTCATCTGGAGGTCGGACGTATCTCATCGTTATCGACGGTAATTTGAGGGCTGTGTAGTATCGGTAGAGGATTCTCCAGCCTATCACACTGCGATGCAGTCAACGTTTGAAGATGGATCGTCCTTTAAGCCACTGGTGCACCCAATACTTATCTTCTCACATTAAACACCTATCATCATTCCACAATCGCAATACCAGATCGGATACGTCTATCATCTTGGCTGTACCTTTACATAATACAAAATCTTTCTCCGTGTCATTCTCCATCTCAGCCATACGACTATGGAACGCACTCCCCTGTGATCTGCGTCTTATCCAGAACTACTCAACATTCAAGAGGGAACTCAAAACTTACATATTAGGGACGGTATAGCCACCATTGTTGTGCCCCTCCCATCTCTTTCTTTCTCCTCTCCATCACAGCTTCAAATTTTACCATTCTTTTTCTCTTCCTCTAACCTATCTACCTCTTATATATCTCTTTCACCCCATTCTATCGTCTTATGTCTCTGCTCGATGAGAATAAATCACAAGCTGCAAGAATACAACGAGAAAATTCCCAACTAACAATGGGACTGACATTCACAAAAGAAAAGTATGTTTACTTTCATATACATAGTCACTATCATTATTATTATTATTATTATTATTATCATTATTATTATCATTATTATTCTTGATTGTTATAATTATTTTTATTGTTATAATTATCACTGTACTACTGTTATAATCTCAGTTTTTTTGTTTAACATCAATACTGCATAATACGTTAAATGTCCTTAATGTTATTTAGAAACTGTAACTCGTTCAATCTGAGTATGCCTGGTTAGGTGTAAGAGAGGGCCTGAAGGCCCTAATCTTGCCAGGTAAAATAAATGCATAAATAAATAAATAAATAAATAAATAATACACGAGTAAATCACGCCCAGGTCGCGAACTCTTTACTCCATGAGGTAGGGCTGAACTGAGCGGAATGGTTTGCAGAATCCGCTGACATGACCCGGACTGACCGTAGTTGGGCTTCCATCCAGTCCCTTGTTGACCAGTCTCATATGGCAGTTGGACATAGCAAAACGGAAGCAGAAGTTTTAAATTTCACATTTAAGGGACGTAGGACGTCAAACGATTAGACCTGGAGCAGGAGAAACACCACAGGACATTTTAATTTCCACTGTCTACACTCTTACAAACAAATTCATAAAACTTTGTCAGCATGGCCAGGAAGGATTTCAGGCTTCACACTCATACCAGTGGAAGTTCAAAAACCGAACAAAATAATTTTTTTTTTACATGTGAAATTTCATCATTTTTCCACTTAGTATTGGCTGCATTTGTTGCTATAGGTACACTTTTCTTCATACCTGAGAGAGATTCTTCGATGAATTTTGCACAGCATACATTCCATACTTACCGGTGTATGAAACTCTAGAACTTTCCAGGTTTGTTAAAAAAATGGTTCAAATGGCTCTGAGCACTATGGGACTTAGCATCTTATGTCATCAGTCCCCTAGAACTTAGAACTACTTAAACCTAACTAACCTAAGGACATCACACAATACCCAGCCATCACGAACCAGAGAAAATCCCTGACCCCGCCGGGAATCGAACCCGGGAACCCGGGCATGGGAAGCGAGAACGCCACCGCACGACCACGAGATGCAGGTGATTTGTTAAAACTGTGGATAAAATTGAGGTAATTAACTATAAGGTTTCAGTTTTTTTCTAAACATGATGTTTAAAATGTAACAACTCATTCATTTTTTCATAAATTAAACAAATTCTAGAGTTTCACACACCTGTAAGTATGGTTTGTATGCTATGTAAAATTCATCGAAGAGTCTCTCTTATGAAGAAAAGCTTACCTATAGCAACAAATGCAGCCAATAGTAAGTGATAAAATGATTAAATTTCACGTTTAAAAAACTTATTTTGTTATATTTTTGAATCATTCCGGGTCATGCTGACAAAGTTTTGTGAATTTATTTGTAAAATTGTAAATAGTGGAAATTAAAATGTCCTGTGGTGCCTCTCCTGCTCCAAGTCGGCCCGTTTGACGTCCTACCCCCGAACAGAAATCGTCACACAGGAGAATAGTTGTAACATGTCGTCATTTGACCATCGGACGTGCCCCCGTACGGACGACATAGTAGTAATCACCCCTGCCGTAGAGAAACAACTGAAAGATAAGAAAGCAAATAAATCACCAAGTCCGCATGAAATCCCAGTTCGGTTATACAAAGATATTCTACGGCGTTGCCCCTTACCATGCTTGCACTTATCGCGAATCTCTCGCCCACCACAAAGTCGCAAGCGCCTGGAAAAAAAGCGCAGGTGACTCCAGTATATATAAGAACGGTAAAAGAACGAAGCCGCAAAATAACAGATCAATATCCTTAACTTCGGTTTTGTGTATAACCCTAGAACATATTCTCAGTTCGAATGTAATAAACTTCCCTGGGGCTGAGAAGCTTATGTCCACGAATCGGCATCGTTTTAGAAAGCATCGCTCGTGCGAAATTCAGCTTGCCCTTTTCTCACATGGTGTACTGAGGACTATGGATATAGGGAGACAGGTAGATGCCACATTCCTAAACTTTCGAAAAGCCTTTGACATCGTGCCCCATTGCAGACTGTTATCGACTGTATGAGCACAATAGGTTCACAAATATGTGAGTGGCTTGAAGACTTCTTAAATATTAGAACTCAGTTTGCTGTCCTCGACGGCGAATGTTTATAAGAGACACGGGTCTTATCAGGAGTGACCCAGCGAAGTGTGATAAGGACCGTTGTTGTTCTTTACATACATAAATGAGTTGGCAGACAGGGTGGACAGCAATCTGCGGTTGTTTTTGAAATAAATTTTGTGACAGTTCCTATAGAACAAAACTGCTGCGCACCTCGGTCCCTAGGCTTATATACTACTTAATCTAGCTTACACCAAAGACAACAGACACACACCACCCGTCCGAGGGAAGACTCGAACCTCCGACGGGGGGGGGGGGGGGGGGGGGGGGAAGCGCCAACCGTACAAGGTATCTGAGACCGCGCGGCTATCCCGCGTGACTACCCGGCGCGAGGGGGGGGGGGGGGAAGCGCCAACCGTACAAGGTACCTGAGACCGCGCGGCTATCCCGCGTGACTACCCGGCGCGGCTGCGGCGATTTTTTGCTGATGATGCTGTGGTGTGCGGTAAGGTGTTGAAATTGGGTGACTGTAGGAAGATACAAGAGGACTCAGACAAGTTTTCCAGTTGTGTGATGAACGGCAGATAGCTCTAAATGTGGAAAAATGTAAGTTAATGCGGATGAGTAAGAAGAACAAAACTGTAATGTTTGGTTACAGTATTACTAGTGTCCTGATTGAAACATTCAAGTCGTTTAAATAAGCGAACATAGCCTTGCAAAACGATATGAAATGGAACGGGCATATGAGAAATGTGCTAGGGAAGTCGAATGGTCGACTTCGGTTTATTCAAAAATGGTTCAAATGGCTCTGAGCACTATGGGACTTAACATCTGAGGTCATCAGTCCCTTAGAACTTAAGAACTTAGAACTACTTAAACCTAACTAACCTAAGGACATCACACACATCCATGCCCGAGGCAGGATTCGAACCTGCGACCGTAGCGGTCTCGCGGTTCCAGACTGAAGCGCCTAGAACCGCTCGGCTACACCGGCCGGCTTCTGTTTATTGGGAGAATTTTCGGAAAGGGTGGTTCGTCAGTAAAGATGGCGGTATATTGGACACTGATGCGACCTATTCTTGAGTACTGCTCGAGTGTTTGGGATCCGTACCGGATGGGATTGAAGGAAGACATTGAAGGAATACAGAGGCGGGCTGCTATATTTGTTACCGGTAGGTTCGATCAACGTGTAAGTGTTACGGAAACGTTTCAGGAAGTCAAATGGGGATTCCTGGAAAGGCGGCATTCTTCTCGAGAAACACTGAGAAAATTTAGAGGACCGGCATTTCGAGCTGACTGCCGAACGATTCTACTGTCCCCATCGTATATTGAGCGTAAGGACCACGAAGATAAGAGCCGAGAAATTAGGGTTCGGCCAGAGGCATATAGACAGTCGTTCTTCCCTCGCTCTATTTGCGAGTGGCACATGAAAGGAATTCTTGGAGTAGTACAGGGTCCCATGAGCCACGCACCGTATATTGGCTTTCAGGGTATTTGTGTAGATATAGGGTTAGATTTACAGTGCGTCGTCACAGGACCTCTCCTCACGCACTGGTCGATCTGCGAAGAGACGTCTTGGCAGAGTGGAAAAGGCTTAGCGGCACGCCTAAGTGGATCCAAGTATGTTGCAACCCACTGTGTACCAACGCGGTACCTGAATGTTACCAAGAAACAGGTTTTGATTTCACATATGCATAATATGTGCATTTTTGAACTGGCTAACTTCCTTTCAACTATAGTTTTGTTTTTATCCAACATCAGTGTTATTTTATTGCTTTCTTGACCTTCTACCTCGAAAGACACACCTGTCACAAAACAACGATTGTAACACTCAACACGTGCACACTAGTGTTCAGAAGGTACTGTAAACCCAATTGCACCACGCCTTGTGATTCGAACCAAGAAACAGGCACACACTTAACACAGGAGGTCTGCGAATGAACAACAGGCTCAGACTTCAGTTCTGCTTAAAATTTTCTCTACTATAATAGCGTCTTGCTATACTATCCCATGCCGACCATCAACGTCCAACTCTCCATGCCTTTGTGCATTCATGCCGTAGACTGCGCCACGTTGGCTCCTGATTAGTCGACCGTAACGGGCATGTGAGAGTGTTTCCTCAAAGTATCCTACTCAGCGCGTCCAAGACATTAACGTTTTCAGAGTCCAATTGCTCAAAACATATTTTTACAGAGTGTCTGTGATTCACAATACAAGAAAGAGGAAAATAAGTTATCGAAGCTCGATTATTAAATAGAACTTACACTACTGGCCATTAAAATTGCTGCACCACGAAGATGACGTGCTACAGACGCGAAATTTAACCGACAGGAAGAAGATGCTGTGATATGCAAATGATTAGCTTTTCAGAGCATTCACACAAGGGTGGCGCCGGTGGCGACACCTTCAACGTGCTGACATGAGGAAAGTTTCCAACCGATTTCTCATACACAAACAGCAGTTGACCGGCGTTGCCTGGTGAAACGTTGTTGTGATGCCTCGTGTAAGGAGGAGAAATGCGTACCATCACGTTTCCGACTTTGATAGAGGTCGGATTGTAGCCTATCGCGATGGCGATTTATCGTATCGCGACATTGCTGCTCGCGTTGGTCGAGATCCATTGACTGTTAGCAGAATATGGAATCGGTGGGTTCAGGAGGGTAATACGGAACGCCGCGCTGGATCCCAACGGCCTCGTATCACTAGCAGACGATATGACAAGCATCTTATCCGCATGGCTGTAACGGATCGTGCAGCCACGTCTCGATCCCTGAGTCAACAGATGGGGACATTTGCAAGACGACAACCATCTGCACGAACAGTTCGACGACGCTTGCAGCAGCATGGACTATCAGCTCGGAGACCATGGCTGCGGTTACCCTTGATACTGCATCACAAACAGGAGCGCCTGCGCTGGTGTACTCAACGACGAACCTGGGTGCACGAATGGCTAAACGTCATTTTGTCGGATGAATCCAGGTACAGTTTACAGCATCATAATGGTCGCATCCGTGTTTGGCGACATCGCGGTGAACGCACATTGGAAGCGTGTATTCGTCATCGCCGTACTGGCGTATCACCCGGCGTGATGGTGTCGGGTGCAATTGGTTACACGTCTCGGCCACCTCTTTTTCGTATTGACGGTACTTTGAACAGTGGGCGTAACATTTCAGATGTGTCACGACCGTGGCTCTACCCTTCATTCGATCCCTGCGAAACCCTACATTTCAGCAGGATAATGGACGAACGATTGTTGCAGGTCCTGTACGGGCCTTTCTGGACACAGAAAATGTACGACTGCTGCCCTGGCCAGTACATTCTCCAGATCTGTCACCAATTGAAAACGTCTGGTCAATGGTGGCCGAGGAACTGGCTCGTCACAATACGCCAGTCACTACTCTTGATGAACTGTGGTATCGTGTTGAAGGTGCATGGGCAGCTGTACCTGTACACGCCACCGAAGCTCTGTTTGACTGAATGCCAGGCGTATCAAGGCCGATATTACGGCCAGAGGTGGTTGTTCTGGGTATTGATTTCTCATGATCTATGCGGCCAAATTGCGTGAAAATGTAATCACATGTCACTTGTAGTATAATATATTTGTCCAACGAATACTCGTTTATTATCTGCATTTTTTCTTGGTGTAGCAATTTTAATGGCCAGTATTGTAGACTCTTTCAAGGAGCCATTGCAGAATTCGCCTTTTGGTAAGTGACAGAAAACCTAAATCTGGGTGACTTGGAGAAGACTATTTTTTAGTGCGGAATTAGATTCTGTATAAAAATCGGATTTCGAAAATAAACAATTTTCAGAGGCACTTCTGAAACCATCCACAATGAACTACTTTAATGGATGGTTAAAGTCTGGGAAAAGGAAATCAGAAGGAAAAGTAAGTGTGCGGGGTTTTTGGTTGTAATAGCTGACGAATCCAGTGAAGTAGCTTGTTTTCCAGATGGGTATGGTATATAGGTAAATCATTAATGGAAACCCAGTTGAAAGATTTTTGGACTTCATAGCACCGGAAAAGCATGATGTCCATTCTTCAGGAACGAACATCACATAACAGATGAATCAGAACTTTGCGAATTGCTCACACAAACTAACAGCATCAATATATGATGATGTAGTAGTCATGAGTGGCTCGTCACGAAGGGTGTAGGCTCTTGTTAACGAAAACCTTTCAATACTTCATACATTTATTTCTATACCAACCAGTTGGATCTAATTACGCTTAAAACCGCTTCGATCAATAAAAAAATGCACGAATAATTTACACTGAACTTCAAGGAATTTTCAGGTTCTTTTCAGCGTGTCTACAGAGAACAGTAATTCTCGAGAAAGTAGTACGAATATGACTGATACGGTCAGTGCCTATTTGATGGGGTCTCCAGTCAAAGATGTCAATACTGTTTTCAAATATAGGGAAGATATTATAAGCTGCATGAGTAATACGAGCAATGGAGAAAAAGAGTAATGTAAACACCCTCCAACAAGGCTGCAGGCTTAGCTACGATTTCATGGGTTGAAAAGTTAGTTCTCTGGCTCTCGTTTTACACAAAATTATGATCCATGTGGGTAGTTTGTATAATCATCTACAGCAAAGGTATATTACGCAAAAAACTCAGCTGACAGCTTTTGACAGCAAAATCACAAAAATTGGAAAAGGACTGAGTGAAAATTCAACAGATTTGCACGACTGTCACGAAAGACGGAGAACTGAAGATGCAGGAGTGATGATTAATCTACTGTGGGAGTCAAAAGAAGTATGTGATGCTATAAGTTACGAGGCGAAAAAAATATTCAAGTTCACTGGACACCCAGTTGCAGCCTCTCTTTTCCTACCAGAGAAATGAACCGCTTACTCTTTCAGTTTTCGAGAAATTTGTTTCAAAACTGCTGTTCAATACTGTTCTTTTTTATATGCAAAGGAACTTCGAACACAAGTGTTCATTATTGATCGAAAACAGTAGTTCAAAATTATGAGCAGGTAGTTGAGATTTTTGGATTACATAATGGATAATAATCTTTGCGATACATTTAGCAAATATGTAATACTCTTTCAAGAGATAGTTAAAATTTAGATGCTCATATCGGAAGTAGAACTTTCTTTTTCATCACTGAAGCGCATCAGAACCTTCGCACTGAACACTATGGACCAAGAAAAACTATCAGCACCCGCAATGCTCTCTACTGAACGAGACTTCGGTTTAGGAATTCCCGGCATCAGTCAAAGAGTGATAGAAAAATTAGGAAATATGAAGGAAAGAAGAACGGAGTTCCTGTAGAAGCGCTCACCACTAACAAAAATGCAGAGATGTAATTAAACTGTGTTAACACTGGCCCTGCTTCAAAAGGTCAGTAAGGCAGGCCGGATACTTTTTGCCTAAATAGAATTGTTATTCATCGTGATTTATTCTAGAAAGTAATACTTTATTCTGTGTATACGTTTTGGTATTATGACGAGTAGACACTGCAGAGACTTGAGCTAGCGATCTGTTTATATCATACATTAGAGAACCCGGAATGCTTCGCTATTGCTGAATACGCATGGGAACTGGATATAAGTACTAATCTCCTCCTCCCCCCTCTCTCTGTCCACTTCCTCGTCCCACCTGTGCCTGCCCATCACCTCCTTCCGCATCTCTGTGTGTGTTTCCTTCCCATCCCGTCTACCCATCTCTCTTCCTCCGCTCTCCCCCACTCCTCTCTAACCTGGAGCCTTGTTTACTGTTATCGCAAATTCAGATTACATAGTAGTATTCTAATTATAAGCCGATAAGCCACAAACAATGTTCCGGCGTATCGACAAGCGCCGACACGAAAGATGAAGAACGCAAGAACAGAGAGGGCTGTGAGACGACGTCAGCCAATAGCACGCTGACTACTACGTCACCACGGCAGGAGCGGCCTCTACCAGAAGAAAATGTAAGTGCCGCTCCTGTTAGCCTCGGCCGCACAGTACTAGGAGACTACTACGATAGCAGTGACATGTAATCCATATCAATTGTTTACATCGACCTTGAATACAACAAACGACTTCTATTGTTTGCATGCCGCTCATCGCTTGCGACACCGTTCGAAATTCAAAGTTAAGTATTGTCTATTTTCTGTATTTTAATAAAAACTAGAATTGTTGCATAGCTACCCGAGAAGGCAGCATCCGTTAGGCACCCTGTAGGAGACGAGTGGCCAGGACGCCGCATACACAACTTTCCTGTTTTCTGCGAAAACCTTATGTGAGGGAGAAAACAAAACAGCACATCGTTGTGTATACAATTTTTATTTAAAAATGTACTTAATCAGAAATAATGCATATTGGAGAAACAATTTGTGTAAGGGTTTTAAATGGCTTGCTGTCGCAGTTAAAACTGACTGCTAGAGAGACAACAAAACCTAACATTTTCACAGTAGAGCAAAGCACAGCATTTCCTTTCCCACAGACGGCTTTGATAGAGAACTTTTATATTACCGTTTAAAAAATACCTACGCTATGTCTGCCCGAAAGTTTATTAGAGTATGGTGTAAATTTGAAGTACTGCAGTTACGAAATTTCAAGATTTTTGCTAACAAAGTTTCCTCTTATATAGCCCATGTCCGTCCGAAATTTCGTTAGAGTACACTGTAAAAATCTGAAGTAAGTTGGTGAAGAACTTCCCAACGTTTTTGATAACAACTTTTCCTCATTCTAAATTGTATACATACGTATTACATATTATGTATATAAATTACGAATATAGACTATATCCGTCTGAATGTTCGTTACAGTATTGTGTAAGAATTTGAAGTAAGTCAGTGAAGTACTTTTCGAGCTTTTTGGTAACAACATTAAACATCGACTTGTCTTCACACAGGGTGAACATTAATAAAATCGATAAGCTACAGGAACAGATTCCTGACTGACAATGGAGGAAAACAAATGTGTGAAATTTTATGGGACTTAACTGCTAACGTCATCAGTCCCTAAGCTTACACACTACTTAACCTAAATTATCCTAAGGACAAACACATACCCACGACCGAGGGAGGACACGAACCTCCGACGGGACCAGCCGCACAGTCCATGACTGCAGCGCCTAAGACCGCTCGGCTAATCCCGCGCGGCAATGTAGGAAAAAGGACCTATGAACATGTGCTAGGAAATGCATCGTTAGCACGGTACAGAGCGCCGACAAATGAAAGTTCCTCTGACCACGTTGTGTGTGTTCCTTGTGTGTTGCAGATGATTGATAGTAGCGGTTGTCATGCAGGATAGACATAATCGTACTTTGGCTAACGCCATGTGTGTGTGTGTGTGTGTGTGTGTGTGTGTGTGTGTGTGTGTGTGTGTCTGTTGTGCGTGTGTGTGCACGCTGGCCTCTGTGGCCGAGATGTTCTAGGCGCTTCTTTCTGGAACCGTGCGACCGCTACGGTCGCAGGTTCGAATCCTGCCTCGACCATGGATGTGTGTGATGTCCTTAGATAGGTTTAAGTAGTTTTAAGTTCTAGGGCACTGATGACAGATTTTAAGTCCCATAGTGCTCAGAGACATTTGAACCATTTGAAATGTTGTGTGATGTGATTGATAACTGGGAGTGTACTTGCCATGTCTGTGAGTGTACTAACCATGTTGCCTCTCTACTGCTTCCATCTGCTTAGCCGTAGACAGACAATATTCGGCTTTCTCCCGACAAGAATACCATTCTGCTGCTTATAGTACGCTGCGCCAGTCACACAGCGTGCAACTCACGAGCAACAAAGGCCGCGTGGTTGGACGAAATGTCATTCGTCAGCGCCATCTATCATGCCCAAGATGCAATTCCGGACGCTTGTTCATAGTACTTTTCTCTCCATTTTCCAGTCAGGAATCAGTCCCTCCATTTTTCCGATTTGAGTAATGTTCACCTTGTGAAATAGTTCGATTCCTGGCGGGGTTGGGGATTTTTTCCTCACGTGGTCTGAGTGATTGTGTTCTCCTCATCATTTCATCACCATCATCATCAATATCCGTGCCAGTTGCTCAACTGGCTTCTGTAAACATTGGGACTATGTACGGGCGCTGATGAACGAGCAGTTGAGTGCCTCACAAACCAAACATCATCATCATCAACCTGCGAAATACTCTACACTGAAGAGCCAGAGAAAGTGGTGCATCTGCCTAATAGCTTGTCGGCCCCCGCAAGCAAGCAAAAGTGCCACAACATAACGTGTAATGGACCATGAATCCTGCAGGGCTGTCCATAAATCAGTAAGAGTATGAGGGGGGTGGAGATCTCTTCTGAACAGCAAGATGCAGGGCATTCCACATATGTTCAGTAACGTTCATGTTTGGGGAATTTGGTGCCTGCGAAAGTGTTTAAACTCAGAGAAGTATTCTTGGCGTCACTCTGAATCCATTCTGGACGTCTAGGGTGTCGCATTGTCATACTGGAATCGCCCAAGTCCGTTGGAATGCACAGTGGACATGATTGGATGTAGGTCATCAGACAGGATGCTTATGTACGTGTCAGCTGCCAGAGTCGTTCCTAGATGTATCAGTGGTCCTTTGTCACTCCAACTGCACACGCCCCTCACCATTACAGAGCCTCCACCAGCTTGAACAGGCCCCTGCTGACATGCAGGGTCCATGGATTCATGAGGTTATTCCATACACGTCCATCAGCTCGGTGCAATTTTAAACGAGGCTCGTCCGACCAGGCAACATATTTCCAGTCATCAACAGTCCAATACCAGTGTTGACGAGCCCAGGCGAGGGGTAATGCTTGATGTCGTGCAGTTATCAAGAATACATGACTGGGCCTTCGGCTCCGAAAACCCATATAGATGAATGGTTCGCACACTGATACTTGTTTATGACCCAGCACTGAAATCTGCAGCAATTTGCGGAAGGGCTGCACTTCTGTCACACTGAGCGTCAACTACGACCTGTAACAAATGATGATGCCCAATTAGGTGTTTTAGCTGCTGTCGCGGCTAATCCGCACATCAGTAGCAGACAAATTGCGCGAGAATCGGGAAACTCAAAAACGTCAGTGTTGAGAATGCTACATCAACATCAATTGCACCCGTACCATATTTCTATGCACCAGGAATTGCATGGCGACGACTTTGAACGTCGTGTACAGTTCTGCCACTGGGCACAAGATTTTTTGCACGAGTTCTGTTTATTGACGAAGCGTCATTCACCAACAGTGGTAACGTAAACCGGCATAATATGCACTATTGGGCAACGGAAAATCCACGATGGCTGCTACAAGTGGAACATCATCGACCTTGGTGGGTTAATGTATGGTGCGGCATTATGGGAGGAAGGATAATTTGGCCCCCATTTTATCGATGGCAATCTAAATGTTGCAATGTATGCTGATTTCCTACGTAATGTTCTACCGATGTTATTACAATATGTTTCACTGCATGACAGAATGGTGATGAACTTCCAACACGATGGATGTCCGGCACATAGCTCGCGTGCGGTATTGAATAGCATTTTCATGACAGGTGGATTGGTCGTCGAAGCACCATTCCATGGCCCTTACGTTCACCGGATCTGATGTCCCCGGATTTCTTTCTGTGGGGAAAGTTGAAGGATATTTACAATCGTGATCCACTTACAACGCCTGACAACATGCGTCAGCGCATTGTAATTGCATGTGCGAACATTACGGAAGGCGAACTACTCGTTGTTGAGAGGAATGTCGGTACATGTATTGCCAAATGTATTGAGGTTGACGGACATAATTTTGAGCATTTCTTGCATTAATGTGGTATTTACAGGTAATCACGCTGTAACAGCATGAGTTCTCAGAAATGATAAGTTCACAAAGGTACATGTATCACATTGGAACAACCGAAACAAAATGTTCAAACGTACCTGAGTTCTGTATTTTAATTTAAAAAAAAAACTACCTGTTACCAACTGTTCGTCTAAAATTGTGAGCCATATGTTTGTGACTATTATAGCGTCGTATATCACAAAGTGAAAAAAGTGGTCCAACTAAAATATTCATGTTTCTTTACGTACTACACGAATGTGTAATGAAAGATGGGGGTTCCTATCTAAAAAAAAAAAAATGCAGTTGATATCCGTTTGACCTATTGCAGGGCCAACAACAGTGCCATCTGGTTTATCGCTTCAAGCTAGACAAGTTTCGTTCTTTGTATTTTTTTCGTTTGGCGCTTATTTCGTGTGATATTTGGCCCGGCCACGATCAGTGGACCACCCTGTACAAGCGTTCTCGACCGCAGCGCCCTATTCTACCTGTTTACGTATCTCTGTATCTGAATACGCATGGCGACATCAGTATTTTTGGCACTTCAGTGCAGTATGTATGAATGAAGTCCCATGCTTCTTGACAGAGCAAAGGGGAACGATGCGGGAGACCCGCACCGCCGAACTAGGCAAGGCCCTAGGGTTCGATTCCGGGCGGTGTCAGGGATTTTCACCTGCGCCGAGATGACTGGGTGTTGTTGTGTCGTCTTCATCATCATCATTCATCCCCATTACGGTCGCAGGAAGGCAATGGGGAACCACCTCCATTAGGACCTTGGCTAGTTCGGCGGTGCGGGTCTCCCACATCGTTCTCCTACACTCTGTCAAGAAGCATGGGACTTCATTCCTAGATACTACACTTAAGTGCCAAAGATACTGATACACGCATGAGTGTTCAAATATAGAGATACGTAAACAGGCGCTACGATCTGGAACGCTTATACACGAGGGTTGTCCAGAAAGTATGTTCCGATCGGTAGCGAAATGGAAACGACAGTGAAAATCCGGTAAAGCTTTGCACAGAAGTGTTGGGCAGTGTTTCTAGTATGCCCGTCGATCGTGTCGCGTCGCTCTTTTCAGTTTTGAGTGAGCAGTGAATACGTAAAGATGCGTAGGGAATAGCGTCTCCAGCCAAGTTTGAGGGCCTAGTTAGAGATTCCGCCTGTGTCATGCAGCTCACAGAACGCTACTGCGAGGTCACGACCTGCTGACCTCAGTGTATATCACGAAAAACATGAGCAGTGCGCTAATGTTCTCCCCTTTCGTTGATGTATTTCTTGGTGAACGAATTGCATTCATCTACTTTTTTGTTCCTGGCAGATTAAAACCGTATGCCGAACCAAGGCTCAAACTGGGGACCTTTAGCTTTCGCGGGCACGTTCTCTACCGACTGAGCTACCCAAGCACGACTCATGCGCCGTCCTCACAGCTTTACTTCTGCCAGTACCTCGTCTCCTACCTTCCAAAATTAACAGAATATCTCGTGCAAGGCAGAAGACGAGGTACTTGCAGAAGTAAAAGTGTGAGGACGGGGCGTGAGTCGTGCTTGGGTAGCTCAGTCGGTAGAGCACTTGCTCGCGAAAGACAAATGTCCCCAGTTTGAGTCTCGGTCCAGCACACAGTTTTAATCTGCCAGGAAGTTTCGTATCAGCGCACACTCCCCTGCAGAGTGAAAATCTCATTCTGGATCATCTTTTTTTGTTTCTGAGCCTCCAGTGGTGTTCGCGATGCGGCAGCTAATCAGGTCGTTGCTGTGCCCCCTGCAGTCGTCTTCGTCGCCGACGGTGCGCGGGCTGTACGAGCGCTGGCTGCAACCGGAGGCGGCGGCGGCTGCTGCCGGGCGCCTGCAGCCGTCTCTGGTGTCGGCGTTCAGCGCCACCTGCTCCTAGCCGCACGCCGCCTTCATGGGCATGAGGGGCCTGTACGCCAGGATGGCGCCGCGCCTGCCCTGCACCCTGGCCGAGGTGCCCGGCGCCGCCTCCACCATCCTGTACGGCTTCGGCGTGCGTCTGGGATTCCCCTACCGGGACGTCCTCAACCGCAAGTCAGTGCGCGTGCGGGCCCGTGTTACCTGAGTGGCCAAAAGTCACAGGTCGGCGTGTCCCATCTGAACACGAACCCCGTATACTGCCGAAGGAAGCGGCTTGATGAGGATCAAATGGCTCTAAGCCAGTTGTTCCCAACAGGTGATCGCGGACCCCCAGAGCGGTCCGCAAGATGCTATTAGAATAAAAAGTATATTAAATATATTTCGTATGATAACTGCATGAGCAGTTTTAAGCTCAATACATTTTAAATAATGAATATGTCAATGTTTTTTGTACGTACCCAAAACAGAAAACGTATAAAAACACTCTTAATTTGGCTTTTTTAGGTACTTGATACTGCGATGTGACACGGTACCAACCATGCTCGATGAGGGGGTCCTCGAGAAAATTTTGTTGGGAGCCCCTGCTCGAAGCACTAAGGGACTTAACATCTGAGGGGCCTGATGAGGGATGTAGCACAAATGTAGACACGTCTTTAAAACGGCCTGGAAAGCTTGTAAAGCTGTTGCAGGGTAGGTTGTGCTGAGAAATAACTGTTACCAAAAAAATACTATACGTTGTGCCGGTTTCGAGTTGATTAGCATTGAAGTTAGCCAATCAGGCCACTGTGCACGCAAATTCGTGCTGCCAAACGGTGTCACCAAACGTGTTCTTCGTTTCGTTTCCTAAAGCCGAACAAGAGAGCAGTACGAAAATTGGACGTGGGGCGTTAGTAAAGATCGAATGCGAGCCATAGGCTGAGCAATCTCGTGTGCTATCATCTACACTATGTGAAAAACTTACAGTTGCGTATATAGCGGAGCGATTGGGAGCGCGTTACTAGGTCATTGGCTAACTTCAACGCTAATTTTAATTAACTCTAAAACAGTGCAATGTATCGAATTTTTTCTTAACAATTATCTATCGGCAAAATCTACCCTACAGCATCCTTACAGCTTTTCAGACTGTTAAAACAAAAAAAAAAAAAAAGGAAAAGAAAGGTTCAAATGACTCTGAGCACTGTGGGACTTAACCTCTGAGGTCATCAGCCCCCTAGAACTTACAAATACTTAAACCTGATTAACCAAAGGTCATCACACACATCCATGCCCGAGGCAGAATTCGAACCTCCGACCGTAGCCGTCTCGCGGTTCCAGACTGAAGCGCCGAGAACCCCTCGGTCACAGCAGCTGGTAGACTATTTCTGACCATCCTGTACGAGCAGTGAGCTTCAGATATGCGCGCGCTTAACTGGCAGCAAAATCTCAAATTAACCAACTTTGAACTTGGGATGACTGGACGAGAGTCATAGGTCCTACCAAGAGACACACAAAAATCGCTTTACTTCATGGCCTCACTGGGTGTAGGTTTTTGCCAAAATCGGTGTTATTTTTGCAAATTAGTCAATACTTTTGGTATCTCGTTTTATTTAGTTGCAAAATTCAGTGTATTTTTTGCCAAATTCGGTTTTCTTTGCCATATTTGGTGCATTTTTTTCCAAAACTCAGTCTTTTGTGCCACATCTGGTATCTTTCCTGCCAAAGTTGGTGTAGTTTTGTCAAATACATTGTATCTTTTTATTCGCAGAGTAGGTGACTTTGTTTGTCAATTTGGGTGCCTTTTTGTGCTAAATTCGGTGTTATGTTATTGAAATATTTGGTGTTAGATTATTCAAATATTTGGTTATTTTATTGAAATATACGATGGTTCTTCTGCCAAATTCGATGTTTTTTGCCAAATTCCATGTTTTCTTATCAAATTCGATGTTTTCTCAAAATTGTTTTTTTTTGCAATATTATGTATTATTTTTGATAATTTCGGTGCTATGCGGTTTTAAAATTCAGTAACAGTATTAGACTGTCTTTCTCAGATTTATAACATTTTTACATGGTAAAATTACAAATTTGACGATATCTACTTAAAATCGCCGATTTCGCTTTATTTCACTAAAAACCACTAATTTCGTGTTATTTTTAGCGTCATCGATTCAACGAAATTTTCTTGTTCCTGGTCATATAATATCGGTCATTACACAACGATTAGGACTTTCGAAATCAACAGTGTGGATCTTCCGCAACGTGGAGACAATATTTCCACACGCATTAAGACTCGCACAGGAGGATCACAGGTGTGTGAGGAACGGATGTCATGTCGTCACCTCAGAGCCTTACGGGGCTATCGATGGTGTACTTGTGAGTCAGACTGCCGCGGATTTGAATATGGGAGGCGAGGAACACATTTGTTCTACGACAGTACGGAGAGAAGTGCACCCCGTAGAACATAGAATACAGAGTTTCGCAGCCGGAATTTGCGTTGCTGGTGATATTTGTTTTAAGGGTTTTAGGCCGTGATCCAGGGGATAAATCTCTGCCTAGCGTTTCGTGTTCCAATGCTGGAGACATCATCAGGTATTTTAGCTACTCAGAAAGCAGTTACAGTCTCAAACAAGCTCACCTAGCCGTACTGTTGATACGTATCAACGCAATGATCGTTTCGTGACGTCATGAAACCGCTGTCTAATTTCGCAGAGTCGCGCCGACCTATGTTATGTAGCTTGTAGCGATGAAAAGTGGACGCTGTTTGTTTTATTTTAAGGTCCACAACTTGTCTAATTTTAACCATTATACTTTTCTTTCGAAGTTATTTTGTGCTTTTAAATTTCTACGGCCTATCTGAATATTTATGCGATGATACGTACAAACAGTTCCGTCTACTAAGCTTTTTTTTATTTTGAGTCCTTAAAGATCTGATGATGTCTCCATCATAGGAAGACGATACGCCGGCCGCGGTGGTCTCGCGGTTCTAGGCGCGCAGTCCGGAACCGTGCGACTGCTACGGTCGCTGGTTCGAATCCTGCCTCGGGCATGGATGTGTGTGATGTCCTTAGGTTAGTTAGGTTTAAGTAGTTCTGAGTTCTAGGGGACTGATGATCACAGCAGTTGAGTCCCATAGTGCTCAGAGCCATTTGAACCACTTTTTTTGAAGACGATACGTTAGGCAGATAATTACGGCATAGACCAGGGCCTAATGCCATAAACCGAATATCACAAATAACAAACATTATAGACATCAGCAGCCGATAACTGACACCACATAAGGTACCTTTCCATAACTTTTGGCCACTCAGAGTAGAAACTAGTTTTATTTACTTCAACTTTAAGCAATTGATAGATTAGTCAAAAAGCTGGAGTAATTTGCTGTCATTTATCATTATTTTATAAACGTATTAGTGTTCTATTTCTCTTCATAATGTACATATCAGATGATAGGTAACGCCTCTTACTGTAGCCACAACTTACTTCGTCTGTATAACTGTTTCATCAGTCTTGTAATTCTGAGAATTATTTCGTAAGAGTTATTCTTGTAATTTTCAGAGGTAAAAGCTGATGTACTGTAGTTCTTATTTGCCATGAGAAGTCTGACTCTAAATTCCTGTGATGGCAACCTCATCACCAGTTTTGTCTATTTCCAGTCGGTGCCCCGTTCAGGACATCTCTTGTACATTTACAACTTTTAAAACTGAGTCGAGTTCCCAGTGTACTTATCATTTCATAAATATTTCATCCTTAACTTACATCTTCGTGCTGCTCTGCCCCTCTGGTTAATCAGTTCTGAGATCTACCGATCCTGTCAAATAGTGTAGAATGACTTTCCATACAGTGTGCGCTGATTTGAAACTTCCTGGCAGATTGAAACTGTGTGTCAGACCCGGGACACGAACTGGGGCCTCTGCCTTTCGCGAGTGAGTGCTCTACCGACGGACCTATCCAATCACGCCTCACAGCCCACCTTCACACCTTTACTTCCGTCAATACCTCTTCCCCTTCATTCCAAACTTCACATATGTTCTCCTGCAGCCGTATGGGACTGAACACTTCTGGAAGAAAGGATATTGCGAAGACATGCCTTACCCACAGCCTCTCTGCGACGGAGTGTAATCTGAAAATTCCTGGCAAATAGGCTCTTCCACTCCTAGACAAGGCACCAACTCACGTTCTCTCTGCATACCATCTCTACATCGCTTTTCACTCTTCCGGTACCCATCCCACAAGCTTTCTCATACCACATCCTGTTACAGCCTATCTGCATCCAAATTTCTCCTGAGACATTGTAAAGAAACTATATTCTTGAACGTTACTTATATTAACTTAACTTGGCCTGGAGTTCATTTGATGAAAGAATATAACAGTTTCCAACTTCATAAAATTTATTGACAAACTGAACTGCACACTCGTCACGTTAACAAAACACTGACTGACTGATAAAACAACAACTCAACAACTAACTAACTTGTAGCCTCACTGCATTGCTTTACATAGAATTTTAACAATAAATTTCAAAATAGCCCATTATTAATTTTGTACAATTCTGATGTTACAATTAAAATTTACAAAACGTAAAGAAACTAATGTTACAGCCACATAAGGTATAAAATACAATATCGTATTACATAAATTTTTATAGTATCATCACTAGTTTTAAACATGAAAACTGATCTGAACTTTAATTACAACATTATGTCTTATATTATTTTAGTTACTTAATTAATTACAGTTTGCATTTTGCACTTTGGTTATTAACATTCAATGATAGTACAAATCTCGTGCTTTATCTGATTGCATTCGAGAAAGTTACAAATAAGGCCTCAAATTCTGAAAATCATAAAGTTGTGTGACGTAAACAATTGGAGAGTTAATTAGAAATGTAATTACGAAGAATATTAATTACAGAGGAGGACATAAAAATAGATAGAAAATGAAAATACATCACTTGGTTATAATTTTTAAGCTGTTTCTCAAGATAATGAGGTTCTCTGTGTCAACTCACCGATCAACTTCAATTAAGGTAATTAGAGGTGCCAGCCACTTATGGCAACATTTCCTCGGCGTCGAAACATTTGTTACTAAATATCTCTTACTTCAGCTTCTCAACTAGGTTTTTGATTTGGAACCTGTACATAATTTTGCTAATGACAACAATCCATAGATAATTACGATAATAAACGTCCTTCCAGAATAAAAAAACTGTATTTTGGCAAATTGAACTGAATAATGATTCCAAAACACACTCAAAAGTCTCCAAGAAGCACTGAATCGCCCGGAAACCACATGGATGCATAAAAAATGGTAGTATCAGACTTGGATATGAATCTAGGGGAGGTTGTACCGTTATACCATGTTGCTGGAACACCACAGCACCATCATCCTTAGAGTTTCAATACGACTTACAAAGCATAACATTATTCGTGTTTAACCTTATCACAGGACAAAATATTAGTCACCCGTTTAAAAAGAGTATACTGGCTGTTTTGCAAAGATGTAAATCGTACACAGCTAATAGCAAGTACTCATGTGAGCCTCCACAACTGACGGAAGGCATGGTAGTCAACTCTTGCATGTGGAAGTTGTTCTTTTTTTTGCAAAAACACAACAGAACTTATAAAGACCCTCCTTACTAACGTTCTATTGCAGTTGGAATTTGCGACATAATCCTGAAAGAGTGTGTTATTAAACTAGCAACTGAAGAAAATACATACTAATGTTTTATGAGAAACATCATTCTCGACATAAAAACAAATACGTTATTTCTTCACTGCTAATATTGTAAACCTCACAGCAATTCCCTTTTCACCGGCTATCGATGGAATTTAAAAATTACGTTGTTACTTTACAAAGATACGTAGTTCCTTGTACATTGCACTTCATAAGAAAGATACCCAAATTAACCATATGGCAAAATACTCGCCTCATTGTGTACTATCATTTGCCAAAATCTTGTTTCGATATCTGAAATAATTTTTTAATTAGGAGGGATGTTACGAATATTTCACTCTCGTTGTATCATCTGCATGTGAAAGCGAAAGTGAGTGCTCTACATACACTACTGGCCATTAAAATTGCTACACCACGAAGATGACGTTCTACAGACGCGAAATTTAACCGACAGGAAGATGATGCGGTGATATGCAAATGATTAGCTGGTCAGAGCATTCACACAAGGTTGGCGCCGATGGCGACAACATGTTGACATGAGGATAGTTTCCAACCGATTTCTCACACACAAACAGCAGTTGACCGGCGTTGCCTGGTGAAACGTTGTTGTGATGCCTCGTGTAAGGAGGAGAAATGCGTACCATCACGTTTCCGACTTTGATAGAGGTCGGATTGTAGCCTATCGTGATTGCGGTTTATCGTATCGCGACATTGCTGCTCGCGTTGGTCGAGATCCAATGACTGTTAGCAGAAAATGGAATCGATGGGTTCAGGAGGATAACACGGAACGCCGTTTTGGATCCCAACGGCCTCGTATCACTAGCAGTCGAGATGACAGGCAACTTAAGCCGCACTGCTGTAACGGATCGTGCAACCATGTCTCGATCATGAGTAAACAGATGGGGACGTTTGCAAGACAACAACTATCTGCACGAACAGCTCGACGACGTTTGCAGCAGCATGGACTATCAACTCGGAGACAATGGGTGCTGTTACACTTGACGCTGCATCACAGACAGGAGCGCCTGCGATAGAGTAGTCAACGACGAACCTGGGTGCACGAATGGCAAAACGTAATTTTTCGGATGAATCCAGGTTCTGTGTACAGCATCATGATGGTCGCGTCCGTGTTTGGCGACATCGCGGTGAACGCACATTGCAAGCGCGTATTTGTCATCGCCATACTGGCGTATCACCCTTCGTGATGGTATGGGGTGCCATTGGTTACACGTCTCGGTCACCTCTTGTTTGCATTGACGGCACTCTGAACCGCGGACGTTACATTTCAGATGTGTTACGACCCGTGGCTCTACCCTTCATTCGATCCCTGCGAAACCCTACATTTCAGCAGGATAATGCACGACAGCATGTTGCAGGTCCTGTACGGGCCTTTCTGGATACAGAAAATGTTCGACTGCTGCCCTGGCCACCACATTCTCCAGATCTCTCTCCAATTGGAAACGTCTGGTCAATGGTGGCCGAGCAACTGGCTCGTGGTAATACGCCAGTCACTACTCTTGATGAACTGTGGTATCGTGTTGAAGCTGTATGGGCAGCTGTACCCGTACATGCCATCCAAGCTCTGTTTGACTCAATGCCCAGGCGTATCAAGGCCGTTATTACGGCCAGAGGTGGTTGTTCTGGGTACTGATTTCTCAGAATCTATGCACCCAAATTGCGTGAAAATGTAATCACATGTCACTTCTAGTATAATATATTTGTCCAATGAATACCCGTTTATCATCTGCATTTCTTCTTGCTGTGGCAATTTTAATGGCCCGTAGAGTATAAACAAAATTCCTTAAACCCTAGGTATACAGGGTCCAATCACAATCATGTGACCACCTCACAAAAGACTGTAACCCAGATTTTGAACCGTGGATATGCAGTATCAGAGTCAGTGAGGTTCTGGAACGCACTGGCAGGAATGTGGAGCCATTCGACTCCAGTGTCCTGGTCAAGTACTCTGGGTTTCTCGGTTGAGAATCAATGGTGCGAACGGCCAGATCGATTTGATTTTCATCCAGGGAGTACGATAAGCTCATCTCGGTGCTCTTCGAACCACGCACGTACATTGCGAACTGTGTGCCACGTTGCGTTGTCCTGCTGATAAATGCCATTGTCAAAGGAAAATAAACGGCCTGCTGAGATCGACATGGTTCTCAAGGATAGAGGCGTAGTTATGCTGTCTTCAAGAATGACGAGAGCACACATAGAACGCCACGGAAAAGTTCACCAGACCATAACACAAGTAGAATGTTTGCTTTCAGACGTTTAGATGCCAATGGTCATTTGCCGATGGAGGAAAACGCTACGTTGCCACTCAGTGGACGGCGGTATGGCGTGAAGATTCCAGTCTTTGTCGCCGATGAAAAGCAGTTAGTAGGGGTGTATGAACAACATTCGCTGAATTGTCATTGAGGAACATCTGATTCGTCAGTTGCTTAACAACTGCATGTATGTTCACATGTACGCATCTCCGCATCCATTATTCACCGCCGTTCTGTATGGCCCGAGGTGCACCACAGTTGCCTCGTAGCCGGTTTTGGGTAGCGCCATTTTGCCGTTCACAGTATATTTAAACCACTGCGGCACGCGAACAGTTTACAAACTTAGCCATATCGGGAACGCCTCCACTCTTGGCCCGAAAGCCAATGATAATGCCCTTTTGGACGTCAGACAATCCGCTCCGTTTCTGCATTAGAACAATGACTGCACTGTTTCTCGTGCTCCCCTGACACGCTTTATATACCCTTCACTGCTTGTGCTGCCACCTGCCGTCTGTAAGTGGTTACTGCACGGTGGCGTAGACAATAGGAAGTGATCACATTAAAGTGACTAGACAAGTAGATCATCTTCCAGATTTAAAAAAAAGGTTCAATTTGTTAGCTACGCATAACGACCCCTAATTTTCATTACAAACTATTCATATTTGTTGTTGTGGATTACCTAATTTGGTAATATTACGTAATTATGACCATTAACGAAATGATAGGCATTTCATCAAGAAGCTAAAAAAATGAGGCTACGAAATGGGAAAGACTCAAATTTTATTACCTAGTAGTTTCAGTAAAACCATTTGAGAAAAGTTGCAGGACAGCTGGCAGGCCCATGGCTTAATCGCCTTTATCTTTGAGACCCTGCCTTGTCGGCTGTGACATCAGATGCTGACAAGATACCTGATTGGTCAGTGCATGAAGTTTTCAGCGAACCCTACAAGGTAAATTGCACCAAGGTTATCACATGAAAACATGCAAAGCTCCGAGCAGTGAAGCAGTCTAGCAGTTGATGGTGCCTGCTTGGGACGCATTGGGTGAGCCGGATAGTACGTTTACAGTGAATCGTACCTCAAGTGAGATTGATCTTACTGCAGCTGGCAGTAACTTGCCTTATGCTCGCCATTTCTGCAGCATTCCATGAGCATGTCAGTGATATGGCAGCCCAGTGGGTATGGCCAACAGATGCCTGTCAAAGGCTGCACGACCAGACCCACAGATCCACAAAATTTTGTCAACCATGGTCGGTCTAGGCAACGTCTCTGACTAGTAATCAAAACGTCCTTGATCCCAAGTTCGAACACAGTCACTGTTTAAATTTTTAATTTAAATCATCAGTAATGGTGGCCTAAGACTTCCGGCGTAAAGAGTCACTCTAATTCACCCAGCGGCCCTGTCAAAGAGGACAGAGGAGCGGATAGAGGTTCAGGGCCTCTCTTACGCTTGGGATAGGAAACTGCGGAAGAATCAGCAATGATCAATGGCATGAGGATGCAGAAGGCAATGGACTCCACTGTGTTAAAGACATACAAGATGCAGTCACAGGAAATCTAGCCCATAATTGAAGAAGTGTCATGATCAGGTCTCCATTGGCGAAAGCTTCCAGACTAGACTCCCATTCGGATCTTCAGGAGTGAACTGCCAAGGGGGAGGTGACCATAAGAAAAATATCGAGTAACCAACGAAAGGATAACTTTCTACGAGTTAGGGTGTGGAACGTCACAAGTCTGAACTTGGTAGGGAAGCTAGGACTCAATCTAGATATCATTTGGGTCAGAGAAGTGAAATGGAAGGAAAAAAGGGTTTCTGATCAGATGAGTACAGGGTAACATCAACGGCTGCACAAAGCGGTATAACGGGAGTAGGATTCGTCATGAATAGGAAGCGAGTGTAGAGAGTGAGTTACTACGAACAGTCCAGTGACAGAGTTGTTCTCATCAGAATCTACATCAAATCAACATCGACAATAGTAGTTCAGGTACACGTGCCGACATCGCAGGCGGAAGATGAGGAGACAGAGAAAGTACATGATAATACTGAAAGGGTAGTTCAGCACGTAAAGGGAGATGAAAATCTAATAGCCACGGGGGACTGGAATGCGGTTGAAGGGAAAGGAGCAGAAGAAAGAATTACTGTACAATATGGGATTGGTACTAGGAATGAGAGAGGAGAAGGACTAACCAAGTTCTGCAGTAAATTTTAACTCAAGAAACACAACACGAGGAGGTATATTTGGAAAGGTCAAGGAGATATGGAAAGACTTCAGTTAGATTACATAATGATCAGGCAGGGATTCCGTAATCAGAAACTGGATTTTAAGATGTACTCAGGAGTAGATTAGACTAAGATCACGATTTAGTAATGATGGAGAGTAGTCTGTAGTTTAAAGAGACTAGTCAGGGAGAATTATTGAGCAATTATATGGGATACGGAGGTACTAAGTAATGAAGAAATATGTCTCAAGTTCTCTGAGGCTGTAGATGCTGCGGTCAGGAATAATTCAGTTGGCAGTTCAGTTGAAAAGGAACGGACACCTCTAAAAAGGGCAATAGCAGAAGTTGCAAAGAAATACATAGCTACCAAGAAAGTAGCTGTGAAGAAACCATGGCTAAGGGAAGAAATACTTCAGTTGATCGATGGAAGAAAGGAGCACGAAAATGTTCAGTAACGGCTGTATGAAAAATGTAAAGAAATCTAAAAAGAAATGATTGTCGGAAGGATTGACTCAGCATATAGAAAAGTCGAAACAACATACGGTGAAATTAAAAGTTAGGGTGGTAACATGAACACTGTTAAATGCAGAAGAGAGAGCGGATAGGTGGTAAAAGTACATGAAAGCCTCAGTGATGGGGAAGACGTGTCTGGTAATGTGACAGAAGAAGAAACAGAAGTCGAGATAGAGGGGTTAGGGTTTCCAATATTAGAGTCAAAAATAGGGCAGAAAGGTTAAATAACACTCCATCAGAATTTCTAAAATCATTGTGCGAAATGGCAATAAGTCAATGATTTAGGTTGGTGTGTAGAATGTGTGAGAATGGCGATGTAGCATCTGAGTTTCAGAAAAAACATCATCCGCACAATACCCAAGATTGCAAAGCCGACAAGTGCGAGAACTACCACACAATCAGCTTAACAGCTTATGTTTCCAAGCTGATGACAAGAATAATATACAGAAGAACGAAAAAAAGAAAAAAAATGAGGATGTGTTAAATAACGATCAGTTTGGCCTTATAAAAGTTAAAGCACCAGGAAAGTAGGCGTGAGCCATTGTGAAAGACGGATAATATACAATACGTACAACTATAAGAGTGGAAGACCAAGGACAAAGTCCTCGGATTAAAGAGGTCTAAGACAGGGATGTAGTCTTTCGCCCTTACTGTTCAATCTATGCATCGAAGAAGAAATGACGGAAATAAAAGAAAATTTCAAAAATGGAACTAAAATTCAAGGTGAAATGACATCGTTGACTAATTCACTGATGACATTGCTATCCTCAGTGAATTGAAAAACGATATGCTGAATGGAATGAACACTGGATAAGGATTGAGAGTATACCAAAGAAAGTCGAAAGCAATGAGAAGTAGCAGGAATGGCAACAATGAGAAACTTAAGGCCAGGGCTGGTGATCAGGCAGTAGAGGAAGTAAGAAATTCTGCTACCTAGGCAGGAAGATAATCCCTGACAGACACATCGAGGATGACATAAAAAACAAGACTAGCATTGTAAAATAGGGCATTTCTGACGAAGAGAAGTCTACTAGTAGCTAACATAAGCCTTGATGAAGAAATTTCTGAGAATGTATGTTTGGAGCACAGTATTGTACGGTAGTTAAACGTGGGCAACAGGAACAGAAGGGAATCGAAGTATTTGAGATCTGGTGTTACAGAAGAATATTGAATATTGGATGGACTGATAAGGTAAGGAATATACCCAAGAAATAATTGAAGAGGTTATGACAGGAGAAGAATTCGTGGCGGGCCACATCAAACCAATCAGAAGACTGAATATATATATATGAGCCTGGTTGTATGTCATCAATGGTGGCACACAGACGATGAATGTGTCAGCACTGCCAACAGAGATGTCCAGTTGTGCAGCGAGGTGTTTAATTGTGAATTATCGATCATCTCGAATGAGAGTGTCCGCACGTTCCAACTTTGCATGTGTCACAGCTATCTGTGCACGGCCATCATGTGGGAGATCGGACAGGTTTGCGGGATTTTGTTCCGTTGATGATAGACGTCCCGTTCAACGACTCACCTTGCTTTTGTCCACTGCCAGGTCGCCTATGAATATCTGCAATTACGCCAAAAGAAACCCAATGACAGCTTGGAACGCACCTCCATTGCAGACGCCATGTATAGCGCCGACACCTTTGTAACTTCATGAAACTACATACGCTGAAGCGGGCATATTCCGCAATGTCCTTTGACAAACTCCGCATTTTTTTTCAACCGAAACTGGTCGATAAAAAATGTGTTGTATTAGTTACTAAACGCCCCTCGTAAATATCACTGGCCTGGTGTGGAACGTCCCAGATAGCGTCTCTAGCACACTCCTCACCCCTCGACGTACAGCTGTTCTATGTCGCTCGACACAGAGTGGGTGCGGTGCGGCTATAAACTGACTCCAGAACTGACCACTGATGGCGGTAACTGCTGATCTGAGGCTGTGTGTGTGTGTTCTGTTCGCAGCCTGGTGCGCCTTCGCCAGTGTGGGGTGGTGGAGCGGCTGGCTGCGCTGGCCTCCCCGCCGCTGCCCGAGGAGGAGGCGCCGCCTCTGCAGGGCGTCTCTCTGTTCAGGGTGGTGCTGCCTCTGGCGCTGCTGGCCACAGGGGTGCTGTCTGCAGCTGCGGTGCTACTGTTGGAAACGAGGACACTCCGGCAGCCGCCTGCCAACAGCAACCGCAGCCGGCGCCACCTCCCCTACCTCAACTAGCAACGCTGGCCACCTTCTTTTGACACGCAGCCAGGGTGCGATTTGTGCTTTTACCAGTGGGGGGGGAGGGATGTCTTAGCGGGTTAGTAGAACTATATATGTTACTACCTTGGACTGTGGCGTTACGCATGGTTAAACGGCTAATTATAAATAGATGTTAATGCCGAAACTCACTATTCACGCGTATGCACCATCAGAAAAGCCATCCCTTGTTATATCTTTAAAAGTACATTATAGGTAAAGCTTATTTACAAAATCATCTACATACAGGTATACAAGGGGAATTCAAAAAGTAGTGGCACATTTGTGAAAAGCTGTACTTATTCTGATGATATAAAACTGAAACATATGAATAGTATTAATAGTAAGACTTATTAAACACTTTTAGTTTTCGGCTAAACAAATTTAAATTATATGTAAAGTTTTACTACAGTGTGTGGGAAATAAACATCCCAGGTTGGGATGCATAAACTAACCAGAGGAGGGGATGGTCTGATGCAGAGGGGGGAAAATCCCCCCCCCCCCCCAACCCCCCTGCAAATCGCACACTGCACGCAACAACTGACTTATTGTCTGTCGGTAAACCAACGGGCGACCTGGCGATTCTCCACTCTACCTGCCCAGGTTCTACAGGCTGTTTCACCACGGGAGTGAAACTCAAAGTCTAATACATAGTCATGGCGCTCTGTGATGTGAAAGATGATACCGTTTAACAGCTGCAGCGATACTAGCGCTCCAAGTGGTGAGAAAGCAGACAGCCACATGCGTCGTAAGAATAAACCTTGTTTTTAATTGTTTTCTACTTAGTTAACGCAATAGTTGTTATATTTTTGAGATCCAAGCGTTAGTAAATTACTAAGAGATATGAATTAACACGAAATACAATTTTAAAAACCGCCGAATTACACTGACTCAATGATACAAGCTACAACTTATTCATGATGAAAGACTTGTGTATACAGAGGGGTCAAAAAAAAAAAAAAAAATACATCCACGGTTTAAAAATCCGTAACTTGCAAACTAATTGACGGATTTGTCTCATTTTTGTTGAAAGTGTAGCTTAAAGTCCAACTTAAAAACATCACTGTAGGTGTTCGAAATGGTCACCATTAACATCCACACACAAACGATGCCGCCGAACTGCAGCACGAACTACTGACTGCAACGTGTTCAATTGGATATTTGCACATGAATGAACGATGGATTCTCGAAGTTCATCCAATGTGCGTGGCTTTTGTCGATAAACTACATCTTTAATGTTTTGAAGCTAGCAAAGTGCTATATCCCACGACTGCTATGCGCAATGAACGAGGACGACCCAGATCGTAGAATGCAGTACTGCGAGTGGTTTACTACCATGGTGCGCAACGATGAAGAGTTTGCAGGGATGACTGTGTGGTCTGATGAGGCACAGTTCAAACTCAATAGTACAGTAAATCGCCACAATTGTATCTACTGGGCTGCCGAAAATCCAAACGTCCATGTAGACAAAGCCGTGAATTTGCTAGGAATAAATGTGTGGTGTGGGTTGTCTTACCGGGGTTTGATTGGGCCATTGTTCTTTGACGGCACAATTACCGGTGAGGTGTACCTTCAGAAGCTTCAGACATCCATTTTACCTGCCATCCGAGACTTGTATGGAGACGGAAGAGTTAACTTTTAACAAGATGGTGTCCGAGGCCACTACCAAAATCGTGTTAGGGCGTATCCCGACGAAAACCTACCAGGAAGATGGATAGGCCCTGTGGGGAACACTAAAGGACGTCGTTTATCGACAAAAGCCACGCACATTGGATGACCTTCGAGATTCCATCGTACATTCATGTGCAAATATCCAATTGAACACGCTGCAGTCAGTAGTTCGTGTTGCAGTTCGGCGGCATCGTTTGTGTGTGGATGTTAGTGGTGACCATTTCGAACACCTACAGTGATATCTTTAAGTTGGACTTTAAGCTACACTTTCACCAAAATGAGACAAATCCGTCAATTAGCTTGCAAGTTATGGATTTTTAAACAGTAGATACATTTTTTTGGACCTCTCTGTATTTGCAACTAAAAGCAAGAGAATAAAAACACGTATTTCATGTATGAGAAGCATATGTTTCTGTGTTTTGTTGTTATTTTCGTAGGTACTTCCCTCGACATTATAATTTTTTTTATGGAGTCTACTGATTCTCCTATCCTTACACTTCACTCGGCTTTCAAATACACGAATATTCTTGCAAATTAATTATTTTTGGTTCAAAAGCGAAAATGTTGAAGATTCTTGCCGTTTGTAGCTACAATTTAGGAACAATTGTGCAATTGTTTCTTCTGTGCCAGGAAACAGTTTTATTGCTTTTACGATTTATTATCAGGTCTGTGCGGCTTTTCCTTAAGCTGCAGTTGTAGTGGTTTATGTGGTACGTTAAATAATGTACGTCTTACATTCCATGTAGGCTATCTACGTTCTACATTCAGTGATTTGGCTAAAAGTGTAGCGACAAAACTCTGCTTTGTTGGGTAGAGAAATAAAGACTTTCTGCAAAAGTTCGAGTCTTCCGTATTTATTAGCAGTTTTTTGTTCCTTAAGGGACATGACATTATTCAGGACAACACAATGATCAGTCGGTGGGCGGGGAAGGATCTCCAACCCGGCCGGGAATCGAATTCTGGCCCTTTGCACGGGAAGCAAACACATATCCAGTCAACAAAGCAGGAGGACTAAACTACGACAGTAGTTACACAACTGTTTTTACAAATTACTTACATTACAACAAACATAATATTTTAGCAGAAATAAACGAAGATTTTGGAGGCCTCCATTAAACGCGAGAGTGTGGAAAACGGTTGGTGACAAAATAATGTAGAATAAGAGGAAAATAGTTAGAGGGCATTTGAATCGAGTTGTTCACACACGGACTCGTAAGCCGTAACAAATAGATATTAGTCCACAGAATATCATGTGACAAAACCAGATTCTGTTTTATATGAAAGAAAAACAAATACGGAATCATTTACCCCCCCCCCCCCCCCCAACCCCGGCTCCGACCTCCCACCAATAATACGGATGAGAGCGAAAATTAAGCAGAATACGAGCAACAGATTTACAATGCAATTCAAAGAGGGCAATACGCAAAAGATGGTCGTAATCAGGACCGTAATTTCTACATGAAAACAGCCACACCGTCGAAATCGCAATATACAGTTTTACAAGTATATACACTTTACCACTAGACTACCAGACCCACCTATAAAGAATAAAGGAAAAATATTATCATCTAGTACTAGTGTATCGAAAAGCAATAATACATATTTCCTTGATGTATTTCTCGTATTAAAAGTTCACTGCTATGCTACTTGGAGCGTTGCTGTTGTTCTCTGCTCCCGCGTCGTAACGTGAATCTTGCACTTTTGGTATTGTTTTACAGTGTTGTACCAACGCTTCTGCTACACGCGCCTTAAATCAGTGGGACGCAGAGTGCACTTACGTCCGGGCAGTGTTTAGTTTTAGATAAAGAAGTTAACACCATACGTAATACAGTGTCTAAATCGACGCAGTGTCTAGCGCAAAACATATTTCTCCCAATAAAAATGGATTTTTTTATTTTGCACCAATAAGTAATTTGCATAATAGCGCACTGTTTTTTGATTTATGTAAAAGTCCTCCATAGTTTGCCAGTCTTCCGTTTTGTAAATTCGGCTATAAAGTTGTGGTTTCCTCGAGAATTCTTAGCGCTCTTTCTTCGTGATGCCAGTAATCCATGTGGTTTATTTTTGCATTCCCTAATGATGCACCCTATTGTGACTTTTACATAAATTGGACTGGGATTGTCAATATTAGCCAAATATTTTGTGTGACATTTTAACACATGCTGTAATTACATTAGAGACGTCCGAGCGCGTGAAAGACGTGCACCTACCTTGCACTTCTTTCACTTAATTACGATTTACGATATTGTAGTCATATAATTGTCATTAATAATACGGAAATAGCATGCCTGCTAATCTGCTGACTTTTCAGTATGACAGCGTAATGAAACTGGAGAGAGGATTGGAGCAAGGTAGTTTTATTTTATTTTCATATTCAGTCATCTCCATCAGGTAGCCATGTTGGCTTTCCTTTTCCCGCGCTGACCTTTGAGCTTGGATAAGGGAAAGTCACACTGATAGGGCAGTTGTGAGCAAAATCCACGTTATGTGATGAAAGGTGAGGTCCTGCCATTCCCGATCTACATCTACACCCATACTCCGCAAGCCACCTGACGGTGTGTAGCGGAGGGTACCCTGAGTACCTCTATCGGTTCTCCCTTCTATTCCAGTCTCTTATTGTACGTGGAAAGAAGGATTGTCGGAATGCTTCTGTGTGGGCTCTAATCTCTCTGATTTTATCCTCATGGTCTCTTAGCGATATATACGTAGGAGGGAGCAATATACTGCTTGACTCTTCGGTGAAGGTATGTTCTCGGAGCTTTAACAAAAGCCCGTACCGAGCTACTGAGCGTATCTCCTGCAGAGTCTTCCAGTGGAGTTTATCTATCATTTCCGTAACGCTTTCGCGATTACTAAATGATCCTGTAACGAAGCGCGCTGCTCTCCGTTGGATCTTCTCTATCTCTTCTATCAACACTATCTGGTGCGGATCCCACACTGCTGAGCAGTATTCAAGCAGTGGGCGAACAAGCGTACTGTAACCTACTTCCTTTGTTGTCAGATTGCATTTCCTTAGGATTCTTCCAATGAATCTCAGTCTGGCATCTGCTTTACCGACGATCAAGTTTATATGATCATTCCATTTTAAATCACTCCTAATGCGTACTCCCAGATAATTTATGGAATTAACTGCTTCCAGTTGCTGAACTGCTATTTTGTAGCTAAATGATAAGGGACCTATCTTTCTATGTATTCGCATCACATTACACTTGTCTACACTGAGATTCAATTGCCATTCCGTGCACCATGCGTCAATTCGCTGCAGATCTTCCTGCATTTCAGTAGAATTTTCCATTGTTGCAACCTCTCGATACACCACAGCATCATCTGCAAAAAGCCTCAGTGAACTTCCGATGTCATCCACCAGGTCATTTATGTATATTGTGAATAGCAACGGTCCTATGACACTCCCCTGCGGCACACCTGAAATCACTCTCACTTCGGAAGACTTCTCTCCATTGAGAATAACATGCTGCGTTCTGTTATCTAGGAACTCCTCAATCCAATCACACAATTGATCTGATAGTCCGTATGCTCTTACTTTGTTCATTAAACGACTGTGGGGAACTGTGTCAAACGCCTCGCGGAAGTCAAGAAACACGGCATCTACCTGTGAATCCATGTCTAAGGCCCTCTGAGTCTCGTGGACGAATAGCGCGAGCTGGGTTTCACACGACCGTCTTTTTCGAAACCCATGCTGATTCCTACAGAGTAGATTTCTAGACTCCAGAAAAGACATTATACTCGAACATAATACGTGTTCCAAAATTCTACAACTGATCGACGTTAGAGATATAGGTCTATAGTTCTGCACATCTGTTCGACGTCCCTTCTTGAAAACGGGGATGACCTGTGCCCTTTTCCAATCCCTTGGAACGCTTCGCTCTTCTAGAGACCTACGGTACACCGCTGCAAGAAGGGGGGCAAGTTCCTTCGCGTACTCTGTGTAAAATCGAACTGGTATCCCATCAGGACCAGCGGCCTTTCCTCTTTTGAGCGATTTTAAATGTTTCTCTATGCCTCTGTCGTCTATTTCGATATCTACCATTTTGTCAACTGTGCGACAATCTAGAGAAGGAAGCACAGTGCAGTCTTCCTCTGTGAAACAGCTTTGGAAGAAGACATTTAGTATTTCGGCCTTTAGTCTGTCATCCTCTGTTTCAGTACCATTTTGGTCACAGAGTGTCTGGACATTTTGTTTTGACATAGGACCAAAATTTCTTAGGATTTTCTGCCAAGTCAGTACATAGAACTTTACTTTCGAATTCATTGAAAGCCTCTCGCATAGCTCTCCTCACACTTCATTTCGCTTCGCGTAATTTTTGTTTGTCTGCAAGGCTTTGGCTATGTTTATGTTTGCTGTGAAGTTCCCTTTGCTTCCGCAGCAATTTTCTAACTCGGTTGTTGTACCACGGTGACTCTTTTCCATCTCTTACGATCTTGCTTGGCACATACTCATCTAAGGCATATTGTACGATGGTTTTGAACTTTGTCCACTGATCCTCAACACTATCTGTACTTGAGACAAAACTTTTGTGTTGAGCCGTCAGGTACTCTGTAATCTGCTTTTTGTCACTTTTGCTAAACAGAAAAATCTTCCTACCTTTTTTAATACTTCTATTTACGGCTGAAATCATCGATGCAGTAACCGCTTTATGATCGCTGATTCCATGTTCTGCATTAACTGATTCAAATAGTTCCGGTCTGTTTGTCACCAGAAGGTCTAATATGTTATCGCCACGAGTCGTTTCTCTGTTTAACTGCTCAAGGTAGTTTTCAGATAAAGCACTTAAAAATATTTCACTGGATTCTTTGTCCCTGCCACCCGTTATGAACGTTTGAGTCTCCCAGTCTATATCCGGCAAATTAAAATCTCCACCCAGAACTATAACATGGTTAGGAAATCTACTCGAAATATTTTCCAAATTATTCTTCAGGTGCTGAGCCACAACAGCTGCTGAGCCCGGGGGCCTATAGAGACATCGAATTACCATGTCTGAGCCTGCTTTAACCGTGACCTTCACCCAAATCATTTCACAATTCGAATCTCCGTCAATTTCCTTCGATACTATTGCACTTCTTATCGCTATAAACACGCCTCCCCCTTCACTGTCCAGCCTGTCTCTCCCTTTTAATGGGCAAGGCACCTCTTTTATGCTCTTTATTCAACAAATATTTTTCTTCATGTTATGCAAATTTTCTTACAATGTATTATTCTTATCCATTAATACTGAAATACTAAGTATTTCACTAAATATACAAGCTGAGACTGACTGACACTGGTAACTAAAATCACACGAACAGAACTGACGTTAACCACAACACACTGCGCTGCACTACAAGATAGGAAACGGGCACCTCATTTCATGTGCCGCTGTAGGTCTGTTCTGGGTGAGCCCACGTCTTCCACCAAGAACCCTGGTCACTTGTAAGTTTACCGACAGACTATAGCTACATGTCGTCAAACATATCTACGAGGGCTGTCATGAATTGGTCTCCGATTTGCTATTGAAAGGAAACAAATGGTGTTAGTCTCATGATGACTGAGTGGCTGAAAAAGAAGACTATGAAGTTATATGTAAATTTAAGTTGGAGGGGGGTGGGGTGAGAAAGAAAAGGAAAGGGTTTAATGATGTCAGCCACATCGAGACACTAAGCGAAATCAGCAGTGACGAGTGAAAATGTGAACCCAATGCATATTCGAAGCCGGGATCTCCTGCTTGCTAAGTAGGTGCATTAACCATTCCACCATCTGGGATACAGTGTTATTGCAACTGTGTGGACTATCTCGGAACATGCTGACTCATATTCTCACCGAGCACCACCTACCTACAGTCCCTGTCCATTTCCTCCATACTCACTGTACTGCAATTCCTTTTTTTTCTTTCAGTGCCCCATCTGGAGCGGGCTGGCGACAAAAAATGAAAATAAGAACTGCAAAAAAATAGCGCACAAAAAAACCATGCACTGGGAAAATTAAAGAACACAAGGCGAAGTATGACTGGAGCATAAAAGTATTGACGGACGGCATAACGCATAACAATCACTGAGAGTAGCACAATGTACAAGTCCAGCACACAATTAAAAGCACAGCTCTTGATGCACAGGAGAACAGCACCAAACACAACACTGACTTAGCACACTGATGACGATGAGCAAACTGAGAGGATCTGCCAGAGGTACAGAGGCGAAGGTGGAGGGAAGAAGGTGGGTAGGGGAGGAGAGGGGGGAGACGGTTGGGGGGGTGCCGAAGAGGGCTGAAGAGGGAAGGACGTAGGAGGGAAACAATTAAGGAGGGGGTGCAGGTACACAGGGGGGGGGGGGGGTAAATCTGCTCTGGGAGAAGGAGGGGAGAGCAAAAAGAGTGCCCTGGGTCCTGGAGGGCACAAGGCCAGGTTACAGCTGGAAGGTAGGGTAGATGGTGAAGTTCAACATCCAGGAGGGGGAGGTGCTGGAAATTGCCCTGATGAAAGAGGTCGAGGGTGGGAGGGAGGGATACAGCTATAGAGGCGCGGCAATGGTTGGGGGGTGGAGAGGAAGGAGGAAACCAGGGGGGGAGGGGGATCAAGCCTGCAGACAGTGTAAAGGATTGCGTTTCCTGCAGGAGGTCGGATGTACTTGTGCATCTGCACTGAACAAGGTGGCTCCACTGTCCATCTAGGCGAATCTGTTATGTGAATGCATGGTATCTGTTCTTTTGGAATCGTTTAGATGGGCAATGTCCAAAAAACAAGCACCAAGCATTCATGTAACGGATTGGCCTAGATGGGCAGTGGGTCCACCTTCTTCACTGCAGATGCACAAGTACATCCAACCTCCTGTGGGCATGGAGGAAATGAAGAGGGACTTTGGATAGGTGGCTCTTGGTGAGAGTGTGGGTCAGGAATGATACGTGCCGAGAGAGTCCACGCAGTTGCAGTAACACTGTATTCGGATGGCGCAGTGGTTAACACACCAGCCTAGTAAGCAGGAGATCCTGGGTTCTAAACCCAGTCGGTACACATTTTTCACTCATCGCCGCTTATTCCGCGTAATGTCCCTATGCTGCTGACAGCAGTAATTCCTTTCCTTCCCGTCCCTTCCCTTCCCTTCCCTTTTCTTCCCTTCCCTTCCGTTCCCCTCCCTATCCTTTCTCCCCCCTCCACCTTCAATTTACATATAATGTATCACTGTGGCGTATAACATGTAGTGTCTGTTCTTTCGGACAAAGAGCAGACACCAAGAATTCATGTAAAAGACTTTGAAGATTACGTTCCGTCACTCGTCACTCGTCTCAAGGTTTTGCTCGTTCGTGTGTTACCAGCAAATGCCGGAAATGAACAATGTTGCTGCCTGCCCCACCAGTTGCGATGTATGTTCTGTCATTCATTTCCTTCATTCGAAAGAAGCCAATGCCGCCATATTCATCGCCGACTGTGCTGTGCGTTTAGGGACTGGGTTGCGAGTTATGGTGTTGTCAAGAGTTGATGCAGAAAATTCAAGGCTGGTCGCGCAGATGGGCATGACGAGAGTATTCGACGAAGACTTTCTAAAGATGTACCTCAGATATAAAAGACGAATCTCTTTAATGTTGTCACAGAGACGTTACGTTACCACAAAACTGAAAGCAGGGACGAGCGTGATATTCCTTCATAGCTACCACGAAGGGGGGGAGGAATTTCGGAACAGAATCGTGACTGGGCGCAAGACATTGGTGTAGTACGTGAATTCTGAAAGTACGGAACTGTCCAAACAGTGGATGCACACTAGTTTTCGCAATAGATCCAAAAAATTCTAGCAGACGCTGTCAAATTGCAAAATAATACAAAGAATTTTCACAACAGATTATGCGAGAGTAGCGCGTGAGAATATTGTGACATCACACATTCATTGCGAGACTCAATTCAAAACAAACAGCGCGGAGTGATTATCGAAGGAATCATTCTCGATTGCGAATAAATAACCACGACTAGAAAGAAAACTCGGATTTATTTGTTGTACGTTTCCTCAACATTCTTCCTATATTCTAGACTTGACAACACGCGACTTTCATCTCCTCCTCAAGATAAAGGCCTGGCCAGCTACTCAGCACTTCATGACGTGCGATGAGCTCAAAGATTTTGCGAGCAGCTGGTTGAAGCTCCAGCGGCACTACATTTTCATGAAGGGACAAAGAAGTTGGTATGACAGTACCACAAATGTATGAATGTGGGCGGCAACTGTGGAGAAATAATGTCAGCATATAAGCACAGCGTCCATACAACAAAATTTACGAATTTTTTGTTTCTTTATTACTATCCTATCGAAGGTAAATTCGTGAATAACTTAAGTATTTTATATTTCATCATTAGTGACTCAGAAGTTCATTATATCCATTATGTTACAGTATATTATAAAAGCTTAGTGTAAAAAACAGTAGATACAGGTTGTTCGTGTAAATTAAATTATAAGGGCGCACGTAAATGCACTTTATTAATGTTGTTGAGAGACTTTTATGTCACAATATATTTAATACGGAAGTATGTGTGAAATAGAACTCATACGTTTTGTAGATGATTGTCAGAAACATCCTGTTAGAATTTAATCATACATTGCATAGTTCTGAATCTATAACAGGTTAAATGAAGTCCTCAGAACCACAAAGATAACAGTGTTTCATCGTCATGTGTCTCTAAAATCAGTTATGACTAACAGCCCACTCAGACTATCAACATCCCATAAACATAAATGCACCTGTTTATAATTCACTAATATTAACATAGAAGTGTCTTATATTCCTCAAAGGTTAGTGTCAAACAATGATGTGTATCTAAAAAAGACTAGATTATTTGACTTACACGTCAGTGCATAGATATAGTCACATTTTAGCATTTCGTTAGTGTAGTTATTAATGTTGTTCTAATGTACGTAGTATTCTGTTTCATACGATCTCCAGATCATATGTTTTATAAACGACTGTCATAATTGCTCATAGTTCGCTTGTGACTGTACAGCAGGTATTTGTGAAGATAATCGTACGGATATGCTTTGGGTAAATATCGATATAACGAGGCTTTCTGTACACTATACTGTATCATCTTTGCATCCCCTGTGTATAGAAATCAGTGTGCAGTCACCAGTATGTGTAGCGTCTGCACACGAGAAAGTCAACCAGATTACAACAGTAGACTAGGAGTAATAGTGTAGGCAGATTTTACTGTTAATTATGTTCCATATTTACTACTAAAGCAAGTGACATTGTACAAATATATCGTATTCGAATATTTCTTTTGTATGTATGAACAATGTTAGTTTTATTAATTACACTTTGTATTGTAATTTCACGGAAGCAGTATGGCTGACATGGGAGGCAGTTGAAGATTAACTGAGTGTGTGACGTTGTGATTTGGTAGTTCTCGTGAGCATGTGCACCACGTAGCTTTACACTGACGGTTAAATAATAATTTATCTCGTGTGTTCAAAATGGTTCAAATGACTCTGAGCACTATAGGACTTAACACCTGTGGTCGTCAGTCCCCTAGAAGTTAGAACTACTTAAACCTAACTAACCTAAGGACATCACACACATCCATGCCCGACGCAGGATTCGAAACTGCGACCGTAGCAGTCGCGCGGTTCCGGACTGAGCGCCTGAACCGCTAGACCACCGCGGCTGGCTCTCGTGTGTTCTCTGCGTTGATACAGAGCTGCCTGAGTTTCAAGTTTCTGTTTTGGTTGAAATGATCGTGTTGTGTTCTGCTCAATGAAATGTATAACGCTCTTTCAGAATGGTTATATCGTATACACAGTGATACAGAAGTACATTAAATGTTGCATAGGTAAAACTCTTACGCTGATTTATTTAAAATTACAGTGTGTAAGAAATGGTCGCCAGCCCACAAGGACACAAACTAACAAATGTTACCAAAGTAAATCTTAAGGTTTTCCTAGTGGCTTGAAATACAACAAGCAATGTGAAAAACCACTTTGAAACTTCGATGTTTGCTCGCTATAGTAATTATTTATTTAAACACCACTGAATTTCAAATCTTTCTGACATTTATGCCAAAATGGTTGGGTGGTGAACAATCACGTGAAATTTGAATAGAATGTCTGGACTATGTTATCTCACATTACCCTATAATTCATTGGAAACTTTCATTACGATTATTCAGGACCGCATCTGTCAGCTTCCCTAACCCAGAAGCGTTCCTTAGCATCAGTTCTTAAACTTAGATCACATTTTTTCTTGTAATTAAAATTTTAGTAGGCTGTCTAACTCCTGAACAGGTAAAACACTTGAACATTTTTTGTACCAGTAATAATAAAACGATTTTATACACTATTCTTGAAGTGGCTGTAAAAATCTGCTAACTTCTTTTTACAGTAAGATTAGAAAACAATTACAAATTTAGTTATAACAGAATGGTTTTCTCATATTGCGGTAAAACGTAAGAAAGTCATACACTTTATAAATATTTGTAGCATTGTGTTGTATGTTACGAGTTACAGATAGTGTTGCGCTCTGCCAAACCTACTGTTCGGTTGTTTTGGTATACTACTTAAATGACTTGGTAAATGGTAGGTAATTAGAGCCGCACATCATCCAGTGTTAGTTCATTGTTTATTTTACATGCTTACAGAATATAAATTGCATTTTTAAGTAATAAAAATTAGTTGATCAAGTACCTTTTGCAGTTTTGCGTAACCAAATCAATTACTTTCAATACGAATGTATTTCACTTGCACAAATATAAAAATATATATAATTATTGTTGTTATATCAAACTCAATACAACATTCTTTATCATGATCAAAGGCAACAGTTTTCTGTTATCACTGATAAATGCGGAAGTGGTTTATTAATAACAGTATCATGTTTTACCCAAGTTTGACGAAGTATTGAAGCAATGTTTGAAAAATTTTTGTTTTGTAGTTTCTGTTTGTTTTAACTTCATGTCGAAGAAAGTGCGTTTTCTAGCGGTTTCCTTCATTTTTACTACAACATCCTTCCCATTCATGTCACTATTCAAAAATTTTTGAATAAAATCTGAATTAAAAGTTGAAAACTTCGGTTTTGCAACAAACAGGGGGATAACTATGTACAACAGAAATGTTCCGTAGGTTACATGGCCATTTATACATTGCTCACTCAGTTTCTAGATGGTTTATGACTTCAGGTTTATAGGGGAATCTAGTAAGACGTTGCTTGCACACGTAAAGAAAGCATATAGTTATGAAGAAACGCTCCATAGATATTCAACACACGTAACATACATGACATTAACTGGCAAAAGCAACGAGGAAAACTGCCATAATCTACACTTAACTTGTGGAAGTCTACAATGACCTAAGGTATTTTTACAACTGTAATTACAAATTGGTGTTTGGAGGTTTTAGATTACAGTTATTTGTCTTCATCTGCAGTGCAATAGGTCACAGTTCGTTAAATAAATCGGAAAATTCTACGTACCCGTCATCATCCTCTACAGTACATACTACGGTTATTAACGCCCTCCACCGCTCCACCACTTCCAGGTTCTGTACAAGATTTAATAATTACACTGATCAACCAGGACATCATGTCCACAAACCTACTGTCGATATAAACCCATCCGGGTGATACCAGCATCACCTGGTGAGAAATGACTGCTAGTCAGTCACACGCCTACTGCATATACACACATCAATAAAAGTTTTGCATCACCTCGGTTCAGAGAGTTCCGGAACTCGTACAGAAAACTGGAATAGAGATCAACATAATCATCATTTCCGGTTACTGCTCATGAAAATCACACATGGCTTATTGTACCAACATACAGCGAGACCTTCAGAGGTGTGGCCCAGATTGCTGCACACACCAGTACCTATAATATCCAGTAGCACATCCTCTTGAGTTGATGCATGCCTGTAGTCGTCGTGGCACACTATCCATAAGTTCACCAAGGCAATTTTGGTCCAGGAATGTTCAATAGGGTTCGTGTCTGGAGAATATGTGGCCACTCTAGTCGAGCGATGTCGTTATCCTGAAGGAATTCATTCACAAGATGTGCACGATGGGTGCGCGAATTATCGTCCTTGAAGACGAATGCCTCGCCATGCGCCGTCGATCTAGTAGCACGACCGGTCGGAGGATGGCATTCACGTAACGTACAGCCGTTATGGCGCCTTCCACGACCACCATCAGCGCGCGTCGGACCAACATACTGTCAAACCAAAACAGCAGGGAACCTCCACCTTGCTGCGCTCGCAGGACAGTGTGTCTAAGGCGTTCAGCCTGACTGGGTTGCCTCCAAACACGTCTCCGACGAGTCTGGTTGAAGGTATATGCGACACTCATCGGAGAAGAGAACATAATGCCAATCCTGAGCTGTCCATTCGGCATGTTGTTGTACCCATCTGTATAGCGCTGCATGGTGTGTTGGTTGCAACATGATGGCGTTGCTATCAGGGTTCCTCAGAGCCATAATCCGTACGTAGCTTTCATCCACTGCAGTAGTAGCCCTTGGGCGACCTAAGCGAGGCATGTCATCAACAGTTCCTGTCTCTCTGTATCTCCTCCATGTCCGAAGAACATCACTTTGGTTCACTCCGAGACGCCTGGACACTTACCTTGTTGAGAGTCCTTCCTGGCACGAAGCAACAATGCGGACGCGATCGAACTGGGGTATTGACCTCCTAGGCATGATTTAACTACAGACAATACGAGCCGCGTACGTCCTTCCTGGTGGAATGACTGCAACTGATCAGCTGTCGGACATCCTCCGTCTATTAGGCGCTGCTCATACATGGTTGTTTACATCTTCGGGTGGGATCAGTGGCATCTCTGAACAGTCAAAGGGACTGTGTCAGTGTTACAATATCCACAGTCAACGTCCATCTTCAGGACTTCTGGGAACCAGGGTGATGCAAAACTTTTTTTGATGCGTGTTGTATCAGTGAGCGTGCCGTCAATGTGTAGAATGGGGAAGGCGCCCGGTCTGAGTTTGATCGAGGGCAGATTGTGATGGCCCAGAGGCTTGGCACGAGCATTTCGGTAACTACAAGACTTGGGTGATTGACGAGAGCTGTGGTGAGTGTTCAGCACGCGGCGAAACTAAGATGAAACCACGTCCAGACGGCGTGGGCTCGGGAGACCACCCCTCCTTACAGATGTTGGCCGGACTGGTAAAAGAGGACAATGGCGAAAGTAACATCAGACTTTATTGCTGGGCAGATTATAAGTGTGTCTCAATACACAGTGCTCCGAACACTCCTAACGATGGGTTCCCCACAGCTGACACCCTTGCACGTGCCAAGGTTTTCACCTAGACATCGGCAACTACGACTGAAATGGGCACGGGACCATCTTCACTGGACGTTTGTGTAGTGGCAGAGCGTTACATGGTCTGATGAATCCACATATCTCCTTCATCATGACGATGAGAGGACGCAGAACAGTCGCCTTCCAGGGAACAGCTCCTTGACACTTGTACTGTGGGACAGAGAAAGGCTAACGTCGCCTCCATTATGTTCTGGGGAACATTCACGAAGGAGTACATGGGCCCAGTGGAGCTCGTGCAAGGCATCATGACAGCCAAGGAGTGTCGTAAAACCATTTCAGAACACGTAAACCCCTTCATGATGACCATGTTTTCTAGTGGTAGTGGCATTTTTCAACACGATAATGCGCCATGTCGCAAGGCCGGGAATGTGATGGAGTGATTAGAGGAAAACAGTAGCCATTTCCGGTTCATGTGCTGGCCCCCCAACTCGCCTGATCTGAACCCGATAAAAAACATCTGGAATGTGATTGAATGTGGCATCAGAGCTCATCTCCTCCTCCCCGGAGTTTACGGGAATTACTTGAGTTGTGTGCGTAGATGAGGTGACAGCTTTCTCCAGCGACCTACCAAGGCCTCACTGCTTCCATGCCACGACGCGTCGCCGCTGTTATCCGTGCCATAGGTGGACATACCGGCCATTAGATAGGTGGTCATATTGTTCTGCCTGATCAGTGTCAGTTGAGGGACGACACAAATTGAGAAAACAATATCACATCATATTGTGTGAGACATGGTTAATATGGGACATCATACTTGGCTGTGGTTGAACACAGTTGACGTCAGCTCCGGAAACGATAGACCATACTTCCTAGAAATATATGATTACAGCCTAATGTCACCTTCATCTAATACCGCATTAGGTTGTACCTCTCTTCTTCTCCAATCACTACACCCCAATGGCCTACACCGAGTTGAATAGGATTAGGTAAACTGTACATTCCGTAGACCAACAGTCTGAACATCCTCGATAATGTAAAACATGTCAAGAAAGAAAAAGTATTTATCCATATTCACAAAGGAAGTGATAGATTTACGTGAAACGGTCCCTAAACATGTGAAAAAATAAGAATAAAATACAATTTTTTTTCATTTTATAAGAATACCAGATTCAATGTATCCCCGCTAAGGTGCATAATTTATTTCCAAGATATACTGCATTGAGCATTATGTGTTCTATTCAGTAATAAGTTCGTCGAATTGTTCTGCTTATAAATTCCCCAGTGGAGTAGATGGAAGAGAGCGGCAATAAGTCCTTAGCTAGCACAAATTTTTTTCTTTATTAGTAGTAAGTTGTTCGTGGTTGGAGGACAGCTATTGAAAAATTTTTGTTCAAGAATAACAAACCAAAGAAAGTGACTAAGTCCTTATGAAGATTATTCTTATTCCTGGTATTAATACCGTAAAATGAGCTGTTGATTTGGAAGAGATAGGTGTCACTTACGACAAATTTCACAATGGATTCAATATAACCAGCTGTTTACAATTGTCTCCTGGAAGACTTTCCTGAATTCGCGCCCAAAATGATTCGTATTAACTCATAACTAAAATAATTCTCAAGTTACGGTAAATACACTTACCCCTCAGCGTAGGCCTGACTTCCAAATGAGGCAGACACTTTGCCACTGTACCGAAGTCGATTCTAGCGTTCGATGACGCCGAGGAACCATCCTGGAGGGAGCTGAATCATTCAGCTTCAGTGTCCGTTGGCAATGCTCCGATCTTGTAAGCCGCACAAAGCTGCAGACAGCAATTGGTCAGATGCACACATTTTTTAATCTGTGTACCTTTAGGCTCACTGTGTTCTGCCCGGCTTCAACAGTTCCCATTCATATTCCTACCCACAATGCCAAATCTCAGATGATCTGGACTCGGGTTAAAAAAATGGCTCTGAGCACTATGGGACTTAACTTATGAGGTCATCAGTCCCCTAGAACTTAGAACTACTTGAACCTAACTAACCTAAGGACATCACACACTTCCATGCCCGACGCAGGATTCGAACCTGCAACTGACAAGGATGATTACGTGACCTCCTATTGCACATTTACGCTGCCAAGGATGATCTTTACCGTAACTGGATCTGCTACCAATTTGGTTGCATCGTGGCCATTGCTGACAGGCATGTGGCACTTGGTTCTGCTTCTCCCACCTTAAATAACATGGCCTGACTCCACAGCCGTCGGCCCTGACGAAGCCCAGACGAATTATCCCTCTTCTACGCTCCTACTCAGAGTAACCTATTCAGTGCATTCGGTAGCAGCCCCCAATTACGGCACTCTCTAAGTTCTATGCCCTGCGGCCACTTATTCAGTATATTCGATGTGACGTACATCAGATCCCGGTGCTCAGCACCACCCCCTGTTAAGGGGACCCCTAAACTTTGAGCCGCAGGGCTGTTGGCTGGAGTCACCTAGTCAATATATCCAGTAATAGTCCTCTCTTACGGGAGGAGAGGGGAGGGCGGGGGAGGGAGTGGGCAGATTCAGAGCCATAGGGCCGTGGTATGGAGTCACCTTTTCAAAATATTCAGAGACAGAACCCTATCACGAGCCTGCCCTCTGCTTAGCATCACTAGGTGTAGCGTCTTGTCTCCCCTGCTATCGGCTTATAGGTTGCTCCAAAGGCTGGGGTCTTACAGCCACAAGGTGAGTCACACAGGGTTAGGAACCGTCTTGAGAACCAGAGACTGTCAGCACACCGACTGTTGTTGCGATCTCCCATGAAGCGAAAGTAGAGAGATGGTCTCTGACTGTGGTGTCCCCAAATACAACACTGGAGGCGCCAGGTCATCTTTTCAGATGTCCCGCTTCTGAGTACAGCATCGCAATGGACGTATCCATGCGAGGAGGCTTCACAGCCAACAAGCGTCACATTGCTTTCCTTATCGTCATACTTGTCCATTTCGTGGCTTGATGCGATTCAACACGCAGCACAATTAGACCTAGCTTACACATAAGACAACTTGAACAACAGCCTTTATGTTCCCAAAGTCATTTTTAAAGAAGATAAGGCAACACTGCAGGTTGCCTATATTGTCTTTAACTACCTGGCTATAGAGAGTATACGGCCACGAGTTTGGAAAAGACAGCACGTCACCTGTCTCCAATCACTACGACTGATCAACAAAGGCGTCCACCTCAAGCAGGTCGAAATGGTGTGAGGGGTCCACTTGTACGTGGTGCCCGATTTTGTAACATGTTTCATGAAAAATTACATGAAATGGTTATCACCTGTAGGAGAGACTGTATCTTTGACAACACTGAACCAAAGAAGTTACCTGAGTGGCAGAATCGATTTAAGTTGGGGCGCTCGGAGGGCAGTAGCAGTTGCCATTGCACCCTGTTAAAGGTAGAATGGTAGTGGTTAGCTGTGAGAATTTAGCTGTTGGCCTATGGACGCAGCATAATAGTTCTGTAAGGTAACGAAATTTTGTATACACTCCTGGAAATGGAAAAAAGAACACATTGACACCGGTGTGTCAGACCCACCATACTTGCTCCGGACACTGCGAGAGGGCTGTACAAGCAATGATCACACGCACGGCACAGCGGACACACCAGGAACCGCGGTGTTGGCCGTCGAATGGCGCTAGCTGCGCAGCATTTGTGCACCGCCGCCGTCAGTGTCACCCAGTTTGCCGTGGCATACGGAGCTCCATCGCAGTCTTTAACACTGGTAGCATGCCCCGACAGCGTGGACGTGAACCGTATGTGCAGTTGACGGACTTTGAGCGAGGGCGTATAGTGGGCATGCGGGAGGCCGGGTGGACGTACCGCTGAATTGCTCAACACGTGGGGCGTGAGGTCTCCACAGTACATCGATGTTGTCGCCAGTGGTCGGCGGACGGTGCACGTGCCCATCGACCTGGGACCGGACCGCAGCGACGCACGGATGCACTCCAAGACCGTAGGATCCTACGCAGTGCCGTAGGGGACCGCACCGCCACTTCTCAGCAAATTAGGGACACTGTTGCTCCTGGGGTATCGGCGAGGACCATTCTCAACCGTCTCCATGAAGCTGGGCTACGGTCCCGCACACCGTTAGGCCGTCTTCCGCTCACGCCCCAACATCGTGCAGCCCGCCTCCAGTGGTGTCGCGACAGGCGTGAATGGAGGGACGAATGGAGACATGTCGTCTTCAGCGACGAGAGTCGCTTCTGCCTCGGTGCCAATGATGGTCGTATGCGTGTTTGGCGCCGTGCAGGTGAGCGCCACAATCAGGACTGCATACGACCGAGGCACACAGAGCCAACACCCGGCATCATGGTGTGGGGAGCGATCTCCTACACTGGCCGTACACCTCTGGGGATCGTCGAGTGGACACTGAATAGTGCACGGTACATCCAAACCGTCATCGAACCCATCGTTCTACCATTCCTAGACCGGCAAGGGAACTTGCTGTTCCAACAGGACAATGCACGTCCGCATATATCCCATGCCACCCAACGTGCTCTAGAAGGTGTAAGTCAACTACCCTGGCCAGCAAGATCTCCGGATTTGTCCCCCATTGAGCATGTTTGGGACTGGATGAAGCGTCGTCTCACGCGGTCTGCACGTCCAGCACGAACGCTGGTCCAACTGAGGCGCCAGGTGGAAATGGCATGGCAAGCCGTTCCAGAGGACTACATCCAGCATCTCTACGATCGTCTCCATGGGAGAATAGCAGCCTGCATTGCTGCGAAAGGTGGATATACACTGTACTAGTGCCGACATTGTGCATGCTCTGTTGCCTGTGTCTATGTGCCTGTGGTTCTGTCAGTGTGATCATGTGATGCATCTGACCCCAGGAATGTGTCAACAAAGTTTCCCCTTCCTGGGACAATGAATTCACGGTGTTCTTATTTCTATTTCCAGGAGTGTATTTTCCCTCTCTACAAATTCTTCCGAACGCCGACCAACCATATTTTAGTGTTTTGTCGTCCAGCGCTGAAAGTTTGAGAGGAAAAACCCTGTAAGTAGACTGTTTAGCTTTTTGTATTGGTAACGCCACATAGCGCTCTGTATGAAAAATCACTGGCTGTGCTGTGTGCAGTCAGTGGCTGGTTGGCATTGTTGTAATACTCGCCATTGTAGTGCTGGGCAGCTGGATGTTAACAGCGCGTAGCGTTATGCAGTTGGAGCTGAGCCGCCAGCGGTGGTGGACGTGGGGAGAGAGATGGCGGAGTTTTGAAATTTGTAAGACTGGATGTCATGAACTGCTATATATATTGTGACTATTAAGGTAAATACATTGTTTGTTCTCTATTAAAATCTTTCATTTGCTAACTATGCCTATCAGTAGTTTGAATGTTTTATTTAGCTGGCAGTAGTGGCGCTCACTGAATTACAGCAGCTTGAGTAACGAAGATTTTTGTAAGGTAAGTGATTTGTGAAACGTATAGGTTAATGCTAGTCAGGGCCATTCTTTCGTAGGGATTTTTGGAAGTCAGATTGCGTTGCGCTAAAATATTGTGTGTCAGTTTAAGCACAGTCGTGTATAATTTTTCAAAGGGGACGTTTCAACCCATACTCGTACAACGGTACGCTTCTTAGCAAAAATACTTGGAAATAACCCAGCGTGCGTGGTTTCCGAGATGCTGATTCTTCGTACATCTCACCTGCGTCCTAGATTTTCAGCTTTTCCGAAGTGGAATCCTTCCGGTTCGGCTAGAATGCCGGCCAGCCGCGACTCTAGTGTGCTCCAGCGCTTAGGTGCTATGGCGTCCGTCTTGCTATTTCCTGTGTTTAAGCAGGACAGGACACGTGTGTGGGCCTTCCACCCAGGACTTTAGTTCCGTCGGTCATTTCATTTCCACTGGTGTTCCAACGTATACTAGTATAGGCAATCATTCATTACACCGTTTTTATAATCACTCCATCACCTTTCCTGCATTAAGCGTTAACAATTATTTACGACACGTACGTGACAATGTCAGAGTCCTTTATATATTCATATATACGATGTACAGCCTGTCACATGATACCTAAATGTGTTTGTAGACCACGACAAAGTATGTGGATGAGTGCTTGTAAGGTGCGAAATTATAGTCACTTTACAAGTATCTTGCATCAAATTTAATGTATAGGTTGATTAGGTAAATCCGATTTGTAATATTTTGTATATTTTGTAAACACGATACAGTGAAGTTAAATTTTGGAATTTATTTTGTCAAACGATGTCAGACCTTTTGTCATGTAACAATCAAATAATTTTTATTATGACAGTAAAGTGAGAATTATAGGTTTAGAAGTTCACTGATTTTGAAGTTAATATAAAATGAAACTTCGTGGCAGATTAAAACTGTGTACCCGACCGAGACTCGAACTAGGGACCTTTGCCTTTCGCGGACAAGTGCTGTATCATATGAGCTACCGAAGCACGACTCACGCACGGTACTCACAACTTTACTTCTGCCAGTATCTCGTCTCCTACCTTCCAAACTTTACAAAAGCCCTCCTGCGAGCCTTGCAGAACTAGCACTCCTGAAAGAAAGGATACTGCGGAGACATGGCTTAGCCACAGGCTGGGGGATGTTTCCAGAATGAGATTTTCACTCTGCAGCGGAGTGTGCGCTGACATGAAACTTCCTGGAAGATTAAAACTGTGTGCCCGAATCAGAAAGGTATTAATGACTGTAACAGCTTTAATGCGGGCAGCATTGCACAGCGCTGAGCCAATATCCAAAATTATCACTGAACATTTGCAAGGTTATTCATTTATCAACCAATCTACTGACATTATTTGTATGACACTATTTTACGGCCGGCATTGTACTTCGCTGAGCCAAGATGGAATATTTTGTATGCCTACTGTGGAGAGAACCGACTACCAAGATTACATCCGTTGCGACTCGAGAGCTAGGAAAATTGTATTTCATTGTTTATTTGCATAGGGAATTTTGTCAGTTTATTGCACAGGGCCAAGGAACTCGGTGCTCACGAGACTGAGTAAATTTCAGAGGGACTGATTTCATTATAGGCATAACATACTGGTTTTCCAGATTAAGTTGTTCGATTTTACTTTGGATTACAGTAAAACTGATTAAGTACACCAGTTGCTCAACAACACATTACACAGTACATATGCGTAAGACAAACATTACGCATTCTATATCCATTAACAAACACAAATGATATAATTTTAAAGAACGTTACAATGGTGCACACATATTGTTATCCAAGGCAAGTTCAAAGCGATGGTCGACCGTGTTAGGGATGCATTGCTTCTGAAATTAGGCGATCGAAACAAACTACGTTCACTGACAACACTTGAGCAGCGCTATTGAAGTAAAGTGCCAGATTTTTTAGTAAGTAAATAAACGGCCTTGTTGAAGATCGTGGAGGAGCCTACAGAGGTTCATGCCACTCACCTGCCCTTGAGGGGCAAACTACCCTTAAAAGGTGCAAGAATCAGCAAAGATCAATGGCATGAGGATGCAGAAGGCAATAGAAACCACTGGGTCAGACACACATAAAATACGAATAAGTGTCATTATGACACGGTTTAGTCCCCCATTCGGATCTCCGGGAGGGACTAACAAGGGGCAGGTGAGCTTGAGAAAAGATGGAGTAACGAACGAAAAGGTAACATTCTACGAGTTGGGGCGTGGAATGTCAGAAGGTTGAACATTGCAGGGGAAGCTAGAATGTCTGAAAATGGGGATGCAAAGGGTCAATCTAGATATAGCGGGGGATCAGTGAAGTGAAATGGAAAGGTAAGGATTTCTGGGTAGACGAATATGAAGAGCAGCAGAAAACAGTACAACGGGAGTAGAGTTCGTTATGAGTATGAGGATAGGGCAGAGAGTGAGCTACAGTGAACAGTTTATTGGTAGAATTTTGTTCTCATCTGAACCGACAACAAACCAATGACGACAACAATAGTTCAGGTATACATGCCGAGATCTAAAGTAGAAGAGGAAGAGATAGAGAAAGTATGCGAGGATACTAAACATATATTTCATTGCGCAAAGGAAGGAGAAAATTTAATAATGGCGGGGGCGTTGGAACGCTATTGCAGGGGAAGGAGTGGAAGAAAGGGTCACTGGGAAATATGGTCTTGGCAGTAGGAATGAGACAGGAGGAAGACTAACTGAGTTCAATTTTAACAAGTAATACTAAATATTCTGTTCAAGTATCGGAAGCGAAGGGAGTGTACTTGGAAAGGGCCAAGAGACACGAGGAGATTCCAACTGTATTATATCATGGTCAGACGGAGATCGCGAAATCAAATACCCGTAAGTAAGGCATACTCGGGAGCAGATACAGACTCAAATACAAATTAATAATAATGAAAAGTAGACTGAAGTCCAAGAGAATCGAATGAAAGAATCTGTATGGTAGGAAGTGAAGAGGGACTAGACGCTTTTAAAGTTCGCAAAAGGTTTGGATACTGCGATAACGAATAACACAGCGTGCAGTTTAGTCTGAAGTGTTGCTTTTTTGAATAATTAATAGAATATCACCCAATCTCTTAATTAAGGCTAAAACACATTAAGAATAAATTTTATGTGTGTAAAATCTGTAAAGTAAGGAGAAAAGGTCACGATTTAATGTAAGTAACATATTTTCTTGCTGTTCCGATAAAAATGTTCCAGAGAAATGTTTATGTATCTAAACTGTAAAGTAAGTTGAAGGCATTCGCCGTAATTTGTTTTTGGATTATTTAAAAGCAGGAGCTGTGAGCTCTCCATCGTTTATTTTCGATGGTTGTTTCAAAAATGTAAGAGTCGCTCAATAACTTTTGGTTAAATAGTTACGTTAATTCAATTACAATAACCGTGTTTAATCTACTTTCCTTTTTCATTAATTCCACATATTAAACTATTATGCTGCATTTTAGAACTTTTGCACATAGCAGCGAAGGAGAGTTGTGGACGAATTGTTTAGTGGCCACAGCCGAACGCTGTTAGTGTTCAATCGGCTATTATTTTATCAAACTTTTATTTCAGCGTCCCTGAGACCTCTTTTACCGATCGTTCTATCAATAACGCGTAATTTTCAGATTAGTCACTGATCTCTAAACAGTGCCGTCGGTCATCGTTCTCGTCGGTCTGATGGGAATCTGCTGCTCGTTGGCGGAATATATAATTTCGTTACCCACAATTAAAAATTTTCTATGCACCATTTTACCATTTCTGAAGCTTTGCCACCAGCAAAAACGATAAATATAATATTATTTTTTTATAAACACTAGTAATATTATAAATTGAAGAGAGGAGGACAACTCTAAAAAAGGCAATCAATGACGTTCGGTAGTCGAACGTAGGTCCTGGGAAGGTAACTTAGAAGAAACTTTGGGTAACAGATGAAGCACTTCAATTAATAGACGAAGGAAGGTAATAAGAAAATTCTCAGGGAAAGGCAAGAATACAACAAAATAAATCAATTAGGAATGAAATCAATAGAAAGTGCCGGCAATCCAAGGCGAAATGACTGCAGAAAAACTGTGAAGAAATAGAAAAAGATATGATCCACGAAAGTACCGACTCAGCATAAGGAAAAATTGAAACACAGTTTGGTAAGCAAGAGCAAGAGGTGCAACGTTAAGGTTGCAATGGGAATTACACTGTAAAAACAGATGAATTAGCAGGTTTGTTTAAAGGGTTGCTTTATTGAAGGCCACTGTGATGGGGAGAAATTGTCTGATGACGTGATAGAAGAAGAGACTGGAAACGAGTTAAAAAACATAGGGGGTCCAGTACTAGAGAAAGAGTTTTGGAAGACTTAAGTTCTACTAGTTCTACTAACGCTGAAGGGATAGGTAACATTCCATCGGTATTTCTAAAATCATTGGGGAAAGTGAAAACCAGAATTGGTATTCAAGATGATGTTTAGAATCTATGAGCGAGGCGACAGATCATCTGTCCTTCGGAAAAACATCATCCACACAGCTTCGAAGATAGCAAGAACCGATAAATGTGAGAACTACTGCACAGTCATTTTAATAGCTCATGCATCCAAGGTGCTGCAAAGAATAACACACAGAAGAATGTGAAAGAAAACTGAACGGCTGCTAGATAATAAGTAAATGTCGTGTGACTAGGGCCTCCCGTCAGGTAGACCGTTCGCCGGTTCGATTTGACGCCACTTTAGTGACTTGTGCGTCGATGATCATTTTGGCTTTAGGAAAGGTAAAAACACCAGAGGGGCAGTTCTGACGCTACGGTTTGGAATGGAAGCAAGACTGAAGAAAACCCAAGACACATTCATGGGATTTGTGGAACTGGAAAAAGCTTTCAGCAATGTAAAATGTTGCAAGATGTTCGAAATTCTATGAAAAAGAGGGATAAACTATAGGAAAAGACGGGTAGTACGCAATATGTACAAGAACCAAGAGGGAAGAACAGGATTATAAGACCAAGAACGAAATGTACGGGTTAAAAAGGGTGTCAGACGGGGAATCACTCTTTCGCCTCCACTGTTCAATCCATACATCGATGAAACAATGACAAAAGAAAAGAAATATTCGAGAGTGGGCTTTAAATTCAGGGTGAAAGGACATAAACGATAAAATTCGACACTGCTACCCTCAGTGAAGGTAAAGAAGAATTACAGTATCAGTTTAATGGAATGAAAACTGTAATGAGTACAGAATATGAATTGAGAGTAAAACGAAGAAAGACGAAAGTAATGAGTAACAGCTGAAATGAAAATAGCGAGAAACTTAAAAATTAGTGATCACGAAGTAGGCGAAGTTAATTAATTCTCCTACTTTGGCAGCAAAATATCCAGGACGGGTGAAGCACGGGAAACATATAAAGTCGTCTGGCACGGTCAGACAGGCATTCCTGGGCAAGAGAAGTTTGCAGTTTCAGACATCGGTCTTAACATGAGAAAGAAATCTCTGAGAATGTATGTTTGTAGCACAGCATTGTATGGTAGTGAATCACGGGCTGTGAAAAACCCGAAGCAGAAGAAAATCGAAATATTTGCGATGTAGTGCTACAGAGGAACTTTGAAATTTAGGTGGACTGATACGGTAAGAATTGAGGAGGTTCTCTGCAGAATTGGTGAAGAAAGGAAGATATGAAAAACATTAACAAGAAAATGGAACAAGATGATAGGACGTGTTAAGACAGTGGAGAACATCTTCCATGGTGCTACGGGAAGTTGTTGAGGGTAAAGCCGATGGGGAAAGAGAGTGACTGAGATACCAACAAATAATTGAGGACATAAGCTGCAAATGCTACTCTGAGATGAAAAGGTTGGCACAGGAGAGAAACTCGTGATGGGTCGCAGCACAAACTAATCAACACAGTGCATAACAGTTTCTCGGATTACTTACCGCGTCAAATTCGGGAATTTTATCCGAATTTGACGCGGGAAGGCAACCGAGAACTTTTCAAGCAAGGATCCCTTCGCGAAAAGCTTCTTAGCCATATCAGACAGAAGACTGATGACTCAAAAAAAAAAAAAAATAATAATAATAATGAGCCAGAATGTTGATTCCAAAGGACGAGCACTAATTAATGCAAACATAAGTTGGAAAGAAACAGCGATAAACCACATTATACAGTCATATCGTAGATACATAATTTATCTTATTTTTAAATTATTCACAAAAATAGTAATTTAAATTAATTAACTACAGTAAGAAACCCAAAACTATGTGACCTTGCAAAAAAACTATAAAATACTCTTCCAGATTAATATACAATAATCGTGTCAGCAATAAGTTTGCATTCATCAAAAGACCTGCGCACAACGAACGAGAGATTGTATCCAAGATTTCCAAGCAATGTTAAGTGAAACTGAGATATAACATGTAGAGGACCTAGTTTTGTAGTGTGTTAGAGGTATAGCTTGAATAGCAGGATGCAAATTAAATGCATTTTTGTGATTTTCCTCACCGACAGATTGACAGGACGCGGGCATATTTGTTGCAGAGATCAGAACTGAGCCGGCCGAGGTGGCCGAGCGGTTCTAGGCGCTACAGTCTGGAACAGCGCGACTGCTACGGTAGCAGGTTCGAATCCTGCCTCGGGCATGGATGTGTGTGATATCCTTAGGTTAGTTAGGTTTAAGTAGTTCTAAGTTCTAGGGGACTGATGACCTTAGAAGTTAAGTCCCATAGTGCTCAGAGCCATTTGAACATTTGAAAAATCAGAACTGAGCTCCGTACATTAGCTTTAAACTCAGCAGCGAGTTCTATGACATCATCTCCGAAATCGTCTCCGTGTGCCCGAATACTGGAGTCGTGAGTCTGTGCCCACTTGTCAGCCGGTTGTGTTTTCTGGTACAAGTGGACTCGACTCGGTCACAAATGAGAGCTTGTACATGAGTCCGCAAGTGAAATTGACGAGTTTCGTTATTTCCGCCACATACGCAACCGTTTTGAAAGAAGTTTCCGCCATTAGACTGTAAGTTACTGTTTATTTACTTCACATAATCATGAAAGCTTTTGACAATGTTGACTGGAATACTCTCTTTCAAATTCTAAAGGTGGCAGGGGTAAAATACAGGGAGAGAAAGGCTATTTACAATTTGTACAGAAACTAGATGGCAGTTATAAGAGTCGAGGGACATGAAAGGGAAGCAGTGGTTGAGAAGGGAGTAAGACAGGGTTGCAGCCTCTCCCCGATGTTATTCAATCTGTATATTGAGCAAGCAGTAAAGGAAACAAAAGAAAAATTCGGAGTAGGTATTAAAATCCACGGAGAAGAAATAAAAACTATGAGGTTCGCCGATGACGTTGTAATTCTGTCAGAGACAGCAAAGGACTTGGAAGAGCAGTTGAACGGAATGGACAGTGTTTTGAAAGGAGGATATAAGATGAACATCAACAAAATCAAAACGAGAATAATGGAATGTAGTCGAATTAAGTCGGGTGATGCTGAGGGAATTAGATTAGGAAATGAGACACTTAAAGTAGTAAAGGAGGTTTGCTATTTGGGGAGCAAAATAACTGATGATGGTCGAAGTAGAGAGGATATAAAATGTAGACTGGCAATGGCAAGGAAAGCGTTTCTGAAGAAGAGAAATTTGTTAACATCCAGTACAGATTTATGTGTCAGAAAGTCGTTTCTGAAAGTACTTGTAAGGAGTGTAGCCATGTATGGAAGTGAAACAAAGACGATAAACAGTTTGGACAAGATGATAATAGAAGCTTTGGATATGTGGTGCTGCAGAAGGTTGTTGAAGATTAGATGGGTAGATCACATAACTAATGAGGAGCTACTGAATAGAATTGGGGAGAAGAGAAGTTTGTGGCACAACTTGACTAGAAGTAGGGATCGGTTGGTAGGACATGTTCTGAGGCATCAAGGGATCACCAATTTAGTACTGGAGGGCAACATGGAGCGTAAAAATCGTAGAGGGAGACCAAGAGATGAATACACTAAGCAGATTCAGAAGGATGTAGGTTGCAGTAGGTACTGGGAGATGAAGAAGCTTGCCCAGGATAGAGTAGCATGGAGAGCTGCATCAAACCACAGGACTGAAGACAACAACAACAACAATCATGATTTCCGCTTTGTAGAATATTGTCAAGTACAAGTTGAGATGCAACAGCCGACCTGGCCTAAATAACAGATGAAAGTGATATACCAATGTAGCGCATGCCAAACCTTTTGGGTCAAGTTGAAAGTGTGGTAGCTCGTCCACAAGCGTTTTTAACCGATCAGCCAGAACATTATAAGTACCCACCTAACAGCCGTTGTGTCCACCTTTGACACGGACAACAGCGGCGAGGTGGTGTGACATGGAAGCAACAGCAACGAGGCCTTGTCAGGTCTCTGGAGTGAGATGGCACAACATCTGCACACGCAAGTCACTTAATATCCGTAAATTGCGGGGATAGACCCGATGAGCTCTGACGCCACGTTCAATCACTTCCCAGATGTGTTCGATCGGGTTCAGATCTGTTGAGCTAGGGGTCAGCATATCAATTGGAGCTCGCCCCTGTGTTCCTCTAACCACTCCATCATACCAGTATAATTATATCTCGATTTAGTTTTATATTGAAGTTTGTCTGCAACTGTCACCGAAATCACTGTTCAGGCGTCTTCGTCTTGTTCATTTAAGGGTTCAGTTATCGGAGTCTGTATGACGTCCTTGCCTATCTCAGTCCATCGCTAGGGAGTCTCGCGAATTTCGTCTTTCTATGTTACGTCCACGTTTATTTCCTGTGTGGCTTAATTCTAATACAACTATCCGTCTTTATCTGTTCTGAATGCCTAAAGGACATCTTCAGTTTATCATTCTTCCCACGCCTGCAACAGTCTCGTATGCTTCACAGCGGTGTATGACTGGTTGTATCCTTCAGGCGTACCACAGAGTGCAACTAAAGATATGGTGTAGTATTCCGCTCGATTCAGATGTTCCTTATCGTCATTTCATTCAACTGAACCATGTTTCCTCTCGGAGTGTTCTCTTCATGTCAGTTCTTACAATTAGCTAGAACACAAAATGTTTTAAGTTATCTGTGGAAAATTGGTCTTCAGAAAAACGAAAGTTTTTCTATCCTGTTTTCAGAGCCAACAGGCTGCTGGTTCTTTCAAGTTAGATGAGTCGTTGATAAACGGTGAAAGGCCGTCAGTTGTTTCATAAAGAGAAAATTTCCTGTAGATGTGGATCCATAGGTAAATGCATTATCAATAACATCGGAAGATTACAAAAAAATAGTTCAAATCGCGCTAAGCACTGAGGTCATCAGTCCCCTAGAACTTAGAACTACTTAAACCTAACTAACCTAAGGACATCACACACATCCATGCCCGCGGCAGGTTTCGAGCCTGCGACCGTAGCGGTCTCGCGGTTCCAGACTGAAGTGCCTAGAACCTCTCGGCCACAGCTGCCGGCTCGTCCCCTAATGACCGAATGGGATTTTCCTGTGGTGCTCGTTAGGTAAAGAATGTGAGCTATTCCACTTGAAAAAAACTGAAAATAGAGTAATATCCGGTAAAATTGGTGGGTCAGAAATGGAATTATTCATTTTATTCAATAATCTAAGAGCTACAGTGGGCTCGTTGGACTGTATACAAAACACATTCTTCCCTCCTCTGCTTAGTGCTTCCACCAAAGACGTTAAGAACTTCCTATGCTCTTTCTATCCCAGCACTATACTCACATAGAGCATTTTCTTGTCATCAGTCATTAAAAGTACATGCTCTAAAATTCGTGAGGCATTTCGTAAATTTTTTGAAGATAATTCTCACATATAAATATGTTACCCAATGTGACATATTCTAAATCATATTTTACTGCCTAAACGTTGTGGAAAATATGAGTGGCTCCCCAAGTGCTAACCTACAAGAGCATAGTTCGATTTGTTATATCTTGAATTGTCTTCGGAGATACTTTTTCGCATATCGCCTCATCGATAACGGAGTTACTGGCAAATTTGGGTTTAACACTATAATATAATAGACATCCCAGAGAGCATTTTAAGCAAAGAAAAATTAACTTCTTGAAATTTTCCAAGAGGATTAGCCCCTTAAACTTTCCTGCGCCAATCCACTGTTTACTATCTATATTATTTTTACAATAAAGTTGTATAAATTTTAGATTAATTTGTGAACCTATTTTTTACGTCTTTGCGCATATATTTTCCTAGAATGAGTGTGATTCGTCGGGCTGAATTATAAGGGTTGTTCTCGAAGTGAACAATGACTGCACACCACTCCCGGTAGCTAGTTAGCTCCTTCACCCATTTGTTGCCAAAACAAGAGACTTGGAATGTTGTTGGCAAAGGTGTTTTTGATTTACTATATTGTACGGTCTTTTGCATTAGCACGAACACAGCAAGAACTTCAGACTTAAGTGAGAAACTTTTGGACTTCTTTCTTACAGCTGTGTCTTGGCACTAAGTGATTTTCACTTATTCCCGAAACTGAAATAATTTTTGGGTGGAAAACACACCTCGAACAAGCACTGACATCCTGGCTCAAATCTTTGGTGGTTGAGGCGTACTACGAGGGAAGTGGGATGTTAGCCCCCCCGCGTTACAATAATTGCCTTAACAGCTACTGTGACAACATTGTGCTACGGTCGCAGTTTCGAATCCTGCCTTGGGCATGGATGTGTGTGACGTCCTTAGGTTGGTTAGGTTTAAGCAGTTTTAAGTCCTAGAGGACCGATGATCTACATGTTAAGTCTCATAGTGCTTAGAGCCATTTGAACCATTTTTGGCAACATTTAAAAATAGAGTAAGGTATTGTAACTCTGTACAAAAAGTTTTACGTTCATGTCTTTCAGTTTCATTTAGTTGTGCAAAAACGTTCTTCACTTTCTGGATGACCATCGTATTCCTCGCCGCAGTTTTCAGTCGAAGAAAACTGGACGGGTTAAGGAGCAGTCTTCCACCCCATCTCCAGAAAAGAAATTTTCACGGAATTATAAGAAAATCAAATAAACGCAAACTCACGAAAATATTTGACTCAATTCTCTTACAGGAAAAGCTGTACCTGCGAAACACTTATTTTCAGCATTCCTGTCGCTACGAATGTAATACGTTTTCTTAAGACAGACTGAAATTTATTCACGAAGCATACTGGAAAACAGGTTCTTAACAACTGTAAAGTGACTGTCAGCAGAGTCACAATCCAAAAGAGTAATTCTCAGAAACTGAAGGTAAGAAGCATAGCTTCCTTGATGGAAAACGGGTATGTAAGAAACTTTTACAGAAACTTTGACCATTAGAAATCGCCTGTTTAGCACCACTAAATTAAACACGCAGAAAATGAAAGGCTAACTCTTACTGAGAGGAGGGGCTGACATTTCATAAAACGTGCTGGACTTGTGCGGAAAGGTATAGAAAGCTTTCCGACTTACAGAAATCACTACTCACGCCACAGTAACCAAACAGAAAATATTTATCTCCTGAGTTATCTCCATACAAAATGTAGGAGCTATATACAGAAAAATACAAATAAGACCATGCTTTGGATATGAAGGAATGCCTTTATAGGCGTTTATGTAATTGCGAGTTCAAACTGTTATTTTATAAATTAGGGAGTGACACAATACGTTTGAGAGATTGGAAAATTTAATTAATTTCGAAACATATCCCTGAACGAAAATTAATCTTACTCTAGAGAATTAATCGCCTAAGTAAAATCCAGCAGAAAAGAACTGCTAAGAAAAGGGAAGTGTCGCTGGTGAAACAGAATTTAGCACGTGCGATCACTTTTGATCTACAGAAGACGTAGTCTTGAACAATGCTGAATACAAATCTAGTGAACCACAAGAGGCAGATTTGTACATGCAACTTAGGAATTCGTGTTTGCAACACGCGTCAAGTTCCATGCAAATGTGGTCTGAATATTTTTGCATCACATTGAGACGTGGAAACTGACTCGTGTCTGTTGGACTACGTTCAGTCCCTAACGCCGGACATTCAACACGTAATTTCCTGCAGCGAAAACTGAGGGCGGCGAAACGGAAATAATATAATGGCACGCTTTTGTCTTTGCACTGTTGCTAACACTTCGATCGAAACTGTAGATTACAAGTTTCAAGTATCAGAGCGCAGCTGTCGTAAAAACGACGCTAATTTTGCACACACTGAAGACGTACGAAAAATGAAACTCATATTTTATTTGTTCCCCAGGATTGGATGTAGCTAGATGTCAACACCAGGTCTGCTTTTCAAACTCTGAGATGTTGACAGAAGATTTCGTTTCAACGAAACCGATTGCAGACGACCTTATCTACGAGCAAAATTACCATCTTGAACTACAGGAAAGCGACAAAGTAATAATTTACAATGACAAAAGTGATGGTCTTTAGATACTATCCGAAATTCTTTGTCTTTAAAATCAAAGCTGTATATGGGCATTTCTGAAACGCTAACTGCAATCATAAGGATAAAATTTACCGATTTGTTTTTGATGGAATTATTTCAAACATATTAAGTTTATTTTGTTCTCTGACGCAGTCTTTCTTGTATATTATATAATAAACGTAGTATTTGATACTTGACATTAACACTGACTGTAAGATTATCCTTCAAATCCTTCAAAGCATTTTTCTCAAACACATAAAATGTTACTTGTACTTAAACAGTTTCAATTCTTCGGTTAAGGTGTTGAAATTACGACCACATGATTTATTGACTACGAAAGATTGTACTTTTTCCTTGACACACGTCTCCAATGTATCGGATATTCTATTCGTATGAAAGTTCCTTTCAGGGGATATTACGCTCTTTCCAAGGAATTATGTCACAGATATCAGAAGAAGGGCTTCATTCAATGTATAAAATGAAATGAGCATCAGTACCTTCAAGTCAATAAAGGATAATAAGAATCTATGCTGTTACAAATCATTACTCATATTTAGCGTCACCCGGAATCTAATTTCTTCTTAAGCACTTCAAGGCTTAGGCAATATGCCTTCCTACTTAATTAACTCCACCTATTTCCCGGCGGTCCTACGTCTTTTCTTCCTCAGAGTTTGTACTGGTTTACAACGACTGGAATTCTGTCTTCATCCATCCGCTTGAGGTGTTGTCTCCATTCTTCCCGATATTCTTCTATCTCCTTACTTGAATGAAAAATTCCCAGTGCTGACCAGATTTTATCATTTTTTTATGTTGTCCCTCTTAAAAAAAACTCATATCTGCTGGCTCTGTTTTATTTTTATCTCTCGTCTCTCAATTCAGGATTCGTTACCATGAGAACAGCACATCCACTGCCATTGTTTTATACAGTTTCAATTTCGTGGCTTTTCTGACTGTATTTTTTAAAGTTTTGCTTAAAGTTCCACAAATATGTTGTAATTTTTGGTTTTCTTTTCTGTGATCTTGTCAGTCTCGAATATCCGGACACTTTGCTGAAAGTGACTTACAAGTTCGTGGCGCCCTCCATCGGTAATGCTGGAATTCAGTGTGGTGTTGGCCGCCCTTAGCCTTGATGATATCTTCCACTCTTGCGGGCATTCGTTCAGCCAGGTACTGGAAGGTTTCCTGGGGAATGCCAGCCCATTCTTCACGGAGTGCTGCACTGAGGAGAGGTATCGATGTCGGTCGGAGAGGCCTGGCACGAAGTCGGTGTTCCAAAACATCACAAAGGTGTTCTGTAGAATACAGGTTAGGACTCTGTGCAGGCCAGTCCATTACAGGGATGTTATTGTCGCGCAACCACTCAGCCACAGGCCGTGCAATATGAATAGGTGTTCGACCGTGTTCAAAGATGCAATCGCCATCCCCGAATTGCTCTTCAACGGTGGGAAGCAAGAAGGTGCATAAAACATCAATGTAGGTCTGTGCTTGATAGTGCCATGCAAAACAACTAGGAGTGGCTGTGGGGTTGTAGGCCCTACAGTCTGAAACCGAGGGACAGCTACGGTCGCAGGTCCGAATCCTGCCTCGGGCATGGACGGTTGTGATATCCGTAGGTTAGTTAGGTTTAATTAGTTCTAAGTTCTAGGCGACTGATGACCTCAGAAGTTAAGTCGCATAGTGCTCAGAGCCATTTGAACCATCCACTCCATGAAAAACACGACCACATCATAACACCACCGTTTCCGAATTTTACTGTTGGCACTACACACACTGGAAGATGACGTTCACCGGGCGTTCGCCATACCCACATCCTGCCATCGGATCGCCACATTATGGACAGTGATTCGTCACTCCACACAACGTTTTTCCACTGTTTAATCGTCCAACGTTTACGCTCCTTACACGAAGCGAGGAGTCGCTTGGCATTTGCAGGCGTGATGTATGGCTTATGAGCAGCCGAAATCCAAGCATGAAATCCAAGTTTTCTCACGATCATAGTACCTGCTGTGGATACATGTCTACCTATTACACATTACCACCCTCTTCAACTGTCGGCGGTCTCTGTCAGTCATCAGATAAGGTCGGCCCGTGCGCTTTTGTGAGGTACGTGTCCCTTCACGTTACCACTTCAGTATGACATCGGAAACAGTGGACCTAGGGATGTAGGAGTGCAGAAATCTCGCGTACAGACATATGACACAAGTGACACCCAATCACCTGACCACGTTCGAACTCCGTGAGTTCGGCGGAGCGCCCCATTCTGCTCTCTCACGATGTCTAATGACTACTGAGGTCGCTGATATTGAGTACCAGGCAGTAGGTGGCAGTACAATGCACCTAATGTGAAAAACGTATGCTTTTGTGGGTGTCCGGATACTTTTCATCGCATTGTGTATTTCACTGCCTAAAAAAAAAACTGAAACTGGAGACCTGCCCTGTTTTGGATACTAATGGTAGATCTAACTGTGAATTTTCTGTAGTGGGACATAACTTTTGCTTCAATAACAGTTATTGTAATTGCAATGTTTTCTTCCCATGTAATATGTACACAAAGTGTTGCAAGCCTACTCCCAGTTTGTGTGATATATTTACTTCATCTACATGCAGCATAACATTTATAGGGTAGTTCATTTTCAGCTTAAAGAATTTCCTTCTGCCAATGTCTTATGAGATTCTCAATATCGATATTAAAAACTGTCGGCGACATACCACATGCCTGTTTGACACCTTGATTATTATTATCTTATCCATTTATGCCCCCCATGAACCATGGACCTTGTCGTTGGTGGAGAGGCTTGCGTGCCTCAGCGATACAGATAGCCGTACCGTAGATACAACCACAACGGAGGGGTATCTGTTGAGAGGCCAGACAAACGTGTGGTTCCTGAAGAAGGGCAACAGCCTTTTCAGTAGTTGCAAGGGCAACAGTCTGGATGATTGACTTATCTGGCCTTGTAACAATAACCAAAACGGCCTTGCTGTGCTAGTACTGCGAACGGCTGAAAGCAAGGGGAAACTACGGCCGTAATTTTTCCCGAGGGCATGCAGCTTTACTGTATGATTAAATGATGATGGCGTCCTCATGGGTAAAATATGCCGGAGGTAAAATAGTCCCCCATTCGGATCTCCGGGCGGGGACTACTCAAGAGGATGCCGTTATCAGAAGAAAGAACACTGGCGTTCTACAGATCGGAGCGTAGATTGTCAGATCCCTTAATCGGGCAGGTAGGTTAGAAAATTTAAAAAGGGAAATGGATAGGTTAAAGTTAGATATAGTGGGAATTAGTTCGGTGGTAGGAGGAACAAGACTTCTGGTCAGGTGACTACAGAGTTATAAACACAAAATCAAATAGGAGTAATGTACGAGTAGGTTTAATAATGAATAGGAAAATAGGAATGCGGGTAAGCTACTACAAACAGCATAGTGAACGCATTATTGTGGCCAAGATAGATACGAAGCCCACACCTACTACAGTAGTACAAGTTTATATGCCAACTAGCTCTGCAGATGACGAAGAAATTGAAGAAATGTATGATGAAATAAAAGACATTATTCAGATAGTGAAGGGAGACGAAAATTTAATAGTAATGGGTGACTGGAATTCGAGTGTAGGAAAAGGGAGAGAAGGAAACGTAGTGGGTGAATATGGATTGGGGCTAAGAAATGAAAGAGGAAGCCGCCTGGTAGAATTTTGCACAGAGCACAAGTTAATCATAGCTAACACTTGGTTTCAGAATCATGAAAGGAGGTTGTATACATGGAAGAATCCTGGAGATACTAAAAGGTATCAGATAGATTATATAAAGGTAAGACAGAGATTTAGGAACCAGGTTTTAAATTGTAAGACGTTTCCAGGGGCAGATGTGGACTCTGACCACAATCTATTGGTTATGAACTGTAGATTAAGACTGAAGAAACTGCAAAAGGTGGGAATTTAAGGAGATGGGACCTGGATAAACTGAAAGAACCAGAGGTTGTACAGAGTTTCAGGGAGAGCATAAGGGAGCAATTGACAGAAATGGGGGAAAGAAATACAGTAGAAGAAAAATGGGTAGCTTTGAGGGATGAAGCAGTGAATGCAGCAGAGAATGAAGTAGGTAAAAAGACAAGGGCTAGTAGAAATCCTTGGGTAACAGAAGAAATATTGACTTTAATTGATGAAACGAGAAAATATAAAAATGCAGTAAATGAAGCAGGCAAAAAGGAATACAAACGTCTCAAAAATGAGATCGACAGGAAGTGCAAAATGGCTATGCAGGGATGGCTAGAGAACAAATGTAAGGCTGTAGAGATCTCACTAGGGAAATTAAAGAGACCGTTGGAGAAAAGAGAACCACTTGTATGAATATCAAGAGCTCAGATGGAAACCCAGTTCTAAGCAAAGAAGGGAAAGCAGAAAGGTGGGAGGAGTATATAGAGGGTCTATACAAGGGCGATGTACTTGAGGACAATATTATGGAAATGTAGATGAAGATGAAATGGGAGATACGATACTGCGTGAAGAGTTTGACAGAGCACTGAAAGACCTGAGTCGAAACAAGGCCCCCGGAGTAGACAACATTCCATTGGAACTACTGACGGCCTTGGAAGAGCCAGTCATGACAAAACAGTACCATCTGGTGAGCAAGATGTATGAAACAGGCGAAATATCCTCAGACTTCAAGAAGAATATAATAATTCCAATCCCAAAGAAAGCAGGTGTTGACAGATGTGAAAATTACCGAACAATCAGTTTAATAAGCCACAGCTGCAAAATACTAACTCGAATTCTTTACAGATGAATGGAGAAACTAGTAGAAGCCGACCTCGGGGAAGATCAGTTTGGATTCCGTAGAAATACTGGAACACATGAGGCAATACTGACCTTACGACTTATCTTAGAAGAAAGATTAACGAAAGGCAAACCTACGTTTCTAGTATTTGTAGACTTAGAGAAAGCTTTTGACAATGTTGACTGGAATACTCTCTTTCAAATTCTAAAGGTGGCAGGGGTAAAATACAGGGATGAAAGGCTATTTACAATTTGTACAGAAACCAGATGGCAGTTATAAGAGTCGAGGGGCATGAAAGGGAAGCAGTGGTTGGGAAGGGAGTGAGACAGGGCTGTAGCCTATCCCCGATGTTATTCAATCTGTATATTGAGCAAGCAGTAAAGGAAACAAAAGAAAAATTCGGAGTAGATATTAAAATCCATGGAGAAGAAATAAAAACTATGAGGTTCGCCAATGACATTGTAATTCTGTCAGAGACAGCAAAAGACTTGGAAGAGAAGTTGAACAGAATGGACATTGTCTTGAAAGGAGGGTATAAGATGAACATCAACAAAAGCAAAACGAGAATAATGGAATGTAGTCGAATTAAGTCGGGTGATGCTGAGGGAATTAGATTAGGAAATGAGACACTTAAAGTAGTAAAGAAGTTTTGATATTTGGGGAGCAAAATAACTGATGATGGTCGAAGTAGAGAGGATATAAAATGTAGACTGGCAATGGCAAGGAAAGCGTTTCTGAAGAAGCGAAATTTGTTAACATCGAGTATAGATGTAAGTGTCAGGAAGTCATTTCTGAAAGTATTTGTATGGAGTGTTGCCATGGATGGAATTGAAACATGGACGATAAATAGTTTGGACAAGAAGAGAATAGAAGCTTTCGAAATGTGGTGCTACAGAAGAATGCTGAAGATTAGATGGGTAGATCACATAGCTAATGAGGAAGTATTGAATCGGATTGGGGAGAAGAGAAGTTTGTGGCACAACTTGACCAGAAGAAGGGATCGGTTGGTAGGACATATTCTGAGGCATAAAGGGATCACCAATTTAGTATTGGAGGGCAGTGTGGAGGGTAAAAATCGTAGAGGGAGACCAAGAGATGAATACACTAAGCAGATTCAAAAGGATGTAGGTTGCAGTAGGTACTGGGAGATGAAGAAGCTTGCACAGGATAGAGTAGCATGGAGAGCTGCATCAAACCAGTCTCAGGACTGAAGACAACAACAACAACAACAACATCCATTTATGAAGTGCCTATATTTATGATTGTTTTGTTGTCTTCATATTCGCTATTGATTATATGTATAAGAAGCATGGGATATCGTCAGTTGTCCATTATTGTTCATAGTCTATTTCCCTCGACCGATTCAAAGGCTTTTTCGATGAAAGCAACATGTATTTTTGTAATACTCTCTCGATGCTAAAATATTTTAGCTACACGAGAGTCCTTATCTAAATCCTTTTTCCCTTCTCCCAAACATGCATCTACTATTACTTTCAACGGACTGTTTATTATTTTTGAGTTAACTTTATAAATTGTATTCGTGAGACTTACCTATTGTCATATGAACTTCTTTGGTCCTTTTTGAAAACATAAGCGGTTTATAACGAAGCCCGTATTCTTTAAATAAATGTAAGATCTTAGTTCGCACAGCGTCCGTCCATACCTAATAAATTCAGAATTTACTTCATCCGGGCCACAACTTTTGAGATTTTTCAAGTTTTTCAGAACCTTTTGAACCTCATCTAAGATTACTGAATCAACAATCTTGTTATAATTGTATGTTTGGTGTTCCGTATGTATTGCAGCGATTTCACGGTATCGTAAGTTCTTATAATGTTGTATCCACCGTTAGTCATTAAATTAATTAATTTAAGCATTATCTCTTTCTGAATGATTTGAGTTGTTTGACATCTTATATGCGGAGTTCTATTTTCCATATATATCATGTTCGATGTATGTAATTAATTTGTCCCAAGAGTCTTGGTGTCCTTTTCTTATTATTTGATTATCATGGTTCCTCTTCTCCCTATACTACTGTTGTTTCTTGTGTTGTCTTTCGTAGCAGGAGTCGATACGTCGTTTGTTTTTCCTTCGCAACCTCTTCGGTTTCCGTATTTCGTGTATTAACCCTCTTCTCCTTCTCACCTTTTTCTTTTTACCAACCGATTTAAAAGCTGTTCTTTGTATAGAGTCCTTCATATTGTTTTACTCTGCCTCCACATCATCCGCAGATGAAATTTTCACTAGGTATTCCTGTACTCTCTGTTGACATAATTGTTCAATACTCTCCTTCTGTAACAATTTTTTTAACACTTCTTCTGAAGAAGCTTGCCTCTTTTTAATATTTTATTTCCATCTTGCTATTAAAGTTGTTGTTCCAGCTAAGAGAAAGTGGTCTGAATATATATCTGTTCCTCTATACACCCTTACATATTGTATCTGACACAATTCTTAGTTCACCATAAAATAATTTGTTACTGATTTAAAACCTCGCGCAGTCTATGTATATTTATGAATGACATTTTCTCTAAAAATGATTATATATTTTCAGTTGATGTATGAGGCCAGCTATTATAGCTCTCGGTCGTTATCATGAATGATTTGTTCTCCTAAAGTGCCAATAATTTCTCGTACTTCTGATACTGATTGACTTCTTACTCTTGCGTTTGGGTCACCACACATGGAATCATTATCTGTTTAATTTTTTTCTGTAATTCATTTTGGAGACCTTTATAAAAATTCTGGATCTACTCTTTACTTCCTTCTTCTGGTGCACGTACTCCAGCCGCAGTAAGATAACATTTGTCTCTTCCGAATTTGCGTGTCACTATTTGTCATTTATATAGCTATATTTTTCTATCATATTCTTCCATTTATTATTAACTATAATTGCTACAGCACTTTAGGCCCTTCTATTTTGAAGGACTCCACTAAATATGATTATACAATCCACTTCTTCAATTGTCCTCTTTAAACTGAGCTCGTAACTTCAGCGGTTGAGGATTCATGTTGATTAGTACATTTTTTGAAAAGGTGTAAGAAGATATTTTGAATCGTTAATTGCGGTTCTGTTTTCTTTCTGAAAAGTTGGCGCGGGGTCCTCATGTGGCTCGGAAATATCGTTTTCCGAAAAGAACTGTAGAGTTTTTGTAACACATTCTCTTCTATTAGCAATGACAATGATATTATCCTTATCATCCTTCGTTACCAAAGCATCTTTTTCTATAAACTTGGTATTTATGGTTTTAATTAGTTTTTTTGTTGGAGTTATCAAAATGATGCGAATTAGTTAGGTTTCTGGTGACAATATTACAGACGCTATGTGCTACTCTAGACTGACGGGAACTGTCCACTTTTACACTGTCTAGGTCAGATTTTAAATCAAAAAGAAAATTTTCTAGTACGTTTTGATTAGATAACTGGGGAATGACATTATACTTTAAGCCTTTCTCCAGTCCCGACATCTCAGCTTTTGTAAAATTAATGTAAGTCTTATTTAAATGTCTGTTATAGAATTTATGATCACTTTTCTTATAACAAAGCGGGTTACCTGGTTTTACAGGTAGAAGGCATTGCAGTTTGTTTAATTTCTTTTCACGTCTAATGAGAATGTTTGGTCTACAGTTGTCTAAGCTTTCGTTAATGTGGAACAAAAAATCATCAATTTGAATACTATAACGAACTTTAAAAATTTTTGTTACTTCTAAGTACAAATTATAAGCTTTTTCGTTTATAGCATCATTTTTAGTATACAGGGCTCTTATTTTTTCAGACATGATTTTTTGCACTAAACTTTTGAAAGTATTTGATTCTGAACTTCAAGCAATGTAAAAAAGAACCAGTGTGGTGCTGTGTCCCTGCCTGGGCTGACATTTCAGCAATATAATGGCCGCCCGCACACGGCGAGAGTTTGTACTGCTTGTCTCCGTCCTTGCCAAGCTGTACCTTGGCCTGCAAGATCGCCGGACCTCTCAACAACTAAGAACGTTTGTAACATTACGGGCCAGGCGCTCCAACCAGCTCGGGATTTTGACGATCTAACGCGCCAGTTGGACAGAATTTGGCACGGTATCTCTCTGGAGGATATCCAACAACTCTATCAATCACTGAAAAGCTGAGTAGCTGCTTGCATGATTGCGGGACCTGACTCTTCAGTACAAAATGTCGGACCAAACACCTTTCAGCAGTCTAATTTCCAAACTGTTATTTTATTTGGCTACCGTTTAGGCGATTTACTACGCCATGTTCAGGCCCCCTGACCGACGTGTAGGAAGATTCCAGTCGGTTCGGTCAAAGTAGGGGACAGCATTTAAAGACTTCTGCTTGATGCAGCGATCACTACGTCTGGTCGGCAGACGATGGCTGAAGTGATTGCTGTATTAAGCAGGAATCTACAGCTACCAGTATTCAATGCTGGCCCCTATTTTGAGCGGAACCGAGGTTGCAGTCTTCCTATACGTCGGTCAGGGGGCCTGAAGATGGCGTAGTAAATCGCTGAAACAGGTAACCAAACAAAATAACGGTTTGGAAATTAGACGGCTGAAAGGTGTTTGATTTGACAATCTGCTTGCATATGGCACAGAGGTGGACCAACGCGTTATTGACTTGCTCAATTTGTGAAGCTTTTTCTCTTGAACTAATCATCGAATTTTTCTGAAAGTGTAATCATTTGTTTGTCTGCACATATACATAACTTCTTCCGATTTCCGCTCCATTCGGATAATTCCTTCGTTGTGCGTCTTTTATTTCTTAGAGTGTAAGACACTATTTGCATCTTTTTATTTTAAGTTAACTTTAACCACATTTAAAGAGCTAATATTCATTGTACCGAGTGAAAATTGCAATTGAAATCTTTCTGCTGCCCTCTACGATCGCCTTATGGCGACGCTTCCCTGCTCACTGTAGCACAGCCAGCACACAGTCTCATCGTGCTACCGATCCTAAACGAAACATTGTTTATTGGAGGTCATATTACGCTTCCTTGTGCCACAAACGACGTTACTTCCGTTTCTGCGGTACATTCACCGTTCAATATAATATAATCGATTGTGTTTGTTAGGCATTCTTCAAGCCAATAACATATATGCGGAGATACTCCACATGTTCGTAACTTGGTCAGTAATCGACGATGTAGTACAAACTGGAGTGTCTTTCGGAAATCTAGGAAGGCGGAATCTACGTGTTCACCTGCAACCATTTTTGCAGGATGTCGTGTTTGAACAAAACTAGTCGTGTTTTTCCTGACTCCGTGTTGACTTTACGACAGAACCTTCTTTACCCCCATGGCAGTCATAATATTTAGCTTAGAATTTGGTCTAGGACCCAGCAAAAAATTGGCGTCAGAGATGTTAGTATACAATACTGTCCAACCGATGTGTTAGTCTTTGTATAAACGGGAATGACCTTCACTTATTTCCAGCGAAGCAGGACTGTTCGCAGCGAAAATATTCAGAATAAATACGAGCTAGGCAAGGAGCTAATTCCACGGCGTATTCAGCGTGTAATCTACCTAGCATTCCATAAAGGCTTAGTGCGTTCTTCGCATTGTTTTTCAACACAACGTGTTGGCTGGGGTTGCTAACACTACCATCTATCATTGGTAGGCAGTATCCTCATGTGTGAATATATTTTTAAACGTAGAATGTGATATTTGTCCTTTGCATTAGGTTGATGGATACGTTCGTAGCATAAGTTTAATAAACGACAGACACACTTAACACAGACCTTAGTCATGAATAACATATTCTACTTCACTATTTACAGCAGTCTACCAACACTGGAGTAGCTTTTTGATTCCGTGACTGTAGAAATCTCGTGGTTTTCAGGCATTGAGCCATGTTCTGAGAGCATTTTCATTCCGAAAGGAAGTTCCTTAAAGATTATGCGATAGAGAACGGAAAAAGTGAAATGTCTGGGGCCGCAATGTCAGGTGTATAAGAGGGTGCTGAATGACTACCCAACCCAACTCCTGTAAAGTGTTTTTTATCAGTCTAATAGAATGCGGATGGGCGTTACCGTAGAGTAGCATTACTTTAGGCATTCTTCCCTATAGTAGTTCTTGGATTGCGTTTGCAACCCGTCTCAGTTGTTGATAATAAGTGTCAACAGTGATCGTTACACCTAGGAGAAGCTATTCATAGTATACCACACCATCGCTTTTCCACCAGATCCATAACATTATGTTTTGTGGATGCACGCGGGTCTTCCTACGGGGAGTTGCTGCTTGATTTGGGATCAACCATTCCTATCATTCCCTTACGGTAGCATAAAGACATAATTTTCATCATCAGCAACGATACAGGATAGAAATGGCCTTTTTTTTCACGAGCCAATTAATGACGGCAAGCAGATGTTACACATATAGCCACCAGCTGATTTTTGTGATTTTGGCTGATAGCATGCGGTACCACTATACCCAAGTTCTGAACCCCTCCCATTGTAAGCGAATGTCCCACGATGGTATAATTATCACAGTGCTTCACATTTGCCAGTTTTTGAGTACAATGATGTAGATTATTGTGGATTAATACTTTCAATCGATCTTCATCAAACCCGAATGTCTTCCTGAACGCGAAGAACCACTAATGCCAAAACGATCCTTCTTAAAACGATAAAACTTTCTCACCGTGCTCTGCCCAGTGACATCATCCCCATACACGTCGGAATGGTTTCTGGCTCCCTCCGCTGCTGTCATTCCTCTACTGACCTCAAACAGAAGAAAAAGTCTAAAATGTTCCTATTTCTCCACTTGGCACTCCATTTTCTAGTCACTCACTGTCTCCAGAGGTCAAAATAGCAATATGTAAACTCAAATAGCAACAGTGAACTACAAGTGAAAAATGATAATCGATAAATAAACCCATAGCAACAGGAATACCAACATGAAAAACAAAAATGCTACAAACTTGTGCTCCAATCTAATATCAGCTGTCTCCAGTTTGAACACTAGGTGGATTCATTAAGGTCAAAAGTTCGTTTTGGTGCGCATTTGAGTTACGGCACGGCCTGCATTACGCAACAAACGTGGCCCGGTTAAGCGATCATAATGAAATGGGTCCCTTACAGGGGTCCACATGACGAGCAGAGATGCTTTGTCTCTGAATAGTTAGGCGGACTCCTAGTTCACTCCAGACGGGAGGTAAAGCTCCGACGAGGCACACAGCGGCCTCCCAGTTTCCTACAAGGACGAACGAATCAAATATCGGGCAATCCATCAAAGTCAGTAGAAAAACGTACCAGCTGTCAGTTGTGTACGCGCCGACACCAGCGTTCGTGACATGGTTGCAAAGAATGAACACGCGGTTCGTACTACTTCACACACGTTGCAATTGGTCACGTGGAACTAGGAACAAGGTGCAACTGTCCAGCTGTGTCTGGAACTATGCCCAATACTTCGAAGGAAACACAGCTCACAACCATTTGCAAGAACGGTTGCAGAAGTGTTTCTCAAAGCTATCGTACAATATCTTTTAGATGCATTGATGTAGAATCTTAGAATATACTCTGAGGTCAAACATAATGAGATATCTACAACAGAAAGACCATCCCAATGCCAAACAGCAAGGATTCTGAAAACACCAAGTCTGCGAAGGACAGCTCGCGATTTTCTCACGGGACGTCCTGAAAACTGTCGGTAGATGCAGTATTATTTGACTTTCAATAGTGTCTGATAAAGTAGCACAGAAAGATTTATTAACGAGAGTACAATCATATGGCGTTGTGACTGCACTGAGGATTCTTTTCGTAGGAAAGACGCAGTATTTTTCTTGGATGGACAATACACGTCGAAGTAATTTCAGGTGTGTCCCAGGGAAATCTGTTACAACCCTTGATACTCACGTTGTGTTAATGGATGGTAGACAATAATAGAGTAACTTCCGACTTTTGGCAGATATACAGTATCTGTAATAAAGAAAACGTACACAAATAGTTCTAGGTGAGAGTTTAAAGAAGTCCGAAGTTCGCCAACTAGCTTCAAGTGTTCAAAAATGTAGAATTGTGAACTTTACAAAAGGAAAAAATGTAGTGTCATGTGACTGTAGCAGTATCCTATAACTACAATATAACTGAAACGTCCCCTTAGAAAAATTAATGAATTACTGTGCTGATAAACCTCTTACGTTTCAAACAGCTGAGCAGCACTGAACGTACTCAGACATTTCTCTCTTTACTTATTCTGATCAACACTAAACTGACACACAATAATTTTAGCGCAACGCAATCTGACTTTCAATAATTCCTACCAAAGAATGGCCCTGACTAACAATAACCTACACCTTTCATGAATCACTTACCTCACAAAAATCTTCGTTACTGAAACTACTGCAATGCAGCGAGCTCCAATACTGCCAGCTAAATAAAAGATTCAAACTACGGAAGGCACTAACAACTGATAGGCACAGTTAGCAAATGAAAGATTTTGATACAGATCAAACCATGTATTTACCTTAATAGCGTTCAAATGTTATTATATATATATATATCCCCATGAACCATGGACCTTGCCGTTGGTGGGGAGGCTTGCGTGCCTCAGCGATACAGATAGCCGCACCGTAGGTTCAACCACAACGGAGGGGTATCTGTTGAGAGGCCAGACAAACGTGTGGTTCCTGAAGAGGGGCAGCAGCCTTTTCAGTAGTTGCAGGGGCAACAGTCTGGATGATTGACTGATCTGGCCTTGTAACAATAACCAAAACGGCCTTGCTGTGCTGGAACTGCGAACGGCTGAAAGCAAGGGGAAACTACGGCCGTAATTTTTCCCGAGGGCATGCAGCTTTACTGTATGATTAAATGATGATGGCGTCCTCTTGGGTAAAATATTCCGGAGGTAAAATAGTCCCCCATTCGGATCTCTGGGCGGGGACTACTCAAGAGGATGTCGTTATCAGGAGAAAGAAACCTAGCATTCTACGGATCGGAGCGTGGAATGTCAGATCCCTTACTCGAGCAGGTAGGTTAGAAAATTTAAAAAGGGAAATGGATAGTTTAAAGTTAGATATAGTGGGAATTAGTGAAGTCAGATGGCAGGAGGAACAAGACTTCTGGTCAGGTGACTACAGGGTTATAAACACAAAATCAAATAGGGGTAATGCAGGAGTAGGTTTAATAATGAATAGGAAAATAGGAATGCGGATAAGTTACAACAAACAGCATAGTGAACACATTATTGTGGCCAAGATAGATACGAAGCCCACACCTACTACAGTAGACAAGTTTATATGCCATCTAGCTCTGCAGATGACGAAGAAATTGATGAAATGTATGATCAAATCAAAGAAATTATTCAGATAGTGAGGGGAGGCGAACATTTAATAGTCGTAGGTGACTGGAATTCGGTAGTAGGAAAAGAGAGAGAAAGAAACATAGTAGGTGAATATGGACTGGGGCAAAGAAATGAAAGAGGAAGCCGCCTGGTAGAATTTTGTACAGAGCACAACTTAATCATAGGTAACACTTCGTTCAAGAATCATAAAAGAAGGCTGTATACATGGAAGAAACCTGGAGATACTGACAGGTTTCAGATAGATTATATAATGTTAAGACAGAGATTTAGGAACCAGGTTTTAAATTGAAAGATATTTCCAGGGGCAGATGTGGACTCTGACCACAATCTGTTGGTTATGACCTGTAGATTAAAACTGAAGAAACTACAAAAAGGTGGAAATTTAAGGAGATGGGACCTGGATAAACTGAAAGAACCAGAGGTTGTACAGAGTTTCAGGGAGAGCATAAGGGGGCAATTGACAGAAATGGGGGAAAGAAATACAGTAGAAGAAGAATGGGTAGCTTTAAGGGATGAAGTAGTGAAGGCAGCAGAGGATCAAGTAGGTAAAAAGATGAGGGCTAGTAGAAATCCTTGGGTAACAGAAGAAATATTGAATTTAATTGATGAAAGGAGAAAATATAAAAATGCAATAAATGAAGCAGGCAAAAAGGAATACAGACGTCTCAAAAATGAGATCGACAGGAAGTGCAAAATGGCTATGCAGGGATGGCTAGAGGACAAATGTAAGGATGTAGAGGCTTATCTCACTAGGGGTAAGATAGATACTGCCTACAGGAAAATTAAAGAGACCTTTGGAGATAAGAGAACCACTTGTATGAACATCAAGAGCTCAGATGGAAACCCAGTTCTAAGCAAAGAAGGGAAAGCAGAAAGGTGGAAGGAGTATATAGAGGTTCTATACAAGGGTGATGTACTTGAGGACAATATTATGGAAATGGAAGAGGATGTAGATGAAGATGAAATGGGAGATACTATACTGCGTGAAGAGTTTGACAGAGCACTGAAAGACCTGAGTCGAAACAAGGCCCCCGGAGTAGACAACATTCAATTGGAACTACTGACGGCCTTGGGAGAGCCAGTCCTGACAAAACTCTACCATCTGGTGAGCAAGATGTATGAGTCAGGTGAAATACCCTCAGACTTCAAGAAGAATATAATAATTCCAATCCCAAAGAAAGTAGGTGTTGGCAGATGTGATAATTACCGAACTATCAGTTTAATAAGTCACAGCTGCAAAATACTAACGCGAATTCTTTACAGACGAATGGAAAAACTAGTAGAATCCGACCTCGGGGAAGATTAGTTTGGATTCCATCGAAATGTTGGAACACGTGAGGCGATACTGACCCTACGACTTATCTTGGAAGCTAGATTAAGGAAGGGCAAACCTACGTTTTTAGCATTTGTAGACTTAGAGAAAGCTTTTGACAATGTTGACTGGAATACTCTCCTTCAAATTCTGAAGGTGGCAGGGGTAAAATACAGGGAGCGAAAGGCTATTTACAATTTGTACAGAAACCAGATGGCAATTATAAGAGTCGAGGGACATGAAAGGGAAGCAGTGGTTGGGAAGGGAGTGAGACAGGGTTGTAGCCTCTCCCCGATGTTATTCAATCTGTATATTGAGCAAGCAGTGAAGGAAACAAAAGAAAAGAAACCATTGATCCCAGGATCTTTGCCTTTCGCGGGAAAGTGCTCTACCGACTGAGCTACCCAAGCACTACTGACAACGACCCCCCCCCCCCCCCCCCCCATACACACACAGTCACACTCCTTACTTCCCGCTTCCCGCTGTACCTCGTATTCTCAGAAGTTCTGCTACGAACCTTGCAAGACTAGCACCCCGTGAAGAACGGATTTGCGGAGACATGGCTTACCCACAGCCAGGGTGATATCTTCAGAATGAAATTTTCATTCTGCAGTGGAATGTTCGCTGATATTAAACTTCCTGGCAGATTAAAAATGTGTACCACGACCTTTGCATCACTTCCGCCAGTGAAGCTGAGCGGACGATATGTCAGTTGTACTTGGTTAGCTGAGTCGGTAGATCATTTTCCCGCGAAAGACAAAGGTCCCGAGTTCGAGTCCCGGTCCGGCACACAGTTTTAATCTGCCAGGAAGTTTCATGTTTGCGGTTGCCTACGGAACCACGGTTGTAATCAGGCGTGCACCTCTGAGTCCGAAGCATATCAAAGGGCATGAATATCATATTTCAGGCTCCAAAAATATGGAAATCACACTAGGAGAGTTTGGGACTCTATGGGAGATGTGTAAGAACTTCCCAGCGAAAATTCCGCAGCTTAATAGAAACAACTTTGGTAACATGTTGGTGGGCTTTGTCTTGCAACAGAATGATGCCGTCCGTCAACATTCCCGGGCCTCTGGACTAGGCTACAGAACTTCCCCAGGGAATCCCTTACGTATTCCCTATACAGTCCAGATCTCTTTCCATGCGATTTTCATAATTTTGGAGCCCTGGAGAAAGACATACGGACGAAGAGGTACACGACTGGGTAGAATCATTGTTCCGTAGTCAGCCTCAAACATTATTCCATGAAGGCATTGACGGTCTGGTCTCACACTGGAATAAATAATTAACACTTCTGGCGATTACTTTTGAAATAATAAACACCTTACTTACTAGGCCTCCTTTTCATTTGACTGTTCTTTATACAATATGTTCCGAAAGGATACTTCCGAAGTTTCTAAGAACCGATTTAAATAAGGAATACACTGGAATTCCGTAAGTATTGCTTCCGCAAGGACGTGGTAGACAAGTTTATACTAATTACAGCCTACACATCTCCGTTTAATTAATCATAACTTCTTTGCTCCAAACGTGGTTGGAACTGGAAGAAGCTTTAATCTGTGATACACTGAGAAGTATCATCTGAATTTACTTGAGTGGTTTTCAGAGTGCAGATGTAGATGTAAAGGGAACAGTTGCAAGATTTAGCAGGGAACAAGTTCTTCCTCACTGACAGCGAATAATAGTAATTTTAGGTACTATTCCTGCGCGATATCGAAGTACAGTGTATCATCAAGAATTAGTAATGTTGACATAGGTTACGTGCTTTTTGTGCACAGTAGTTACTGCAGTAACTGCCACAGAAATGAGGCTCTACAGAGCAAGTGATATTGTAGCTGTTCTAGAATTACTAAAATATCGAAGATTTGAAATTAGCAAGACAGAATGAGGACACAGACCAGCCACAAACACGTAGAACGTCGGGCCGTTTGTGGATAAATATGGAGTCGACGGAGGAAGCGTAGGAAACCACGATTACTAACTCGATCAGGCTCGGGTTCTGTGGTGTTCTAAATACAACACCAAAATCAGTCAGTGCACACACTGAAATGTGGAAAGCTGATCAGACGTACGGGAAATTCTAAACTGTGCACTGTACATGTCAATATGTTACACTGTTTGAACGGGCGTAAACTGTATCAGTTATGAAACTTCCTGGCAGATTAAAACTATGTGCCGGACCGCGACTCTAACTCGGAACTTTTGCCTTTCAAAATGGAGAAAGATTTTTAAGCGTAGGCAAGAATGAGTAATTTAGAATAAATGTCATCTAGTTTGATGAAGCACTTTTTTGAGCTGTACGGTATTTTAAGTCGTTATAATTCGACCTCGGACTTTTAGGCACTAAAATTCTTAAATTATGTACCTAAAATAGGTTATATCACTTGCAAAATGGTTCAAATGGCTCTAAGCACTATGGGACCTAACATCTGAGGCCATCAGTCCCCTAGATTTGGAACTACTTAGACCTAACTAACCTAAGGATATCACACACATCCATGCCCGAGGCAGGGTTCGAACCTGCGACAGTAGCAACAGCTCTGTTCCGGACTGAAGCGCCTAGAACCACTTTGGCACAGCGGCCGGCTCTATCACTTACAGGATAGGTTACAAAAATCAGAAAATAGCTGAGCAAAATTTGACATTTTACTGTCTAGAAAGATAAATACATTGACAAAAATCCACTTTATATTATTATCCATGTCCGTAATTACAGTCACAGTAAATAACTAACACCTTCGCGAGATTTTCCGTTGAGAAACTGCATCTCTTGTCTCTTAGTAGCATCTTCTATGCCGAGAATGAGCGTTCCACGTCAACAAATGTCACCGGTCCATATTTAAATGACGGTATTAGACTCAATGGGACCGCACATTCATGTTCTGTTGATTTACCTGATGACATGGCAGCCACTGTCTTTAGTTTCTCACTAACTTTCATACCAATAGAACCTGGCACCAGGCTGATATTTTCTGTCACCTCTTCTATCAATCGCAGTTGCGTGTAGACTGGTTTCTCTAGTGTTTTAATAATAGGGGGCCGGCTGGGGTGGCCAAGCGGTTCTAGGCGCTACAGTCTGGAACCGCGCGACCACTACGGTCGCAGGTTCGAATCCTGCCTCGGGCATGGATGTGTGTGATTTCTTTAGGTTAGTTAGGTTTAAGTAGTTCTAAGTTCTAGGGGACTGATGACCTCAGAAGTTAAGTCCCATAGTGCTCAGAGCCATTTTAATAATAGGAACCAAAAATGCAAAATGATATTTTATGTAAGCAATGTCGTTGGAAATTGTTGGATCCTTTAGAAGATCTTTAGCTGAAATAAGGCTCACTGCCTGCTCCGGCAATTTAAGAACAGTGTTCTTAATATCTTCCAAATACTCGCTGCAATATCCCACGGCCTCTAGCCGCGTTCCCCAGCGAGTCAGTATGGGTTGGTAAGTTCCTCTCGAAGTAACTGGATTTTTGTAGGTGCTTTCGTAAAAACCTTTTGATGGTTGAAACTAGCTTATTTACATGTAGAAACTCGAGACGTATCGCCTCAGTTACACGAGTCATGGCATGGGCAAGACATGTTATGTGAAGCAAGGCTGGGTAAAATACTCTCAACAATTTAACAGCAGTATTCATGTATGCGGCTGCATCAGTGTGGATTACAAGTACCTTATTTTCATCTAGACTGTTGGGGAAAAGTAATTTGAGGGCTTTATTAACAATGTGAGCAACTGTTAACTGGTTAGTCTTTTTTAGCTCCTTGCTACAGATCAGATGAGGTGCAGAGCGAGTGTCAGAATCTATCTTTCCAACAATCAAATTAGCCACATATCAACCTTGTCTGTCAGTTGTCTCGTCGACAGAGATCCACGTGTATGAATTGCCTATATCTTTCCTCATCCTGCTCAATGTATTTTCATATAAAGTATCTAAATAGTTCTTTGCCAGTGTAGAGTCTGGTGGAATGCTGCGGTAACAGTATTTATCCAGAAAACTTTGAACTTAGCTATTTTCAACTACACTGAATGGTATGTTTGCTGCAACAATGGCTCGACATCGGTCAAGATGAAATTCGTTTTTGTTTGTTGCATTTTGTTTAGTTACAAACTTTTGTTTCAAGTTTGATTTATTTTTTAAATTTGCCTGGTGTTTAGTCCGTGCAACATGCTGACTTAAATGCGACCTCTGTTCAGAACGTACCTAAAAACAAAAAGAAATAGGAAATACTTTGTGGAAAAATGTACATTCGAGATCTGCTTAGCAAAATTAACCACTTTAAGGGTTTAGAAACAATATTTTTGCATTCGCATACATCTGGTCCAAGTTAACTCGGGAAAAACAGTGGGACCACTGTTCTCTGAGTGGGCGTAGCAGATAAAAAGTTAACATTTTACTTACGTCTTTGTTGCGCACATTGCATTGATTAGCTCTTCCGTCTGTAGAGAAATCAAAAATTCTTGTAACCACTGACGAATCAGAGATGATTTGAAGCTGGCTACTTTTGGCGTGCTTGACTTTTCATAAACGCCAGGAATGCTACATGTTCTACCTGGGACAAACAGGCGGAAATTTCAATATCAGATATACAGAGTACATGAAAGCCTATACACAGAACAAACACATTACATCAGCTATAGCAACAGACGTACATAATACATGACACTCATCTGGAAAAGTAGAGCAAAATGTCAAAGTACTCCACCGGCTAAATAAATGGATTTGCTAGAAGAACTGGAGATCTATTCACATTACAGAAAATATGAAGCTAAAGTATTAAACGAAGAACCCGAGACTGAATCAGTGAATTTCTTCGGTGTTTCGATAGTACATTTAAATAAAAATAGTAACACATAGAAGTAAGCACAAATGTAAAATCGATATAAGTAAATTATGATCCAAATTTTTAAGATAAATAATCTTTGCACAAAACCATATCATAATATGTGGAAGACCTATAATGTTATCTCTGTGGACTACTTGTAAGATCATGTTTGCAACTGCTTTGTTTGTATAAGATATTTTCGATGTTTAAAGTGTACAACAAATTGTGTGTGATGTTTAGTGTGTGTGAGACTCTGCACAAATGGACCATTAGAAAACTGTTAGCACAAATTCTTCTAAATTTCGCCACGAACTTCCAAAAAGAAACGATAACCAACTAAAAAATCGCGTGTTCCTTATGTCTGCAGTTAAGTCAAGGAACTGAAGCAGACTCTCACACATCGACATCATCAATAGAAATGGCATAACACACACAAAAAACGCACTTAAAATGGGAATCATTTGCCGAAACGCATCGTGTCAAAAGTTCAAAATGGTTCAAATGGCTCTGAGCACTATGGAACTTAACTTCTGAGGTCATCAGTCCCCTAGAACTTAGAACTACTTAAACCTAACTAACCTAAGGACATCACACACGTCCATGCGCGAGGCAGGATTCGAACCTGCGACCGTAGCGGTCGCGCGGTTCCAGACAGTGGCGCCTATAACCGCTCGGCCACCGCGGCCGGTGTATGAAAAGTAAATAAATAAAATCGTGACTGGTATCAGAAGATTTATTTGCAAACAAACTTATTGTTCTCACAGTCACAGCCGCGAGGAGTGGCCGCACGGTTAGAGGCGCCATGTCACGGATTGCGCGGCCGCTGCCGCCGGAGGTTCGAGTCCTCCCTATGGCATGGGTGTTTGTGTTGCTCTTAGCGTAGGTTATTTTAAGTTAGTTTAAGTATGTGAAAGTGTAGGGACCGATGACCTCAGCAGTTTGGTCCCTTAGAAATACACACACATTTGAATATTTTCACAGTCGCTAGCTTTCAAAAACCATTTATAGCGTTCCAAACCACAGTTAGTATAACACCTAGACAACGTAATAGAAGGAAACAAGTGACGACAGAAGAGGAAAAATTAATGTTCTTGTTGCGGTTGTAGTTGATCTGCACGTTAGCTCCCGCGCAATCGTACGAAGAGGTGGCATTAGTGAGGCAAGTGCGCTACACATTCTCCATTGACATAGGTCCCATCCCTATCACATCTCTCGTTATCAAGAGCTGCATGGAAACGATTATGAGAATCGTGCAAACTTCTGTATCTGTGCATTAAGACAGGATACTCCAGATGTGTCATGCATCTTGTTCAGCGATAACCACACATTTACCAATCATGGCCAGATAGCCGAAACATGCACTATAAGTCTGTTGACAATCCCCATTGCCTTCGCCAAGTGGAACGTCAGCGTCTATGGAGTGTAAATATGAAGTGAACCATCAGCTCATAGGCCCACTTTTCATAGACGGAACACTGAACCTGCTCAAGTATCGCAGATTCCTAACAAAAACTGGTTCAAATGGCTCTGAGAACTATGGAACTTAACATCTGAAATCATCAGTCCCCTAGAACTTAGAACTACTTAAACATAACTAACCTAAGAATATCACACACCTCCATGCCCGAGGCAGGATTCGATCCTGCAATCGTAGGAGTCGCGGACTCCTAACAAACAACATTCCAAGGATGCTAGTATAAGTCCCTTTGCAAACGAGTACCAACATGATGGCTGTGCAACCCACAGTGCACGAGGTACTGCAGAATGTTTTCATGAATTGTTTCCAAATCGTTGGACTGGATGCAGAGGACCTTCTCCTTGGCCTGCCCGTTCTCCGGATTGGAGGCCTGTAGAGTTTCTCCTGTGGGGGAAAACTGAAAGACGCGGTCCACAAGGACATACCAAGTATATCCGATGATATACAACGACGTATTACTGCAGCCTGTTTGGACATCTCCGCTGAAATGTTAGCCCGTGTGCAACAGTCGTTCCGTGTCAAACTGGAAGCGTGTATTGCCGCTGCCGGTGGTGATTCTGAATACAGCCTGTGGTGGACAGTTGTCTTCTTACTGGAAGCAATCCTCATGTGGTCTATACACTTGTGTTTTTTAATGTGTGTTACCACAGATATTGTACAAGTGCAGGACAGCGAACTTTTCAGAATGCGATACCTCGTAAGCGACCCGCGCCAGAAAGCTGCAATAAACACCACTGACATTCTGAACTACTCTAATTTCATTTTGTTAATGTCGATAGGCATCGTTCCGTTTAAAAAATATATCTGCACAAAAAGCACACTTGTAAGTTTTATTGCCATCTGGTGATTGACTGACAATACGAGCCCCTGACTACCAATCCACCCTGTGAAAACAGCACATCAATAGCGCTTTCCATTTCCGAAATATTTCCGGCGAAAGTTTTCGGTGATTTACCTTGTGTTCAACAAATAATTAAAGATATTGCATATAAGTGCCACACTGATATGAGACAGGTCACATCAAGACTGCTGACACGAAACAGCCGGCCAGGGTGGCCGAGCGGTTCTAGGCGCTACAATTTGGAACCGCGCGACCGCTACGGTCGCAGGTTCGAATCCTGCCTCGGGCATGGATGTGTGTGATGTCCTTACGTTAGTAAGGTTTAGGTAGTTCTAACTTCTAGGGCACTGATGACCTCAGAAGTTAAGTCTCATAGTGCTCAGAGCCATTTGAACCATTTGACATGAAACAAATGTATGTACAGGTGTAAAGAACAGCACAAGAAAGAAGACGGGATATGACAGCATTGAATCAATCGAAATACCGAATTATTAAGAACGAGAACATCTACTCCATAAATGTGCTTCTAGAAGAAACAGTAGAGAGACTGCCTCGATCTCAGAGACAAGCAAAGAAGATAATAAAATCATGTTGTACGGAGCTGGAGGTTATTACTGTCAGGAGGCAGAGGACGTAACGTTCTTGTTCTGATTTCTACTGCTCTGCGCAGATCCGATGGGCTCTGTAGATCCGAAGCTTTCTTCGTTTGTGTTTCCACCGGAGAATCCCGATGACAGGGTTACGTGTTAGAGGGACGTGCTCTTCGGACTGGTCGTTATTTGTTCGGAACGTATACGAGGCAGTTACACTGCTGGAATAACGCGGCGGGGCGATGTGTACACGTGTTCTGCTCCACGACTCCCACAGTCAGTAAGTCACTGGACACTCCAGAGAGCTATGTAGGCGTCCGTAGGCAACGCCTTTGTGCCCACTAAACTGGCCTTCTCTCCCTCCCTCCCTCCCTCCCTCTCCCTCCCTCTCACCACCCCCCTCTCTCTCTCTCTCTCTCTCTCTCTCTCTCTTCTCTTCCTCTCTCCCTCCCTCTTGATCCAGGCTAGTGAACTGTAAAGAGTAAATGTTAAACAGTAAAGTGCTAAAGCTGGAATGCGAATCCCGCGATGCACTGTGGGCGGTATCTCGACTGCTGCTTGAAAACATCTTATGCTCCACGCTCATGGTTGGTACACTGTAAGGAAGAAAAACAAATCGCACCACGAAGGAATTATTCAAATGGGACGGTAACAGGTTGATGTGATGTACATGTACAGGCAAACAATTTCTGGAGCGGGAAGGAGAGCCTGGTCCCCGGCACGAATCCGTCCGGCAGACTTGTGTCGAGGTCCGGTGAGCCGGCCAGTCTGTGGGTGGTTTTTAGGTGGTTTTCCATCTGGCTCAGCGAATGCGGGCTGGTTCCCCTCATTCCGCCTCAGCTACACTATGTCAGCGTTTGCTGCGCAAGCCAAGTCCTCCACGTACACGTACACCACCATTACTCTAACACGCAAACATAGGGGCTACACTCGTCTGGTGTGAGACGTTCCCTGGGGGGCCAAACTGCACAATAACCCTGGGTTCGGTGTGGGGCAGCAGAGGGGTGAAGTGCACTGCGGTAGTCGTCGTGGGGTTGTGGACCCCTGCGGCTGTGGTGTCGTTTCTAGGTCGGCGGTTAACATACAACATACATACAGGCAAACAAATGATTACAATTTTAGACAAATTGGATTTTTTTTTCAAAAGTACGAGCTTACAAATTGAGCAAGTCAATAATGCGTTGGTCCACCTCTGTCCCTTATAGAAGCAGTTATTCGGTTTGACGTTAATCGATGGAGTTGTTGCATGTCCTCCAGAGGGATATCGTGCGAAATTCGGTCCAAATGGTGCGTTAGATCGACAAAATCTCGAGATGGATAGAGGTCCCTGCCCATAATGCTTATTTCGTCACCTGGGTACAGATTCGATTTGGAAAGCACGAAGGAAACGAATGAAAATTTTCGCCGTGTGCAGGCGGGCACTATCTTACTAAAATGTAAACCAGAATGACATGTCATGAAGGACGACCAAGCAGGGCCTCGAATATCGTCGACGTACAGCTGGGAGGGAGCCATAAATGACAACCAAAGGAATTTGCTGTGAAAAGAAATGGAACTACAAAAAAATGGTTCAAATGGCTCTGAGCACTATGGGACTTAACATCTGAGGTCATCAGTCCTCTAGAACTTAGAACTACTTAAACCTAACAAACCTAAGGACATCGCACACATCCATGCCCTAGGCAGGATTCGAACCTGCAATCGTAGTGGTCGCGCGGTTCCAGACTGTAGCGCCTAGAACCGCTTTGACACGGCGGCCGGCAAATGAAACTACAGATCAGCACTCCTAATCGTCGGACCGTATAGCGGTTGAGGTTGGAAACCCATCGCTGTCTGTGGCGTCTCCAGATACGTCCTCGGTCTGTGATCTCATTGACTGGAATATAATTGTATTCAGTGATGAGTCCTGCTTCGAACTGAGCACCACTGACCAGTGAAGAAGTGTCTGGAGACGCCCCGGAGAATGGTGGGTTAACAGTTCAAATGGCTCTGAGCACTATGGGACTTAACATCTGAGGTCACCAGTCCCCTAGACTTAGAACTACTTAAACCAAACTAACCTAAGGACACCACTCACATCCATGCCCGCGGCAGGATTCGAACGTGCGACCGTTGCAACAGCGCGATTCCGGACTGAAGCGCCTAGAACCGCTCGTCCACAGCGGCCGGCTGGTTGCCAGCCCGACTGTCGTCCGCCGTAATGTATGACAATCAGAAGCGATGATTTTGTTTGTCATACGTAGCGCTCTTACAACACAGCCGAACGTCGACGATATTCTACGCACCGTTTTGTTGACCTTCATGGGGAGCCATTCTGGGCTTACATTTCAGCAAGATAATGCCCACCCGCACACGGCTAGAGTTTCTGTCGTTTGTCTTCATGCTTGCTACCTTGATCAGCAAGCACGAAGACAAGATATAGGGCGACCTTGGTCAGCAAGGTCGCCCGATACCTGGCCGGTTGAGAACTTCTGCAGCAACTTCGGCTGTTTGCAGATGACGTTGTGGTTTATCAGAAGATCAAAACAAATTGGAAAACGAATTAAAAAGTATATGTGGAAGGAACACATAGAAAATGTTGTGGGGAAGGCTAATCAAAGACTGCGTTTCATTGGCAGGACACTTAGAAAATGTAGCAGAGCTACTAAGGAGACTGCCTACACTACGCTTGTCCGTCCTCTTTTAGAATACTGCTGCGCGGTATGGGATCCTCACCAGATAGGACTGACACAGTACATCGAAAAAGTTCAAAGAAAGGCAGCACGTTTTGTATTATCGCGAAATATGGGAGAGAGTCTCGCAGAAATTATACAGGATTTGGGCTGGAAATCATTAAAAGAAAGGCGTTTTTCGTTGCGACGGAATCTTCTCACGAAGTTCCAATCATCAACTTTCTCCTCCGAATGCGAAAATATTTTGCTGACACAGACCTACATAGGAGGAACGATCACCACGATAAAATAAGGGAAATCAGAACTCGTACGAAAATATATAGGTGTTCATTCTTTCCGCGCGCTATACATGATTGGAATAAGAGAGAATTGTGAACGTGGTTCGATGAACCCTCTGTCAGGCACTTAAATGTGATTTGCAGAGTATTCATGTAGATGTAGATGTAGATTATGGGCAGGGCCCTCCAACCATCTCTGTACTTTGTCGATATAAAGCGCCAGTTGGGCAGAACGTGGCAAGAGATGGCACAGGAGAATATAAACAACATTACCACTCAATCCCAAGGCTGATAACTGCTTGCATAAGGGCCAGAGGTGAACCAACGCGTTATTGTCTTGTTCTATTTGTGAAGCTCTTTCTTTTGAATAAATCATCCAGTTTTTCTGTAACTGTAATCTTCCGTTTGTCTGTACGATGTACATCATGTTTACCAATTTCCGTCCCATTCGGGTCATTTCTACGTGGTCGATTTTTTTCCTTTGTTTTTGTCTTGAGTGTATTTTGACTACTTGCGATTTCTGAAATGCGTCATTTACGTGTGTGGTCTTCATTGTATCATTACGTTCTGTTAAGCAATTTTGTGACGATCAATGAAAACATCCTATAGCTGTAACAGCGAAGGCATTGCCTGGAAAATTTAAAGTAGAACCAACGCATAGGTCCTATGCAGGAGGAGACCAGTGCAATATTGGACCAGGTTTACTGGAGCTAGCTTCCGGTAGTTGTCCTGAAACACTAAAGTTAAGTGGATTCATAAACAAAGCTTCGTCGCATTTCAGTCTCGTTCCGTGTCAGACTAGAGGTCTGTGTATAATGATCTCCCAAGGAAGACTATGAAATTATTGTAAATAAACAAGTGGCGCCGCCCACTGTGGCTGAGCGGTTCTAGGCGCTTCAGTCTCGAACCGCGCTGCTGCAACGGTCGCAGGTTCGAATCCTGCCTCGGGGCATGGATGTGTGTTATGTCCTTAGGTTAGTTAGGTTCAAGTAGTTCTAAGTGTAGTGGGCTGATGACATCAGATGTTAAGTCCCATAGTGCTCAGAGCCATTTCAACCATTTGAAACATGTGGCCACGTGCTCTTAGAACCACGTGCTGAACATATGAACTACAAAAAAAAATAGAAGGAAATATTGTGCAAGAGGCGTTTCAGTGTTTCTTGTTGGTGTCATGCTTCCGTATCTTTTTAGTGATGGATTACAAAGATTGAATTTTGTGAGCCAGTGTTTATTTATCGACAGCAATCTTAAATTGACAATAACTCACTGAAATCTATAATGTATTGATGATTAAAAGACAAAGGAATTACAGACATTGGCTGCGAGTGGCACTGATGTAAATCAATGGAGAAATTTCAAAATTTGTGCCGGATCGGGACTCGAGCCCGTCACCTTCTGCTTACTAGGCAGATCAGCTGACCACTGTGCCATGTTTTTTTTATGTGCAGCTGTAATATACTGAGTAGTCAGTATGTAAAGTTAACTTACATTGAAAAAAAAATCATAAACATGAGTATGATTCAGTTTCCAGATAGAAAAACAGAATGAACTAAAAAAAGCACAACAGAAGTATCTGATTATTCGTGCAAATAGTAAATACACTTTACACAAAGCAGTCAATAATGGTCATAGATAGCGTGAGGCAGGTGGAGAAAAGGTGGGCAGGGCTCGAAGAATTCTGAGGCCTGGCCAGAAAGCCTCCCCCCTCCCCCCACACACCTTCCCCACAGCCGTCAAGCCCGTCGTCACAGAGTTGCTCCCTCACATAGCTTCATATCTTTTTGTTGTGTTTTAAGTTTCCAAAAGATGATACCAATCGCTCAAAAGGAAGACATACAAAGGTAAAACAGAGACGAGAAACATAGGATCAATGAGAGCAGCAGCTGCTGCCTAAACTATCCAACACACTGTCTTAGGAAGGTATGATACAGCACGTTGTAAAGAGTAAGGCGTAGAAATAAACTGGCGAAAAGCAAAATGATTATTGGCTTTACCATAACGACAAAATCTCCTATGTGACAAACCAAGCAAATTGTTTTGTTAGTCTTTGCTCTCAGAAAAAGAGGAGCAGCTTCAACAGTGCGAGTGACGAAAGCCAACTGCTTCCTGAGTCAGGACCAGTTTTCTGCGTGAATACGACAAGTAAACAGTGTACCTATGGACGCACACCTACTGCATTTATTTGTGTCACTAATCCCTATGTGATTAGACGCTTGTTAGTGGAAATCTAATTGTTGACCACCCTGTACTAGGAGGACGCCGCCGCCATTTATAGAACCGGAAGGCTGATGTTCGCCCAAAGAATTTTCCAGGATATTTGCAGTGATAATTGTTCAGTGGGATTGGGGCAGAAAATCAATTTCCACCAAGTCAACAAAAACTTTTTCGCGAGCACCAGCCGCTGCAGTATGTCAGCCCCCAAATAGCTCACTGCTAAGAAGAACTCTCGGATGTATCTCAGTTTAAAATTCAGACGACCAACGTCAACAGTGGGATCAAGGCTCTCAGGACGCTAAGATAAACAACCGAGACGTAAACGTATATAAGTCCTGAGTGATGGCCAAAACGGTGCGCAGAACATATAAGACAGACGCCTGCCTCTTAACGTCAGAAAGGCCCAATTGTAACAGACTGAGAAAAGTCGTAAGGAAATCAAGAAATATGTATGTTATAGAAGGAATTAACAACTCTGGCAATAAAATAAAATCAATATTGAATGTTGTTATAAGTGAGACAGGAAAAGTAAAAAACTGGGATAGGTAAGTAATACTATTAAAGATTAAAACTGAAGAAACTGCAAAAATGTGGGAAATTAAGGAGATGGGACCTGGATAAACTGAAAGAACCAGAGGTTGTACAGAGTTTCAGGGAGAGCATAAGGGAACAATTGACAGGAATAGGGGAAAGAAATACAGTAGAAGAAGAATGGGTAGCTCTGAGGGATGAAGTAGTGAAGGCAGCAGAGGATCAAGTAGGTAAAAAGATGAGGGCTAGTAGAAATCCTTGGGTAACAGAAGAAATATTGAATTTAATTGATGAAAGGAGAAAATATAAAAATGCAATAAATGAAGCAGGCAAAAAGGAATACAGACGTCTCAAAAATGAGATCGACAGGAAGTGCAAAATGGCTAAACAGGGATGGCTAGAGGACAAATGTAAGGATGTAGAAGCTTATCTCACTAGGGGTAAGATAGATACTGCCTACAGGAAAATTAAAGAGACCTTTGGAGAGAAGAGAACCACGTGTATGAATATCAAGAGCTCAGATGGCAACCCAGTTCTAAGCAAAGAAGGGAAGGCAGAAAGGTGGAAGGAGTATATAGAAGGTTTATACAAGGGCGATGTACTTGAGGACAATATTATGGAAATGGAAGAGGATGTAGATGGGAGATACGATACTGCGTGAAGAGTTTGACAGAGCACTGAAAGACCTGAGTCGAAACAAGGCCCCCGGAGTAGACAACATTCCATTGTAACTACTGACGGCCTTGGGAGAGCCAGTCATGACAAAACTCTACCAGCTGGTGAGCAAGATGTATGAGACAGGCGAAATACCCTCAGACTTCAAGAAGAATATAATAATTCCAATCCCAAAGAAAGCAGGTGCTGACAGATGCGAAAATTACCGAACTATCAGTTTAATAAGCCACGGCTGCAAAATACTAACACGAATTCTTTACAGACGAATGGAGAAATTGGTAGGTGCGGACCTTGGGGAGGATCAGTTTGGATTCCGTCGAAATGTTGGAACACGTGAGACAATACTGACCTTACGACTTATCTTAGAAGAAAGATTAAGAAAAGGCAAACCTACGTTTCTAGCATTTGTAGACTTAGAGAAAGCTTTTGACAATGTTGACTGGAATACTCTTTTTCACATTCTAAAGACGGCAGGGGTAAAATACAGGGAGCGAAAGGCTATTTACAATTTGTATAGAAACCAGATGGCAGTCATAAGAGTCGAGGGGCATGAAAGGGAAGCAGTGGTTGGGAAAGGAGTGAGACAGGGTTGTAGCCTCTCCCCGATGTTATTCAATCTGTATATTGAGCAAGCAGTAAAGGAAACAAAAGAAAAATTTGGAGTAGGTGTTAAAATTCATGGAGACGAAGTAAAAACTTTGAGGTTCGCCGATGACATTGTAATTCTGTCAGAGACGGCAAAGGACTTGGAAGAGCAGTTGAACGGAATGGACAGTCTCTCGAAAGGAGGATATAAGATGAACATTAACAAAAGCAAAACGAGGATAATGGAATGTAGTCAAATTAAATCGGGTGATGCTGAGGGAATTAGATTAGGAAATGAGACACTTAAAGTAGTAAAGGAGTTTTGCTATTTAGGAAGTAAAATAACTGATGATGGTCGAAGTAGAGAGGATATAAAATGTAGACTGGCAATGGCAAGGAAAGCGTTTCTGAAGAAGAGAAGTTTGTTAACATCGAGTATAGATTTAAGTGTCAGGAAGTCATTTCTAAAAGTATTTGTATGGAGTGTATCCATGTATGGAAGTGAAACATGGACGATAAATAGTTTGGACAAGAAGAGAATAGAAGCTTTCGAAATGTGGTGCTACAGAAGAATACTGAAGATAAGGTGGATAGATCACGTAACTAATGAGGAGGTATTGAATAGAATTGGGGAGAAGAGAAGTTTGTGGCACAACTTGACTAGAAGAAGGGATCGATTGGTAGGACATGTTTTGAGGCATCAAGGGATCACCAGTTTAGCATTGGAGGGCAGTGTTGAGGGTAAAAATCGTAGAGGGAGACCGAGAGATGAGTACACTAAGCAGATTCAGAAGGATGTAGGTTGCAGTAGGTACTGGGAGATGAAGCAGCTTGCACAGGATAGAGTAGCATGGAGAGCTGCATCAAACCAGTCTCAGGACTGAAGACAACAACAACTACAACTATTAAAGAGAATGAGACCATCCTAACCAACAGTACACAAGTAGGTAATGTATTTAACAATCATTTCTTATGTGTAGGAGAAGAAATTGGTGAGATTAGTTCAAAAGAAAAAGCCAGGAATTATATGGAAGAGACAGTTTTGAAAAATTTTAGTCAGATTAAGTGTTTTAAGTCATAACTACAGAACAGGAAGCAAAAAGTTTCTTTATATGGGTCAAGAGATTTAAATAAGTTTGCCACTTCATTTAACTGGGGTGAAATTACATTAGGGTTCAATCATGTTCTTGATATATGTGAACGACCTCCCTTTTTATCTGAAACAAGAAGCTGAACTGACACTGTTTGCTGACGATACAAGCATCATCATCAATCCAGTAAAAGAAACTTCAATTGAAAATGATACAAATAGGATCTTTGGAAAAGTCATTAATTGGTTTCCTGCAAATGCGCTTGTTCTAAACTTTGAAAAAACACAGTATGTCCAATTTTTTGCTGCAAAAAGCACAGTTCCTTCAATAAATATAACACATCTATAGAAGTCAGTAGCCAGGGTTGAGCATACTAAGTTTTTGTTTGTACATATAGATGAGAATCTTAATTGTAAAATTCATATTTTGGATCTTCTACGACTAGGTTCAGCAACTTTTGCAATCAGAATAATTGCCAATTTTGAGGATATAGAAATTAGATGTCGTACAGAATAATATTTTGGAGTAACTCAACACTTAGGCAAAAAGTATTCACAGCTCAAAAGAATGTGGTTAGAATAATGTGTGGGGTTCACAGTCGCACATCTTGTAGGCATCTTTTAAAAGATTAGGAATTCTTACAACAACCTCACGGTACATTTTCTCACTACTGAAATTTGTTCTCAACAACACGGACCAGTTTAAAAACAACAGTGACATTCATGATTATAATACCAGAAAATTGAAAGCTACAAAAATTTTTGACAAGTTACCAGATGAAATAAAATCTCAGACAAACAGCAGTAATAGCATCAAAAATAAATTGAAATCATACCTCCTTGACAACTCCTTCTGTACGATAGATGAATTCTTGAATAGGAATAAATAAATCTATAAATATAGCATATGCATGTTGTGCCATTTAAGGGAATGGGGCAAATAATTGAAATATTAATGTTTAACACTGTAAATTCTTTTTTCATATGTGCATTTCTTGTGCACTTGACACGTTCTACATCATAACGGCCATCGTACCGTGCGATTGATCAGTGGAACACGCAACCAACCAACCAACCAACTGACCAGCCACCTAGAGAATGTCGCTTTTGTCACAATCTCGTATCGCAACCTGAAGATATGATGCTTCCATAAAAAGCGACCAGAGAAAGGCTTGAGTTTATTGGCCACTATAGAGGGAAGCGTGAAGAGTTGTGCAATATAGTAGGCATTGCCCAACACACATGTATCCAAAATTCGTACCTTCTCAAGAAGTGTAAGAGAGCTTGGTTTATGATACAGTATTGCTCCTTGGGTCTTATCAGTAACCGACTTACATTTGAGAGTCGCCGTTTGGAGCGGATAACGATTCATAACAATTCCCAGTGACGTACGACGATCCTCGTAAATTAAAGAGTTTACTTTTGCCCTCGTAAAGACGCGTTCTCGGGACATGGCAGTGATCATCGATGATTGCCTTCAGCAGAGACATCTCTGCACATCAACGGAGTATAACCACCACGTCATCAGTGTATGGAAGAACAGCGAGGTTCCTTCCAGAAAGCGTCCAACCTTGAAGCCCAGACGCAACCTTCCTGAGCAGCGGCTGCAGTGATAGACAAAGACGTTGAAATTGGTCTCTCCCTGTGGCACTCCCCGACGAATGGGGACTAGGGGCGTCAGTCACCCAATCACAACTACTGAAGCTGCAGTTCAATAGCGCTCTACAAGTTTCAACAGTAAACCCGTTCATTTCCAGTTTCCGAAGTCGAAAGTCGCTATTTACACTATCGGAAGCTGTATTAAAATCCAAAAATGCAATGGCACCATTGATAGAAGTAACAGCAGCAACCGGAACCACATTACGGCATTCCGCCACAGTGGTAAGGATAGAGCGACCAGGGAGACAACACTGATACTTGGTGACGACAGTCACCAACAAGGCACACATCCTGTGATTTACCAGTCTCGCCACTGTCTTATAATCAGACTTCAGTAACGTGAGCACTTCGTCTGCAGGCCACAAGTGGCCCATCGGGGCCATCCGACCGCCGTGTCATCCTCAGATGAGGATGCGGATAGGGGGGGGGTTTGGTCAGCACACCGCTCTCCCGGTCGTTATGATGGTTTTCCTTGACCGGAGCCGCTACTATTCGGTCGAGTAGCTCCTCAATTGGCATCACGAGACTGAGTGCACCCCGAAAAATGGCAACAGCGCATGGCGGCTGGATGGTCACCCACCCAAGTGCCGGCCACGCCCGACAGCACTTAAATTCGGTGATCTCGCGGGAACCGGTGTACCCCCTGCGGCAAGGCCGTTGCCTTCAGTAATGCGAGAGGTCGAAAATTATCAACAGTATTACAACTAGGGTGTCTAGGTATCAACACAATTTCCCCTACTCTGAATGGAGGGGCACAGCTACCCCCCTTATCACATCGTTCAACATGGACATAAATGTGACGCCCAAGAGGGGCCAAAAACGCATGTAAAGTTCTATGGGGAGCTCATCCATACCTGACGATTTGTGAGAAAAGGAGAAGTAGTTATGAGATCATATACGTCATTCACGCCTAAGGAGAACACCGAATCTTACACCCGAAAGATAGGCAAGAATTGCTAGATGTATCCACGTCATAACGATTCACAAAGTACTGGTTTAAGGTGTGAAGTACGTTAGCTTGTACTGTCCATTGCGGGGACACCGAGCTTGATGTCAAAATAAATAGTATATCGAAGCCTTGTCCTCAGTTACTAGTGATCCTGGTGTCGGTCGCATCACAAACCTTCCATTTGCCGCAGCTTCAACTGCAACAGCTTTACTTTAATACTTCGTACAAATGCAGTCTGCAGTGGAGCACGATCCGCACAGGCATACAATTCTCATGACCGAGAATAATAATATTTATGAGTTCTACGAAAATCCCTCGCCCTAGCAGCACACAAAGACTACGCTGCCACACGTAGTGTATTGGAGGAAAGGATCTGCGAAGTGAACGACATTTAACACCCACGGGGAAAGGAATAGTTTCACCGGTTGTCAACCAAGATGGAGAGTGGTGGCCAAAGAAGAGATCAGAGAAGCTAGCAGGGATATCCAATTGGATAACTCGAATCTGTCAATCCTACTACTAGAAGTCGCAGTAAAATGCGTAAATTTAAGCAACGTCCTATATTTGCACCCCTACACACACTATATGATCAAATGTATCCGGACACTCCCAAAAACACACGTATTTCATACTCGGTGCATTGTACTTCCACCTACTGCCAGGTACTCCATATCAGCGACCTCAGTAGTCATTGGATATCCTGAGACAGCAGAATGGGGCGCTCTGTGGAACTCACGGACTTCGAATGTGGTCAGGTGATTGGGTGTCACTTGTGTCATACGTCTGTACGCGAGATTTCCTCACTCTTAAACATCCCTAGGTCCACTGTTTCTGATGTCATACTGAAGTAAAAACGTGAATGGACATGTACAGCACAAAATAATGCAGGCCAACCTCGTCTGCTGACTAGCACACGTTGTGTATTGGAGGAAAGGATCAGCGAAGTGAACGACCTTTAACACCCACGAGAAACGGAATAGTTTCACCGGTTGTCGACCAAGATGGAGAGTGACAGTTGAATGGGGTCGTAATGTGTAATAGTCAGATATCTATCCAGACCACCACACAGGAATTCCAAACTGCATCATAATCCACTGCAAGTACTATGACAGTTAGGCGGGAGGTGAGAAAACTTGGATTTCACTGGTTGTCGACCATGATGGACAGTTCAAGGGGGTCGTAATGTGTAATAGGCAGATATCTATCCAGACCACCACACAGGAATTCCAAACTGCATCAGTATCCACTGCAGGTACTATGACAGTTAGGCGGGAGGTGGGAAAACCTGGATTTCACGGTCGAGCGACTGCTTATAAGCCACACATCATGCCGTAATCGTCAAACGGCGCCTCGCTTGGTGTAAGGAGCGTAAACATTGGACGATTGAAATATGGAATAACGTTGTGTGGAGTCACGAATCAAATGGTTCAAATGGCTCTGAGCACTATGGGACTCAACTGCTGTGGTCATTAGTCCCCTAGAACTTAGAACTACTTAAACCTAACTAACCTAAGGACATCACACACATCCATGCCCGAGGCAGGATTCGAACCTGCGACCGTAGCAGTCGCACGGTTCCGGACTGCGCGCCTAGAACCGCGAGACCACCGCGGCCGGCAGTGACGAATCACGGTACATAATGTGGAGATCCAATGGCAGACTGTGGGTGTGGGGGATGCCCGCTGAACGTCATCTGCCAGCGTGCGTAGTGCCAACAGTAAAATTCGGAGGCAGTGGTGTTATCGTGTGGTCGTGTTTTTCATTGAGGGGGTTTTCACCCTTTGTGGTTTTTTTGCTTGGCACTTTCACAGCACAGGCCTACATTGCTGTTTTAAACACCTTCTGGCTTCCCACAGTTGAAGAGCAATTCGGGAATGGCGATTGCATCTTTCAACACGGTCGAACACCTGTTCATAATGCACGGCCTGTGACGGAGTAGTGACACGACAATAACATCCCTGTAGTGGACAGGCAAGCGTAGAGTTCTGACCTGAATTATACAGAACACTTTCGGGGTGTTTTGGAGCGCTGACTTCTTTACAGGCCTCACCGACCGACATCGACACTTCTCCTCAGTGTAGCACTTTGTGAAGAATGGGCTGCCATTCCCGAGAAATCTTCCAGCAACTGATTGAACGTATGGCTGCGAGAGTGAAAGCTGCCATCAAGGCTAATGGTGGGCCAACCACGTATTAAATTCCAGCTTTACCGATGGAGGGCGCCACGAACTTTTAAGTCATTTTCAGGCAGGTGTCCGGGTACTTTTGATCACATTGTGTATCTTTCAAGTGCATCTGGCGTATGAATTTGTTTAAATCTCGTCAATAATTGAAATAGGGAGACTGATTAAGAGGACTTCACATTAAAATCACGACCCAACAACAGACCGCGAGGATTCGTAGGTAGGAGATAAATTACCTTCTCTTTGACAAGAGAACCAAAGTGAAGTCACCTTAACAACTGGAATGCCTTTTCGGAAGACTAAGGCAATTCCCTTCGACAATACGGGCGCCACGTTAACAACAGTGAAAAATAGAGGGAGAGGGAAAGTGGTAAATAAAACTTCTTGGAGGAACACTATGTCAGCACAGGAGCCATATAAACTGACGCACCGAAACTAGTCACAGATCCGACACCACTCGGTTAACATTTAGTAAGACGAATATGCCTGAGCCACCATTCAAAAGAAAAAAACACAGGCAGAAGAGCAGAGTAGCACGTCTGTTCCACCAGTACCCTGCACAGTCCACGGCAGCGTCAAATAACGAATTCGAGAGCGGATGGCCAGTACCGGCCCCAACTGAATCTTTACCCTTGGTTATTTTGCACGGCGCTGCACGTTCCGTCTGCGCACGTTGTTTAACCCGGCTGTGAGGCTTAAGAACCTCTGCAGGAGGCAGCCTTTCCCTCGTCCGAGGCCTGCCCCACAAAGGGGTCACTTTGCAACGCATGCCGACTGCGTAATGAAGGTCAATCAGAATGAATTCTATAGATAACGGGAGACAACTATGGGGTAACAGTTTCCGCAACGGAAGTGGCAATAAGCGGCAAATTAAGATCCTCGTCGCCGAGAGCAGACAGAGGAACAGGAGAGCACTGCTATATTACTGATTCGACTCGTGGCGGAGGCTGCGAAGGAGCCGACCTCGACACATACACGCTCCGGAGCGGAACCGTAGGAGTCACCCTACAGCAGCAGAAATACGAGATACTGCCACCCCGATCTCCGGCTCTCCAGGGCCGGTAGGAGTGACAGACACGGCTCAGAGGAAAGTGGGATGGGGGAAGACAGAACTAATTCATCACCATCCTAGTGCTGTGCTGCTTATTACGAGTCATGTGCGCCGCTGTCCAAGCAGTAGCACGAATGGGGTCTGACTTCGTTACCAAGGGCGGAAAATCAGCTGCAGTGAAAGTGGAAACTGCCGGTTGACCGCCAGAAATGAGGGAAGATGTAGCCCCAAGTTCGGTACTAGAGGGGACAAGGTCAGAAACCGTCAAGTTACGGCGCTGTTCCAACGAAGACCGTAAAACAAGAACTCTCAGCGGACAGTTAGTTCGGAGACGCCCACAGAAAATTGGTCCCCACCTGTCCGCTGTGCGTAACATGAATACAATAGCCACAAAGTTGCAGATGAGACGAGATGTTCTTTTTTATTTTCATTTCCACCGAACGCATGCCGCTATTCACAAGCAGCAACATACCGACCGAACCAACTCTGCACTGGAAGGGAACCTGAGTAGCATGCTTCATTTGTCTACTTGTAGAGGCTCAAAAAGAACAAATACACAAAAAGTTATGATCACTGCCCACCGCGATATTGAATGTCACTCGGTGGCATTGCAGACACGCCACGCGGTAACAAAGAAGTAGCGGAGCAGACGTGGGCGGGGGATCACCCTGACAAAGATATGGTTTACAAAAGGGGTAATCCATTGGGATACGAGACTTTGACAAAAGGCGTATTATTATTACACAAAATCCGTGAACGTGTATTTCTAAAACGACGTAGCTGTTCAATTGTTGACGTGTTACTGTCGTGAGCACCCACGGAAAGAAGTAAAAGGACAATGAAACTATCTCTAAGCACTAAATGATTGGACGTCCACAACTCTTCAGAGAGCATGGGTTTCTGAGGCTCGTTTGTTCTGTAAAGTAGGAAGACGGTTATCTGTGGCATCTCGCCGAAAGAGCACAGTGATTGTCCACGCACAAATGTTTCGGAGCACACCGTTCATCGTGTATTGTTGAACATGGAACTCTGCACCCGAACACTCCTAAGTGTTCACATGTTGGTACAACTATATCGTCCATTACGATTCCAGTGGCTCTGGGACCATCGATATTCGACCGTCTGTCAATGGAAACGGTCGGCTTTTCGGGTGAATCACATTTTTACTACACTAGATCGATGGTTGGAACGGCGGCTCGAAACGTGCAGCACGCCGCTGGCGCAGGTTGGTGCGAGCAGTATTATGCTATGGGAGACATTCTCCTGCGCTTGCTTGGGACCTGTGGTAGTAATCGAAGACATGCTGACAGCTGAACACCACGTGAATTCAAAAATGGTTGAAATGGCTCTAACCACTATGGGACTTAACATCTGAGGTCAGCAGTCCCCTACAACTTAGAGCTACTTAAACCTAACTAACCTAAGGGCATCACACACATCCATGCCCGAGGCAGGGTTCGAACCTCCGACCGTAGCAGCAGCGCGTTTCCGGAGTGAAGCGTCTAGAGCAGCTCGGTTACAGCCGCCGGCGCACCTTAATCCCTTCATGATTGATGTCATCTTGCCGCAGCATAACTGTCCACGTCTCGAATTCAGAACCGTGCTACAGTAGTTTGATGGTGGTTCAAATGGTTCAAATCGCTCTGAGCACTATGGGACTCAACTGCTGTGGTCATTAGTCCTTTAGAACTGAGAACTACTTAAACCTAACTAACCTAAGGACATCACACACATCCATGCCCGAGGCAGGATTCGAACCTGCGACCGTAGCAGTCGCACGGTTCCGGACTGAACGCCTAGAACCGCGAGACCACCGCGGCCGGCGTTTCATGGTGATTTGACCGAATTCGCCTGATGTAAATGCTATGGAACCGATCTAGGTCGCTGTCGGGTGCCATCAGCGAGTACGCATATCATATGCCTGTTATTTAAGTGAATTACACGACCTGTGGTAGACGTCTAATGCCGCATACCTCCACAAAGCTGCCAATGAACTTTCGGATCCGTGGTACGCCGAATCAGTGATGAGTTTCGTTCCAAAGACGGGCAAACAAGCAACTAAACAGGTGGTCGTAATGTTTTGACTCATCAGTGTAAACCCCACTATTAAAAGAAACGATATGCACTTGGTCCAAGGTAAGAAGTCATAGATATCTAAAGGTCGCGGCTGCACGTTACGTGTCGACTTGTCAAATGAAAAACTCACAGAATGTTTACGTGAAACACTCTCGTTTCCGTGAGAAACAAACAGGAACAGAGGAGGCCATTGTCAGACACATGGGCAACGTAGGACGAGAGGAGCAACGACTATGTCTCTCTCTCTCTCTCTCTCTCTCTCTCTCTCTCTCTCTCTCTCTCTATCTCTCCCTCACACAAACACACACACACACACACACACACACACACACACACACACACACACACCACTCAAGCGATAAACTTGCAAATAGTTCCGACGCTGCGGCGGAGCGAATATGTAAAGAACGACCTGCTCGTTTAGGGCACAAGAGAGAACTTCACAAGTCGTCATTTGTGCAAATCAATGGAGATAGGTGAAAATTTGTGGCGGGCCGGGATTCGAACACAGGTCTCCTGCTCACTACGCATATGCGCTGACCGTTGGGACGTGGCAACTGCTCGGACTACTCTAGTACGCCTCCCGTCATTCGCAAATTCTCATCTACACACTATTAATGTCGTGGGCCGGCCGTTGTGCCAGAGTAGTTCTAGGCGCTTCAGTCCGGAACCGCGCGATCGCTACGGTCGCAGGTTCGAATCCTGCCTCGGGCGTGGATGCGTGTGATATCCTTAGGTTAGTTAGGTTTAGGAAGTTCTAAGTCCTAGGGGACTGATGACTTCAGATGTTAAGTCCCATAGTGCTCAGAGCCATTTGAACCACTTGAATGCCGTGCTCTTTGTCCATTATCCTCATTATTCACTACATTTTGCTGATTCCACGTAAGAGCTCGAGCCTTGTGTTCATCTGCACTGAAGAGATCATTGGCAGTTGTCCTCATAATCCTCATAATTATAAACAGGGTCTGCCATTTATGTTGCTCACCCAAAATAACATTTTTTCTGATGATCTAAATGGAAAATGGTTTCAAGCAATGTTTTTTAACGTCATTGGGTAATTATTGATGGGGGTATATGTTTTATGTATTCCCACAGATGTATAAGGTACAGGGTAGAAGTTAAATTTTTTAAATGGAACCATGAAAATTTTATTCAAGAATTCATTTACCCTCTCTTAGAGCCATTAAAAAAATTATCACACTGTGCCATTTTTGTCAATAAAACGCAGACGTGCAAACAATAAAGAGTACACAGATTGTGAAGAAACCGAGGTGTTTATTGCCTTGATTGTACACAATACGTACTCAGTGTAGTACTGTAGTAGAGGTGCGGGTTTTGTTTACGATTTTCGACTCACGTAAACACAGGTACTCCTCTTGTGGTGTCACCGCCAGACACCACACTTGCTAGGTGGTAGCCTTTAAATCGGCCGCGGTCCGGTAGTATTCGTCGGACCCGCGTGTCGCCACTATCAGTGATTGCAGACCGAGCGCCGCCACACGGCAGGTCTAGAGAGACTTCCTAGCGCTCGCCCCAGCTGTACAGCCGACTTTGCTAGCGATGGTTCACTGACAAATTACGCTCTCATTTGCCGAGACGATAGTTAGCATAGCCTTCAGCTACGTTATTTTTGCTACGACCTAGCAAGGCGCCAGTATCCGTACTATTGATATTGTGAATCGTGTACCATAAAGAGCGACGTTCGTCATTAATGGATTAAAGTTAAGTATTCCACCAGCTACGTCCGTTTTTCTCACTTATAATTCCCTTGTCATGTTCCAGACCTCACGCCAGCCTGCGTGAGCTGAGACGCGTGCATTTCGGCCTCCTTTAGAAAAACATGGTTGGCTCTCCTGCCAACCACAACACCTCTGCCCCCGCCAAAACTCATTTGTTGGTGTTTTAGCGTTGTAGTCGCGCATCGGAGTAACTTAGTTACTTCATGGCGGTAGTACACATTGTGAATAAAATTTTTGTTGTGTGACGGTAAGAGGAAAAAGTGCTGATCTACGGAGGAAGTACGTTGACATGAAATAATATAGTAACTTGCATTTTTATGTTTGGTACTATTAGCGAAAGTTATCATTATTATTTTATTATGTCTTTCTTGTACTCTATTGTTCATAAGTACTCCGTCTTCAGGCCACAAGTGGCCCATTGGGACCATCCGACCGCCGTGTCATCCTCACTGAGGATTCGGAGAGGAGAGGCGTGTAGTCAGCACACCGCTCTCCTGGTCGTTACGATGGTTTTCTGTGTCCGGAGCCGCTACTATTGGGTCGAGGATCTCCTCGATTGGCATCACCAGGCTGAGTGCACCCCGAAAAATGGCAACAGTGCATAGCGGCCAGGATGGTCACCCATCCAAGTGCCGGCCACGCCCGACAGCGCTTAAATTCGGTGATCTAACGGAAACCGGTGTATCCACTGCGGCAAGGCTGTTGTCCCCTACTGTACATACCAGTACTGTAATTTGCGAAATTCCGTTCAGGCACAACTACTGTACACTGGACGATATTTTTCTGTGGAGAGCGATCAAGGATGCTGACTACCAGAATGTTCCAACAACAGTAGAGGACGTGCAGTAACGCATTATTGATGCTTCTACGCCCGTCACAGAGCAAGTAGTAGCACGATGTATAGCGTTCTTCATCAACAGAGTGACCCATGTAGGAATGCCAATCGTCACCACTTTGAGCATTTGATGTAAATGTTCTGTTTTTCATGTAGTGGTATTATCACAGTAAAAGGACAGTAAAAGCTACAACAAAGGGCCGTGTTACTTCTCCTTTGTCATAAGTACTGTACTGCGGTACTGTACAGTAACAAGATCCAGTCCCTATACTGTCCAGTACTATTGCATTCAGTGTTTTTTGACAGTTTGTAAAATGTTCAAACCCGGTTTGAAGAGGTTAAATGATTTAGTTAATGAAATTCACAGAAGTGATAGTTAAATTAGAGATATTATGTATTGTTTATCATTTCCATTGCTACTAGTTTCGAGGATAAAATGGTACAGTATGGTACATTTTTGAATAGCTCTTGGAAAGGGCCAGTGTATTCATGAATAAAATTTACATGGTTCCATTTAAAAAAATTAATGTCTACCTCTTATCTTTTACATCTGTGGGGGTTGCATGCAACGTATATTCTCAGCAAGAACTACACAATGATGTTAAAAAACATTGGTTGAAACAATTTTTCATTTAACGCATCAGAAAAAAGTTATATGTCCGCAAGGAGAGACACCGTTTTGATCAAGTAGCCACGATGAATTACAACTCAAAGGAATTACAAATGGTTCAAATGGCTCTAAGCATTATGGGACTTAACATCTGAGGTCGTCAGTCCCTTAGACTTAGAACTACTTAAACCTAACCAACCTAAGGACATCACACACATCCATGCCAGAAGCAGGATTCGAACCTGCAACCGTAGCAGCAGCTGCTGATTGTTGTTTTTGCGATTATTTATTGGGTAGTAAGTAACAGTATGCTGTGTTGAAGAAAGAACGACTAATCACGGTGTGTGTTGACATCATGATGTCCAGAGGAAACGATTTCTGAAAGCTCGATTTTTATTAATATTTCCATCAGCTGAAGAAAGGAAATATGTGAAAGATGAAAACAAACCTAGACGAAAAGGATGAAGGAATGGTGTAGATGACGAGGTCATTAGAGACGAAATACAAGCTCGGATCGAGTAATATCGATAAAGAAATCGGCTTCGTCCTTTACAAAGGAAATTTTCCCGCATTCACCTTAATCGATTTAGGGAAATCACGGAAAAATGAATTCACGATGGTCAGACAGCAGTTTAAATCTTGCATCTACAGGGTGCTGACTACTGCGTTGCTACTCTCGGTACAAACATAGACGGTTTAAGGGAACAATTAGACCAAAGCACATTTATAGTGTAAAGCATATTAAAATTTTTCACTTTCAAACCTAGGCATTCCCGAAATACAAGCATCCATCTTATAATGTCAGTGAATGAAAGCACAAATAACACTATAAATGTGTGAGCCGTATAATTCTTCTGAATTTTTATGTCACGACCGCGACATCTTTTCTGACTATCTACGCATAGGCGAAAAAAATTCGAAAGAAGGAAGGAAGATTAGTACACTCCTGGAAATGGAAAAAAGAACACATTGACACCGGTGTGTCAGACCCACCATACTTGCTCCGGACACTGCGAGAGGGCTGTACAAGCAATGATCACACGCACGGCACAGAGGACACTCCAGGAACCGCGGTGTTGGCCGTCGAATGGCGTTAGCTGCGCAGCATTTGTGCACCGCCGCCGTCAGTGTCAGCCACTTTGCCGTGGCATACGGAGCTCCATCGCAGTCTTTAACACTGGTAGCATGCCGCGACAGCGTGGACGTGAACCGTATGTGCAGTTGACGGACGTATAGTGGGCATGCGGGAGGCCGGGTGGACGTACCGCCGAATTGCTCAACACGTGGGGCGTGAGGTCTCCACAGTACATCGATGTTGTCGCCAGTGGTCGGCGGAAGGTGCACGTGCCCGTCGACCTGGGACCGGACCGCAGCGACTCACGGATGCACGCCAAGACTGTAGGATCCTACGCAGTGCCGTAGGGGACCGCACCGCCACTTCCCAGCAAATTAGGGATACTGTTGCTCCTGGGGTATCGGCGAGGACCATTCGCAACCGTCTCCATGAAGCTGGGCTACGGTCCCGCACACCGTTACGCCGTCTTCCGCTCACGCCCCAACATCGTGCAGCTCGCCTCCAGTGGTGTCGCGACAGGCGTGAATGGAGGGACGAATGGAGACGTGTCGTCTTCAGCGATGAGAGTCGTTTCTGCCTTGGTGCCAATGATGGTCGTATACGTGTTTGGCGCCGTGCAGGTGAGCGCCACAATCAGGACTGCATACGACCGAGGCACACAGGGCCAACACCCGGCATCATGGTGTGGGGAGCGATCTCCTACACTGGCCGTACACCTCTGGTGATCGTCGAGGGGACACTGAATAGTGCACGGTACATCCAAACCGTCATCGAACCCATCGTTCTACCATTCCTAGACCGGCAAGGGAAATTACTGTTCCAACAGGACAATGCACGTCCGCATGTATCCCGTGCCACCCAACGTGCTCTAGAAGGTGTAAGTCAACTACCCTGGCCAGCATGATCTCGGGATCTGTCCCCATTGAGCATGTTTGGGACTGGATGAAGCGTAGTCTCACGCGGTCTGCACGTCCAGCACGAACGCTGGTCCAACTGGGGCCCCAGGTGGAAATGGCATGGCAAGCCGTTCCACAGGACTACATCCAGCATCTCTACGATCGTCTCCATGGGAGAACAGCAGCCTGCATTGCTGAGAAAGGTGGATATACACTGTACTAGTGCCGACGTTGTGCATGCTCTGTTGCCTATGTCTATGTGCCTGTGGTTCTGTCAGTGTGATCATGTGATGTATCTGACCCCAGGAATGTGTCAATAAAGTTTCCCCTTCCTGGGACAATGAATTCACGGTGTTCTTATTTCAATTTCCAGGAGTGTATTGATGTCATTAGAGACGGACGGCAAGTTCGGATTACGAATGGATAGTGAAGAAAATCGGCCATGCCACTTCTATAACGAACTGTCCCTGAAGTTCTCTGTAGCTATCAAGGGATAAATCAGTATGGCCGGACGCGGTTTTAAACCGACGCCCTCCAGAACGCGAGTCTGGTGTTGCTGGCCACTGCGCCACCTCGCATAGTACAAATTACGAGACAAGCTGGGAAAGTGATGGGACGTGGGAGTGATGTTCAAGTCACGAATGACATTAAGAAGCAGAACCATCGTTACTGAGTAGACAAAAAGCCTAACGCTTTGTATCTGAACACCCTTTGCACTGCTGTGTGGTGGCTACACGCTGTGCTGTTTCACAATCGTTTCTTCTAGAACAGAAAATAAAAAGAACATTTGACTACAGAAACTGCACTCAGGCTCATAAATTAAGGATAATGCTGATACATGGTGAAACAAAGCTCTGGTGGGCGGTTTGCAGGTTTAAATCACCTCAGGGTATGACCATGCGGTGCATTTGACCTGCGGTCCTCGCACGGTGGCCCTGGCAGTAGTCCACATACGTGACAGGTGTGTTGGTGCATGTGAGAGTACGATGCAGCGAGTAAGTGTGCAGACGTTTTCAGACGTGCTGTTGGTGGCTGTGTGTTAAAAATGGCTCAAAGAAAGCTTAGTAATAGTTATGAGGGTTAGAATACTAGGGCGACTGGAGGCTGGTCAAACACAGCCGGTCTTACCACAGGCCCTCAGTTTGTCACAAAGATTATGGAAACGAATCCAGCAGACAGGAAAGTGTCCAGGCGCTACAATTTCGGGACGTCCACGGAGTACAACACTACAAGAAGACCGATATCCTACCATCAGTGCCCGCAGACGGCCACGGAGTACTGCAGGTAGCCTTGCTCGAGACCTCACCACAGCCACTGGAACGGTTGTCTCCAGACACACAGTCTACAGACGAAAGAACAGACATGATTTATTCGCCCAGAGACATGAAAAGTGTATTCCACCGACCCCTGGTCACAGGAGAGTCTGTAAGGCTGGTGTGAAGAACAAAGTTCCTGGTCATTGGAACAGTGGTCCCAAGTTATATTCACGGACTAGTTCATGTATAGTCTGAACAGTGATTCTCGCCAGGTTTTCATTCGGCGTGAACCAGGAGCGAGATACCAACCCCTTCATGTCCTTGGAAGGGACCTGTATGGAGGTCGTGGTTTTATGGTGTGGTGTGGGATTATGATTGGTGCAAGCACACCCCTGCATGTCTTCCACAGAAGAACTGTAACAGGTCAGGTGTATTGGGACGTCATTTTGCACCAGTATGTCCGCCTTTTCAGGGATGCAGTGGGTCCCAACTTCCTTCTGATGGATGACAACGCACTGCCCCACCGTGCTGCCATCGTGGAGGAATGCCTTGGGACAGAAGATATCAGGCGAATGGAGTGGCCTGCCTGTTCTACAGACCTAAACCCCACCGAGAATGTCTGGGATGCTCTCGGTCGACGTATCGCTGCACGTCTTCAAACCCCTCCGACAGGCACTTGTGCAAGAATGGGAGGCTATACCCCAGCAGCTGCTCGACCACCTTATCCAGATTATGCCAGCTCGTTGTGCGGCCTCTGTACGTGTGCATGGTGATCATATCCCATAATGATGTCGGGGTACATGCGCAGGAAAGAGTGGCGTTCTGTAGCACATGTGTTTGTGGACGGTTTTCTCAACTTATCACCAATACCGTGGACTTACATATCTGTGTCGTGTGTGTTCCCTATGTGCCTAAGGTATCAGCGCCAGTTCTGTGTAGTACCACGTTGTGTGGCACCACATTCTGCAGTTATCCTTAATTTATGAGCGTAAGTGTGTGTAACTTTTATTTTCAGTGAAATCACTCACTCACAGTGTTTTAAAAATAAGAGTTTTTTTTCATTGATCTGTCTTTTTAAGCTGTTATATAGACATTTTATCTTTAATATGTAATTTATAGGTTGCTACAGGCAATGTATCACGTAATTTAATTTTTGACCGTAATTTCAACTAAAAAAGGGTCCGGCCTATTCTCTTCATATATTTCCTTTTAGTAATTTTATATGGGTAACTGTATTCGTCTTTTAATGTATCACAATTGGTTTCTATGATAGTTATCAATATTTAAAGGTTTGCTACATGTATTTTACCTAATATGTTTTTATCAGACTATGTTTTTGCGTAAGTCATGACTACTTCTAAGTCCACAGTAGCGACATCTAGGTAGAATGTAGGCAAAGAGACTTCTGGAAGCTACTGTACTTCAGCATCCAGCTGCAATAATGACTGTGTGGACGATGTGGCCTATTCTACACCTTACTTTTGGTCTATGTGACGATGCTGTGATGATTATATTTATATGTCTTGACGATGCCAATATAGCCTTATTACTTTAGAACATGATGTAGAAAAGGTACGTTTTACTGTATTTTATCTGTACATTTCCGTGGTTGTATGATAGTATATTGTAATACATATTGCTGTATTGTGTTGAAAACACACTGCTCACTTGGTGTATATATATATATGTATGTTGTAGATCTGAGGATGGTCATTACGGACTGAAACCGGTCATCGTCAAAATAATTGATATTGTGATCAAAGACTGAAGTAAAAAAAAGAAAAAAAAAACATGTGACACGCTGTTATGTCATAAACAGGAATAGGAAAACCTGAACATTCCAGTACGGCGCATGTGAAGTAGTCTACGTACCGAACACTGGCGCCATCTTGAATCTAAGTCTTTTTTATTTTTTAATGGAAAGGGGGTTGTGGGATATACCAGATAACGTCGCCATTTTGTGGCGAATTCATTCCTGTAAACAGATTCGAAGCAGCAGTTACGGTTGAAAAGTGATATAACAAATAACATCGGTATTTTCTGGGAAATTCATTACTGTAAATAATTTCGAAGTAGCACTTATGGTTGAAAAGTTACAATTCATTTTTGTGTAGGTAACTGAGTAACTGAAGATGACTTCGGCCAAGGAAGAAAGAATTCAGGTCATTTTGATGTCTGGAGAACAGAGTTTCAGTGTTATAGTGCCAGATTTTAACAACCGACACCCATAAAGTTCTCCTGTTTCACACAACACTGTCAGGGGCCTAATTTCCATATTCAGAGAAACTGGGACTGTGGGTGAGAAGGCACTGAGTGGCCGCCTAAAAAGTGCTACTGGCGAGAAAAACTCAACAATGGTTTTGGCGTCCTTCGTGAAGATTCCACACCGCAGCACAGGACGTTTGTCAGCAAAATGTGCAATCACGCAGTCATCGGTTCTACGAATCCTTCATGCTTATCAATGGCATCCATTCAACATTCAGCTAGCACAGGATCACTCAGACACTCGTATGCAGTCTTGCACGTGGGCCCTAGAGGAAGTTCAACAAGGTCCCTTTTTTGCACAAGGTGTCTTGTTTAGTGATGAGTCAAACTCTTTTGACAGTGATGAAGTCATCCGTCACAAACACAGATAGTGTAGGGACCGGAATCCACATAGGATAAACTTTCCAAGGTGGTTGGTGACGTAAAGATTGTGGTGCGGTGTATGGAATGTGGAGTACCTTACACGGGTAATTGGACCCATTTTCATTGACCTGAACTAAATGCACGACGCTACCTGGAAATGAAGAAATGGTGTTTCTCTTAGTTCTGAATGAGGGCTGTAGTTTTCTCATTTACACTTTCAACAGGATGTGGCTCCACCACACTACGGAGCAGTTGTTCGTCAGTGGTTAGATGGTCAATTTCCTGGTCATTATTTTGGCATACGTGGTTCTATGGTGTGGCCACCTGGATCACCTGTTCTTTCCTTGTATCTGTGTCATTTAAAGCAACTCGTATATGCAGATAAAATAAGAAACAGACGCCATAGCGAGCAACTCATTGAAGAAGCGTGTGTCAGAATTTCCGAAGAATCCTTCTGCGAGTGTATGACCATTGGGTTCAGCGCCTTCAAAAGAGCGCCGACATAGAGGGACACAATGTTGAACACATTAAATGCCTGTCTTTTATGGAGAACAGTCCTGCCTATAATTCCAACCAAAATGTGTTCTAACTTTTGAACCATAACTGCTACTTCGGATCTGTGAACTTGCCAGAAAATGCTGATGTTATCGGATACATCATTTTTTTAACTGATTTATATTCAAGATTATCGATTCCAAGATAGCACCCATGTTGTGTAAACACCGTAAAAGATATATCACCTCACCCATACCTTACTGGAATGCTCAGGTTGCCACATCCCTGCAGGGTTTTTCACGTAACAAGGTATACTTTGATTCACCCTGTAGATATTCGGGGAGTCCTGCAGAGACAATTCTGATGCGGTACGGATAACAAGTCCATCTCAGTGCGCCAGTGAAAGACCCAAGGCAACTGGAAATACACTTTAAAAGTTAAAGTACACAGGGCAGTACGATTCTTATGGGCAAAACTTCTAAATTGCACACATATTCACCGTGAAATTCTGGCGGTATATGGACCAAATGCACTGTAGAGTCCATCCGTAGTGAAATGGTGCAAATAATTTGTCCAAGGCGTCACAGGCGTGTAACGTTGATCGAAAGGAAGTAAGGAGAATTTTTTATCATGCCACTCCATCTTTTCGGGAAAAAGATTTTACGAGAATGAGGACGTTCGCACGGCTATTCTCGAAGGGCTCGTGACCAAACAGCGGATTTCCATCATCGGGGAATTGAACGATTGGCAGAAAGTTCCGACCAATGTTTACATAAACTGTATCATGTATATGTGTCACTTTGAAGTGTAGTGCAGCATTCAAGAAGAGTTAGGTACACTGCTATAATAATGTGTAACTTACGTTCGCCGGCGGCGGAGGTCTCGCGGTTCTAGGCGCGCAGTCCGGAACCGTGCGACTGCTACGGTCGCTGGTTCGAATCCTGCCTCGGGCATGGATGTGTGTGATGTCCTTAGGTTAGTTAGGTTTAAGTAGTTCTAAGTTCTAGGGGACTAATGACCACAGCAGTTGAGTCCCATAGTGCTCAGAGCCATTTGAACCATTTTTGAACTTACATTCCTTCGTGTCAATATTGGTGGTGCCTGAGAAATTAATGAAAAATGATTGTAACTAATGAACGGTTCTCGGTGCGAAGAGAGATACTATATCTATTTGGAAAAAAATAACTTCATTCTATGGGTAACAGTTGTGAAGCTAAGGTTCGCATGCTATGAAGTGACAAACGTCATTGGATAGCGATATGCACATGTACAGATGGCGGCAGTAGGGCGGTCACAAGACATAAAAATCCAGTGCCTTGGCGGAACAATCATTTGTACTCTGGCGATCCACGTGAAAAGGTTTCCGCCGTGCTTACGGCAGCACGACGCATATTAAGACTTGGAACACATAATGGTAGTAGGAGCTAGACACGTGGGACATTTCATTTTGGAAATCGTTAGCGAATACGATATTTCACGATCCACAGTGTCAAGAATGTACCGAGAATACCAAATTTTAGACATTACCTCTCAAAGCGGAGAACGCAGTGGACGGCGACCTTCACGTAACGACAGAGAGCAGCAGAATTTTAGTAGAATTGTCAATGCTAACAGACAAGCGACACTGCATGAAATAACCTCGGAAATCAGTGAGGGACGTACGACGAACGTACGAGGGCAATCCGAAAAGTATGTTCTCCTATTTTTTTTTTTTTTTTAGAAGTACAGAACTCTGTTTGTGAGGCAGTTGGTCACACAGTTATGAAGAGCGCTTCACGCACTGTGCGTAAACATGAGCATGCCGCGCTGAGGCGCTCAGTCTTGACTTGACAGCCGTTGAGAATGGAGCTCCCGTTGGATGTTATCGAAAAATGCGAATTGCGACAAGTTATTTGGTTTTTGAACGAAAGGGCGCCTTCTGAAATCCATCACCATTTGACGGAAGTGTATGGTGAGTCGCGCATGGATGTCAAAAATGTTCGTTAGTGGTGTAGTGAGATTGCAGCTGGTCGGACCGAAATTCACTACAAACAAAGGAGCGGGCGACCGTCAATTTCTGAGGAGACAGTGTTGAGGGTTGAGCAAAGCATGCGTGAAGATCGGCGGAACACCCTGGATGATCTCTGCACGTTGGTTCCTGAGGTCTCCCGAAGCACCGCTCACAGAATTTTAACGGAAACATTGAACTACCGGAAGGTGTGCCCAAGATGGGTGCCACGCATACTGACTGAGGACCACCTGCGGCAACGAGTTGATGCTTCCCGCGCATTTCTTCACCGTCTTGCAGCCGAGCAGGACAACTTTCTGGACTCAATTGTCACGGGAGACGAAACCTGGGCGTACCACTTTACACCTGAGACCAAGCAACAATCACGACAGTGGCGGCATCCTTCTTCGCCAAAGCCGCGGAAATTCAAACACAGTCCGCCAGTAAAGTCATGACAACCGTTTTTTGGGATCGGAAAGGTGTATTGTTGAACAACTGGGACCACAATTAACGCTGACAGGTAGTGTGAGTCTCTGAAAAAACTCAAACTGGCAGTTCAGAACCGTAGAAGAGGAATGTTGAGCAACGGCACACACATTCTCCATGACCACGCTCGTCCACACATCGCTCGGCAAACCGTTGCTCTCCTGCAACAGTGTCAGTGTAACATAATCACCCACTCGTCCTATAGTCCTGACTTGGCGCCCAGTGAGTTAAAATAACATTTGGCCGCAAGCGATTCAGCTCCGAGGTGAAAGAAGAGGTTCATAACTTTCTGCACAGCATGGCGGCGAGATGGTATGACATGGGCATACAAAAACTGCCACAGCGTCTAAAAAATGCGTCGACAGAAATGGTGATTATGTCGAAAAATAGCTAAGTGTTCAAGCTGTAAAACTGATGTAAACCATTGTAGAAATAAACAGGTCTATGTACTTATAAAAAAAATAGGAGACTGGAAATGGTTATGTTCGGCTGGTTGGAGACCATTTGCAGCAATTTATGGACGTCATGTTCCCAAGCAACGATGGCGATTTTATGGATGAGAATACATTATATCACCGGGCCACAATTGTTCACGATTGATTTGAAGAATATTCTCGGTAATTCGGGCGAAAGATTTGGCCCCCCAAGTAGCCCAACAAGAATCCCGCCGACTATTTGTGGGCCACAATCGAGATATCAGTTAGTACACAAAATCATGCATTGGCGATACTTCCGCAATTACGAACGGCTGTAGAGGCAGCATGGCAAGGGCTTTCTACCGCTTGTTGAGTCTATGGCACGTCGAGTTGCTGCAATACGCTGGGCACAAATTGAAGGGACTACCACGATATTAGGAGGTTCAAAAATGGTTTAAATGGCTCTAAGCACTATGGGACTTAACATCTGAGGTGATCAGTCCTAAAGACTTAGAACTACTTAAACCTAACTAACCTAAGGACATCACACACATCCATGCCCGAGGCACGATTCGAACCTGCGACCGTAGTAGCAGCGCGGTCCCTGACTGAAACGCCTAGAACCGCCCTGCCATGCCGGCCGGCCATTAGGAGGTATCCCACGACTTCTGTCACCTCAGTTCCTTGTTTTTGAGACTCCAGTAAGAAAACAGTATTGGGTACAAAATGGTTCAAATGGCTCTGAGCACTATGGGACTTGACATCTGAGGTGATCAGTCCCCTAGACTTAGAACTACTTAAACCTAACTAACCTAAGGACATCACACACATCCATACCCGAGGCAGGATTCGAACCTGCGACCGTAGCAGTCGCGCGGTTTCGGACTGAGCGCCTAGAACAGCGAGACCACCGCGGCCGGCAGTATCGGGTACATAGCGAATGGTTTTGCTTTTTCTCAGTTCTACGACGTTAATCATCGTGCATCAATTTTATGGTGACAAGATCTCACCAGGATTACTCCTCCTTGTTTAGCGCGAAACTAGTGGCTACTTTAAATTGTTGAGCGGTGGGCAGTAGTTGCTTGGGATCCGCCTTTTTTTAATCCTAGTGCTGAGCACAAGGATCACATAACTTCAGTTCCTGAATAAAAAACTGCGCGGTTTTCGAGCTGCATCACTGTCGATAATTCTCGCCGCTATCGTCATCAGGAGTAAAAAAACCACTGACTGCGTCACTGGCTGGGGAATACCTCAAACTGGCCTAAAAAAGTTACGTAAGCGACCGTGCATGTGGATCGGGCGAGATTCTTAATATCCTCTCCCACTCTTACTCCACCAGTTTAGTCCGGTATATTGCTGACATTATAAATTTAAACTTTGCACTGAATTGTTGTAGTTGTTGTGGTCTTCAGTCCTGAGACTGGTTTGATGGAGTTCTCCATGCTCCTCTATCCTGTACAAGCTTCTTCATCTCCCAGTACTTACTGCAACCTACATCCTTCTGAATCTGCTTGGTGTATTCATCTCTTTGTCTCCCTCTACGATTTTTACCCTCTACGATGCCCTCCAATGCTAAATTTGTGATCCCCTGATGCCTCCGAACATGTCCTACCAACGGATCCCTTCTTCTAGTCAAGTTGTGCCACAAATGTCTCTTCTCTCCAATTCTATTCAATATCTCCTCATTAGCTATGTGACCTACCCATCTAATCTTCAGAATTCTTCTGTAGCACCACATTTCGAAAGCCTCTATTCTCTTCTTGCCCAAACTATTTACCGTCCATGTTTCACTTCCATACATGGCTACACTCCATACAAATACTTTTAGAAACGAAAAAAAGAAAAAAGTCTTCTCTATACCCCATCGAAAAACTAATTACGTTTTCAATTATAGTTGTTTGGTCGTAAGAAGACCAAACAAAACGATTTAATTTTATGTCGTTAAAATTTTTTAAATAAAATTAAAACAAAAAGCAATTTAACATTTTGAAAGTGTAAGAACAAGGATTTTTTAATATTCATGGACGATTTAGAAAAAATCACACACGGCGTATATGCGTGGTGTACCAGATGGCTTTTGTAGCATATTTGAGGCTCTTTCTGACTTGATATACCCGAAATGTCCTCTGTCAAACTGTTCATCTGGACTTCACTTAACCATTGTGGCACGATGTACAGACTAAATTTTTACTCCCTGTATAGCGTAGATAGCGGCTTATGGAACCTTCTACAGACGGCGAAAGTGACGTGTGCAAGGGAGAACAGTTTTATTCACGCATTTCACCGCGAGGGACTCCCAGAACTTAAGATCCTATTCTTTCTTTGTTGTTTCCAGTTTCTCCAGTAATCATTCATCCCCCCCTTCCTCATCCTATCTTCTCCTTTATTCTGCATGTGTCATTCCTGATTTCTTATCTTGAAAGCTTATACGCATAATATACTTCAAAAAATTTCTCTGTCATTTGCGCTTTTTGGATTTTGTTTTGTAATCTATGTTATTGTTGACTTACTGTTCCAGAAATACTGGAATATTTGGTTCCTTAGCTCCTTCTTATTCATTCTACTGAGGTATCAGAGATAATTAGTGAATGAATTTGAATTACTTATTTAGTTTTAGAGCTGTTGTCCCAAATCGGTTTTAACGTTCCCAGTATTGGAGCAACTTATATCACTAACACTGTTTCGTAACACAGAGAAATTATTTCCTTACATTAAAATTTCTTGAAGTTCTGTTGTTGTTTTTGTTTTAAATAACTTAGCGTTTCTCTCAGTCACACAGTACGCTACCTAACAGAAATGTAAACAAGAAAATGGAAGTTCAAATAAAACAATTCAGCATTGACTGATTTCCCTTTTGTACACGCAAGGCTGTCAGTCTTTCTGTGGAAGAGGTGGGGAGAGGCCTCATCAAAGAACGGAAGCTGGAACGGGGCGTGCAATGGTAATCTGGTACGTAAAATAAAATGGCTGCAATATCATAGAGATGTTTGCATTTATGTCGTCCGTGTTGGCTTGTTGTAACGAACTGCGACTATTTATGATAATAAAAGTATCTGCGTCAGTCCCTCTTTTTATTTCATCCGAAGACGCGTTTTAGAGTTTATACTCTCGTCTTCTGGTGGAAGAGGCATAGTATGTTACATTTTTCTAGCTGGGTGGAGCTAGTTGTTTGCTGCGCTTTCATTTCGAATCTGTTCCAGTGCACGGGACTCTGTGGTTCGTCATAAATATACATTTTTCAAATAATTTGTCTCACAGAACAAGAACGAAATGAAACTAGGGCAAACAACTGGCATCATCTTGCTACATTACATAATATCATTGTTTCACCCGAAGATGAGAGTGAAAACTCTAGAAACGTGTGAGATGAAATAAAAAGAGTGACTGACGCAGATACTTTTATTATCATAAATAGTCGCAGTTCGTTACAACAAGCCAACACGGACGACATAAATGCAAACATCTCTATGATATTGCAGCCATTTTATTTTACGTACCAGATTACCATTGCACGCCCCGTTCCAGCTTCCGTTCTTTGATGAGGCCTCTCCCCACCTCTTCCACAGAAAGACTGACAGCCTTGCGTGTACAAAAGGGAAATCAGTCAATGCTGAAGACCTTTCCGTGCACGTTCTGTGGAAGGACGCCACAAAACACGCCCGAGTTCCCTAAACGGCAAGCGGAGAGGTCACCAGTCGAGCAGAACGGAATTTGTATTCCGCGTGAGAGCCGCGTCTCCGGCCCGAGATGAGGACTTCGGCCGGCCTCCACGGCCCAAAATGAAGCCGCGGAGTCTACTGCGTACGGAAGGAGACTTGTTTACGGCCCCAAATTGAGACGTACATCAAAACCTGATAGACAGCGGCTCCACGCGAATCGCCATCACTGAAATATATTCATAACAGCCTCACGTAAAGGGATTACGCACAGTAGCCGCCCATCAAAAGATCTGTGTACGGCGTAGTCTAGAGGCCAGCGCGAAGCGGCCGTGACACGAACGGCCGTACTGTGCGCCATCTGGATACCGGTAGCCGGTCGACCGAGATGCTGTCGACCTGATAAAGGAAGTAAGGAAACGCCGACGACTAGACTCGAGGTCGTCAAACGGCCGCTCGGGAACCCCGCGCCGTCCTCTGTGTACGTACTGCGCCGGCCACTAAAACACCAGGAAGAACGTCAAATGACGATACATTAACAACCCATTATCATGCCTAATACGGTATAGGAAAATCATTGGCTTCAAAATAGTTTCCAATCATCCCGGAGAGGATAGATACAGGTCTTGCGTAGTTGTCAATGCAATCATGTACGAGGCGCGTGAGTAAAGCAATGGGACTTGTTTTTTACCTACCAAAGTTTCTATTTTTTTCAAACAGCAATATTGTGTCCTTTGGCATTAATACAGTGGCTGGTTCAAAATGGCTCTGAGCAGTATGGCACTTTACATCTGAGGTCATCAGTCCCCCAGAACTTAGAACTACATAAACCTACCTAACATAAGGACGTCACACACATCCATGCCCGAGGCAGGATTCGAACCTGCAATGGTAGCGGTCGCGCGGTTTCACACTGAAGCGCCTAGAGCCGCTCGGCCACAGCGGCCGGCTATACATTGGCTGAGTCGTTGCTCCCAGTCTAGGTAAGCGCGCTGAAAACTTCAACATGTCGATCACATTGTTCTGAATGTTCTCGAGAGCCCCAAAACGACGTCCTTTTAAGACATTTTTCAATTCTGGGAAAAGAAAAAAGCTAAAAGGAGTCATATCAGGTGAATGGAAAGACTACAGAACAGGAATGTCTTTCCATGTCAAAAATTTCGTGATGGAAGCGGTCTTGTGCCATGAGGCGTGGTCATGATGCACCATCCGCTTGTCTCCACTGTCCGGTCTCACTCGATTCATCATTTTCCTTTGACTTTCAAGAAAATATTTGTAAAACACTTGGTTCACAGTTTATCCTGGAGGAGTAAATTCTTTTTCAACGATAGCCCTACTGCCAAAAAAGCAAATCAGCGTTGTTTTGATCTTTGATTTGCCCATTCGAGCCTTTTTCGGTAGAGGAGATATCTCAAAGTGATACTCCTTATTATGCCTCTTTGTCTTAGGGTCGTAATCATAAATTTAGGATCCATCACCTCTGATCACACAAGTGAATTTTTCGTGGTCATTGGCAGTCCTCTCAAGAAGATCAACGGACACGTTTCTTCGGTTGTTCTTCTGCTCAGTTTTGAAGTTTTTAGGAACCATTTTGGCACAAACCTCTTGCATGTGCAAAACTTAGGTCACAATTTTATGTACAGAGAAAATGTTTAAGTTTTACAGGTCACCCATCACCGATGGTCTGATTCCACGAGAGCAAGCACACGTTCGAGGTTTTCGTCGGATTTTGAAGTTGAAGGTCTCCCTGAGCTAGGTCCACCTTCAACGCGTTCTCGGCCTTCCAAAAATGGCTCGCGCCAGCGAAAAACTTGTGACCTTGAAAAGGAATGTTCCCTATAGTCCTGTTTCAACTTTTCAAATGTCACACTTGCGGATTCTCCAGATTTAGCACAAAACTTGATTGCATACCGTTGCTCTAAATCCAGTGCTCCATTTCCGTAATACAGCAAAGTCAGAGGTTCCCTGATGGAGCTCTCAAAACTCACGTGACGGCTGTACGTAGCTGAAATTTAGACTGAGCATTTGCATGTGATGAACACAGCCGGTCTACACAAGCAGAACAGCGCAGCGTAACCAGATCGTTCGAAGTTTTGTCAGTCTCATTACTCTTCTTGCACATCACGTATCATTTTTCCTGCAAAGTAGTGGCAAGTTCAAATACCGTTCACGCACCCTTCTCTCTAACGTGGACCACAAAGACTGAATAATATTGAGATCTAGTGACTGTAATGGCCACAGAGATACGAGAATTGATCAAAGTGCTTCCAAAACCAGTCCTAAACGTTACGAGCTGTGTGTACAGGGGCTCTGTCGTCTTGGAACACAGCATCAACACTGGGGAAGAAACATCTGATCGTCTGAGAATACGTCGCAGTGCCACACTTGCAACCAGTGTGGAACACATTACACGTTTTCTAGTTTAGTTTTGGTATTCTAGAAAAAGGAAGTACGCTCTGTTTTCGTTCGATGCTTCGTATTCCACATGTATATGCTGGATATTTTTAAAACAGTCGTTTTCGATAGTCGATATTTTACGTCACAGAGATTCTGTGTACAGCCAGTGTGGTCTTTGGTCGCTAGTAGCATAGCCCTTGCAGGACGCATTCTAAGAGCGGGTGTTGTCAATGCTACTGAGCGGATGGGCAGCACAGAGGGAAGGACGAATTGTGAAACTTGATTTTGCAAAGATTAATTGGAAAAGTGGAGATCTTTGAAGTGAAATTTTGCTGCACTGTTTGCGCTCATGTAATTATGTTTTTCAAGGACATCATGTTCGCCATTGACTCTAGAACGTATTTATTTCACTGCTGCAATTTCGGCCTTTCGGCCAATTTGAAGTGGCACTGAAAAAGCTAAAAGAATAAAAAAATAAAGCACAGACTGTACTCGAATATACAGAATTTCACAGATGTGTCATGGAGACAGTAATACATTGCAAAAATACATAATACAACGCTTACATTTTGCTTCAGCACAAGTCCGAATTTCAAATCCTCTATCCTCTGACATGTATACGAGGGAGGGTAGGGCGGGGGGGGGGGGGGGGGGGAGATGGGCGAGAATTGGCAGTGGTACAAATAACCCGCTCTTCACGAAGTGGAATTTAATGCTAACTTAAGCCAGCATGTCTGGCCGTGCGGTTCTAGGCGCTTCGGTCTGGAATCGCGTGACCACTACGATCACAGGTTCGAATCCTACCTCGGCCGTGGATGTGTGTGATGTCCTTAGGATAGTTAGATTTAAGTAGTTCTAAGTTCTGGGGGACTGATGACCACATATGTTAAGTCCCACAGTGCTCAGAGCCATTTGAACCGATGCTAACTTAGATGTTAACACGAAAAACAAGGTTACATATATGCTACGAATTTAAAATTATTTGAAAAGTGGCGTTAATGGGAGGAATATAAACAATGTAATACTGTCTTCATGAACTGTTTAAAAATAGTGATAAAAATGTGAAGGGACAGCAGAGCTGAAAACTTGAAAAACACTGAACACTGAGCACTGAACGTTAAAAACGGAACACTGCATTTCCACTAAATCTGGATACGGCCTGCCCTAGGACAGTAGATGGTAGATAACACGAAAGTGTGTATGGAGAGAGATAGGAGAGTGGTGGTGATGAGGACAGAGGACTGGTATGTTCTGGTGGTGGGACTGGGTGACTGTGAGGGACAAGGAGAGAAAGGTAATAGAATTTGTAGATTAGAGAGGAAAAAAGATAGGTGGAGCGACAGGGAAAGGTAGAGGTTTAATATAGGGAGAGGAATAGGACGGCTGGTGAATGGTGTTGGGGTATAGGGTATAGTGACGGTGCTGCTGTAAGATGTTACTCATGCAGGTGTTGCAAGGACAGTGGTGAGTGTGGGGAAGGTTGGGTATGGAGGATAGGCAAATGAAAAAGTGGAAGTCAGGGAAGGCATTGTGGGGAGCGGAGGGGAGGCAGCTGTCGTGGCAGTGGGTGGACAATTGAGCTGAAGTAAGTGCTCCATGTAGTGATGGTGGAAGCAGAAGGGAAGGTCGTTGGAAAGTCCATTGTGGGTCAAAGGAAGCAGGGAACAGAAGGCAGATGATGATTACGGATTGCAAAGCTCGTCTGATGGTGGGAGATGATGGATATGGTTGTGGATGACGGCAGGGATGTACTGTGTGATGTGACGGCAACATGAGGATGATGGCGACACCAGCGACGACAAGAGAGGAGGAGTGACTACTGCTGGAGCGGCGGCAGCTGTGGCGGCAGTTGCGGCTGCGACGATGGGACGACAGCTGAACATGACAGCGAAAGCGACAGCGGCGGCGATGGTGACACGCGAGGAGATGATGTACACACACAAAGAAGACAGTGTCGACGACAGAAGCAAACGACTTAGATAAAAGGACACAAAGCATAGGGGAGTGGCTCCTGCCAATCTATGCACAACGAGAGTAGCAACTAACGAAGACGAAAGACAGAGACTTCTAGTCGGTGGATGCTGGTGCACGGTATCGTCAAAAGCAGAACCCTTCACTGTAGAAATACATTAGTCGAGTTGAAGCTCTGTACATGATGAAATGATGCAAATTATTTAGCGTCATTCATGCAAATCGTTAGAAATTGATGTTCCAGCTACCTGATGGTATCCCCCATGCCACAGCCTTCCTGCAGCAGACCTTGTCGGATGCTGTCTCCACCCATATCGCTACTAAAACCGTGTACCCTCATCGCCCCACTCGCCTACCACAAGCCACACTCCTCCGCGACTGCCGCCACTTACATCGCTCCTTCCTGTGGACTCATGGCCGATGTACACTCACACGCCACCAGCAAATACGACGAAACGTTAGAAATTTACTGAAGGCCAAAAAACGCGAGACTGGCGCCAGAGATCCACCAGGCTCTATGCTACACTCTCAGTTAACTTTTGCAGATAGTGGAAAGCATTTCACTGACTTACTGACACCCATCTTATCCCTGACCCCTGTCTGCCTGAACCTTCAAAACAACCTCCCCTTACCGGACGACCTAAGGAATTCCAATCACTTTCCTTACTATCTCTCCAATATCTTCTCCATCCTTGATGACCCTCAGTACCGCTTACAGCCTTCCTCCCAACCCCCAACCCCCACCCACCCGCTCACATGTGGTGGGCGGGGGGAGATGAAATAACAATAAAGAGAAAGAAAAGGATGAATTACTGCTTTTACCTCTCCACCTGCCCAGGTCCCTTTTTCTTGTACGACTATCCTTCTTACCCACCATTAACCCTCTTCACCCTCTCTCCTTCCCACTGTCTGTATTCCCACTTCCAGCCTGTCATTCTCAGCGTTCCCCACCTAACAGCCACCTATCTCTTTACCTGTGCCCCTCAACCTCTATGGAACATATTCTCTCCTTCCTCAATATTCTCACCCAGTGCAGGTCCTCCAGATGCTCAGTTAAAGTACGGTGCTCCAGTACTTTTTTCATAGTTGAATGTCACCACATTGCATTTGTGTTTTTAAAATTGTATGTATTTTTCGCGCTTTTAACTGTCTGCCATTCATATTTTTAATTTAAAACGACAATATCCTCACATTCTTTCTTCTGTCATCTTTACTGTATCATTCAGGACGCTCTTGGCTGAAAAACGGAGTACTGAGCCACTGACAGCCCACCTTCCGCCCTTATGGGGCCTGGGGGATGAAATAACCTTAAAGTAAGAAAAACGATGACATGTCGGAGGATTTTAAAGTGTAACATATGCTGAAGCAAGTGTTTGTGTAGTCCTGTATAAGCGAGTACACTCCGTGCTTCACTTTTCTATTTTTTTTAGATTTTTCCAGTACCACTTAAAAATGGATCAAAGTCCGAAATGGTAGTATTGAAATAAATAACATCCATCGTCAAGGGCGAATATGACGTCTTTTAAATGTTGTACATGACTGTGTACCCCGACCATGAGAAGTTAATTATGAATGTATGAATAAAGGAAGATTTTAGTGGAATCTCTTTTTGTTGGTTTGGGTTAGTCGGTTTTATTGTTCAAATGGGAATAAGTAAAGTTTTCTATTCCTACGGCTTGCACTCAAATGATACAGATTTTGCCATTTTTCAGAAATTATTACTTGGCAGAGAAATGTTTGTTATAAAAGATATTTTTTTTGTAAAGATGGTTGCAATAGTCAGACAATGAGTTTCAGTTTCTACAAGACAGTTTTTCAGAAGGTTAATTACTTGTCAGTCGTTTAGTAAGATCAAATTCTACCGCCGTCTCCTCACAAAGAAATCTCATTTCTGTGCTTAGTTATCTCGAAGTATTCCACATTGTGGAACACTGTGATGCAAGCATGCTCTGCTTAGAATAACTGCACGTCCTCGCATTGCACTACGCAAAGCTTTTCTTTTCTTTTTAGCTTAGTTGCTGCTGCGCTCCATATTTTCTGTCCATCACTGCGAGAAGTACCGAGTTTCTGTTGCCACAGATAAGCCGTACAAATTTTTAGGGGCAGTTTTACACTACAGGCCAGTGTTAGCAACGTTCAGTTCCGATTTAATGTTATGCAAACAATTTTATTTCCACAGTGCAGTTTTACATTAGCGTGTGCATTGTTCTGCGTCTAGAAGTATTTCAGTCAGACTGCGTACGTACATTCACGGGACTTTTTGGAGAAACTTTTTGGTAATTCACCCTTTCAAAATTCAATCAGTAGTTTTGCGTACCTTTTTCATTCTGTTGCCTTTGTGTGGATGTTGGAATTACAAGTCACTTATTGTGACGTCACTCATTATAGCACTGCTCAATGTACCACACACAAAAGTTTCAGGTGATAGTTTAATTAGTTTACAGTCCAGGTTTTCTAATTTCTTTGTTAATTTAGAATACAGTTATACAGTTTTAGTTTTGGAGACTAATTTTTTATCGTTCCTGTAATTACACCACTTGTACTGTCCAGTATTACAGCGTAAAGAATAATAGTTCTGTTTACTCTAGTTTCAATTGACATCTGGTAAACATAAACAGACACCATACATATAAATGAAAACTTTATCATTATAAAATTCCTGAAATGTACATGGTTACCATGCCTTAAGTTCTTAAATCCTCAGCGTCTATTTTATGAAGCATGAAAGGTTTAGCTGGCCTTGCTTTCTGTATAACTAGCCACTAATTATTAGGTGAAAAAAGTGAACCAGTTTCATACTGGTGGCCCTACATAATAACTGAGCAGCACGCAGGAACAAAATTATGCTTTGTACTTTTGGCCCATATGGAAGTGAATAACAGAGAAATCTATGAGACAGCTTTTTATGAATGTTCATGTAGACAATATGGGTCTACAGTACAGATAAAACTGCTTCTTCAGAAGATCAACTGATGTCAGAAGTATGCGTACTTGCTACAAGCTCAAAAGCGAGAATGGTGTGCTTTAGAACTTCACGGTTCGCAGCGTATCATTTATATTTAACCAGGCTACATATACGTAGGCTACTAAACGAGAAATACATTTTATTGCTCATGCAGTGTTTTTAAGCTACCTGTGAGCATATGTTCATGCATTTCCTGATGTATCACAATACAACACTCGTCCTTTCATCATAGGCACTTTTGACGTCTACTCCCATCTCTCCGTCATTGGCATGTTCACTCACACCATCACCTCTGCTAACATGCGTGAGACCAGTGTTTCTGTCTCTAATATTTACAGCAAATGGTTCAAATGGCTCTGAGCACTTTGGGAATTAACAGCTATGGTCATCAGTCGTCTAGAACTTAGAACTACTTAAACCTAACTAACCTAAGGACATCACACAACACCCAGTCATCACGAGGCAGAGAAAATCCCTGGCCCCGCCGGGAATCGAACCCGGGAACCTGGGCGTGGGAAGTGAGAACGCTACCGCACGACCACAAGCTGCGGGCTAATATTTACTAGGGAATTTCGTAGTTCTTTGCTAGATGTTCGTTACAAGGTTCAGTAATGTGAATCCACATTCTTAATTAACAGTTACGTTGCGCTCTGAGAGAATCATGTGTTCTAGCTTCTACTTAGAGACACTGTAATTACAAGTAAGCAGACAAATACGAGTACCGGCAATAAATAAGTACTACTACTACTGCTACTACTACTACTAGTACTACGAAATGTGTAGAAGTGATATGAAGCGAGAAGGAAGGGCAGAAGATTAAGGGCAGTATCAAGAAATACTCGCCATTCCCACGTACGTATTATGCAAGAAATGTATTGGGGACAAGAACAGAATACTTGAACAGAGATTCGTTACTATGATACCAGTTTAGACTTCTGGCACACAGAGTTATTCTGTGCGAGTACCACCTCAAGAGCGCAAAGAAACCAACGATCGAGATAATGCTTAAGGAACAAAAAAGATACTGGCAGCTCGGAAAGCAGTACTACGGGTACACAATGGTGAAGTACGAGACAGCGCTCCTGAAATTAAGGAAAATAAATGTCACGTCTGCAGAGTAGGAGCTGAGAAAACAATGGAACGGGAGCGCGCACGTGAGAGTCGCGAGATAATCGCCAGGTGAGTCAGAGGCGCGGGGCGACGTAAACCCGGTCCCGGCGCGTCCGCTTGTCGCCCGTGGTTTGAGATATGTCGCCGGCTGCAGCTTATCTCACACCGACCTCTGCACTTAGCGCCGTTTTTGAGACGCGGGGGAAGCGCACGCCCTACCGAAATATGAGCGCGCCGGGGTCTGAATTTGCGCTGGGCATCTCTGTTAGTGGTGTGAGGATTGTTTTGTTACCAGGAGTCAGAGGCGGACGACAGCGAGGGAGAACGGAATTCACTCCCTGTGCAGTACAGTAGGCATAACGTGTTCCGGAGTCTGCAAGTAGCGGCACTGTCTCACAAAGCGTGACATTGGTGACAATGACAACATTGTTGGGCCGCAAGACAGAGAAGTCCTCAGGTCCTTATTACAGCCTGACGAGACGACTAAAACTGAAACTGTAGAGCAGCCAGAAGTCGCATTTTACTTCCTTTATTTTCAAGCTTCATTCGATCAACGTGAATCCGCCAGGGTAGCCGAGAGCGCTAATGTGCTGCTTCGTGGACTCGGGTAGGCGCGCCGGCCACAGATCGAATTCACCTGGCGGAATAACGACGAGGGCCGGTATGCCGGCCAGCCTAAATGTGGTCTTTAGGCGGTTTTCCACATCCTGCTAGGTGAATACGGGGCTTGTTCCCACGTTCCGTCTCGGTTACACGACTCACAGACATTTGCAGGCGTTCACACTATTTTGTGGCTTAGACTAGACGCAGACGGCTGGGATATACTACTTACCTCCTGGGAGGGAGGGGGGAGGGGGAGGGGGCTATGGGTGGCCGCACGAAGGGCATCCCGCCACCCTCTATAACTAACAATGCCAAATCCGTAATATGAGTAACATGGCCGACTGACTCCACGTAGAAGCAGGACAGGGCCTAAAGAAAGAAAACTCGACCAATGTATCTTCAGAAATTAGGTAGACAAGGGCAACATGTTAAATATACCGGGCTGTGTATTGCGCTGTCCTCATTTTATGAACGACGATGGCGCTATACATAGCCAAACACACACAGTGTGGACAAAAATATGGAAACACAAACACAAGACATTATCGTGCTTGATACAGTATAGAAAAATAGTTGGCAGTCCAAACAGCTTCCAGACGTCTCGGAAAGGATCAACACAGCTCATGTATGGTTTTGAAGGTAGTCTTAAACCATTCTTCCTGAAAAAAAAAACGACAATTTCAGGTAGCGATGGTGGAGGTGGATAGCGATCATTAACCCTTTTCTCGGAAGGAGACCACAAGGCTCAATGATTTTGAGATCTAATTGCCAGAGGAGATGCCAGAAACTATCCCGGAGCTCACAAAACCAGTCCTGGACGATGCGAGCTGTGTGAGCAGGGCTTTGTCGTCTTGGAACATAGCACCACCACTGGAGAACAAATATTGGACCTCATCACCCAAAATGGCCATGCATTCCTTGGGAAGAATGGGACCTTATAGAGTAACGATGGGGCCTATCGAATATCACGGTAAGGCTAGGCCAGCAGTTAGTGTGAAACAAGATTCATACCACCAAATGACCCTCTGCATTGCCCCAGAGTACAGGTTGTTTGGCTTCGACACCACTTTTTCCTGTTAAGGGAATTTGCATAACCGATGAGTGATTTTAAAATGCCGCCTCTCCCTGCAATTACTTGCTTATGGAGCTCCTTTCGTTTTGTTTTGGTGCAGACAGGGATGGCAAATGGGACATTTACGGACTTTTGCAGGTGTTGTCGTCTTATTGTTCGCTACAATTCTGTTCAATGAGCGACCGTACCGTCTCAGTCACTCAACACACACTTTCGTCCACTTTGTGACCTAACAGATGATATTTTTCCGCTTTCCCTGTATGCGGTAAAAATCTTCGATATGGTGCGTCTTGAAACACCAACTCTTCCGCTACCTTGGGTACCACAAGAGTACCAACAATTTCTCCATGTTCGAATTCGCTTATTGTTAGCTTCGACACAATGAACTCACAACTACACAGAAGACTGTTCTGACCACAGCTGAGCACGTTGCACAGCTGCCGTTCGTGGTCAAATGCAACAATGAAACCTGTAGGCTTGGCTAGCAACTGCGTTTATTTTCAAGCGTGTATTTTTCGCTGTGTTTCCATAGTTTCGTCCAGTCACTATATTTAACCTCTGTCCATTGTTTGCTTAATTTCCGAAGATCCCCTCGTTGGACGAGTGAAACCCACACCTGCTAAATTCCTCGTCTGTTCCGACTCCATGATTGTCGTTCAGATTCTGAAACTTATGTATCCAACTGGAATGATAGTCCAGGATATCCAGGACGACATTCTCCACTGTCAAAGACAGTGGAAGGAGGTATCTTTCTACTGGGCGCCTAGGTACATGGGTACATGTGTATTGCAGAGAGCGAAAGGCTTGATATAGCAGCCAACGGGGCGTATCGTGATCAGTGTTGGCTCGTGAGGATACATTCTGGGTGTTAACAAATTTTTTATTGAGATACATAAGCGAATGTGCAATTAATACAACATTTAAGCTTACCAACATATTTACACAACTACAACCACTGCCATTAATAATAACAAATTTAACAGTAATAATAACAATAATATGCATAACTTATCTGAAACAAGAAAGAATTGTTCTTGGGTAAATTTGTTAATTTGTAAATAATTAAGTACAGTTTAGGGCAAGAACGAAATAATGTGTAAGTTTCCGTTACTCCCCGTTTCGCATTTTTTCTGTAAGTGGCAATTCAGGTGCTGTTTTATTTTTTCGGACGAATCTAAAACACCGCTATCACATGTATTAGTTAACGAATTAACTTGCGGGCTGAAAATCAGATATTATTACGTTCCACACACACAATAACTTATGCGTATTATAAACTTCTTTGTTCGCTTGTAATCACACTTCTTTGATTTCGTCACTTATTCAGACAATGGATTTCGTCGGGGATGTCTTCATTCGTTTGCGGTTAACTTTTACTAGTAATTATCTGTTAGCACTTAAAACAGATTCAACAAAGTTAATGTTGACACTACACACGAAAGAAGATTCCAGCACAGAAATCAATCAAGTTCAAACACAAACTACTGTTTGTGGAAATAATTAAATTCATGTAGTACTGTCCGCCAACATGATCACTTAACTGGAATAGAAATGAGGCGCTGAGAACCGCCAGAGCCAAAAACAAGCCGTTATCGATCCCATATTTAACAGAATATCAAAGAAACCAGTAAGACAGCTTTTCGTGAATGTTAATACACTCATCAAAAAGAGTTTTGCGCCACCCTGGTTTCCAGAACTCCTGAATATAGACGTCGACCGAGGGTACTGTACCGCAGACACAGTCCCTATGACTGTTCAGAGATGTCACTAAACGCGCCCAAAGATGTAAACAACCATGCATGAGCAGCGCGTATTACACGGAGGGGGTCTGACAGCCGATCAGTTCCAGTCATTCCATCAGGAAGGAGGTACACGACTCGTGTTTCTTGTAGTTCAACCATGCCTAGACGGTCAATAAAGCGGTTCGATCGCGTCCGCATTGTTACTTTGGGCCAGGAAAGGCTCTCAACAAGGGAAGTGTTCAAGCGTCTCGGACGGAACCAAAGCGATGTTGTTCGGACATGAAGGAGATACAGACAGGAACTGTCGATGACATGCCTCGCTTAGGCCACCAAAGGGCTGCTACTGCAATGGATGACCGCTACCTACGGATTGTGGTTCGGAGGAACGCTGACAGCAATGCCACTATGTTGAGTAATGCTTTTCGTGCACCTATGGGACATCATGTTACGACTCAAACTGTGTGCAATAGGCTGCATAATGCGCCACTTCACTTGCAACGTCCATCGCAAGGTCCATCTTTGCAACAACGACACCAAGCATCGCGGTACAGATGGGCCCAACAATAAGCAGATTGGACCGCTCAGGGTTGGCATCACGTTCTCTTCACGGATGAATGTCACATATGCCTTCAAACAGACAGACGTCTGAGACGTGTATGGGGGCAAGCCGGTCAGGCTGAGCGCCTTAGACACACTGTCCAGAGAGTGCAGCAAGGTGGAGATTCCCTGCTGTTTTTGGGTGGCATTATGTGTGGCCGACGTACGCCTCTGTTGGTCATTGAAGGCGGCATAAGGGCTGTACGATACATGAATGTCATCCTCCGACCGACTGTGCAACCATATCGGCAGCATATTGGCGAGGCATTCGTCCTCACCGACTACAATTCGCGCCCCCGTCGTGCACATCTTGTTAATGACTTCCTTCAGGATAATGACTTCGCTCGACTAGAGTGGCCAGCATGTTCTCCAGACATGAACCCTATCGAACATGCCTGGGATGGAGTGAAAAGGGCTGTTTATGGACGACGTGATCCACCGTCCACTCTGAGGAATCTACGCCGAATCGCCGTTGAGGGGTAGACAATGTGGACCAACGGTGCCTGGATGAACTTGTGTATAGTATACCACGACGAATGTAGACGTGCATCAACGCAAGAAGACGTGCTACTGGGTATTAGAGGTGCCGGTGTGCACAGCAATCTGGACCACCGCTCTGAAGGTACAACATGCAGTGTGTGGTTTTCATGAGCAATAAAAAGGGCAGAAATGATGTTTATGCTGATATCTACTCCAATTTTCTGTACTGGTTTCGGATCTCTTGGAACCGAGTTTATGTTTGATGTGTGCATATACGACGTGGGCCTACAACACAGATAAACCTGATCCCTCATAAGATCAACAGATGTCAGAAATATGAATAAATGCTACCCTCTCGCAATCGACGATGATGTACTTTATGCTTCTCAGCGTCTCAGATGGTTTACTGTATGATAAAATCCAAAATTTAATATACTGTATTTCATTCATAAACCCACAAAATCGGCTTTTCTGTCAGTACAATTGTAACATGTATTGATGTCCGACCGAATTTTACTATATACTGAGCAAATTGTCATACCTGAGGAGTGTGCTACCGTCTAGCGGGATTTATGCGAAGCTAACGGGGATGAAGGTCTGCTGTGTTGTGCTGCCTCCTAGTGGCGTTGACATAAACTTTTAGTTGATTGGTAAGGCTTTTTTTTGTCAAATGCGTACGTATTTGGCCCGTAAGGCAATTACATCACGCCCATTGCGCATGCGGAAATGGCCCATAAAAGTCCACAACCGAAAGTGTGCTGGCAACACTGATGCCAAGTGTCACGGAGTCTAGAGGACTAGCAATGAAGTATAGCGCTGTAGATTTAGCGCCGTGTATTTCACTTTACCGCATCTACACTACTTTTAACAGCATTCAAAGAAAAATAACCGATAATTCCGTAAGGTGTCAAAAGTTACGATATCCACGTGCTCTTATGCTCTTACGCAAGAGCTGCCACTGGTCGTGATGTTCAGTTAGTTACGTGTGCCCTCACCCTGCGTGCAATCGTCTCTGTTGAGGTACAGACTCAGGCGTTGATGGGGAGATGAACGGCCGGAAGTGGCAAAAAATATGCTCCTTCTAGTGAATCTCGTAACACGGCCGTGGTTTATCTCCTTTCAGCCACGCAAACTAGTTGAGGTTTTCCTTACTCGCCACCGCGTGGGTCACAGCCCTTTGACGCATGTCCTCTTCGTTCGGCGAGAGGACCCACCACGGTATGATGCTTGTGCCGTTCAGATCACTCTGCGCCACATTTTGGTAGACTGCGTTTATTTTGAGATGAGAGGGCAGCCGACACTTCTGCCGTTGTTTTAAGTAACGTTCTAGCGAATGTGGTGAGAGCTTTAAGGTCTTGTGATTTGTCCGACTTCTTTCGTAAAATTGTAGGGAGATTTTATTAATGTGTTAACAGGGTGACTGGCTCACCCAAATTTTTTGTAAGAGGGCAGCCAGTCTTACTTCCCTGTGGCGTTATTTTAGCTCTCTTCCGTTTTACTTATGTTTTAATCTCAGGTATAGCATCTTTCAAACTTTCTACATTGTCTTAAACCGGTTGGCGGTCAGTGTGTGCGTTAAATGTGTGAGATGGGAGTGAGTGAATGAGGCTCTCATTTTATAGGTTTCGCCTCACTGTGTGAAGACAGTATAAGTCATTTCATCGACATTCGTTTCTTTTAACATGTGTGAGGACGCTGATAACGTCGCTGTTGACCCCCCTTAGGCTCCAAGCGCGCGCACACACACACACACACACACAAACACACACACACACACACACACACACACACACACACACACGCCCGCATCTCGTGGTCGTGCGGTAGCGTTCTCGCTTCCACGCCCGGGTTCCCGGGTTCGATTCCCGGCGGGGTCAGGGATTTTCTCTGCCTCTTGATGGCTGGGTGTTGTGTGATGTCCTTAGGTTAGTTAGATTTAAGTAGTTCTAAGTTCTAGGGGACTGATGACCAAAGATGTTAAGTCCCATAGTGCTCAGAGCCATTTGAACCACACACACACACACACACACCCGCGCGCTCACACACACACACACACACACACACACACACACACACGCCCGCAGCTCGTGGTCGCGCGGACGCGTTCTCCCTTCCCGAGCATGGGGTCAGGGATTTTCACGTGCCTCGCGATGACTGGGTGTTTGTGTTGTCCTCATCATTTCACCATCATTCAAGGGGCGAGATTGGACTGAGCAAAGGTCGGGAATTTGTACCGGCGCTGATAACCGAGCAGTTGAGCACCCCACAAACCAAACATCATCATCATCACACACACGAATGAAATACGTAAGTAAAGGGTAGTTTTATGTGATCTGTGGCTCACTAAATGAGTAAAAGTCAAGAAAATATACTACAGTGAAAAATGTAATGAATTCGCAGGTGAAACGTTAACTTTCTAAGTTGAGTGGCCAGAACCTCTGGGAGCTATGCGGAGTACCTGGCGACGATAGGACTGTAGGTGATTTTGCATGGTGGGCGGTCTGGAACGGGATGACCTCAGCATCTAGAGGCCAAATAAGGAGCTATTTGAGTGAGAAATATGGATCCAAGCCTTGAGGATCTGACAACGATGCGCTGACTAGATGCTCCACAATGGCATATCCAAATGACGTAGCATGAGTCTTATTCCTTTTTTTACTCTCCAGCGCAGGAGAGCTTCTGTAAAGTTTGGAAGGTAGGAGACGAGGTACTGGCAGAACTAAAGCTGCGAGGACGGGGCGTGAGTCGTGCTTCTGTTGCTCAGTTGGTAGCCGGCACGGTAGCTCAGCGTTTTCAGTCACAGGACCGCTCGCTCTCTGTAATAAAAAAACTCAAGGAATCAACGATCAACTTGAGCGGATGTCTTGTGAAGTCAGCCCAGACCAAACGCAATGAACTATATTGAACAAAATGAGAAAAAAAAGGTTGGTAAGGCACTTTCCCGCGGAAGGCAAAGGTCCCGAGTTCGAGTCTCTGTCCGGCACATAGTTTTATCTGCCAGAAAGTTTCATATCAGAACACACTCTGCTGCAGAGTGAAAATCTCATTCTGGCTATCACAAACTGGAACTGACAGATTGATAAACCTACAGTGAGGACGATATTTTACCGAAACTGGTAATAATAATAATAATAATAAAGGAAGCTTAATACAGCTTTGGGTCATGTGTTTCCTCAAGTATGTAACTGCTGTTGGAAATCGCCTGAAAAATGTAAGGTTCAGTTTAAAGGCAGAATAGTGAAAAATGTAATTTTGTGCCAGACTGGGACTCCGTGCCAGATTTTCACCTTACTTTGAGCGGTCGCCGTAAATACAGACATAGTATAAACACAGACATTGTAACCATCGTTGATGTGCCCACGCCTAAAATGGCGATAAAATATTTGCCTCTCCTTGTACAGGAAATACGATATATGCGAGTGTAACGGCGCGTGTCCACTAGCAAGTAAACTTTCACAAGTCGCTTGCAGAAGCTACTTTTGCAAGTTCTTTGCATATGGAAACACCCACAGGAAGTTGACTTCCGCAAGTTTCGTCAACTTGGAGAAGTAGCTTCCACAAGCTAGTGTAAACGGTTCTCCGTAGCTTGCTGCAATTACTTGTTGGACTTGCCAGTTGTGGGAAGCTTTCTCGGAACTTGCAGAAGTGTATATAGCACGAAATGTCAGTCTTGAAGCTCGTGAGGACGGGTGAGAAAACACAATGGCTTATTCAGCGAGTGGAATGTTTTCCCGTGTTGTGGGACACACAACACATGGACCTTAAAACTCGGTTAAAAAAAACAAGACACAATGGAAATTATTGCGTCAAAATTAGACACTGCACAGCCATAAATACGGAAAAAGATTCACAATTTGCGTACGTACTATAATCAAGAACTAAATAAATCGAAGAAAAGAAAATGTGGACAAAGTTCAGACGACTTATATAAAAGTAAATGAGAATTCCTTGATTTTATGAAACTTATGTTTCGTTCCTACACACTAAGAGAAACCTAAGATAATGTGGTAAGTGAAACAAATTTTTATTCTGCATGTAGTATTTATTACTTTTGTTACAGATGTATTTATGTTTACACTCTTATCAGAATTCAATTAAAATTTAAAGGCGTCTGTATTGCCAGGCTACTTCCCCTTCTCGTGGAACAAAATAGTTTGTGAATTCATTTCTGACTTTCTTGACCGTCTGTGGCCAATTATGTATGTTTATTGGTTCCAGCGGTATATTCGTTTCTGTCCATATGTCTTTGCGGCATTCTCCTTGCGTCTATAATTCATGAGAATCAAATACGCCAGGTGGGGCATCAACGGAATTTCTACTCTCTTCTGTGAGTATAAAGTTGTGAAGAACACAAATCGCTTTGACAATTTGCCTCGTTTTCCCTGGGTATAGAGGAATTTGCGTTCGTAATATTCGAAAACGTGTGCATATAAGCCCAAAAAAGTTTTCAGAAATATTTCTTGCTGTAGAGAGCCGATAGATAAATACACGATTTTCCACTGGTTGATTTCTAACAGGGTAGGGCTTCATTACATAATTTTTTAGAGCAAATACATCATCAACAACAATGACGTAAGGTACCTGCACAGTTCTACCAGGTTAATTTCGAGGAACTGGTACATTCAAAGAATTAGACTCAAGACATTCTGACAGACTACAATTATTAAAAACTCCTCCATCTACCATTACTGCCCACATCGAAGTATATAGCTCTGTAGTCAGGCCCAATCAGTGCCAATAGTACAATACTGTGGTTCCCCTTACAATTAAAGTACACACTGCCTTCTTTGTTGGGAGCCTGTGTGACTATATGTTTTCCATCCATAGCGCCAACCCAGTTTGGAAAATCCCATCTATCCTCAAAACCAGTAGCGATTTGTAACCATTCTTCTTTTGCTGAAGGTACCTAAAAGTATAGAAAACAAAATTGCATCCGAAATTTATCTCCATGAAGATAAATGTTACATTACAATGTTTATTTTAGGGATCAGAAAGCGCCAGGGAAGATAATGGATGTGAGACAGATACAGTCCAGGAAAAGTCACAGGAAAGAAGAATTTTGAAAAGAAAAAAAATAGGGAGGAAAACTTCAGACGCTATTCTAAACAGGGCAATAGAAGCGATGCACAAGCTTGTTGACGAACATCAGGTGTTCGGAGACTACGTGGCATCGGAATTAAAGTTATTAACACAAATGTCAAGTCGAAAAAAAATAAGGAGGATTATACAAAAGGCAATACTCGAAGTATGTGAGGAAGATGAAACTATAACTAATTCTTGGATGACAGGTGAAAGTTTCATCTGCACACCATCAGAGAAAGTAATTATTATTTCTGATACTGCCTAAGTTCATCATCCACGAGGTAACAGTTTCGAATATTTTCTGATTAAGCGAATTATTTGTAATATCAAAATACTAACATTCAAATATTATCCTTTCAAACATTCATATAGAGCCACAGAGCAGTCCGTAACAACTCGAGAGATTGTGCAAACGGGTACTCGGAAAAGGTACATCAAAGAGTGAAAACTGTTGCCTAAAAACTAAAAAAGTAATTCAATGAAATAAATATAAATGTACAACTATTGATAATAAATATTTATTTGACATTAAAGTGTTTTATTCTCTTATCTGTGGCTAAAAATCGAAGAGTAATTAAAAGATGATCTCTTGGTGATATAGTTTGCCACATATTTGTATCCTGCTTCCGAATATTTGATTCTACAATTGCCAAGAGGTATTCAAAACTTGAAAAAGACATTCTCAGAAAGTTCTCTGATTTCAGTTCGTTCAGTAGTGTTTCTTGGAAATGTAAACAAGAACGCATCTGTATGCATTTCTTTACCCAAACACTTCTCTTTTTACTGACTTTTTGTTTTTTTTCTCGAACAATACAACAATACTGGCGGCTTCTCTGGTTTGTGCACACGACATTGTAATCTGCAACTTGCCTGTCTCACAACGCGAATTGTAGTGGATACACTTCCGGAAGTACTTGCAGCAAGTTCGTGAAATTAACTTGCCGAAGCGACTTGCAGAGGTCAACTTGCACAAGTTTTCGTACTAATGGAAGCACCTCAGCAAGTACTTTCAGAAGTTACTTGCTGAAGTTACTTGCGGAAGTTACTTTCTAGTGGACACGCGCCTTAAGAACTGCGTGACATGCGGAAGCTTGGGTCGATCCTAGATTTGCAATGAGCTTGTGGCATGCGAGCTGTGAAGACGCACGCTGTTTACTTCCCGCCACTGTGGGTCGAGCGCTGAGGCGAGTGGTGAGTAAACTTGGAGGGGAGCGCGGTTGCTAGAACATGTCAGACATAATATTGACCTAACGACAGCATTCCAGCTCTGTAAGGACACTCTGAAGTTCGCTCTCGGCGAATACTACGCATGACCAAGGCCTTCCGAAGTAGAGATATTTACGCGAGATGTGTTAGAACTAAACTTTCACGAAACCATCGGAATTCACTTGCCGATAGTTATCTGCAGGGTCAATGTGAAGATGATAAACATTGAATACTGTGAAACAGTCTTAGAGGTAAAGGGAGAATGATTTAAATGTAACTATTGTGACGGGATTGCCGGAGAGATAACAGCAGAAAGAGTTCGATTTGGGGTCAGCACGATCTTTGAACTTCAGTTCGAAGTCACTCCACCGCAAATAAATTCTGTTCTAAGCACGTACGGGACGGTCGTGAGCAACACTGCGCAAAGATGGACAAGTTTCCAACTGTCTCCGTCGTAAATAGTGTTAGAAAGGTTATGACTGACCTCCACCGACATGTATCCTCACACATATCAACGCCTGTGAATGAAGAGCGATCGTAAGGTACAAAAGACTGTCCCGAACATGTTCAGGTTTTGGAAAGGAAGGACATGTATGTTCTCAATGTGCACAGCGGAGGGTAGTCTAATTACCAGTGTGAGAAGCAGCTGACAACGCGCAAATATTGACATTACCACTGACTTACGTTGCAGCAGTCATCGGGACGGGGACAGAGCCTTTACAGTCGAGAAGATTGCTTTAGAACTTAGAAGAGCCGCGTACTAGGGAACTCATCACACCTTTGAACGCGAACCAAACAGAGGCGACAGAAGCATCGCCTGAATCAACGGATCAATGAGTAACCAGTGACAGAGTAGAGTAAGTCAGAGGCGTCACACCTGAAAATACTGGATGACAGGCGGTGTTGCCAGAGCCGAGCGCGCTCACGGATAGTGACGTAGGCAGATCGTGGCACTCACCACGAGGATACAATGAAACGATGCATAGCGACACCAAATGCGGGCCAAAGCAAAGGGCGAGGGGAATGCGTGAAAGGGCGCATAGGATCGCCCGCACCCTTATGGCTAACAGGGCGGAATTCAACAAACACCTCATCCGGTTGGTTAAGGCGACCACTCGCGAAAGCAGGAAATTCGGGTTCGAGTCAAACCTCGGCACAAATTTTCATTTGTTACAAATAGCTGATGTCAATCCATTTCTGAACATTTTGCACATAAAAGTCTGAGGAGCCCAAGAGTTTCCAGGTAGCATAAATATTAATTAACAAGTCACCCCAGGATTGTATTACTCTCCACAACTGCGATATGCTTGTGTAAGGAAGATGTTATCAATGTGATGCAACAGAATCTCAAATCAAACACCTTTCAGCCGTCTAATTTCCAACCTATTATTTTATTGGGTTTCCAGTTCCGGCGATATATTACGTCATCTTCAGGCTCCCTGATAGCCCTGTACGAAGATTCCAACCTCGGTTCCGCTCAAAATAGGGGCCAGCATTCAAAGACTGGTATATGTAGAGTTCTCCTTGATACAGTCACCCCTTCAAACATCATCTGCCGGCCCAATGAAATAAAAGGTTCGAAATTAGACGGCTGAAAGGTGTATGATGTGACATTCTGTACTGAACAGCCGAGTCCCGCAACCATCTCTGAAAAGATGGGCCTGCAAAGGAAAAAGTAAAACTGTGCGATCAGGCCCCGAAGATCGCAAGATGTCGACCTGCTATCATCGTTATCCTCTGTATGCGGATGCGACGTTTAGGGGATTCGGGTCGGCACGCCACTCTCCCAGCTACTGTCGGCTTCCCAGACCCTGGAGCCTCTACCTTTCAACCACTCGTAGCTCCTAAGTTGGCATCACGAAGCTGAATGCATCCCGTTGCAGTCCTCCTACCAAGAACAACTCCATGGCATTACCGGGAACTGGGTGGCGGTAGCGGGCTCTGTTGTTACAGCCTTTGTGACTCTGTGCTTTCCGGGAAGTTTGGATCTGCGTGAGTGTGGTCTATATCGCTTATAGAAACTGTTTGAGCATGTCCACCTCTGCGTCCGCTGAGCTCCCTGTGTTGTCTTTCCGACAAGTAACATAGTCGTGATCCCCGTATTTGACGACTGCGGTGATAGTTTTTTACTGTTTGGTTTTAAGATACCTCTGGTAGCGTTGTCCATTATGCGGTTGGAACGTGATCGCTGTCGCATGTGCTACTGGTGCTGTCATGAACATTTATGATTAATGTGCTCTTTTAATTATGTTTTAGATACTGATCTGGCCAGATCTGTCAGAATACTGCGTATGCTACAGTGGATTGTGACACTTCCTGTGTTGGCACCCTTGAATGTTGTAAGACGAGATTCATTACCAGGTTCTAGGAACCTGCCTTTATCTGCGGGCCGTCTCTTGCTGGAATCTGACCGTTATATTATTAACAGAACCAGGATTTCAATCAGGAAGAAATTTTGTGTTTGCCTTACGGGAGGTCTTGTCATGGGGGAAGCCTCGTCAGAGAGGTCTACCGCATGAGCGTCTAGGGAAGTGATTTCAGTGGTGTGTTCTCGTTGCCTTCCGCTGATGATGATGAAATGATAATGAGGACAACACAACACCCAGACCCTGAGCGGAGAAAGTCTCCGTCTCAGCCGAGAATCGAACCCGGGCCCCTTGGCGTGACAGACCGCCGCACTGACCACTCAGCTATCGGAGCGGAAGAGATGTTCAAAATTGTTATTTAAAATCTACTTAGATTGTGTGTAGCTTGGTTATATTAATATACATATTCTTGGTTCTGGACAGTGTTTAAATTGTACTTTTCTTGAAATTCTTAGTTTAGTCTCCTAATCGCCTTTTGCCGGGTGTCGTATCTTATACTTGATTTCTCGTTCAGTTATTTGCTGAATGTGTGTCTCGTACTAATTGACCTACTGGTGTTTCTGGGCAACTTCTCGCCGCATGACGCTTATTTTACGCTGTTGCCTGATGGGTAAGCTACTGGCTCCGCCGTCTATGCGTGAAATTGTTTCGGCCTGACAAGTGCGAGTGCACTGCCGGCGCCATATTATTGGCCGGCATTGAGGACTGGCAGCTGTGGTTACTTTGTGCGAAGCTACTCTGCGGCGCTGTGACTGCTGCTTAAATTAAATGTGTCTTCGCTGGTTGCCGTGAGCCTAAATCGTTTCAGAGTTCTCATATTTTTTGACTTTTGGCTTGGATCCCTTTCGGGCCGTGTCCTTTCAGTAACGAGTTTTCCCTAGTCAGCCGGGGCCATTTGTTGGGCCTTGTATTTACTCAAATTTATGAGCACTCTACAAGGACACTGTTAAATATTGGTATGCAATATAAAACCATCCTTTTGGCTGGGGACATTTTAATCTGTTTAAACATTTATACGAACTTTGTGCTACTCGTTGTTACATTTGACTTTTAAAAGTCTCGTAAAGCGCTGTGTTGAATCTCGGTCCAGTAATTTAAGATCACTGGGTTAGCCTAGGACATTTAAGGTATAATCTTTGCCTAAAAATTTTGCTATCGTTGTTGAACTGGTTAACCCATTGTGCTCCTTTGAACTTAAAGCATTCCTCTCACAGTTTTAAAAACTGCTGATTTCTAAAAGATTATTTAATTTTGTTTTTCTATTGTTGCTTTTTTTTAAAGTTATTTAATAAATGTGAATCACTTGGCAAATAATGAGTGATGTCATAATCTGGGGGCGCTACCTTTTGTGGGGCAGCGCTACAGCACAGTAGATCCGAAGCATCCTTTCGATTTTTCTTTTCAGTACGACTATGAAAAGATTAATTAATACAATATATTGAATATTATTTCAGTTTATTTGCGGTAACCAAACAATTGTAAACAGACTATCCTCTCTCTCAGAATCAGAGATCAAATTGTAACCTGCACTACTAATGTATGTAATTTTCTTTTTCATTTTTTAAAATAACTGAGGTGCTAAACATCTGCTCTTCACTCTTCTTCTTACATCTTGCATCATGTAAGCACGCCATTTTGTCTTGTTCCCTGTAATATTAGTATAATAACAAGATTAATTAAGCGAATAAATATTTTATTTCTTAGCTGGAACCAATATCTTTTAATAATCATATGTAAAGCCTTTGTCTGCGTTAAGCATTTCAGTAATGTTGTGAAGCAATTAGTTCGATTATTAGTTGATTATGCACCACCCACCCACATTTATATGGGCATTTGCATTCTACATAAACCAGACCTTGGAATCTAAGTGTTGTGAAGCAATTGGTTCGCTTATTAGTTGATTATGCGCCACCCACCCACATTTATATGCGCATTTGCATTCTACATAAACCAGACCTTGGAATCTAAGTGTTGTGAAGCAATTGGTTCGATTATTAGTTGATTATCCGCCACCCACCCACATTTATATGCGCATTTGCATTCTACATAAACCAGACCTTGGAATCTAAGTGTTGTGAAGCAATTGGTTCGATTATTAGTTGATTATGCGCCACCCACCCACATTTATATGCGCATTTGCATTCTACATAAACCAGACCTTGGAATCTAAGTGTTGTGAAGCAATTGGTTCGATTATTAGTTGATTATGCGCCACCCACCCACATTTATATGCGCATTTGCATTCTACATAAACCAGACC